>NW_028120794.1:0-615509 GCF_965178545.1 Coloeus monedula | reverse complement strand
GAATTCAGAGCCCTTTCCTCCACCGTGGGCCCAGGCTCTGGCCCTTGCCCTTTGCAATGGCCCTGCAGCTGCCAGAGGGGCCTTTTTGGCTTGGCTGAGAGCAGTCCTGCTGCAAGGCTGTCCTCGAGCTGCTTGGGCTGCACATGTGCCCAGGGAATGCTCATTGCTTGCAGTCTCAGGGGCTGTGGGTGTGCAGGTGTAAGTACTGCAGGAGGGAACAGCTCTGCTGGGGGCAGTTCTCTTTTTCTTGGTGGTTTTTCTGTTGAATGAACGTTCCCTGCCAGCTCTGGGCAGAGCTCTGTAGCTGTATGTGCCACTTGTCTGTGGCACTGTGGCTCAGGAGGTGGCCAAGGGGAGCTTGGCCGAGGTGTGGGCAGAGGAATGGCCATCAGGCCAGGCTGGGGGGTCAGCGGCCGGTCAGTTGCGTTGCGTGGCCGCGGCTCTGGAGGCTTGTGTGGGAGCGTGTGCAGGGCTGGAAGGCTGGGGCTGCCGCCGCTGTGTCCCAGAGCCGGGAAGGCCGGGGCTGGCCCGGCCCTGGCCCGGCCCCGCCAGCTCTGGCAGCTGCCGGCGGGGACACAAAGGGCAGCTCCGAGCTGCGGCCGCTGCGCTGCGGCCGCACAAAGGCAGCGCCCGCAGAGCTCCAGGGCAAGGTCCTGGCCCTGGCTCGGGGCTGGGCCGGGGCCAGCGGCAGAAAATCAACTTGCAGCTTGGGCCCCGCAGCAGGGAGGAGCAGCAATTGCTGGCTGAGAGAGACTCTTGCCAAGGGCCTGCGGGGCCGGGCCCCAGGGAACGGCTTCCCGCTGCCCGAGGGCAGGCTGAGATGGGATGTGGGGCAGCAATGGTTCCCTGGCAGGGCGCTCAGGGCCTGGCACAGGCTGGCCCCAGAAGCTGCGGCTGCCCCCGCATCCCTGCAAGTGTCCCAGGCCGGCTCGGCCATTGGGGCTTCCTGCCCAGGAGGGCTGGGCTGGGCTGGGCTGGGGCTGCTGAGGGCGGGATGGGCTCTGCCTGAGACAGCTGAAGGCTGCGCATGATGAGGCCGGGGGGACCCCGTTCCTCAGTGGGTTCTGGGGTATCCCCCATTCCTGAAGGGATGTCAGGGTATGTCCCGTTCCTGAGGCAGTTTTGGGGTCCCCCCAATGCTTTGGGAGGGGTTCTGAGAGGGGGCCTCTGGTACTTGGAAGGGGGACCTATTGTCAGGGAGCCGGGGAGCCCATTTTGGGAAGGATGCTGCTGTTTCTGGCAATGTTGAGAGGTTCTGAATGGCCTGTGGGGCCGTGGCTCTCATTTTGGGACTTGAGGTGAGCCCATGGGCACAGCAAGGCCTGAGGAGAGGGTCCAAGCTCCCATTTGGGATGGAGGGATTGAGCGGGTGCCTCCAATCAACTCAATGCCAGCCCCAATGTGTCGATGGCAGCCCCAAATGGCTCGATCCGTCAGCCCCAAGGCCCGGCTGTGGGGAGTCAGGAACCACAGAAGGGGAATTGGTGTCCAGGAGGGGTGGCATGGCATGGCATGGCATGGCATGGGGGTGGCATTGTTGGGGTGGGATGTAGTTTGGGAGGGATGGGGTGGTTTGGGCACTTGGAGTGGGGCACTCCAGGGAGGGAAAGCAGGAGCTGCGATTGGGGAGGCTCCTGCTGCTTTTTGACAATATAGGGGTCTCTAGGGGGCTTCTGGGAGGTTGCAGTGAATTTGGGGAAGGTGCCATAAACTCCCTGCAAGTTGGGGGGCTGTGGTGAAGTCCTCCATATTTTTGGGAGGGTGAGAGGACCGCAGCTGGGAGGCGATCCTGTTGCTTTGCACTACTTCAATGGGGTGAGAAGCAGCTTGGGAGGGAGGGAGGGAATTCGGAAGGAAGGAATTCGGAAGGAATTCGGAAGGAATTCGGAAGGAAGGAAGGAATTCGGAAGGAAGGAATTCGGAAGGAAGGAAGGAAGGAATTCGGAAGGAAGGAAGGAATTTGGAAGGAAGGAATTTGGAAGGAAGGAATTTGGAAGGAAGGAAGGAAGGAAGGAAGGAAGGAAGGAAGGAAGGAAGGAAGGAAGGAAGGAAGGAATTCGGAAGGAAGGAAGGAAGGAAGGAAGGAAGGAAGGAAGGAAGGAAGGAAGGAAGGAAGGAAGGAAGGAAGGAAGGAAGGAAGGAATTCGGAAGGAAGGAATTCGGAAGGAAGGAAGGAATTCGGAAGGAAGGAATTCGGAAGGAAGGAAGGAAGGAAGGAATTCGGAAGGAATTCGGAAGGAAGGAATTCGGAATTCGGAATTCGGAAGGAAGGAAGGAAGGAAGGAAGGAAGGAAGGAAGGAAGGAAGGAAGGAAGGAAGGAAGGAAGGAAGGAAGGAAGGAAGGAAGGAGTGAAAACAATGTAAGTACTGAATGAAACAAAACCAAAGGTAAATAACTGCGTTCTCTTTAAAAAAATATCAATTCCCTCTGAATCCAAAGCTGCAGAAGACTTTTCACTCCACATTTGGGTTTTGTTTTTCTTTCTCATACTTCTTCTGGTTCTTTTCTTTTTTCTCTTGTTTTTAATAGATAACCCCTGCTAGGAAAGGAATGCAGAGCAAAATGAGACCCATTTCTGGCAGGCAATGAAAGTGTGGGCTCCTGGTCTGGTTCCTTTTGTGTGGATCCCTCATCTCTGCAGCACGGGGGGAATAGCAGTGCTGGGAGGCAGCAGCGGGCTCAGGAGCATCCCGCTCTGGCAGCTCTGAGCAGGTGGCACATGTCCTGCTCTCCTGCTGCCCTCCAAAGCACAGAATCCATGGGCAAGTTTAGGCACAGCTCTGGGCACAGCCAGCATGGCCTGGGCACGGGAACGGGGGGCAAAGCGGGCGGGATCCTTCTGCAGCTGCCTGGTGGTTTCTGCTTTCTGTGCCCAGAGTGCCAGGATGTTCTTCAGAGGTGCTTGTCCATGCAGCCCTTGGCCAGGCCGTCCTTGGAAGAGCTCTTCAGTGAGCCTTGGCTGCAGGGTGTTCATGTGCCCTAGAGGATGGCAGAGAGCCACGGGCACAGTGTGATCCAGGGGCCTGGCAGGTAACAGCCCCACCCATCTCTTGGCAATCAGTGGCAAAGCAAAGCAGACTCTTTTGTCCTGCCTGTAGCTGTGAGCAGGGAGCATCAGAAGGGAACACGCAGCTCTTGGGCTGCAGCTGAGCTGGAGGCCTGCTCTGGCAAGCACTGGTGGCCACCATCCCCCCTGGTTTTGCTTGTCTGGTTCACTGATGGCTGGGGCCCTGGGCAGAACCCTGAGAGCCTGGTGTGGCCCCAGAGAAGGAGAAGGAGCCCCTGGAGAAGCTGTACCAGGTGGGGCTGCTGCTGCTGGAGCCACCAAGGACGAGCTCAAGGACAACAACCTCTTCCTGGAGCTGGCCAGCGGCAGCTGAAGATGATGGACTTTGATTCTGGCACCTTCTCCAAAGACACGCTGCACGTCCAGTGTGCAGGTGAGTCCAGAGCCAGGGGGATGCTGCCAGAGCTGGGCATGGCACGGCCTGGCTGGGCACCAAAGGTTCCCCCTTTGCTGGGGCGGCTGCAGGGAATTCTGCAGTGGCTGCCAATACATATGTGTCAGTACAAAGCTCTCAGGGGACTGATTAAAGCAGAGGATTGGAGACCATGACTGCACAAACCGCTCAGAGACTCAAGTGTGGAAAAAGGAAAGTACCTTAGAAAAAACAGCAGTACCTTGAAGCATTAATGAACTGTCGTTAATGACCAAGGCTCTCAAGGGACTGATTAAAGCTTTAGCCCTATTGCTGCTACATGGACAGGGAGTATGTGGATTCTTGAACTGGAACAGCAACGCTTGTTGTGTGCACATTCCAAATGGGATGCTGGATTGGATGATCAGGGAGAGAGGATAAAATCGGTTGCTGCATCCAGCAGGGAATTAAGGGGAGGGTTAGACAGTAACTGGTTGGATAAAATATTTAGAGGACTTGGATTTTCCCTGACTGATGGTTGGCCTCACTTTTGCAAAGTCTAACTGGGATCAGAGCAATACTTGTGCTTATGACACTTGCTTTGAGCTGTGTAAAGAACATGGTTGTGAAAGCAGCTGAGGAACTCGTGGGATGTGAGTAAAGGAGCAGAGTGAGGCTTACGAAGGCTTGAAGGGAAGAGAAGCTTCACAGCCCTCCAAGGGGGGGAGATTTGCCAGATGAAAAACCGTTTGCACCTGCTGGGTTCATGCAATGCTTCTTCTCCAAAAGCCACTGGCCATGGAACCGCACAGGGCTGATTCTGTAGGCAGCAACCAGCCCAGGTGTGCCAACTTTCACCAGTTCACCAGGCAGTCAGGGCTGGCTTTGGGGTCAGCGACCCCCAGGGACCCCCAAAGAGACCCCCAGGGCAGAAGAACGGATGTGCAAAGGGGTGGGGGAAATCTGCAATGATTTTGGGGCAATGATGATCGTGTGTGTGTGTTTCTTGTTGGACAATCTGGGAATGTGTCTGTGAAACACAGTCTGCAAACAGGAACATTCCTGAACTCGGCACACACGACTTTGGGAGGGGCTCTCCCCTCGTGCATCCGGCCCAATAAAGAATGCTGCTGCTTCGTGCTGCGCTGGTGCTGAGGACGTTTTGTTTCACTGAAGTTTTGGTAACACCTCTGTGCCTGTGTCACAGACCCACAGAGCAGCTGTGATGTCAGAAAGGGGCTGTGTGACATCACAGAGTGGGCTGCGACATCACAGGGTATTGGTGTGATGTCACAGGTAGGGCTGGTTTGTCCCAGAAGAGGCTGTGACATCACAGAGTGGGCTGTGACATCACAGGGTGGCTGTATGACATTATAGAGTCAGCTGTGACATCACAGAACAGCTGTGTGGTATCACAGAGAAAACTGTGACATCACAGATGGGTGCTGTGACATCACAGAGTGGCTATGACATCACAGAGTGAGCTGTGACATTGCAGATAAGGCTGTGATATCACAGGGCAGAGGTCTGACATCATAGAGCAGACTATGACATCACTGAGTGGTTGTGACATCACAGCATGGCTGTGTGACATCCCAGGGTGGCTGTGTGACATCCCAGGGGGTTGGATGCCATGGCAACCCTCAGCAGTTCCAGTTCCCTTGGAAACCCCCCCAGGCCCCATTGCTGCAGTCAGGCTCCGTGGCCACTTGCCCGCAGAGCTGTGGCTGCCCTCGGCTGCCATGGCAGCCCTCAGGACAGAGCGGTGCCGGGCTGGTGCCAGCTACAATTGCAGTGACACTCGCTGATGCCCTCAGGTGCCACGGCAGCGGCCACAGGGACCCGTTCCTCACTTTGGTGCCACGGACACCAACACTTGGCCCCGCTGCCATGGGCATTGGCACGGTCACCTGCACTCAGGGCCCGTGGCCGGGCACTGCTGCCATGGACACGGGCACGGAGCCCTGGGCCACAGTCGGCTGCCGTGGCCACCGGCCTAAGGTCCCGTGGCCAGGGCTGGGGGCATGGAAAGGAACCTGTGGAGCCGTGGTGATGGTGGGTGGCCATGGGGTGCTGCTGTGGGCTGGGCCAGAGGGAATTTCCTTGCCAGGCCTTTCTCTGGGGCTGTGTTTGGCTCTGTGCTGAGCACAGCGTTGCTCACACTGAGATGGTTTTGTTCTTGCTGAGCTTGCACAGAGCCAAGGCCTTTCCTGCCCCTCGTCCGGCCTCGCTGGCGAGGGGCTGGGGGTGCGGGGGAGCTTGGCAGGGGTCACAGCCAGGACAGGTGACCCCAACTGACCCCAGGCATATCCCAGACCACAGGACATCATGGCCAGTGTATAAAGTGGGGGGAACAAGGAGGAAGGGGGGACATTCCGAGTGAGGGTTTTTGTCTTCCCAGGTAACACTCAGGCAGGACAGGGCCCTGTTTTGCTGGTGGGCAGGGTCAGCACCAAAGACACAGACACCAACTGAAGGAATTGTGCAATTTATAGAATGCAAATCTGCAAAAAGTCACAAAAGCATAAGCTCAGCAAAGCACATCATCATTAGCAAAGAATCACAGCAGGAGCAGCTCAGCAATGCCCCCAATCATCAGTGCCAAAGATTGCCTGCAGTGATTAACCAAGATCCAGCCCCAGTTCCCCTCAGACTTTACCATCACCCAGAGCCACCCATCAGCTGGGGGAAGCTGTCCCAGCCAGGGACTGGAGAGCCACTCCCGGACACTGGGAATTCCTGCAGCAGCCTCCAGCCACAGCTGAGGCTCCAACCCCGCTGGGAGAGGGCCCAGCTTTGACAGTGCTGGAGAAACAGACTGACAGCACTTCCAGTGTGGGAACATCTGCTTTCATCCTCCTCTGGGCTTCCTCCTAAGCCTGGCCAGGGCTCGAGGAGGAGCCAAGGGAGCTGACTTTGACCATACAGCCCCAAACAAGGCCAGATGTGGCCTTGTCCGGTTTCTAAATACAGAAAGGTAAATCTGTGTTTCACCAATGCACAGGTACATAGAACGTATTGTTAATAGTACTTTGTACTTTAATGAGTTAATGAGTGGGATACAAATATAACCGTTGGTTGGAAGGTTCATCAGGAGGTCAGCTTTGGCCCAGGGCCTGGTGTTCAGGCCTCAGTCAGGCCTGGTGTTCAGGCCTTGGAACTTCACTCAGTGCTTTGACCTAGAGATGAACTGCAACCTTCATAACAATTCTTCTAATAATGGAGTCTTAGATTTAGCTATTAGGCATAAAGGCAGCACCTCTTGTTCTCCAATTAAGTGCTGCTCAAAGTCATCACTCAGAGCTATAATTCACATTCCTTTTAAAACATGCCTCATTAGTTGCTATTCTCTGTTATTTATCAAATCCCCCTTTTTTCGTGAGACTGTGTCTCTTTTTGGACAAATCTCAGTGCTCCATTTCCCAGCACAAAGTGTCACAACAGCTCTAACATGGAATCATAACACACCAAGTGCTCACACTGCAGTGATGACAGTGACTGCCACAAATGCATTTCGCAGCAGCCTCCAGTTTGGCAGCCCCAAAGCCAATCCCAGCAAGGAGAATTTTCTTCTTTCTGCCACTCTTCTACTGCTCTTTCCATCGAGGTGATTCCTGACGGTTGGACTTCAAACCCATCACTGATAACAGTGCAGCATTCCTGTCCTAGAATAGCCCAGGCTCCTCCTTGGCCAGCAAGCAGATAATGCAAGGCCATGCGGGTCTGCAGAGCCCCCGTTTGTGTTTGTTGGAGCTCACAGGATGTGCTGTTGGATATTTTAACAGTATCATTTGCTGCTTCTTCTAATAATCGATTTAGCTCGTTAATGTGAACTCCACAGGATGAGGCAGCGCATGTGGGGCACAGGGTGAACCAGAATCTTTGGCTTTCTGAAATCCAAGGCACTCTTTGGGTGGAAAATGTTCTCTTAACATCAAACTCTTCCTCGCAGTTGTTGCTGAAGCAGCCTAAAGGGAGGCATCAATATTTTTCCTCAGTCTCATTCGGGTTAGGAACAATAATTCCATTGTCCATGGAGCTGGCACCGTTTTAATTGCAGAATAATGCCCCCAAGGTCCTTTGCTGTTCAGCTTTACCGCGGTGTCGGGGGTAACAAGGCTTGGTGGGTCCTTTCCCCTTCGGCTGGAGAGGTGCCGGGTCCCAGTCCCTGAGGGGCACCCAGGCTCCTGGCTGGAATCCGTGTGGAAGTCACTCAGTGTCACATCAGCCTTCACACGGAGCCCCGTGGATCAGAGCATTTTCCAGAGGGGCCGGGGGGGCAAACAGGGAGATTGGGTCCGGCAGGATCTGTAAAACAATATCCTGTAACATCTCCTTGTTCTCACACAGAACACTTGGCTGCAGGGACACATTCCCATCGTTCTGCCCAAGTTCCAGGATTCAAACAGTGCTGTCTTTCCCCAGAGCTGTTCCTTCAGCTGCCTCGGGAGGGCCATTGAGCCTCTGGACCCACACTCGGGCTCCATTATTAGGACTGCTGGAACCAAACCCTTTATCTCCACCAACAGTGGTCATTTGAGGTGGATCTCCTTTTTGCACAATTGTTTATAAAACTGCAATATCAATAATTGTGCTGGCCTGTCATGGAGTTAAATAATCCAATCTTGTTCATTATCATTTAACAGAATTACTTTGATCTCTCCTTGATAATCTGCATCAATTCCTCCTCCCATGACATGAACGCTTTGCAGGGCCAAGCTCCAGCGAGCAGTTATCAAACCAAAGTGTCCTGGAGGAATCTGAATTCCTATTCCTGCATTGATAACTCTCCCTTGCTTCTGATTTATCCCAATTAATCCTGATGCAGGAAGGCCCAGCCCTGCAGCCTCTGGGGTGGCCCTGTCAGGGCCCATCGCACCCAGAACGATTTCCCAGGAAGTCCAAGTCCCCCTGTCCATGGGTGGATTTGCAGACTGGGTGCAGCCGGGCACACCCAGGGGTTTCCATTTCCCCAGCAGGCCCATTGTTAAGGCTATGGAGCACATCTGGGAGATGGGTTCTCCATTGGGATGGGTTCCCATCTCCTCATTTTTTCAGCTGCTCTTTTAACAACCCCTTCATCTGTTCAACCAATCCTGCAGCTTGTGGATAATCTGGGATATGAAAAACCCAGCAGTCTTCATCACTGTCTTTTTCACAGGAACAGACAAAGCATTCCAGATCACAGTATCAGCAAACCCTATAAAAACAGCCAATTCCATCCCTTCCTCCTTTATGCGTTGTGTGCAATCTCACAAAATTTACCAGTGACCTTTGGGTCCTGGCCAGTCATTTTCTGGAGGGTATTTAGTGTGACATCCCTGAGCAACCATAGCTAAAGAATTTGTATTGTCAGCACTATTTCACATTATTATTTATTATCTATACAATATAAATATTATTTTATATATATATATAATATGATATTATTACTAGTTAACTTGCACAAAGACATTTGAGCTCAAGATTAAAAACTTCTTCTATTGCTCCATGTGGGAGCGTTCCAACAACAATTGTTCCTTCTGTTGGTGCTGTTTGCAATACGCTGTAAACAAAATCCATCCTCCTCTTCCCAAACCCACAAGCTCTTTTCCTTTTTCCATGTCCAATTTTTGGATGCATTTTAAGACATCCAGCGCTTCAGCTCCTTTTAACCGACTGCCCCACTGCTCTCACGGTGCTCCGACCTCAGCCCACTCCAGAGCCAGCGAACTCCAGGGAAGCTCTTCCCATCCAGGATTTCAGACAGGACTGATTCCTTACATTTACATTTAAAAAGTGACATTTTGGTGTGATCTGGCCAGACTACACCAATTTTGTTGAACCAGTGGGCAGGGCCAGCACCAAAGACACAGACACCAACTGAAGGAACTGTGTCATTTGCTACAGCTCAAAGCAGCAAAGAATCACAGCAGGAGCAGCTCAGCAATGCCCCCAATCATCAGTGCCAAAGATTGCCTGCAGTGATTAACCAAGATCCAGCCCCAGTTCCCCTCAGACTTTACCATCACCCAGAGCCACCCATCAGCTGGGGGAAGCTGTCCCAGCCAGGGACTGGAGAGCCACTCCCGGACACTGGGAATTCCTGCAGCTGCCTCCAGCCACAGCTGAGGCTCCAACCCCGCTGGGAGAGGGCCCAGCTTTGACAGTGCTGGAGAAACAAACTGACAGCACTTCCAGTGCGGGAACATCTGCTTTCATCCTCCTCTGGGCTTCCTCCTAAGCCTGGCCAGGGCTCGAGGAGGAGCCAAGGGAGCTGACTTTGACCATACAGCCCCAAACAAGGCCAGATGTCGGATTTCATGGCCTTGTCCGGCTTCTAAACACAGAAAGGTCAATACATGTTTCACTAATGAGTGGATACATCTATCACAGCGCTAATAATCATGCATATTTCGGTAATGAGCAGCTACAAAGATAACCTTTGGTTGGAAGGTTCACCCAGAGGTCACCTTTGGCTCAGGGCCTCTTGTTCAGGCCTCAGTCAGGCCTCTTGTCCAGGCCTTGGCACTTCAGGGATGTGGTTTAGTGCTGGGCTTGACAGTGATGGGTTAATGGTTGGACTCGATGAGCTCCGAGGTCTTTTCCAACAGGAAGGATTCTGTAATTCCAGGATTCAGCCAGGTCCATGGCACCAGCATGACTTTGCCCCAAAGTCTCCTCTTGCTCAGCTCTTGTGGCCCAAGGCTTCAGCTCCTTCAGCTCCTGGTGCTGAGCTGCTCATGCTGAACGAGACGACTCAGAGAGAAGAATACAGCTCATCCAATTCCTTCTGGCACATGGAGAGGGAAGGCTGTGAAAAGAGGAGCATTGTTTGCTGTGGCCTCCTCTGTGCCCTTCACACCTTTCAGCGCTTTGAAACAGCCAAGAGCTTTCTCCAAGAGTGCAATGAAGCAGCTGTTCCTGCTCCCAGTCTGTGCCCTTGACTGCTTTTGTCCCTCTTGCTGTGCCCTCTGTGCCCCCGGGGCTCGGTGGCTGCTGCCCAGGGCTGTGGCACTGGCACAGCTCCAGTGCTCGAGACCCTCCTTTCTCTGCCCTTGGAGCTGCCTGCTCACAGCAGCCTTTTCCATCTGCAAGCTCCACATGGACAGGGAGTGCCCACCTCTGCTCCTTGCACACCCTCCAGGAGCCCAGGGCTGCCATCTGCAGTCCCTGCTGGCACTGAGGGCTCCCAGGTGCCCCAGGCTGCTGTGACACCGCTGCCAACGGGAGGGAACAGTGGCAGGGGCTGTGCTGAAAGTCAGCTCCATTTGCTGCTGCTGCTGCTGCTGCTGCTGCTGCTGCTGCTGTGGGGGTCATTTGTCCAGCCCTGCCCCAGAGTCAGGGATCAGATCCAGGCCCTGCTGCTGCTCCCTCGGGATCAGCCACAGTTTGGGTGTTGCTGTCAGTGCCAGCAGGAGCGGGCGCTGGAGCAGCGGGTGCTGACAGTGCCCCAAGCCCCGGGGCCCGAGGGGTGCCTGGGCTGCGGGGCTGGCAGGGAGCTGCCCCTTGTTCTCCCTGTGCCTCACGCAGAGCTGGGCCGCTCACAAGTGGGGCAGCACAGCAAACAGGGAGCCTGCGAGTCTCTGCCAGCCCTGTCTGCTCAGAGATTGGGCCTTGGAGCTGCAGGGGGACAAAGGCAGCTGCTTCTGCTCCCTCTGCGTGGCCCCGTATTCAGCAGTGCTGCTCCATCATTTAGGATGTGTTTTCTGTTTAAATTAATAGAAAAACAAAAAAGAAACAACCCAGAAGATATTATGAAACATAAAACCAAAACCCAAATGTGGAGTGAAAAATCTTTTGTAAGTCTGGATTAAGAGGTAACTGATCTTTTCAAAAAGACAACTCAGGTATTTGTAAATATGCTGATGGCATTGATCCATCTTACTGACCTCAGCAGTCCTTTTTTAAAGATTCTGGGCTTTCTTTCCAACATTGTTATTTTAAACTGTGGTTGAAGCAATAGGAAATTGATTGTGCCCTGCCAGCTCCGAGCAGGACTGGCAATCTAAACTCTGTCCCACCCCAACTCATGGAGAAGATGCCCTTCCTTCTCACCCTGTGAGTGAGCTGAAAATTCCCTCTGAAATTGTCAGGGGGTTTCTTAAAGACGCAAAGTCCCACTCAGGGCTTTTTGCTCTGGTTTGGCACTGGAGAAGGGCAATTCTTCATCCATCAGCTCCAGACTGCACTGCCTCAGGAACACGGCCCACTCGCCAGGTTGGGCCCACTCGTGGCACTTCCAGAGGAGGAAGAAAGTGCAATGGCACAATTCCAGCCCAAAAGGAAGGAAGAGTGGGACAGACAGAACACCCTGTGCAGATCCAGGCGTTCAGCTGGGACTGTGCAGAGTTTGGGTGCTTGCCAGTGGGATGTGTGTCCCTGCCTGCAATCTCTTGGCCTGCACGAGAGTCTCACTCACCTGCAAAAGCAGAAAGCTCCGTCGCTGTGCTCGCAAGGGGCTCGTCTGATGCAAAGCTGTCAGAGCCCTGTGAGGGGAGAGCGGGCCCAGCCGTGCCCGGGGCTGAGCCCCAGCACAGCCCTGGCAGAGCCTGGAGCAGCCTCAGCATCCGCAGAGCCCGGCTGCAAGGAGAGAAAGCAGAACCCACCCGTCAGCTGAAGCCTCCTGTCCCCTTGTCCCAGCTGCCCGCAGTGCCCAGGCCGTGCTGGCCGTGCTCAGAGCTGGGCCCAAAGCTGCCCAGCATTGCTGCCTTTGGGAGCAGAGCAGGAGGGCAGGACACGTGCCCAGCCTGCAGCCAGCCATGGCACATCCACCTCCTCAGCAGCTGCCCAGAGCCCAAAAGCAGCTTGGCAGCCACTGAAGAATTGGCTGCAGCTGCCCCAGCAAAGGGGGAACCTTTGGTGCCCAGCCAGGCCATGCCATGCCCAGCTCTGGCAGCATCCCCCTGGCTCTGGACTCACCTGCACACTGGCCGTGCAGCGTGTCTTTGGAGAAGGTGCCAGAATCAAAGGCCATCATCTTCAGCTGCCGCTGGCCAGCTCCAGGAAGAGATTGTCGTCCTTGAACTCGTCCTTGGTGGCTCCAGCAGCAGCAGCCCCACCTGGTACAGCTTCTCCAGGGGCTCCTTCTCCTTCTCTGGGGCCACACCAGGCTCTCAGGGTTCTGCCCAGGGCCCCAGCCATCAGTGAACCAGACAAGCAAAACCAGGGGGGATGGTGGCCACCAGTGCTTGCCAGAGCAGGCCTCCAGCTCAGCTGCAGCCCAAGAGCTGCGTGTTCCCTTCTGATGCTCCCTGCTCACAGCTTCAGGCAGGACAAAATAGTCTGCTTTGCTTTGCCACTGATTGCCAAGAGATGGGTGGGGCTGTCACCTGCCAGGCCCCTGGATCACACTGTGCCCGTGGGGCTCTGCCATCCTCTAGGGCACATGAACACCCTGCAGCCAAGGCTCACTGAAGAGCTCTTCCAAGGACGGCCTGGCCAAGGGCTGCATGGACAAGCACCTCTGAAGAACATCCTGGCACTCTGGGCACAGAAAGCAGAAACCACCAGGCAGCTGCAGAAGGATCCCGCCCACTTTGCCCCCCGTTCCCGTGCCCAGGCCATGCTGGCTGTGCCCAGAGCTGTGCCTAAACTTGCCCATGGATTCTGTGCTTTGGAGGGCAGCAGGAGAGCAGGACATGTGCCACCTGCTCAGAGCTGCCAGAGCAGGATGCTCCTGAGCCCGCTGCTGCCTCCCAGCACTGCTATTCCCCCCGTGCCGCAGAGATGAGGATCCACCTGGAGAGAGCCGTCGTGGGAACAGGATCCGCCCCCAGATGATCTCCTGGCCCCTCCTGAACGGGTGCTTCCCCACCACCAGGTGGTACAGCAGGAGGCCCAGGGACCAGATCGTCGCTGCCTCGCCGTGGTAGCGTTGCTGGTGGATCCACTCGGGTGGGCTGTACAACAGGGTTCCTGTGGAACACAGACTGAGTCCATCAGGGGATGCTGCTGCTCCCAGAGCCTCGCCCCAGCATCCCTGGGCACACAGGGGCTGCACCAGAGGCACAAGGGGTGACCCGCTGCCCTCTTGCCTGCACCTGTGACTTGTGTACAAACTGGTGTTGGAAAAGAGGCCACTGGTGTTGGAAAAGGGCAGCAGAAGCCCTGGGGAGGCCCAACCATGACATGCAAATGAAAAACCCACCCAGTGGTGGGGAAAACCCACTCTCCTCCCTGCCTGCAGTGCCCCAAAAAACATCAATAAGCCAAGGCAAACAAGGGCAGCGGAGCAGTCCAGGCCCTTCCTCTCCTGCACACCAAACCGGCCGGTGCACGGGGTCTGAGCCCCCTCTCTGCTACCCCCATGGGGGATTTTGTTGGGCTGGCTGCCCCCGCTCCAGCCCCAGCCCAGGGCAGAGTGGGTGCTGAAGGCTGACGGCAGGGTTGGGAACTGGCCCCCTCCCAGCCCCGCCCAAAAGCAACTTGGCTCAAGAATTAATCCCATTCTGGGAACAATGAGGGGAAGCCCCGGTGCCACACCCAGGCTGGGCCATGAGATGCACAGGATCATCCCCTGGGAGGGCTCACCTGCAAATTGGGTGTAAGCTGTGTCCTGGAGGAAGGTGCCGCAGCCAAAGTCGATCAGTTTCAGCTGCCCGGTGGCCAGGTCGAGCAGGATGGTCTCGGGCTTGATGTCCCGGTGCAGGACCCCGCAGCTGGTGCAGTGCCGCACGGCCTCCAGCACCTGGCCGAACAGCCCCCGCGCCTCCTCCTCGGGCAGGAACCTCCGCTGCGCCAGCAAACCCGACAGGTCCTGACACCGCTCCGGACGCTCCAGCACCAGCAAGAAGCTGCTGGGCAGCTCAACCCACTCCAGGAGCCGGATGACACCACGGAACCCAGTGGACACCTTGTCCAGCAGCACGATCTCCAGGGGCGCACGGGCGCCGTCGCGCTGCGGGAGGAGCACGGTGCTGTCAGCGGGGCTGAGGCCGTGCCAGGGCTCTGGGACCCCTCACCCAGCCCGGGACGCTCTGCGGCCCCCGCTCAGCCCCCGCCCGCTCTCCCTCCGGGGCTCCCGGCGGCTCCCAACCCGCCGGGCCCCGGCTCCTCGCCGCCCGGCACGCCCCGGCTCTGCCGCTGGCCCCGCTCACTCACCAGCTCGCCCCAGTGCCGGACGCGGTCCCGCGGCACGCATTTGATCGCCACCTGCGAGCAAGGGGCAGCAGCGGGCTGAGCTCACCGCCCGCCCCGCTGCGCCCCGGCCTTCTCCTCCTCCATCCTCCTCCTCCTCCTCCTCCTGCACCCTCCTGTTCCTCCTCCTCCGCCGGCCCCGCCACTCACCGGGGCGCCGTCCGCGAGCCGCGTGCCCGAGAAGACGCTGCCGAAGCCGCCGCTGCCCAGCAGCGAACCCAGCCGGTACCGCTCCTGCAGGGCCTCCTGCGCCTTCCCTGCGGGCGACACGCGGCCGTCAGCGCTCGGCCCGGGGCCAGACACGGCCCCCGACCGCCCCCCGACCGCCCCGGCCCGGGCATCCCCATCCGAACGGGACACCGGCGGCTCGGGGCCGGCAGCCGCGCTCAAGAGCGGCGGAGCTCGGGCCGGGGAAGCCGCAGCGGAGGCGGCGGGAGCGGCCGCGCCCCGTGTGTCCTCCGCGGGCCCCGGGAGGAGCCGGGGCCGGAGCCGAGGCCGGAGCCGGGGCCGGAGCCGGACCCCGCGTCGGGGCCGGGGCCGGGCTCGGGACAGGCGGAGCCAAAGGGTGGAGATGCCGCCCCAGCCCCGGGCACTGATGCCCGCCCGGCAGCGCCACAGCCAGGACGGCGAGAGCCGGGCGGAGGCGAGACCGCGGCGGGACGCCCGGGGCCGGGGAGGGGGCGGCCCCGCCCGGGGCCGGGGGCGGGCCTGGGGCATGGCCCGGCCCGGCAGGGGGAGGGGGAGAGACCGGGAGAGGACGGGGACACCGGGAAAGGGACACCGAGAGAGGAGGGGGACACCGGGAAGGGGAGGCGGGGAGAAGGTGCGGAACAGAGGGAGAGGAGGAGCAAGAGCATGAAACGGAGAGTGTGGAGTCGCTTGCGATTTCGCTGCTGCCGCTGCCGCCGCTGCAACTGAAGCGGCGGGGCCGTTTGTCCGCGTGTCCGCCTGTCCGAGTGTCCGCGTGTCCGAGTGTCCGAGTGTCCGTTCCCCGCTCGCCCCGGGGGCAGCCCCTGAGTCTGTGCAAACACGGGAACATTGCCGTGTCCAGCCCGGATCCAGAGTCCTGGCTCCTGCACGGTGGCAGAGGAATCCCCTCGGCTGCTGCTGTGCCTTGTCCCTGCTGAGGGTCAGACACTGCCGGGCCACATTCCCTGCCTGTAGAATTCGTGCCCGACCCAAGCTCTGCACTTTTGTCTCCAGCACTGCTTTCCAATAAAAACAGGGGAAGGCAAACTGTGTGCAGCTCATGGTATTTCAGAGTGTCTAAAACTCGCTAAGGCACAGATCTTAGAGGTGAGATCCATTTGGAATTCATGGGATGGAGAAGCAGTGCAACATGAGAAAGGGGAGCACAGAAATAGAGAGGAAAACACCTCGGATTGTTTCTTTCCATTTTCATTTCATTTCTGGAAAACTGTTTCAGTTTTCTGGGAATCTTCTCCACAGTCCTGTCTGCTCTTTTCAAGAACCTCTCCTGGGGAACAAGGTGCAGCTCCTGTCACAAGATGTGCCACCAACTGCAGCTTCTCTTGGCTTCCCACACTGTGAGTGCAGCACAACTGCTGCAGCAAAGCAGGACAATCGTGTGGAGACCTTTACAAGTTGTCCTTTCTTTTCCTTGTGGGCTGGGCAGTTGTGCCATCGGTGAGGTTTTCATTGTGGCTGTTCTAACCTGAGAAACCAGGAGGTGGAACCAGGAATTGTTAGGGACTGCAACCCTGGCTGAACTCAGAGAAAGAATCCCCAGAGCCTGCAGCCAGAAATGGAGAGGTGTGTGATAATCATTCCCACATCTCCATGGGCATCTGGAAAGTGATCTAGAACATGAAAATGGGCTGACAGAGGTACTTTGTTTCTGTGTTCAGTTTAGATCAGTCTACCTCCCTTGCACTGGTATAAATCAAGAGCACAATCCGTTCATGCCAGCTGGACCTCTCAGACACGGAAATAATCTGAAAAGGAGAAATGCAGGGAATGATTTGGTGAGCTTTGTCTGGAAGAAGGGTGATTTTTTTTCTAATAATTTCTAATCCATTTCCTCTGCTTTTATCCTTCCTAACAAGGCCATTTGCATCCCAGATTCCTCATCAAATGAGAACCCTGAGCTTGTGGAACTGCCTGAAAGATGCCCTGTTCTTCTGCAGGGACACTCAGGCTGAAACAGGAGCTGGAGCCCTCTCTTGGGAAGCCTCCTCCCAGCTGGAATTTGTGCCGTGCTGGGAGAGCAGGAGGGGGAGAGCGATGGGCGCTGTGTGGGAGGAGCAGGAGGTTTGGGCCGCAGGACGTTCCCTCTGCGCCGCTGCCCCGCAATCGGCGGCCGTGCCCAGGGCTCCGGGCTTCTGAGCATTGCAGTCTCTGCTAATCGTGATGCCTGTGACAAAAATACTGTTCACTGTCATGAAAGCACTGTGAGTAGCGCTGATCAAAAGAGGCAATTGCAGTTTTCCTGATAAAATTCAGGTGGCAACCAGAAGAGGGGCAAGAGCAGCCGCGATCTCCAGTTCCCAAGGCAAAGGCAACAACAGCCCCATGCTGTCAGCTCAGGGGGAGTAAAACCGTGCTGAGAGCAGCGCTGGAACCCGATCCTTCCTTTTTTCTCTGAAGGCTGGCTCAGGGCAGCACAGCCGGGCCCTGAGGAATCGGGGCTGTTTGGCGGTGATGGTTGCTCTGCTCCAGAATTCACCTGGAAAAAGCCCTTGGGAAGCCGAGGCGGGAGCGGGCGGGAAGGGCCGGCGCTGCTGCTGCTCGTGGCCGGCAGCCCCGGCCGGGCCGGGCCGGCGCCCGCTGCGCTGCGGCTCCTGCTGCTGCCAGAGCCGGGCGGGACTCGGGGACAGGGAACGGGCCCGGGGGACAGCAAAGGCTCGGGGGCTGCAGGGATGTTCGCGCTCGGGCCAGCGCCGGCACAGAGCTTCGGCCTCGGCATTAACCCCGAGGGAACCACTGCGGAAAGGCTCCGGTTCAGCCTTTCTGTGCTCGTTGCTGTGAAGTGCCCGAAATAAAAGGAGAACAAGTGGGGCCTGACCCCTTCTCCTTGGGAGGAGCCCCGTGCCTGGGGCTGTGAGGGGCCGTGAGGGGCTGAGAGGGGCTGAGAGGGGCCGTGAGGGGCTGTGAGGGGCTGTGAGGGGCTGAGAGGGGCTGAGAGGGGCCGTGAGGAGCATCAGCCCTGGCAGGAGGATGTCCTGACATGTCCCTCCCTCCCTCCTTTTCTCTTGTTGCCTTTTTTTTCTTTTTTATTTCTCTCTCTCTCTCTTGTTGGAGAGGATGAAAGTTTGGTAAGAAAGTTTCACAGATATGTAGGCTTGGCAGAAAGATCTCTGAATGCAGAAACTGAGGATGAGGTAGAAATGAAACCAAGTTTTGATATAGAGTAAAAGATGTTTTGCTGAACCACTGATCACTGAATAGCTGAGAAGGCAAAGGTTGGAGATGAGTTGGAAGGAGATTTTTATGATTAGGACAAAGGTATGTGACTACAAACAAAGACATGTTTTTCACCAAGTAAATGAGTCCCAAGAAGAGCATAAGTAAATAGAAAACATGTTTTTACCAAACAGAGAGCTATCGCAGGCAAACAAGAAATGTTGATGTAGCAAGAAGAGGGGTCTGAGAATTTTCCACTGAAAGCTTAAATTGTAACTTACTCTTGTGACTGGATAATAATGACTATAATATGGTGATGGTAGTAGCTATGATAGGCTATAGGCCAATGTAAAGGTATTGTGTCTGCTGCTTATTGGTTGTTATGTATTAAGCTACTCAGCAAAGAAAAGTATCTAATGCTTTGTAACTTGAACAGCGGGTGGCTTCAGGTATGCCTACAGCTGGAGCTGGCAGCTGTAGGGCTGGCTCTGGATACCCACTCCCTGAACTGCTGTAACTTCACCTATGCAATAAACAGCTTTCAAGAGAGCCGCCTGAAGTCCAGACATCCTTTGTGAACCTTTCTCCTATACTTTTGCAAAAAAGACAATAAACATGGCACAATGAGCAGGATGCAAAAAATAACCAGTAGGGCCGGGCATCTAATTTTAAGCAGATTTTTGATCTATCTTGCAATTTGCCAATTGCCAAACAAACTGTTGAGCCAATCAGATTCTGATTCTTCATGCAATTTTGACACGCTTGTTTGTAATTCTATAATGTGGGCATGAATCGATTTTGAATGATCAGACAAATTCATAAAACATGTTCTATCAAAATCCTCACATCTACATCCATGTGCTAGCAACAAAAAATCAATGGCAGCTCTATTTTGCAGTGTAGTGTGCCTTACTGAACCGACACCTGTTCATAATCCAGCTAAAGCAAGGGAAGTAGCGTTAGCCTGCCAAGATAGCCAACATCCTAACTTGTTTAACAGTCCCAGTGCTTTAGCAGATGCTATTTGTGGAGAAAGGAAGGAAACAGCCCATCGAGCACTTGGTTGCCAAACTTTGGTGTTGTCATCACAATCAGGGCAAACGCACGGGTGCTGCGTTTTCCCCTCCGTAGTTTATGCTGTAAAATCATAGCTATGTGTTAGGTGTTAACAGTGAGAGTCATCCTAAGCTGCAAGGACCTCCCTTGATGTGTGATGGAATCGCAGCCCATGCTCGGTCTCCGCAAATAAAAAACACCCCTGGAGGCAAAGTCAGAGGAACAGTAGTAGAGTGTGAAATATGTGGTGAACTGGAATTGCACCAGGCACTTTCCTCTGTAAATATGGGTTGGTTAGGGGAAACATCCCATACTTTGGACTGATCAGATCCAGAGTAATTAAACTTAACACAAAGGTCCATTGTCACAGATCCTAAAAGCTCTATTTCTTGCAGCTCAAGAGTTGCCCGGGGAAGGTATGAAACCCACTGATCTCAAGCATCAGCGTGATTGTGTGATTGTAAAAGTTTGTTAACTGCCTTAGCCTTTGGCCAGTCATCTATTGGCAAGCCAACAAGGCCAGTAGAAAGAGGATTGTTAGGAGTAGCAGTGGCTAAGCACAGAGTATCTTTGCCCTGTCGCATTGGCCAGGGTAACTCACATGTTGGTTCTCGGCTGACTGACAGGCCAAGCAGAAACAGCAGGCAGTAAGCTCAGCAAAACTGACAAGGACCATATTGGCACCTGCATTTTTTTGTTATTCGTTGCTATTTGGGCTCCAGTGCATCTCAGCGCAAGCCAATACCCTTGGTCGCAGGGATATCAGTGCAATACAGTCCTCCTTGCTCTCGGAGAGATTGTCAGTCCAACTGTCAATCTCCTCAGCGTGTCTCACGATAAAATTGATGGGATCCCAGCTCCTGATTTATGGAAGACACAGAAACAGAGAGGATTGCACAAACCTAGCAAGAAAGTGCAGAATGCTAAAGCAAAAAATAGGGGAACAGCTCGGCCTACGGCACCCCCAGAGCCTCAACGAGACTTCACATCTGCTTGCGGAGGGCCCACCGCAAGCGGGTCGGCTGTTCCGGGGGAGAGGGAGGGCTGGGGGCCCTATTCTGACCTGTATCCCTGCAAAGACACTAGGGAAATAGTTCAGCATGTTAAACAAGAATGAGATAAGGGCCCAGCTCCCGTGCAATCAGCACAAAAGGACTGGCGGCCTCCTGTGGAGCTTCAGATACTTTGGAAAAACTGGTCCTCACAAACTGTAAAAGCCTGGACTGACAGCAGAGCGGAGGCCTCTTTACATTTATGGGAATCCCAAGAAATTTAAAGGACAACCAGTGATTCTTACAGGTTTGGTGGGGGGAAACAAATTGAAGCTGTGCAAACACAAATCAAAATGAAACTAGGGAACCTCCCCAGATGATTGCATTCAGTTATGATTGTCCTGGTCCCTGAATATATAGTTGGGATTGGTATCTTAAAGGGACTGGCTTTAAATTTATCCAATGGTTTGTATCAGTTTGGGACAAAGCCTTATATCAGTGCCCGACCAGTTTTAGTCAGGCAGGTGAAAATGCCCCCCGTGCAGATTCCTGCCACAACTAAATTGGTAACCGTGAAGCAATACCAAATCCCGGGGGGCATGAAGACATTTCACCGGCAATTAAAGACTTAGTGGATGTTTTAAAACCCACTAGAATGGCTTGGAATAACCCCATCTGGCCTGCCAAGAAAAGTGACAGGTCATGGAGAACGACCGTGGACTTTAGAGAATCAAATAAACACAGCCACCTCTTGCGGCAGCTGTACCAGATATTGTTTAATAGAAAAAATCCAGGAACACTCTGGAAGAACCTGGTATGCAGGAATTGATTTGGCTGATGCTTTCTTTGCAGTACCCATTGCTGAGGAGCAGGGGCGTCACTTTGCCTTCACGTGGCAGGACGACACTGCGCACTCAGCACATTGCCCCAGGCATGTGTGCACGGCCCAACAATTTGTCATCAAACAGCGGCCGAGCACTTGGATGAAATCAAACTGACTCCTCATACGCAACTCATTCATTATATAGATGACATCTTGGTCCAGGGCAGCAATGAGGAGGAAGTGCAACAAGTCCTTGAATTAGTTGTGGATCATAGGAAACAGAAAGACTGGGAAATTAACCCTACCAAAATTCAAGTGAAATTTTTGGGAATTCAGTGGCAATGTGGGCATCGGGAAATCTTCCCCAAAGCCCGAGAGAGAATTTTAGAGTTTGCAGTGCCACAAAATAAAAAGGAGGCACCAAGATTTATTGGATTATTTGTCCTTTGGAGACAACATATTCTGCATCTGAGACAAATCTCAACCCCTTTGCATAAAGTAACCAGGGGAAATAGGCAATTGGAATGGTGTACTAGTTTGAAAACAAACCAGTGGGAGGCACCAAGTCAGAATAACAATTTAATGGGGAAGTTAAAGAAAAGGAAAGGAAAAAAAACTAAAAGAAAACACTGGTTCAAACTGACAGAGTCAAGATACAACCTGAGTCCCCGTTAGGCAGGGTGGTGGTAGCAGTCTGCTAGAATGGTGGCTGCAGTCCTCTGAAGCGGTGATCCTGTAGAAAAGAGGGTCTGCTCTTCCTCAGAAGGTCCAGTGGTGACTGTGTAGCTCCTGTCCTCTGGAAATCCAGTGGAAAGGCCTCCTCTCTGGTGTTCAGCCTCAGCTTATATCCACGCTGGGATGCTTGGTTCCTCCCTCTGGGTGGAGCATCTCACAATGGGGTAATGAGTCATGAGGCCAGGTGTTGATTGGGCTCATTAACAGATGATAGTCCAGAGGGAGTTATCTATGAGTCATGCGGCAGGACAATGATGGGCCATTAACAGCAAGATAGTCTGGGGGGAGGAGGCAAGGAAACACTGCCCCACCTGATTTCAACGGCTGATGGGGATGGTAATAGAATACACTGCAACCCAGGACATTATCCACCCCTTATTCTATTACCATCTACATCATCCCAAATCAATACCTTCTTTAAACTCTACACACACATACATATATATATATATATATATATATACAATGAAACCCTACGCACCGTTCTCACCTAAGATTAGGTCTCCTTGTGGTACACAATGGGTTTCCCCATCTTTTTGCATTACCCACCAAGTGCAACCAGGTCCTTGAGCAAAGACAATCCCACGGATGGGTTTGCCTTTGCCTGAGGTGGGATTGATCCAAACAGTCTTTCCTAAAATACCCCTCAGGTGTACCGCAGGGACTCTATCTCCATCCACTGTGTGCAAGGGTTCAGACTCGGCGGGACCAGCTCGATTGATGGACCCTCGGGTATTGACCATCCAGGTGGCCTTTGCTAAGTTCACTTCCCAATTTTTGAAGGTGCCCCCACCAAGTGCCTTTAGGGTGGTTTTAAGTAGTCCATTGCAGCGTTCAACTTTTCCGGCAGCTGGTGCACGATAAGGAATATGATATATCCATTCAATACCGTGTTCTCTGGCCCAGGTGTTGATGAGGCTGTTCTTAAAATGAGTCCCGTTGTCCGACTCGATCCTGTCAGGGGTGCCATGTCTCCACAGGACTTGCTTTTCCAGGCCCAGGATGGTGTTCTGGGCTGTAGCATGAGGCACAGGGTAGGTCTCCAGCCATCCAGTTGTCGCTTCAACCATGGTCAACACGTAGCGCTTGCCTTGGCGGGTTTGGGGAAGGGTGATGTAATCAACCTGCCAGGCTTCCCCATACCTGTACTTTGACCATCGTCCACCGTACCACAGAGGCTTCACCCGCTTGGCCTGTTTGATTGCAGCACAGGTCTCACAACTGTGGATGACCTGTGAGATGCTGTCCATGGAAAGGTCCACCCCTCGGTCACGGGCCCATCGGTATGTTGCATCTCTCCCCTGATGACCAGAGGCATCATGGGCCCAACGAGCTAGGAATAATTCTCCCTTGTGCTGCCAGTCCAGATCCACCTGAGATACTTTCACCTTAGCAGCTCGGTCCACCTGCTCGTTGTTGCGATGCTCTTCATTAGCCCGACTCTTGGGTACGTGTGCATCCACGTGTCGAACCTTCACGGTCAGCTTCTCTACTCGGGTGGCAATGTCCTGCCAAATCTCAGCGGCCCAGATGGGTTTCCCTCTGCGCTGCCAGTTGGCCTTTCTCCAGCGATCCAGCCATCCCCACAAAGCATTAGCTACCATCCATGAGTCGGTGTAGAGATAGAGCCTCGGCCACTTCTCTCGTTCAGCAATATCCAAAGCCAGCTGGACGGCTTTAAGCTCTGCAACCTGACTCGATCCACCTTGTCCCTCGGTAGCTTGTGCAACTCGTCGTGTGGGGCTCCATACTGCAGCTTTCCACTTTCGGTTGGCGCCTACAATTCGGCAGGAACCATCAGTGAAGAGGGCATAACGTCTTTCAGTCTCCGGTAGCTCATTATATGGTGGGGCTTCCTCAGCACGAGTCACTTGCTCTTCCTCTTCTTCAGAAGATAATCCAAAAGTCTCACCTTCAGGCCAGTTTGTTATAATTTCTAGAATCCCAGGGCGATTCGGGTTTCCAATACGGGCACGCTGTGTGATGAGGGCGATCCATTTGCTCCATGTGGTGTCGGTGGCGTGATGCGTGGAAGGAACCTTTCCCTTGAACATCCAACCCAGCACCGGTAGTCGGGGTGCCAGAAGCAACTGTGCTTCAGTGCCAATTACCTCAGAGGCAGCTTGGACTCCTTCATAGGCTGCCAAGATTTCCTTCTCTGTGGGAGTGTAGTTGGCTTCAGACCCTCTGTAGCTTCGGCTCCAGAATCCCAGTGGTCAGCCCCGAGTCTCACCAGGCACCTTCTGCCACAGGCTCCAGGACAGACCATTGTTCCCGGCTGCAGAGTAGAGCACGTTCTTCACCTCTGGTCCTGTTCTGACTGAGCCAAGGGCTACCGCATGAGCGATTTCCTGCTTGATCTGGGCAAAGGCTTGCTGCTGTTCAGGGCCCCAGTGGAAATCATTCTTCTTGCGGGTAACCAGGTAGAGAGGACTCACGATCTGGCTGTACTCGGGAATGTGCATTCTCCAGAAACCTATGGCGCCTAGGAAAGCTTGTGTTTCCTTCTTGTTGGTTGGTGGAGACATCGCAGTGATCTTATTGATGACCTCAGTGGGAATCTGACGCCGTCCATCTTGCCACTTTACTCCCAGGAACTGGATCTCTTGAGCAGGTCCCTTGACTTTGCTCCTTTTGATGGCAAAGCCGGCTTCCAGGAGAATCTGGATGATTTTCTCTCCTTTCTCAAACACTTCCTTTGCTGTGTTTCCCCACACAATGATGTCATCGATGTATTGCAGATGTTCTGGAGCCTCACCCTTTTCCAATGCAGTCTGGATCAGTCCGTGGCAAATGGTGGGACTGTGCTTCCACCCCTGGGGCAGTCGATTCCAGGTGTATTGCACACCCTTCCAGGTAAAAGCAAACTGGGGCCTGCATTCTGCTGCCAAAGGAATGGAGAAGAAGGCATTGGCAATGTCAATAGTAGAGTACCACTTCGCTGCTTTGGACTCCAGCTCGTACTGAAGTTCCAACATGTCCGGCACAGCGGCGCTCAATGGTGGCGTGACCTCATTCAGGCCACGGTAGTCCACCGTCAGCCTCCATTCTCCACTGGACTTACGCACTGGCCATATAGGGCTGTTGAAAGGTGAATGGGCCTTGCTGACCACCCCTTGGCTCTCCAGTTTGCGAATCATCTCATGGATGGGAACCACAGAGTCTCTGTCGGTGCGGTATTGCCGGCGGTGCACTGTTGCTGTGGCGATTGGCACCTGTTGTTCTTCAACTCTCAGCAGTCCCACAGCAGAGGGGTCATCTGAGAGGCCAGGCAATGTACTCAGTTGTCTGATATCTTCTGTCTCCACAGCAGCTATCCCAAAAGCCCAACGATGTCCTTTTGGGTCCTTGAAATACCCATTTCTGAGATAGTCTATGCCAAGAATGCACGGGGCCTCCGGGCCCGTCACGATGGGGTGTTTCTGCCACTCGTTCCCAGTTAAACTCACTTCAGCTTCCAGTACAGTCAGCTGCTGGGATCCTCCTGTCACTCCAGAAATAGAAATGGGTTCTGCTCCCACATGCCTTGATGGCATCAGAGTACATTGAGCACCGGTGTCAACCAAAGCCGTGTATTTCTGTGGGTCAGATGTGCCAGGCCATCGGACCCACACAGTCCAAAAGACCCGATTCTCCCTTTCCTCTACCTGGCTAGAGGCAGGGCCCCTCTATTCCTGGTCATGTTGCATGTTGCTCCCTTCCGGTGAATACGTTCCTGAGGTCCCTTCCAGAGGATCGGTCATATTATCATTCCGGTACCGTCTGGAGTTCTGTGTGCGAGAGACCGGAGCAATATTGACTCTAGATGCGCTTCTTGTGGTAGTTGTCCCTCTTTTTAGTTCACGTACCCGAGCTGCTAAGGAGGAGGTGGGTTTTCCATCCCACTTACTCATGTCTTCTCCATGTTCCTGAAGGAAAAACCAGAGGTTACCTCGTGGGGTGTATCCTCTCTCCCTGATTGGGGGACGCCGGCTCCTAATGGCAGAGACTCTTGTTGGTTCTGGAGAGATCGGGTAAATCTCTTCCTTAAGTTCCTTTTTCAGTTTCTGATGGCCTTCTTCAATCAAGCTCCGGACTTGCTCAGCCAAAAGACTTGTTTCCACGGATGAGACATGGGTGCGAAACGGGGCTGTGACGGTGTCCTCATAAATCCTCAGTTTGTTCACCAAGACGCCCACCCTGTCCTCGCCTTCCCTCCATTGCAGCGTTGCCAGGTAACGGGAGTACATCTCTGGTCCAAGGCGTGCGAACCTCAACCACATCTGTGACGTGCACTGGACACCATCTGGGCTCTTAGGAAATCTCTCGTCTTCTGAGAAAATGATCTCCAGCACAGCCAATTCCCTCAGGCACCGGATACCTTGTTCCATTGTGCTCCATTTCCCTTGGTGCACCTGGAGGTCTTCTTTACAAAGGTACCTGTCCCTTACACTTGTAAGCAGTCGCCGCCAGAGGCTGAGAGTTTCTTGGGTTCTCCCGATCCCCTGGTCAATGACCACATCCCGGGACAGAGATCCCAGCTGCCTGGCCTCACTTCCGTCCAGAATGGTGTCATTGGCTGCAGCGTCCCAGATGCGGAGCAGCCAGGTCAGGATAGACTCGTTTGTCTGGCGGGTGAATTCCCTCCGCAGGTCACGCAGCTCACCCAGGGATAGCGACCGAGTGATGATCTCTGGCTCTGCCTCTTCTGCTGGGTGCGAAGGTCCTGCTGCATCCTCGTCAGTCACAATGCGGGCTGATTTGCTTTTTGATTTCTTCTTCTGAACGGGGGCAACTGCAATTGGTTTAGGCTGTTCTGGTTCAGTAACAGTTTGTGCGGAGACGTTTATAGCGCCTTTGGTTTCTTTCTCCTCTGTGTCAGTCTGCGTAGACATGGACGCTGTTGTCTTGCATCTGGGTCCTTTCTCCTCGGTGTCAGTCTGCGTAGACATGGATGCTGTTGCTTTGCATTTGGTTTCTTTCTCCTCTGTGTCAGTCTGCGTAGACATGGACGCCGTTGTCTTGCATCTGGGTTCTTTCTCCTCGGTGACAGTCTGAGTAGACATGGATGCTGTTGCTTTGCATTTGGTTCCTTTCTCCTCTGTGTCAGTCTGCGTAGGCATGATGTTTGTTGCTCTGCTCTTTTTCCCTCCCTCATCCTGAGGATGCTGTGCCATGGCTCTGATCCTAAGCATGGTGTACATGGTGCAGGCTGTACAGAGAAGACAAAGCAGAACTGACAGCAAGTTTATGCCGTCTTTGACATCCAGAGGGAATTCAATATTTTCAAAAACTGCTGTGCCTGGCCTGAAAGGTTGGAAGAAACCACTCTCTACTTCTCCCACCAGGGGCTGGGTGCGATTGTTGAGGAGATCCCAGACATAGGAGCCCAGACTAGGACAGCCAAATAAAACTGAGTATATACTCCGAATGGTATTCATCGCCTCGCAGGTTATTATGCTGTAGACATAATAAACCATTAAAGCAATTCTCATACTATTCCCTGGTTTTAACAGGAGTAATACTACAGGCAGGTAGTTCCCCATGTGAGGAAAAAATATAGAGAGCAAGATACAGTACCCACGTAGACAAGCTGAGCACCATGGTGAATAGGTTTCTGTTAACACAAAATTGTAATTCTGACTTTCTCTCAGAGCTGCCCCACCTTGGGCGCCAAATTATGTACTAGTTTGAAAACAAACCAGTGGGAGGCACCAAGTCAGAATAACAATTTAATGGGGAAGTTAAAGAAAAGGAAAGGAAAAAAAACTAAAAGAAAACACTGGTTCAAACTGACAGAGTCAAGATACAACCTGAGTCCCCATTAGGCAGGGTGGTGGTAGCAGTCTGCTAGAATGGTGGCTGCAGTCCTCTGAAGCGGTGATCCTGTAGAAAAGAGGGTCTGCTCTTCCTCAGAAGGTCCAGTGGTGACTGTGTAGCTCCTGTCCTCTGGAAATCCAGTGGAAAGGCCTCCTCTCTGGTGTTCAGCCTCAGCTTATATCCACGCTGGGATGCTTGGTTCCTCCCTCTGGGTGGAGCATCTCACAATGGGGTAATGAGTCATGAGGCCAGGTGTTGATTGGGCTCATTAACAGATGATAGTCCAGAGGGAGTTATCTATGAGTCATGCGGCAGGACAATGATGGGCCATTAACAGCAAGATAGTCTGGGGGGAGGAGGCAAGGAAACACTGCCCCACCTGATTTCAACGGCTGATGGGGATGGTAATAGAATACACTGCAACCCAGGACAAATGGGGAAGTGAGCAGCAGGCTGCCTTTGAATTAGCCAAAGAGGCTATTAGCCAAAAAGGCCTTTAGATCTATGGCCTATGCAAAAGGGAGAACTTGAGTTAAATGTACCTGTAAATGGGTCACATGCTGATGGGAGCCTCTGGCAGAAACAGGGAAAGAAAAAGGTTCCCCCGGGGTTTTGTGGGAGGAAGTTGCCAGAAGCAGGAAACAACTACACACCTTTTGAGAAACAGTTATTGGCATGTTATTGGGCACTGAGTTTTGGAAACAGAACAACTTAACCATAGGATATGAAGTGGCTCTTCATCCGGAAATTCCTATTGTGCAGTCGTCAGAAGGTCCCCGAAAGCCCATTGGATTGGGCACGCTCCGGAGTGTGGTATTGTAAAGTGGAAGTGGTATATTCGGGATAGGGCCAAGCTGGGAACGGGGCAGATAGCCACTCTTCATGAGCCAATAGCAGCTGGCCCCGGGAGGGACCAAGAGGTGAGTGCCAACTTCACAGCTGAGAGGGAATCTCCAGGGAAGTGGGAAAAGCCTTCAGATCAACTAATGCCACAGGAAAAAGAACATGCTTGGTTTACGGATGGGTCAGCTAAATATATAGGAGGGAAAAGGTTTTAGAAAGCAGTAGCTGACCATCCTCATTCCGAAAAGTTTCTAGAAATGACCAGAGAGGGGAAAAGCAGTCAATATGCTGAATTCTGTGCAATTGATATGGCTTTAAAACAAGAAGATCTAGGAGAATGCCTTTCCTATACTGCTTCTTGGTCGGTAGCTAAATGGGTTCGCTCCATGGCTACGGACATGGGTAGGCAGAGCCTGGAAAATCTACTCCAAAGAGGTCTGGGGAAAGGAACTGTGGAGTGACCTTTGGCAAATGGTACAAAGAACTGATGTGACTGTGATTCATGTTGATGCCCATAGTAACACAGACACTTTAGAGCTACTTTATGACTCTGTTGCAGGCAACCGGGCAAAGATTTCCCAAGCCAGACCAGAGTTCCCTCCGAAGGAGGATCACGAAGGCTCGGCAAAATGTGCACACCAAAAATGTGTGCACCTTGGACAAGAAAGCCCCTTACAGGTGGGCTCAAGAGCGTGGCATTGCCATGTCACTCGATATGAGTAGAACTAGAATTGCTCAATGCCCTGTGTGCCAACATATATACAAACGCCCGGTGCCAAACATTGTAAAAGGACCGCTGGGGAGAGGAAAATTGCCCGGACCAACTTGGCAAATGGATTACATTGGACCTTTACCCCAGGACCGAGGGTGTAAATATATCTGCCGTAGACACATATCCTGGGTATTTGGTTGCCCATCCTTGTGAGAAGGCCACTCAGCATAGCACCATCTGTACTATAGACACAATAATTCTGTATTACGGAATGCCATTACCGAGTCAAACAGATAATGGGTCTCATTTCCAGAACAAATTCATTCAGCAGTACGCGGAGCAGAAAAACATTCCGTGGGGTTTTCACATACCATATTATCCCCAAGCTGTGGGATTACCTGAGCGAATGGATGGGCTATTGAAAGAGCAGTGGAGAAACCTGGGAGATGGACACCTGTCCTGGTGGAGAACCCATCTCACTGATGCACTGCACATCCTTAACAATAGGCTCATCAGGGACACGGACACAAAGGCAGGGGACGGGGCTCAGAGTCAAAGTGTGTCATGATTTGGTCAGAGAAACATGGTCTCTTGACACCTCGCTAAGTAAGGGAAGCTCCCAAAGATGGGGACATGACGAACGGCCACCTGAGAGAGTCATACAACATTATGGACCGGCTCCATGGAGCCCTAGCCAATTGGTGTCAGGGGCCAGAGAACCTGCCTATAATCTGAATTGGATAATAAGACTGCAAGCTGTCTCGGAGATAATTGTTGGAAAAGTTCGGGGACTTTGGCGGGGGAAGACATAGCAGAACAACCAATATGGTTGATAAAAGCAAGCTCCGTTTATTAGCAATCCAGAGGCACTTACATAGTATATCAGCTTGTTAACACTTTATTGGCTTAAACCTATCAGAGCGCATTTCTGCTTCTACATAATTAGACTACATTGGCAAGCTTCTACTAGTTATGTTATGATTAAAGAATTCAGAGTTCACCCTCCCTTCTCCTGGTCAGTACATCTTACCTGCACAGCTGCACGTCCTCAAAACTCCCTGTTTGTTCTCAGGCTTGTTTCTCACACAGGCATTTGCTTGCAGGCTTTTTCCTTGCAGGCCTTTGCTTCGTACAGTTCTTTTACTGATCCCATAATTCTATCAATGACCCATGCCCCTGATCCTCTAACCATTCTTCAACAGATAATAACTAACTAGACGGCTGCCGCCCCTGACCTTATGGCCGACCGATCCACGCAAACGCGGAATGCGATTTTCCAGCATCGCGTGGTTTTAGACTACCGGCAGAAAAAGGAGGAGTCTGCAGGAAATGAATTTGCAAGAAAATGAATCCAGCTGCTGCTTACAAATTGATGACAATGGAGAAGTAGGAAAACAGACAACTAGGGAGATGAGAAAATTAGCCCATGTACCAACCCAACATGGGAATGTTGGGAACCAGATATATTCTTGTGGCTGCCAGGGAGTCTGTGGCTCAAAGGGGCCCTTTCTCCTTTCCCTTTGTGCAGCTGCTACCTTCTTGTTTATTCCTTGTTTCGCTCCTTGTATGGTACGACTCATCCAGCACACAGTACAGGGAAGGCAGCTCGCAGCTACGCCTCAAGATCAACCCACCCTATATGCAACAACTGCAGAGGCAGTCTGACAACCATGATTCATCCTGTAAGTCAGAGGAGCAACTGATGTGCTGAGGCCTGAGCAGCAGGCCTCAGCCGGAGCTGACCTACGAGATGAACCCTGGCCAACCTGTGACTAACACCATCAGTATTATTCAGCTAAAAACAGATGACAAAGATGCTTATGCTAGCTGTTTAACGCCAAACGGGCTGCTTTAGAAACTTTCCCATCACCGTGTACAGTTATCTGCAAGCAATGGATAATTTAAGAAGCTTTCCCAGCTGACATGAAGAAAGGTCTGTTTGCAGGGTGTTTGAGGGGAAACCCTCCCAGGCAAGGCCTGGGCACTGGCCAAGCTGTGGCCCCTGCTGGTTGCAAAGTGTGCCATCAGATCCAGGTGTTTCCGGGCTAAAAACACAATCAAGTCACTTGGACTTCCTGATTTGGGCCTATAAAAGCTGGACCCACGTTTGGGGCAAATTTGGAGACCTCACATACGGATAGATGCCCCCACAGGATTTTCCCAATTGACAGGAAGGGTTCTCCAGCTCCTTGCTGCGAAACGGGGCTCCCCAACGACTGCAGATCTGGATGATGGTAAGGTATTTAGGCAATTGGTGATGCATCTTTCTAAATCAATCTCCTTTCTCTTGGATAGTAATATTTAGGTGCATTCATTACCTTGCTTATTTTTGCTTGTTGCTAAAGCCAAGTGCCTAGTTTTACCAAATGTATTGTTTTACGTTTGAGGTTCCTTAATTTCACAGTAAAATAAGAGCATTCTTTCCAGTGCTGTCTGTGTCCTTTAAATCGCCTCTGCCCCTTGGCAGAACAACAGGAGACCCCTGAGGGGCTGGGGTGGTGGGAAGGCCCGAGGAAGTGGCTGTCAGAGGCCATAAGCAGCCTCCAGGCAGCCGCCTCGTTCCTGCCGCCCGGCTGCTCTGGCGCTTCCCCTGAGCATCTCCCAGGCCTGCGGCAGAAGCCCTCAAGGCTGGGCCTCAGCACGAGGGTGGGGACCACGCCAAGGTGCTGAGGCTGGGCTGGCTGGGGACAAGGAGGGCAGGGGGGCCCTGCTGGGGCACGGCCCCTGGCTGCTGCCAAGAAAGGGCAGTGGGCAGAGGCAGGGCTGGCGGCCAGCCCAGGCCCCCGCGGCTGCCCAGGCCACAGTGCTGTGACCGAGGCCCCCTCGACACAGAGCTCTGGGCCCGCACAGCTGCTGCCACCATGGGGAGGGCGGCGATGTCTCCTCGAGCAGGGCTGCCGAGTCGCTGCTGCCGAAACAGCTCTGGACGCCACAGAAACAGCAGCAGAGTGTGCACAGGAACAGCAGGAGCCCCAGTGTCAGCACCAGCTCAACAAGGCATCCGCACCAGCCGGGACGCCAAACGGGGCCATACTGTGGGCACAGCTGCACGTGGCTGGGCAAAAGGCTCCAGCAGAATCGGCCACAATGGCTTCCTCTTGTCTTGCCAGCCTCACAGCGACGCTTGGCAGCTTCAGCTGCAGCCTGTGCCCCTGACTGACTTCAGTGGCCGTGCTTGAGGGCAGACTCGCCTTCCACAGTCAGGCGTCCCAAGGCAGCAGCATTGCTGCCATCGTGACAGAGAGACTCTGATGGGACACAAGCCCTGCACTGCAGCTGCCATCCCTCTCCTCCATGCAGGCCCCTTAAAGACACGTACGTGAGCTTCCAAACTAAATCCTGGACTTGCTTGGAACAAAGGAAGATGCAGCCGGCACTAAAGAAAAGCAGGGAGTGCTGGCAGACGTTCAGGGGCGGAGGGAAGCACTTTGCTGTGTGCAGAGGAGATGGCCCGGTTCACAAGCTCAGGCTTTGCTGCCAGAGGATCCTGCTTTGCTCTTGCTGGAGGTCATTCCCTACCAATGCATGGCCCTCCATTGTTCCTGCATCACGGCTGCTGGACCTGTGGCAACAAGTGTGTCCCGAGTCCATGTGACAGCAGAAAAGGGTGGGACCTGTGTGCTTCCAGCGCTTGTCTTGGCTGCTCCTTCAGGGTGCTGGCACCATCATCAGAGACACAGAATAGCTTCTCCTCCCACAGCTATCCCTATCCTCTGCGCTTCCCCAGGTGGCTCCCTTGATGTTCCCTGGGGAACCTCCCTGTTTGTGGCCGTCCATTGCCCTGCTCAGCAGGGACGCAGTTGTGTTTGGACATGAGCTGCCACAGCCAGACACGCAGCACTGGGAAGGTTGAATATCAGAGGCTGGGCCGATTCTTTCATTTCCAGAATGCAGGAAAGACAGAAAAGCACAAGGAAACATCACAGTGTCTCTGTAGAATCTCTTTGTCCTGTGCAACTCAGCAGCTGATGCTGTTCTGGTGCTACTGCTAATCCCTTCCATGAAAAAATTCACTCCAGGAAGGAACAACATCTCCTGTTGGATACCAAGTGCTCCCCCCAGTCACTCCAGCTGCTCCTGCCAACAGCCCCCTGCAGGAAGGAGCACAGACCCCAATGCACCTTGGCTTTGGCTGCCCTCTGGCAGAGAAGCCCCCGGGGGCACAGGTCTCTGAGGCAGGAGACGGGCACCAGCGCTGCCAGGGCTCAGGGGGTGGCAGGTCTGCTTCGGAGGGGACTCTGCCACACCTGCTGATTTCAGTGCTCCCGGGCCCCAGGGCTCAGAGCAGCATTTGCGCCCTGGCCCACACGTTCCTTGTCTGTGTCACAGCCCCGGCTTTAGGATGGCCACCAGCCGGGACGTGTCCCAAGGAGGCCGTGCCAGCTTCTGTGGAAGACCCCGAGCCCTTCCCGCGGCGGCTGCGGTGGTAGCCGTGGGGGCTCCTGGTGCTGCCCCGAGCCCGCAGAGCAGGGGAGCGCTTGCTTATGGCTGGAGCCGATGCTAAAGTTCCTGTCGGGCTGCCTTAGACACTTGGGGCAAGGCATTCCTTCCAACCTGGGCCACTTGGGCTGGGCTGGGGGCGGCCCCGGGGCAGGTGGCAGCGTGTGCAAGGGCCCTTTGTGACACGGTGCAGCACGGTCACCGTGGGATGGAACGGGACAGGGTGTCCCAGGGCCCTTTGTGACACGTGCTGACATAGGGGCTGGCGGCGACGCAGCCACACCACAGTGCTCGGAGCACGCGACGGGACAGGACGGGACAGAGCGGTGCCGTGAGGAGCCCCCGCACAGCGCACTCGTTCCTTGCCGACCCGGAGCTTTTCCGAAGCGTTATTCCTGCAGGTGACCTCGAGGCCAGACCACAGGACTTGGTGACCTGTGGCCTTCTCGAGGCTTCTCTTTTGCAGGTGCCCTCGAGGGCAGACCGTGGGACTTGGTGCCCCGGAGCTTTTCCGAGGTATCTCCCATCCCTGTGGCCGGTGCCCTCAAGGCCAGACCGTTGGCTTTGCTGACCACAATCCTTGACGAGGAGTCTCCTGTCCTTGTGGCAGGAGCCCTCTGAGACCAGGGTGCAGGACTTGCTGTCCTGTAGCCTTCCGGAGGCTTCTCTGCTGCTGGTGCCTTCAAGGCACAAGTGCAGGACTTGTTCACTCAGAGCTTTCCCAAGGAATCTCTCTTGAAGGTGCCCTTGAGGCCACACTGTGGCATGGCGGGCAGATTCCGTCGCCTGTTCAAAGTGTTCAGGAGGAAAAAAGGCCCTGGAGCTGCCCCAGCACAACAGCCCAAAGAGCTGGAGCAGTTCCAGCCACGGCAGGATGGTGAGTGACAGAACTGGGCCACAGGGCTGATGGCAGCAGCCAGCTTGGTGCCATCCCATCCCATCCCGTCCCGTCCCATCCCATCCCATCCCATCCCATCCCATCTCATCCCATCCCATCCCCGGGGAACAGGCCCATGGATAGGCTGGAAGAGGAGCCAGGCCAGACCCCCCGCAGCAGCCGTGCTCCATCCCCTGGGCATCCCGGGGCTGTCCCTGCCTGGGGAGCGCAGGGCTGGGCTGCGTTCTCCGGCCTCTCCCGCAGCCCCTCAGCTCTGGCTGCGCTCGCTCTTTGCCAGATGCAGCCCTGGACTGGACACAAGAGCAGGACCGTGCCCACGGCCGCTTCCGGAGAACAGTGCAGGTACCTGCAGCCATCCCCACCTGGGCTGGGCCTGCTGTCGCTGCTCAGCTGAGCACCGCGCCTGGAGCACCCCTTGGAACATCCCTCTCTTCTTTGTTCTCCTGCAGATGTTCCGGAAGTTCATGTGCATTCGGCGTGGAAAGACCAGCACCACAGCAACTGAGGGCACAGCTGAGCCTGACTCTGGGCTGACCGAGCTCCAGGCAGAGCCTGATGTCAGCACAGATATCACTGCACCCTCAGAAGACTCTGACAGTCCAATGAATGATCACACGGTGAAGACTGACGGGGCAGTGACTGAGGACATGGCAGTGACTGAGGACATGGCAGTGACTGAGGACATGGCCATCACAAACACTGACACCGGAGAGACTCAGGGCATCCCAAATACTGACACTATGCCCATTCCCACTGGGATTCATGCTCCCAAACTGGATTTTTTTGAAGAGAGTGCTGCTTCTCCTCAGCAGCAGGTAAGCAGCCTGGGGCCAGGGCTGGAGACTCCAAGGATCGTGTGCCCCCTCAAGCCACGGCTGCTGGGCCCCCTCAGCCTTTGAGGCCAGCACAATGCGGTGGGAAGGGAAGCACTTCTTGGGGGCAGCTGGGGAAGTTGCTCCCTTGGACAGTGCTCCAAGTCTTCCTCATGCCTCCTCCAGGTGCCAGCCATGGTGAGGAACATTCACCAGAGACTCGGGTCCCATGTCACTGTGGATGCCTGGCTGCAAATTGACATTCTGAGGCTGGCTGAAGAGCACCCCGCTGATGTGGTGCTGACCCTCCTGCGCTGTGCCCCATCGTGCGACAGGTACGGGGCCCAGCTGCCTTGAGAGCTCAGGGCTCACCAGCCCTTAGGGCCCATTGCCCTGTGCCGCTGGTCCAATGGGGTCTGCCAGACAGGTGGAGAGCTCCAGGACCCTCGGGCCCCTCTGTTTCCTGAGCCTGCTGCCATGCTCCCTCCCTGCCCCTCAGGGCACCGGGGCTCTGTCACCTGGGCCCCCACAGCTGCACAGGGCGTGGTACTGTGACTGAGATGCCCCGACTCAGAGCTCCGATCCCACAGAGCTGCTACAATGATGTGGAGAATCATAGGATCATTGGGACCAGCAGTGGAGAAGGTGTTGCCAACGCTGCTCTGTGTGATGCAGGAATGGCCACTGCATAGCACGTCCACCTCTGATGGGGATGATACAGATGTCTTTGCCCTGGCTGTGAGTTTCTGGAACTGGCCTTTACTCACCCTGAGGTCACATCCTCACCAGCTCTCCATCCTTCCCCCACTGCATCTCCTTGCCTCAGGCGCTGGGCTGAAACCTGGCCTAGGGCAGGCTCAGGGGGCACCAGGCCCGGTGCTCCCCCTGCGTCTCCCCTCGGGCCCTGCCACATGGACAGCTCGGCACTGAGGGATGTTCCTGAGCTGTCTCGAGCTGCTTCTTTTGCAGGCAACTCTGGCGCTGTGGGTGATTGTCCAGGTGCCCGAGTGCCACGAGGCAATGATCCTTTATTCAGCCCGCCTGTTTGTGACTCTGCTCTTCCAAGTTGTCATCACCACACAGCAGGTGCCAGAGGAAGTTGATCACTTCTGGAGAGCATGCCAGGAGGAACACCGCCTTCCCACCAACCCCAACAGGTCCCAGTCCTCCTGTCCTTCCCATGCCCTTGTGGCCAGCGCCAGTGCTCCCAGTGTGACCTGGGCTTTGCTCTGTGCACAGGTTTGCAGTGCAGGCCATGAAGGCTCTGCTCTGTCGACTGCGCTGTGACAATGAGGTGGTGGCTATGGAGCGCAAGCACGGCTGGGACACGCTGCTGTGTGCTGACACCCAGCACTATGCAGTGGGTCTGCTGGCCAGGTGAGACCCCCTTCTCCCCACTGCCCCCGGCACTTGTGCCCTGGGCCCGAGGTGCCCCACACAGTCCCTGTGGGGCCTCGTCACCGAGGGACGGCCAAGCGGACTGGAAAAGGCTGGAAGGGGAGGGTGCCCAGAAGAAGCTGCCTCCCAGAGCACCCAGATCCCCTTGCAACGTGGTGGGGAAGACCAGACCTGTGTGAGTCAGTCCTGGGAGAGGTTTGCCCCCTGGCTCAGGGTCTTGGTGCCTTTTTCCCCCTACCAGAGAGATGCGCCAGGTCTTGATCCCCTTCTGCCCCCGCATTGCATTCCACCTGCTCAAACCACTCAGCAGGGAGGAGCCATGCTGGGATCTGCCCTTCCTGGCTTTCCTTGTGGAGGTGAGCCTGACGGCCAGCGCTGCCTCGCTGAGCTGCCTCCCGCCTCTCTGCCCTCTCGTAGCCGCAGCTGCCTGGGACGGTGCCCGCGCCCTGCGCTGCTGCCCGGGCCCAGCCCTGGGCAGTTCCGGGCTCCTGCCGGCCGGCTCCCCTGTCACTGCCCTGTGCCTTTCAGGTCCTCGAGTGCCTGGACTTAAGTAAATATGGTGACAACATCCTGGAGATCATGCCCAGGTACCTGCTGAGCGAGTGCAGGCAGAGATGTCGCCTGGCACTCAGAGGCCTCGTGGTGCTCAGCAAGGATCCCGCCATGGTGAGAAGGCGGCAGCGGCTGAAGCTGCGCTGGGGAAAGCAGTCACATGGGCTTGGCTGGGCTTCAGGAGCTGAGGCAGCTGCTCCCAGCTCTCCTGCCTCCCGGCTCAGCTGCCCCAGTGCTTCGGGACAGGCCTTTGGCCTCTGGGCCCTGAGGCAGCAGGGTGGGCTTGCAGGGCCAGGGTGGTGTAGGCAGTGCAGCCGTTCGTGGCTTCACAGCACAGCCTTGTGTTCCACACAGGCCAGAAGAATGGGCAGCCTGTCTCAACGGCTTGTGGAGCTGCTGGGCGATGCAGACGGAGAGGTGGTCAGGATGTCCCTCTCTGTGTTCATGAATGTGCTGGAGAACAAAGACATCCTGGTATCCAGCACCACTGCCCCGAAACTGGCTGAGGCGCTCTTGCCACTCTTTGAAAATGTAAGGCTCTGTGCCCCCAGCCACTGACACTGGCTGCTGCCCAGACACTTTGTGCCCTGTGGATTTTTAGGCCGTTGCCCACATGGGCTGGAGAAGTTGCTGCTGAGCTTTTTTCCTTTACTCCAGGACAACAGCAATGTGCAGATACTCTCCATTCACCTCTTCTGCAAGGTGATGGAGTTGGTAGTGGACGAGGGAAAAAAGCCCCTTAAGACAATTGTGTGCCAGAGCCTACTCCCACTTTTATTCCACTGCCATGATGAGAACCGGAACGTGGCAGAGGTGAGGACTTGTGGGCTGATGTGTCCTCCTGGGAGGGGGCTCAGCTGCCTCCTGCCCTGGGGCCTCGCAGGCTGCAGCCTTCTCCTGGCCTTGGCACAGGGACGCGGGTCCTGTGCCCTGGGCTGTGGTGCCATCTCCGTGTCTCTGCTGCTCTCCAGGCTTCTCGGGAAACGCTGATTTGTGCGGCCAAGTTCCTGAAGAGGAGAAATCTTGGGCAGCTGGTGAAGAAGGAGCAGCTGTCGAAGTTTGCCGAGTGCCTGGTAAGGACCGCCTGGAAGCCTAAGCTGAGCCTGGAGAAGTCCCCTGCCCCTGGCGCCCAGTGCGTGGGGCTGGCAGCTGTGCTGCACCAGGGGCGCCAGCCTGCGCCCCACACGCTGCTCCCTTCCCCGGGCTCTGCTCCAGGCTCCTGTGGCCCCGAGCCGGGAGCCGATGGAGCCCCGGCCCCGCTGGGCTGTGGCGCGGGGCGGCACCGCGGCTCCCCGGGCAGCAGCCGGCCCTCGGCCCCCTCCAGAGCCCGGCGCCAGCGGCTGCTGGCCGGGCCTCGGGGCCGTGCGGGCAGGGGAGGCCAGGGCTGGGCGCAGAGAGCCCGGCCAAGGGGCTGAGCCCGCGCCAACCCTTCCCTCCTGGCGCTCTCTGCAGCTGGCAGAGGACAGGAGCCGAGCGGCCGAGCGCCTGCACCAGGCGCTGCCGTTCGTGGAGAGCCCACAGGAGTCCCTGCGAGAGGCGGCCGCCAGGTTCATCGGTGAGCCACGAGCCCGGGGCCCCTCCCCACCCCGCCCCGCCGCAGCTCGGCCCCAGCCCCGGCTGCTGCCTCGGCAGCGGGATCCGGGCCCGGGGCCGTGGAGCCCCGCCTGCCCTCGGGGCCGCTGCCGCCCTCTCGCAGCCGTGCCCTCGGGCGTCAGGATGCGGCAAGGGCCCGGGCTGAGCCCTGCCGGGGCAGGAGAGCGTGTGGCCACGGGGCTGGCAGCGCCGCTGCGAGCGAGCTGTGCCGCGGGGCCGTGACCGCCTCTGTGCTCCCAGGGACTGCCAGGGTGTTCTTGAGGGGGCACAAGCAAGAGCTCCAGGTCCTCAGCGAGGGTGAGTGAGGGCAGCGGGCTGGCAGCGGGGGCTGGCGGGGGCGAGCTGCAATGCCTGGCTCGGGAGCCGCAATCCCTGCCCTGGCTGTGGGGGCTTTGCTCCGTGTGTGGACTCGGGGTGACGTGGGCAGAGCACAGAGAGGTTTCAGGGACACGGTGGGGAGGTTCATGGCCAGCACCTTCTGGCTGATCTCCTTGGCCCCTGCTGTCTTCTGGCCATGGCAGGAGCTGGGTGAGATGGCCCTGGCAGGAAGGTCTGCTTGGATTCCTGCAGATCCACGCTCTGTTCCTGTCTCTTCCAGCCCTTCAAGCCCTGAGGAGAGACGACAGCCCTTCCCAGACAAACATCATAGTTCAGGAAATATTCAACGAAAGAGCTGCAGAACTACGTTCATCTGCTGGCTCAGAACCAGTGTCCCTTTAAGACCTCCAGATATCCTGGAAGATGAGACCATCTGGAGACTAGAGTAGAGCAGCTGGAGCTCCAGGCACAGCTGATGCTGGTCACAGCTGAGCCTGTGGAAAGCTCCCATAGCTCCTGCCCTCTCCCTCCCTTTTGACAGCTCCAGCCCTGAGACCCTGCCCATCCCCTTTTTTCCTCCCAGCTCATCCCTTCGCTTCGCTTCCTACTAATAAACAGTTTGGCTTCTTCACTTGAGCTGCATCTCTGTGGTGCTGAAGCGGCCCAAAACCTGAGCCCTGGGACACACAGGCCCCTCCTGCCACTCTCTTCCGTGCTTTTACTGCAACCCTGGGGTATATCACCGTGTCCCGCAGCCGTAGGGAGCAGGAGAGAAGCTCCAGCAGGCAGGAATTGTGGAGCAAGACTGATTTATTTAAATATTTTACAAACTCTTTCATAGACTTTTTTCTTCATAGTCTAATTGGACAAAGGATCAGCCACCCCTTGGGGTGATCGGCTAAAATCCTAAAACATCCGTTGTCCAAATATTTTCTACTGTACTATAAAAAAGACTTTTCAAGAATGCAGGTGTTTGGTTGTGTACATAACTCTGCTGCCTCTTCTGTGAGAGAGAAAAGTCTCTCACGGGCTTAGAAAATAGCAAGAAAATCCTTGCTAGCAGCATTTTTGTATCCACACCGTGCCATGTTTTGTGCAGAGACACAGAGGAACGAGGGCAGCTCAGGCTGGAAAGGTCCCTGTCCTGAAGGTTCAGTTCCACAACACTGTGGAGTCAGAGGTCTTGCTGAGCACCCTGAAGGCCCTGGATTTTAGAACAGCCAACAGGAGTATGCTCCGGAGGCAGCTGTGAGGGATGCCGTGGCAAGCCTCCACGGAGGGCCAAGGAGCTTGGAATGCTGGAAGTTTTCAAGAGCAGCTTCCTGAAAGCCCAGCAGCGCTGCATCCCTGCACGGGATCAGGAAGAGGGCAGAACCAGAGACCACCCAGGCTTAACAGTGGCCTCTGGGTGCGCCTACAAGCAAACGAAGCAGCAGCACAGTGGCCGAGACTGGGACGCACGGCCATCCCGGTGGGAACTTTGGTGGGTCGGATGGTCGGGACGGACGGATACGAGGGATCTCTGAAGTCAGATCTTGGAACATGCGGTTTATTGCAAAGGGCGTGGGTACAGGGGCACTGCTTAGAGCTGCAGCTGGCAGCTCTGAGCAGGCCCAAGAGAGCAAGAGAGTAAGCGGGTAAGTAAAGAGAGAGAGGGAGAGAGAGGAATGAGGGTGAAGAAGTAGTGAGAGAGAATGGAAGTAGTAGAGTGTAGTAAGAGAGTATATTAAGAGAGTGTATAGTAAGAGTGTGTATTAAGAGAGAATAGTAAGAGCGTCTGAAGTCCTGGTTACAATACAATAAATCATCTTCTGTACTGAATATTCTAATTGTCACTAACCAATCTAATACAAGATACAAATCCTATAGCATTTACATGCAGCCTATAAGAGTTCTTATATTACCATGGAGTGTTACATCTTAACTTCTAAAAACTACTCTTTGGACCCCTTCTGCTGAGCTAGTAGGGTCTGCTCTGACCCTTGGACCTGCCTGCAAGCAGAGGGTATTGTTCAATCAAGAGGGGATTACCTTCAGTCAGCCATACCATTGTTTTCCAGTTGTTCAGTAACTAAGACTTGGTATCTCAAAAGGTGGCTTTCATTTCGATGTCGCTTATAGTTTTCATATTCCCAAAATCTTTTGTCAGGCAATCATATTTATAAGGCTTTCCTGTTTCATCTTCCCCAACACATCCCGGTGTCCGGAGCGCTGTCAGGCAGTGTTGGGATCCTGGGGGCGGTTCTGGTCTCCACAAGTGTGGAATTGCAGCCCCTGCTGATGCCTAGAGAGGCCACCTAAAAACAGAGGCTAGAGCAGAATAAGGGAATAAAGGTAGGTATTTATTTGAAAGGCCTTCAAAGGTACACCCAGGGTAGCCAGAGGCTACTGCCAAGATGGACCCCAAGATGGACAACAGGTCACGAGTTCTTCACACTTTTGTAAGTTTGGTTCATTTGCATATGTGCCGGTTTGGCCAAATTTAGAAAGATATCCTCTGAGAGAAGGCACAACCACCCCTCCCCGAACCTGGTTCAGGAAAAAATAAGTTTTCCTCAAAGGAAAGTGAAGGAGATAAAAACTATTGATTTAACAAACACATGGGAAAAGGAAAATAATGCTAAATAATAAAATCTCTCGCTGTGGAGAAAAAACCTGGGAAAGTGTTAGAGTCCTCCCTTTGGTCTCCTCGGAGCTGGGGCTTGGCCCAGGGCCAGGCCCTCTGTGCTCGGTGGCAAGTCCTCCTGATGTGTTCTGATATTGAAGCAGTCCAGCAGAAAAGGGAGAAAATCCAAAATTCCAGGGAATGAAAAAAAATTCAGCTCGCAGTCTCCCTTTGGAGAAAAAGAAGCTGAAGAACTGGCCAAAAGCTGACCAGGGAAGCAGCAAGCTGGCTGCCTCCTCCCTCCCCTGCTGCAGCTGGGAAAAAGAAAGTCTCTATCTCTGTGTGACCTTGAACAAGCTGCAAAGTGCTTTGAAAAAGTTTTGCTCAGTTTTTCCTTCCCCCTCTCAGGCTCAGTTTAGAGGCATAGAAAGGCACAAAGTTAATTTCTAGGCATAGGGCAGGGATACGGGATACACATCACAAAGTCACCCCAAGACATTCCACCCCTTATCCCATAGCATTGGCTCAATGCCCAAACGAATATATTCTAACTCTACACACACACATCAATACATATACATATATATATATATATATATACAGCTATGTACGAACCGTGACAGTGACCCTCAGCAAGCAGGGGTACACAGGCATTTCACACTACAGGTGGTTTTCACCCAACAATCAGATCTCCCTGCGGTACACAATGCGTTGTTCCATCTTTCTGCATTACCCACCATGTGCAACCAGGTCCCTGAGCAAAGACAACCCCACGGATGGGTTTGTCTGTACTCGAGGCAGAATTTATCCACACAGGCTTTCCTAAGAGACCTCTGACATGCACTGCTGGGGCCTTATCTCCATCTGTTGTATGCAGGGATTCTGATTGGGCTGGACCCGCTCTACTGGTGGAACCTCGGGTGTTAACTAACCAGGTGGCCTTTGCCAGATGCTGCTCCCAATTTTTGAAAGTTCTCCCACCCAGTGCCTTCAAGGTGGTTTTCAACAATCCATGGCACCGTTCCACTTTGCCTGCAGCTGGTGCATGGTAAGGGATGTGGTACACCCACTCAATGCCATGTTCTCTAGCCCAGGTGTTGATAAGGCTGTTCTTAAAATGAGTCCTGTTGTTGGTCTCAAATCTCTCAGGGGTGCCATGCCTCCAAAGGACTTGCTTTTCCAGGCCCAGGATGGTGTTCTGGGCAGTAGTGTGAGGCACAGGGTAGGTCTCCAGCCATCCAGTGGTGGTTTCTACCATTGTGAGCACACAGCGCTTGCCTTGGCGGGTTTGAGGCAGTGTGATGTAATCAATCTGCCAGGCCTCCCCATACTTGTATTTGGACCATCGCCCACCGTACCACAGGGGCTTCACCCGCTTGGCCTGCTTGATCGCAGCGCATGTCTCACAGTCATGGATCACCTGGGAGATACTGTCCATGGTCAGATCCACCCCTCGATCTCGTGCCCACTTATAGGTGGCATCTCTGCCCTGATGGCCTGAGGCATCATGGGCCCATCGAGCTAGGAACAACTCTCCTTTATGTTGCCAATCCAAGTCTATCTGGGACACCTCTATCTTTGCAGCCTGATCTACCTGCTTGTGGTTTTGGTGTTCCTCATTAGCCCTACTCGTGGGGACACGATGCCTCAGGTCATCAAGGCAGAGATGCCACCTATAGGTGGGCACGAGATCGAGGGGTGGATCTAACCATGCATAGTATCTGTGATAAAACAAACTGTCTCCCTGTGATCCATGAAAGGCGGCCACCAGAGGCCAAGGCCAGCCAGACCTGTTGGCCTTGGCAGCTTTTGTCTGGCAGCAATCCTGAGATAGATGGAATTTTGGAGGCCAAATTGCAATTTTGGCCATGGGCAGCTGGAGGAGAAGGACAGTTCTGTTCCACAGGAAGGAAAGCACGGAGCCCCAGCGCTCCAGGGCAGGTGAGAAGCAGCTCTGGCCATGCCAAGGTCAGCCGGAGCTGCCAGGCGGCCCCAGGAGCCCAAGGCAGCCAGAGCTGTTCCATGTTCCCTTGGATCCGTGGGCCCAGCAGTGTCCCAATGGACTCCGTGATTCCATGAGGACCTGCAGGAGCACCATGGTCTCCTTGGATCCACGGGGCCCCTCAGAATCACACCGGCTCCTTGGTCCATGGGGCCCAGCAGTGCCCCGATGATGCCCTCGGATCCAATCCCACAATTACAGGGCTGCCAAGCAAAAATGCAGGAAAGGGAGTAACAGTTCTTTACTCTAAGAAGTAAACAAGGCTGAGGGAGGAGAATGAATCCACCAGAAAGCCAAGCCCAGAGCTGTCCTGAAAATCAGCCCTGGCTGGGGTCGGGCTGGGGGAGGCCCCAGCCCCCAGACCCATTTGCTGAGGCCAGGTTTGCACCCCCACCCCCCACCCAAGGGGGCAGGAGGAGTTTTGGGGGTGTGGGGTAACCCCTGCTCAGGGGGAGTGAACACCACCCCCCTTACCCTGACTGGCTCAGGTGTGAAACCCCCACCCCGGGAAGGCCACACACACAGGGGACAGTGTCACACTCGCCCCTCCCCAGGGGAGGTCTCTGTCCCTGTCACTCCCTTGCTCTCCCCCCTTTTCTCTCTCACAGCCTGGGGGGGGCTTTGCCAAATGGGAGAATCATTTTTCTCTTCCTCCCTGCCACCTTTGGAACAGCTACACAGAGTTTTCCTTCCTTTCAATAATCTGTATTGGGCTGAATTGACACTTTTCTTTTACAGGAACCTGCAGCAGCTGAGCTGGAGCTGTGCGGGAACCGCTGGAACTTTGAATTGCCACCATAACTGCTTGTGCTGTCAGTTCATTCATGGTTGGGGTTTGTTTGTGTTTTCACCACAAAGGACTTGTGGGAAGAGCAAACATTGCTCAAAGCATTTTGTGTAGAGTTAAGTTTGATTTCTGCCAAGTTTATTTGGTCTGGTGTCAAGGAGATGCTGAGGAGGGGCTTGGTGGGGTTGTCCCTGTCCCTCTCAGCCCAGGGGATGCTCGGGGGTCCCTGTCCCCCTCGCCCTGGGGGATGCTCAGGTGTTGGGGTCCCTCCCCTGCCATGGAGCCCTGGGAGATGGGCCCTGGGGGGGAGACACGGCGTTTCCCTGCCCCTGGTCAGTCTCATTCCCCATTGGTTGGTTTGTGTTCCCCGGTGTGGCCAAGGACCCTCGGGTCCCGTGACTGGGGGAGTTCCTGAGCTGAGCCCCGGCCATGCGGCTGGAGAAATAAACATCTCTGAAACATCTACCACGACTCTGTCCATATATACTTCGCTTTCCACGGGACTCCTGGTTTGAAATATGCTTGTTGCAGTAATCCCCGCTGCAACACTCAGGGGTCTCCATCCCTCTCACCCCAGGGAATGCTTGTGCAGGGTGGGGGACCAGGGGCTCTGTGTCCCTCTCACCGCTGAGTGTGCTCGGGGGGTGGGGGGCTCTCCGACCTTCTCACACCTGGGGAGGCTGGGGGGGGTCTCTGTCCCTCTCACCCCTGGTGTGACCCCACCCAAGCATCATCGGGGTGAGAGGGACAGAGACACCCCCAAACCCCCACAAGCATCTCCCAAGAATCCCGAGGGGACAAGGACAGAGACCCTCACTGGGCACCGAGTGGGGTGAGAGGGACAGAGACAGTCTCCATCCTCCTCTGCCAAACATCACCCTGAACCCAAAATTCCCCCCACATACCAGTAAAATGGTGAGACTTTAGATTTAGATGTCTCTGATCAATTTCTTTATTTTTACCCCAGTTTGGGGTGGTTTTAAGGGACAAAGATGGATCAAAAGAAAATTAGGGCCAAAACAAAAGGACCATCAGCCAGGTGTCTTCCCAACGTGGATCACAGGGAATGTGGGTCACCAGGGCTCGTCTGGGGGATGGAGTTGGAGCACAGGACAAAGCTCTTGCCACAGTCGGGGCACTCGCGGGGCTTCCCTTACTGGTGGCTCTGTTGGTGTGGGGCCAACTGTGAGCTCCTGGAGAAGCTCTTCCCACACTGGGGACACTCACAGGGCCTCTCCCCGGTGTGGATGCGCCGGTGGGTGACGAGGGTGGAGTTGTACTTGAAGCCTTTTGTGTAGTCAGGGCAGCAGAAGGAGCACTCCTCTGTGTGCTTGCGCTGGTGCCCGAGGAGACTGGAGCTCTTCCCACCCTCAGGACACTCGCAGGGCCTCTCCCCAGTGTGGATCCTCTTGTGGCAGAGCAGGCTGGAGCTCCAGCTGAAGCTCTTCTCACATTCCAAGCACTTGTTGGGCTTCTCTGTGCCATGAAGCTGCTCAGGAAGCCCCAGCTCTGAACCCTGGCAGGATCTGCAGCTGCCTTCCCAGCACAGGGTGGGTCTTTCCTCCTCAGAGCACCCTGGGCTGCGTTTGGAGCCCCCCCCAGTCACTTCTCAGCCCCTTCCCAGCCCCGGCTGAGTTTAAGCCCTGTGTGCCTCTGTGCTGTGCCCAGGCTGGCTGCAGGCAGTGCCCCAGCCCTGCTGGGCTGTGCCCAGGAGCTGCTCCTGGCCAGAGCTGTCTCTCTGCAGCGCTGCCGCTTGCCAGGAGCTGCCTCTGTGCCAGGAGCCCGGCCCAGCTCAGCAGCACAGACACAGCACAAGGACTGGAATGACCCTCTTGGGGCTTGGTGCTGAGGCCCTGAACATCAGTCCCTGACAGGGACTGGCAGAAACCTCTCAAGGATTCAAGTCAGAACTGAACTTCAAAGTTTCTGGAAGTTTTCATGGGTCCCAGTGAGGGACACGACTGAGAAAGTGTCCCCAGGCTCCGGTCAGAGCAGAGAACTGGAGGCAGGGATGACAGGGGGGGACAAAGAGAAGCCAAGCCTTGGTGCCCTGGGGCACAGCAGCATCTGTGCCACCAAGGGCTGGGAGGAGACACCTTGTCCTGAGGCCCTGGGGCCTCCTGGGCACAGCCCCAGCAAGGCTGGGCACTGTCAGCCCCTTGTCCTGCCCTCAGCATCCCCCCACATCCCAGTGGCCTCAGGGATCTGCTGGAAGGAGTCCCTGGGGAGCCTTGGTCAGGAATGGCCCTGGGGGCTCCTGAATGCTCCCAGGGACTGCAGGGTTTTCAAAGGACTTTGGCTTTGGCTTTTGCCTGGGAGCCTCTGAGAGCTTTGTGCAATCCTGGCCCCCAATTATCTGCTCTAATGAGCCCCTGGAGATTCTTTGTCAGTAACAACACTCAGTGGGGCTCATTAATGCTTCAGGGTACTCAGGGGTAATTTAAGTACTTCTTTTTGACACTGACTCTCTGAGAGGTTTGTGCAATCCTGGCCTCCAATTATCTCCAATTACTTTAACGAGTCCCTTGAGAGCTTTGCAGTGACACTCAGTGGGGCTCATTAATGCTCTGAGATACTCAAGGGTTTTAAGGTACTTGGGATTTTCCTTCCCACACTGAGGCTCTGAGAGGTTTCTGGGCAATCCTGGCTTCCAAGTCTCTCTTCCAAGGAGTCCATGAGGAGCCTGTGTTGGGGATGGACCTCAGTGGGACCCATGAATGCCTCGAGACACTTTGGGTGTTTCCTCTGCCTTTGACTCCTGGAAAGGTTTGTGCAATCTCCTCTCAGGCCCTGAGCTTCAAGGGCTCAGCCCCAAATGCACCACGGGGCTCATTAGGATCAAGCAAGTGCTGACAAACCCTGGCTCTGCCTTGATTTCCCTCTGGCCTGGTGCAGTTCATTAGGAAGGTTTCCTTCTCCAGTTATGGAGAAATATTTCAAAGAGCTTCTAAGAAATATGCATTCCTATTTTAAGGGGTGTATTTTATTGCTGTTCTCTTTAGAGAAGAGGTGATTGCAGCATTCTGTGACTGACACTGATGGAGGGTCTCTCCTAAGGAGGTGTGGCCTGGTCACAGAAGCTGTGCCTTGAGGTCTGACCCAGCATGGAGAACCCTGCTCCACATTCCCAAGCCCATCCTGTCTCTCCTCACTCACCTGGGACCTGCTTTGCTCAGAGAACTGGCTGCACTCAGCCAAAGGGGGGGGGTTGTTGGGGTTTTTTTGAAGCAATCTGAAACTCCTGAGTTTCCTCACTGAAAACAGACACCCTCCTCCAGTGTGTGCCAAGCCCCAGTGAAAGGGTGAAAATCATTGTACTTGGGCATCCTTGGGCAAGAATAAAATGCACAGTAACCAATGTAGAAGCCAGCTGAACACCTTGGCAAGAGATAGGGAACAAAGCTGGCAGGAATGAGGAACAAAGCTGCCGAAAGCAGGGAAGAAAGTGCTGAAACAGCTGCCAAGAGACTGCGCATGCCGAGAGGAGAAAGGTGAGGAGTGCAGAGCGAGGAAGACGTTCAGCCTTCATCAAATGCCCACCGAGGCTTCCTGAGCGCGACCACCAGGGAGCCCTGGGCCTGCGCTCCGCGTGTGCTCCTGATAATAACGAGTGCTGAGAAATGGTTTGCACAACCACACCTTTTCTAGGGAAAACAATGAACATGCCTGAAATGGAACCACATCTTGTAATCTGCCGTGTGCCTGGGGTGGGTGTTAGGAGGAGCGATGCCCGCACACCCAGCGTGCTGAATAAAGCAAACACCCGCTTCTTGGGCTTTGTCTGGGAAGTGTCTCTTGGCCCGGTGTGGGGCGAATCATAGAGCTGCCAGAGGGGCCTTTTTGGCTCAGCTGAGAGCAGTCCTGCTGCAAGGCTGTCCTCGAGCTGCTTGGGCTGCACATGTGCCCAGGGAATGCTCATTGCTTGCAGTCTCAGGGGCTGTGGGTGTGCAGGTGTAAGTACTGCAGGAGGGAACAGCTCTGCTGGGGGCAGTTCTCTTTTTCTTGGTGGTTTTTCTGTTGAATGAACGTTCCCTGCCAGCTCTGGGCAGAGCTCTGTAGCTGTATGTGCCACTTGTCTGTGGCACTGTGGCTCAGGAGGTGGCCAAGGGGAGCTTGGCCGAGGTGTGGGCAGAGGAATGGCCATCAGGCCAGGCTGGGGGGTCAGCGGCCGGTCAGTTGCGTTGCGTGGCCGCGGCTCTGGAGGCTTGTGTGGGAGCGTGTGCAGGGCTGGAAGGCTGGGGCTGCCGCCGCTGTGTCCCAGAGCCGGGAAGGCCGGGGCTGGCCCGGCCCTGGCCCGGCCCCGCCAGCTCTGGCAGCTGCCGGCGGGGACACAAAGGGCAGCTCCGAGCTGCGGCCGCTGCGCTGCGGCCGCACAAAGGCAGCGCCCGCAGAGCTCCAGGGCAAGGTCCTGGCCCTGGCTCGGGGCTGGGCCGGGGCCAGCGGCAGAAAATCAACTTGCAGCTTGGGCCCCGCAGCAGGGAGGAGCAGCAATTGCTGGCTGAGAGAGACTCTTGCCAAGGGCCTGCGGGGCCGGGCCCCAGGGAACGGCTTCCCGCTGCCCGAGGGCAGGCTGAGATGGGATGTGGGGCAGCAATGGTTCCCTGGCAGGGCGCTCAGGGCCTGGCACAGGCTGGCCCCAGAAGCTGCGGCTGCCCCCGCATCCCTGCAAGTGTCCCAGGCCGGCTCGGCCATTGGGGCTTCCTGCCCAGGAGGGCTGGGCTGGGCTGGGCTGGGGCTGCTGAGGGCGGGATGGGCTCTGCCTGAGACAGCTGAAGGCTGCGCATGATGAGGCCGGGGGGACCCCGTTCCTCAGTGGGTTCTGGGGTATCCCCCATTCCTGAAGGGATGTCAGGGTATGTCCCGTTCCTGAGGCAGTTTTGGGGTCCCCCCAATGCTTAGGGAGGGGTTCTGAGAGGGGGCCTCTGGTACTTGGAAGGGGGACCTATTGTCAGGGAGCCGGGGAGCCCATTTTGGGAAGGATGCTGCTGTTTCTGGCAATGTTGAGAGGTTCTGAATGGCCTGTGGGGCCCTGGCTCTCATTTTGGGACTTGAGGTGAGCCCATGGGCACAGCAAGGCCTGAGGAGAGGTTCCAAGCTCCCATTTGGGATGGAGGGATTGAGCGGGTGCCTCCAATCAACTCAATGCCAGCCCCAATGTGTCGATGGCAGCCCCAAATGGCTCGATCTGTCAGCCCCAAGGCCCGGCTGTGGGGAGTCAGGAACCACAGAAGGGGAATTGGTGTCCAGGAGGGGTGGCATGGCATGGCATGGCATGGCATGGCATGGCATGGCATGGCATGGCATGGCATGGCATGGCATGGCATGGGGGTGGCATTGTTGGGGTGGGATGAAGTTTGGGAGGGATGGGGTGGTTTGGGCACTTGGAGTGGGGCACTCCAGGGAGGGAAAGCAGGAGCTGCGTTTGGGGAGGCTCCTGCTGCTTTTTGACAATTTAGGGGTCTCTAGGGGGCTTCTGGGAGGTTGCAGTGAATTTGGGGAAGGTGCCATAAACTCCCCGCAAGTTGGGGGGCTGTGGTGAAGTCCCCATATTTTTGGGAGGGTGAGAGGACCGCAACTGGGAGGGGATCCTGCCGCTTTGCACCCCTTCAATGGGGTGAGAAGCAACTTGTGAGGGAGGGAGGGAGGGAGGGAAGTAAGGAAGGAATTTGGAAGGAATTCGGAAGGAAGGAATTCGGAAGGAATTCGGAAGGAATTTGGAAGGCAGGAAGGAATTCGGAAGGAAGGAATTCGGAAGGAAGGAAGGAAGGAAGGAAGGAAGGAAGGAAGGAAGGAAGGAAGGAAGGAAGGAAGGAAGGAAGGAAGGAAGGAAGGAAGGAAGGAAGGAAGGAAGGAAGGAAGGAAGGAAGGAAGGAAGGAAGGAAGGAAGGAAGGAAGGAAGGAAGGAAGGAAGGAAGGAAGGAAGGAAGGAAGGAAGGAAGGAAGGAAGGAGTGAAAACAATGTAAGTACTGAATGAAACAAAACCAAAGGTAAATAACTGAGTTATCTTTTAAAAAATATCAATTCCCTCTGAATCCAAAGTTGCAGAAGACTTTTCACTCCACATTTGGGTTTTGTTTTTCTTTCTCATGCTTCTTCTGGTTCTTTCCTTTTCTCTCTTGTTTTTAGTAGATAACCCCTGCTAGGAAAGGAATGCAGAGCAAAATGAGACCCATTTCTGGCAGGCAATGAAAGTGTCGACTCCTGGTCTGGTTCCTTTTGTGTGGATCCCTCATCTCTGCAGCACGGGGGGAATAGCAGTACTGGGAGGCAGCAGCGGGCTCAGGAGCATCCCGCTCTGGCAGCTCTGAGCAGGTGGCACATGTCCTGCTCTCCTGCTGCCCTCCAAAGCACAGAATCCATGGGCAAGTTTAGGCACAGCTCTGGGCACAGCCAGCATGGCCTGGGCACGGGAATGGGGGGCAAAGCGGGCGGGATCCTTCTGCAGCTGCCTGGTGGTTTCTGCTTTCTGTGCCCAGAGTGCCAGGATGTTCTTCAGAGGTGCTTGTCCATGCAGCCCTTGGCCAGGCCGTCCTTGGAAGAGCTCTTCAGTGAGCCTTGGCTGCAGGGTGTTCATGTGCCCTAGAGGATGGCAGAGCCCCACGGGCACAGTGTGATCCAGGGGCCTGGCAGGTGACAGCCCCACCCATCTCTTGGCAATCAGTGGCAAAGCAAAGCAGACTCTTTTGTCCTGCCTGTAGCTGTGAGCAGGGAGCCTCAGAAGGGAACACGCAGCTCTTGGGCTGCAGCTGAGCTGGAGGCCTGCTCTGGCAAGCACTGGTGGCCACCATCCCCCCTGGTTTTGCTTGTCTGGTTCACTGATGGCTGGGGCCCTGGGCAGAACCCTGAGAGCCTGGTGTGGCCCCAGGGAAGGAGAAGGAGCCCCTGGAGAAGCTGTACCAGGTGGGGCTGCTGCTGCTGGAGCCACCAAGGACGAGCTCAAGGACAACAACCCCTTCCTGGAGCTGGCCAGCGGCAGCTGAAGATGATGGCCTTTGATTGTGGCACCTTCTCCAAAGACACGCTGCACGGCCAGTGTGCAGGTGAGTCCAGAGCCAGGGGGATGCTGCCAGAGCTGGGCATGGCATGGCCTGGCTGGGCACCAAAGGTTCCCCCTTTGCTGGGGCGGCTGCAGGGAATTCTGCAGTGGCTGCCAATACATATGTGTCAGTACAAAGCTCTCAAGGGACTGATTAAAGCAGAGGATTGGAGACCATGACTGCACAAACCTCTCAGAGACTCAAGTGTGAAAAAAGGAAAGTACCTTAGAAAAAACAGAAGTACCTTGAAGCATTAATGAACTGTCGTTAATGACCAAGGCTCTCAAGGGACTGATTAAAGCTTTAGCCCTATTGCTGCTACATGGACAGGGAGTATGTGGATTCTTGAACTGAAACAGCAACACTTGTTGTGTGCACATTCCAAATGGGATGCTGGATTGGATGATCAGGGAGAGAGGATAAAATCGGTTGCTGCATCCAGCAGGGAATTAAGGGGAGGGTTAGACAGTAACTGGTTGGATAAAATATTTAGAGGACTTGGATTTTCCCTGACTGATGGTTGGCCTCACTTTTGCAAAGTCTAACTGGGATCAGAGCAATACTTGTGCTTATGACACTTGCTTTGAGCTGTGTAAAGAACATGGTTGTGAAAGCAGCTGAGGAACTCGTGGGATGTGAGTAAAGGAGCAGAGTGAGGCTTACGAAGGCTTGAAGGGAAGAGAAGCTTCACAGCCCTCCAAGGGGGGGAGATTTGCCAGATGAAAAACCGTTTGCACCTGCTGGGTTCATGCAATGCTTCTTCTCCAAAAGCCACTGGCCATGGAACCGCACAGGGCTGATTCTGTAGGCAGCAACCAGCCCAGGTGTGCCAACTTTCACCAGTTCACCAGGCAGTCAGGGCTGGCTTTGGGGTCAGCGACCCCCAGGGACCCCCAAAGAGACCCCCAGGGCAGAAGAACGGATGTGCAAAGGGGTGGGGGAAATCTGCAATGATTTTGGGGCAATGATGATCGTGTGTGTGTTTCTTGTGGGACAATCTGGGAATGTGTCTGTGAAACACAGTCTGCAAACAGGAACATTCCTGAACTCGGCACACACGGCTTTGGGAGGGGCTCTCCCCTCGTGCATCCGGCCCAATAAAGAATGTTGCTGCTTCGTGCTGCGCTGGTGCTGAGGAGGTTTTGTTTCACTGAAGTTTTGGTAACACCTCTGTGCCTGTGTCACAGACCCACAGAGCAGCTGTGATGTCAGAAAGGGGCTGTGTGACGTCACAGAGTGGGCTGTGACATCACAGGGTATCGGTGTGATGTCACAGGTAGGGCTGGTTTGTCCCAGAAGAGGCTGTGACATCACAGAGTGGGCTGTGACATCACAGGGTGGCTGTATGACATTATAGAGTCAGCTGTGACATCACAGAACAGCTGTGTGGTATCACAGAGAGGACTGTGACAACACAGATGGGTGCTGTGACATCACAGAGTGAGCTGTGACATTGCAGATAGGGCTGTGATATCACAGGGCAGAGGTCTGACATCATAGAGTGGATTATGACATCACTGAGTGGTTGTGACATCACAGCATGGCTGTGTGACATCCCAGGGTGGCTGTGTGACATGCCTGGGGGTTGGATGCCATGGCAACCCTCAGCAGTTCCAGTTCCCTTGGAAACCCCCCCAGGCCCCATTGCTGCAGTCAGGCTCCGTGGCCACTTGCCCGCAGAGCTGTGGCTGCCCTCGGCTGCCATGGCAGCCCTCAGGACAGAGCGGTGCCGGGCTGGTGCCAGCTACAATTGCAGTGACACTCGCTGATGCCCTCAGGTGCCACGGCAGCGGCCACAGGGACCCGTTCCTCACTTTGGTGCCACGGACACCAACACTTGGCCCCGCTGCCATGGGCATTGGCACGGTCACCTGCACTCAGGGCCCGTGGCCGGGCACTGCTGCCATGGACACGGGCACGGAGCCCTGGGCCACAGTCGGCTGCCGTGGCCACCAGCCCAAGGTCCTGTAGCCAGGGCCGGGGCATGGAAAGGAACCCGTGGAGCCATGGTGATGGTGGGTGGCCATGGGGTGCTGCTGTGGGCTGGGCCAGAGGGAATTTCCTTGCCAGGCCTTTCTCTGGGGCTGTGTTTGGCTCTGTGCTGAGCACAGCGTTGCTCACACTGAGATGGTTTTGTTCTTGCTGAGCTTGCACAGAGCCAAGGCCTTTCCTGCCCCTCGTCCGGCCACGCTGGCGAGGGGCTGGGGGTGCGGGGGAGCTTGGCAGGGGTCACAGCCAGGACAGGTGACCCCAACTGACCCCAGGCATATCCCAGACCACAGGACATCATGGCCAGGGTATAAAGTGGGGGGAACAAGGAGGAAGGGGGGACATTCCGAGTGAGGGTTTTTGTCTTCCCAGGTAACAGGCAGGCAGGACGGGGCCCTGTTTTGCTGGTGGGCAGGGTCAGCACCAAAGACACAGACACCAACTGAAGGAACTGTGTCATTTGCTACAGCTCAAAGCAGCAAAGAATCACAGCAGGAGCAGCTCAGCAATGCCCCCAATCATCAGTGCCAAAGATTGCCTGCAGTGATTAACCAAGATCCAGCCCCAGTTCCCCTCAGACTTTACCATCACCCAGAGCCACCCATCAGCTGGGGGAAGCTGTCCCAGCCAGGGACTGGAGAGCCACTCCCGGACACTGGGAATTCCTGCAGCTGCCTCCAGCCACAGCTGAGGCTCCAACCCCGCTGGGAGAGGGCCCAGCTTTGACAGTGCTGGAGAAACAAACTGACAGCACTTCCAGTGCGGGAACATCTGCTTTCATCCTCCTCTGGGCTTCCTCCTAAGCCTGGCCAGGGCTCGAGGAGGAGCCAAGGGAGCTGACTTTGACCATACAGCCCCAAACAAGGCCAGATGTGGCCTTGTCCGGTTTCTAAATACAGAAAGGTAAATCTGTGTTTCACCAATGCACAGGTACATAGAACATATTGTTAATAGTACTTTGTACTTTAATGAGTTAATGAGTGGGATACAAATATAACCGTTGGTTGGAAGGTTCATCAGGAGGTCAGCTTTGGCCCAGGGCCTGGTGTTCAGGCCTCAGTCAGGCCTGGTGTTCAGGCCTTGGAACTTCACTCAGTGCTTTGACCTAGAGATGAACTGCAACCTTCATAACAACTCTTCTAATAATGGAGTCTTAGATTTAGCTATTAGGCATAAAGGCAGCACCTCTTGTTCTCCAATTAAGTGCTGCTCAAAGTCATCACTCAGAGCTATAATTCACATTCCTTTTAAAACATGCCTCATTAGTTGCTATTCTCTGTTATTTATCAAATCCCCCTTTTTTCGTGAGACTGTGTCTCTTTTTGGACAAATCTCAGTGCTCCATTTCCCAGCACAAAGTGTCACAACAGCTCTAACATGGAATCATAACACACCAAGTGCTCACACTGCAGTGATGACAGTGACTGCCACAAATGCATTTCGCAGCAGCCTCCAGTTTGGCAGCCCCAAAGCCAATCCCAGCAAGGAGAATTTTCTTCTTTCTGCCACTCTTCTACTGCTCTTTCCATCGAGGTGATTCCTGACGGTTGGACTTCAAACCCATCACTGATAACAGTGCAGCATTCCTGTCCTAGAATAGCCCAGGCTCCTCCTTGGCCGGCAAGCAGATAATGCAAGGCCATGCGGGTCTGCAGAGCCCCCGTTTGTGTTTGTTGGAGCTCACAGGATGTGCTGTTGGATATTTTAACAGTATCATTTGCTGCTTCTTCTAATAATCGATTTAGCTCGTTAATGTGAACTCCACAGGATGAGGCAGCGCATGTGGGGCACAGGGTGAACCAGAATCTTTGGCTTTCTGAAATCCAAGGCACTCTTTGGGTGGAAAATGTTCTCTTAACATCAAACTCTTCCTCGCAGTTGTTGCTGAAGCAGCCTAAAGGGAGGCATCAATATTTTTCCTCAGTCTCATTCGGGTTAGGAACAATAATTCCATTGTCCATGGAGCTGGCACCGTTTTAATTGCAGAATAATGCCCCCAAGGTCCTTTGCTGTTCAGCTTTACCACGGTGTCGGGGGTAACAAGGCTTGGTGGGTCCTTTCCCCTTCGGCTGGAGAGGTGCCGGGTCCCAGTCCCTGAGGGGCACCCAGGCTCCTGGCTGGAATCCGTGTGGAAGTCACTCAGTGTCACATCAGCCTTCACACGGAGCCCCGTGGATCAGAGCATTTTCCAGAGGGGCCGGGGGGGCAAACAGGGAGATTGGGTCTGGCAGGATCTGTAAAACAATATCCTGCAACATCTCCTTGTTCTCACACAGAACACTTGGCTGCAGGGACACATTCCCATCGTTCTGCCCAGGTTCCAGGATTCAAACAGTGCTGTCTTTCCCCAGAGCTGTTCCTTCAGCTGCCTCGGGAGGGCCATTGGGCCTCTGGACCCACACTCGGGCTCCATTATTAGGACTGCTGGAACCAAACCCTTTATCTCCACCAACAGTGGTCATTTGAGGTGGATCTCCTTTTTGCACAATTGTTTATAAAACTGCAATATCAATAATTGTGCTGGCCTGTCATGGAGTTAAATAATCCAATCTTGTTCATTATCATTTAACAGAATTACTTTGATCTCTCCTTGATAATCTGCATCAATTCCTCCTCCCATGACATGAACGCTTTGCAGGGCCAAGCTCCAGCGAGCAGTTATCAAACCAAAGTGTCCTGGAGGAATCTGAATTCCTATTCCTGCATTGATAACTCTCCCTTGCTTCTGATTTATCCCAATTAATCCTGATGCAGGAAGGCCCAGCCCTGCAGCCTCTGGGGTGGCCCTGTCAGGGCCCATCGCACCCAGAACGATTTCCCAGGAAGTCCAAGTCCCCCTGTCCATGGGTGGATTTGCAGACTGGGTGCAGCCGGGCACACCCAGGGGTTTCCATTTCCCCAGCAGGCCCATTGTTAAGGCTATGGAGCACATCTGGGAGATGGGTTCTCCATTGGGATGGGTTCCCATCTCCTCATTTTTTCAGCTGCTCTTTTAACAACCCCTTCATCTGTTCAACCAATCCTGCAGCTTGTGGATAATCTGGGATATGAAAAACCCAGCAGTCTTCATCACTGTCTTTTTCACAGGAACAGACAAAGCATTCCAGATCACAGTATCAGCAAACCCTATAAAAACAGCCAATTCCATCCCTTCCTCCTTTATGCGTTGTGTGCAATCTCACAAAATTTACCAGTGACCTTTGGGTCCTGGCCAGTCATTTTCTGGAGGGTATTTAGTGTGACATCCCTGAGCAACCATAGCTAAAGAATTTGTATTGTCAGCACTATTTCACATTATTATTTATTATCTATACAATATAAATATTATTTTATATATATATATAATATGATATTATTACTAGTTAACTTGCACAAAGACATTTGAGCTCAAGATTAAAAACTTCTTCTATTGCTCCATGTGGGAGCGTTCCAACAACAATTGTTCCTTCTGTTGGTGCTGTTTGCAATACGCTGTAAACAAAATCCATCCTCCTCTTCCCAAACCCACAAGCTCTTTTCCTTTTTCCATGTCCAATTTTTGGATGCATTTTAAGACATCCAGCGCTTCAGCTCCTTTTAACCGACTGCCCCACTGCTCTCACGGTGCTCCGACCTCAGCCCACTCCAGAGCCAGCGAACTCCAGGGAAGCTCTTCCCATCCAGGATTTCAGACAGGACTGATTCCTTACATTTACATTTAAAAAGTGACATTTTGGTGTGATCTGGCCAGACTACACCAATTTTGTTGAACCAGTGGGCAGGGCCAGCACCAAAGACACAGACACCAACTGAAGGAACTGTGTCATTTGCTACAGCTCAAAGCAGCAAAGAATCACAGCAGGAGCAGCTCAGCAATGCCCCCAATCATCAGTGCCAAAGATTGCCTGCAGTGATTAACCAAGATCCAGCCCCAGTTCCCCTCAGACTTTACCATCACCCAGAGCCACCCATCAGCTGGGGGAAGCTGTCCCAGCCAGGGACTGGAGAGCCACTCCCGGACACTGGGAATTCCTGCAGCTGCCTCCAGCCACAGCTGAGGCTCCAACCCCGCTGGGAGAGGGCCCAGCTTTGACAGTGCTGGAGAAACAAACTGACAGCACTTCCAGTGCGGGAACATCTGCTTTCATCCTCCTCTGGGCTTCCTCCTAAGCCTGGCCAGGGCTCAAGGAGGAGCCAAGGGAGCTGACTTTGACCATACAGCCCCAACAAGGCCAGATGTCGGATTTCATGGCCTTGTCCGGCTTCTAAACACAGAAAGGTCAATACATGTTTCACTAATGAGTGGATACATCTATCACAGCGCTAATGATCATGCATATTTTGGTAATGAGCAGCTACAAAGATAACCTTTGGTTGGAAGGTTCACCCAGAGGTCACCTTTGGCTCAGGGCCTCTTGTTCAGGCCTCAGTCAGGCCTCTTGTCCAGGCCTTGGCACTTCAGGGATGTGGTTTAGTGCTGGGCTTGACAGTGATGGGTTAATGGTTGGACTCGATGAGCTCCGAGGTCTTTTCCAACAGGAAGGATTCTGTAATTCCAGGATTCAGCCAGGTCCATGGCACCAGCATGACTTTGCCCCAAAGTCTCCTCTTGCTCAGCTCTTGTGGCCCAAGGCTTCAGCTCCTTCAGCTCCTGGTGCTGAGCTGCTCATGCTGAACGAGACGACTCAGAGAGAAGAATACAGCTCATCCAATTCCTTCTGGCACATGGAGAGGGAAGGCTGTGAAAAGAGGAGCATTGTTTGCTGTGGCCTCCTCTGTGCCCTTCACGCCTTTCAGCGCTTTGAAACAGCCAAGAGCTTTCTCCAAGAGTGCAATGAAGCAGCTGTTCCTGCTCCCAGTCTGTGCCCTTGACTGCTTTTGTCCCTCTTGCTGTGCCCTCTGTGCCCCCGGGGCTCGGTGGCTGCTGCCCAGGGCTGTGGCACTGGCACAGCTCCAGTGCTCGAGACCCTCCTTTCTCTGCCCTTGGAGCTGCCTGCTCACAGCAGCCTTTTCCATCTGCAAGCTCCACATGGACAGGGAGTGCCCACCTCTGCTCCTTGCACACCCTCCAGGAGCCCAGGGCTGCCATCTGCAGTCCCTGCTGGCACTGAGGGCTCCCAGGTGCCCCAGGCTGCTGTGACACCGCTGCCAACGGGAGGGAACAGTGGCAGGGGCTGTGCTGAAAGTCAGCTCCATTTGCTGCTGCTGCTGCTGCTGCTGCTGCTGCTGCTGCTGCTGTGGGGGTCATTTGTCCAGCCCTGCCCCAGAGTCAGGGATCAGATCCAGGCCCTGCTGCTGCTCCCTCGGGATCAGCCACAGTTTGGGTGTTGCTGTCAGTGCCAGCAGGAGTGGGCGCTGGAGCAGCGGGTGCTGACAGTGCCCCAAGCCCCGGGGCCCGAGGGGTGCCTGGGCTGCGGGGCTGGCAGGGAGCTGCCCCTTGTTCTCCCTGTGCCTCACGCAGAGCTGGGCCACTCACAAGTGGGGCAGCACAGCAAACAGGGAGCCTGCGAGTCTCTGCCAGCCCTGTCTGCTCAGAGATTGGGCCTTGGAGCTGCAGGGGGACAAAGGCAGCTGCTTCTGCTCCCTCTGCGTGGCCCCGTATTCAGCAGTGCTGCTCCATCATTTAGGATGTGTTTTCTGTTTAAATTAATAGAAAAACAAAAAAGAAACAACCCAGAAGATATTATGAAACATAAAACCAAAACCCAAATGTGGAGTGAAAAATCTTTTGTAAGTCTGGATTAAGAGGTAACTGATCTTTTCAAAAAGACAACTCAGGTATGTGTAAATATGCTGATGGCATTGATCCATCTTACTGACCTCAGCAGTCCTTTTTTAAAGATGCTGGGCTTTGTTTCCAACATTGTTATTTTAAACTGTGGTTGAAGCAATAGGAAATTGATTGTGCCCTGCCAGCTCCGAGCAGGACTGGCAATCTAAACTCTGTCCCACCCCAACTCATGGAGAAGATGCCCTTCCTTCTCACCCTGTGAGTGAGCTGAAAATTCCCTCTGAAATTGTCAGGGGGTTCTTAAAGACGCAAAGTCCCACTCAGGGCTTTTTGCTCTGGTTTGGCACTGGAGAAGGACAATTCTTCATCCATCAGCTCCAGACTGCACTGCCTCAGGAACACGGCCCACTCGCCAGGTTGGGCCCACTCGTGGCACTTCCAGAGGAGGAAGAAAGTGCAATGGCACAATTCCAGCCCAAAAGGAAGGAAGAGTGGGACAGACAGAACACCCTGTGCAGATCCAGGCATTCAGCTGGGACTGTGCAGAGTTTGGGTTCTTGCCAGTAGGATGTGTTTCCCTGCCTGCAATCTCTTGGCCTGCACGAGAGTCTCACTCACCTGCAAAAGCAGAAAGCTCCGTCGCTGTGCTTGCAAGGGGCTCGTCTGATGCAAAGCTGTCAGAGCCCTGTGAGGGGAGAGCGGGCCCAGCCGTGCCCGGGGCTGAGCCCCAGCACAGCCCTGGCAGAGCCTGGAGCAGCCTCAGCATCCGCAGAGCCCGGCTACAAGGAGAGAAAGCAGAACCCGCCCGTCAGGTGAAGCCTCCTGTCCCCTTGTCCCAGCCGCCCGCGGTGCCCAGGCCGTGCTGGCCGTGCTCAGAGCTGGGCCCAAAGCTGCCCAGCATTGCTGCCTTTGGGAGCAGAGCAGGAGGGCAGGACACGTGCCCAGCCTGCAGCCAGCCATGGCACATCCACCTCCTCAGCAGCTGCCCAGAGCCCAAAAGCAGCTTGGCAGCCACTGAAGAATTGGCTGCAGCTGCCCCAGCAAAGGGGGAACCTTTGGTGCCCAGCCAGGCCATGCCATGCCCAGCTCTGGCAGCATCCCCCTGGCTCTGGACTCACCTGCACACTGGCCGTGCAGCGTGTCTTTGGAGAAGGTGCCACAATCAAAGTCCATCATCTTCAGCTGCCGCTGGCCAGCTCCAGGAAGGGGTTGTTGTCCTTGAGCTCGGCCTTGGTGGCTCCAGCAGCAGCAGCCCCACCTGGTACAGCTTCTCCAGGGCCTCCTTCTCCTTCCCTGGGGCCACACCAGGCTCTCAGGGTTCTGCCCAGGGCCCCAGCCATCAGTGAACCAGACAAGCAAAACCAGGGGGGATGGTGGCCACCAGTGCTTGCCAGAGCAGGCCTCCAGCTCAGCTGCAGCCCAAGAGCTGCGGGTTCCCTTCTGATGCTCCCTGCTCACAGCTACAGGCAGGACAAAATAGTCTGCTTTGCTTTGCCACTGATTGCCAAGAGATGGGTGGGGCTGTCACCTGCCAGGCCCCTGGATCACACTGTGCCCGTGGGGCTCTGCCATCCTCTAGGGCACATGAACACCCTGCAGCCAAGGCTCACTGAAGAGCTCTTCCAAGGACGGCCTGGCCAAGGGCTGCATGGACAAGCACCTCTGAAGAACATCCTGGCACTCTGGGCACAGAAAGCAGAAACCACCAGGCAGCTGCAGAAGGATCCCGCCCGCTTTGCCCCCCGTTCCCGTGCCCAGGCCATGCTGGCTGTGCCCAGAGCTGTGCCTAAACTTGCCCATGGATTCTGTGCTTTGGAGGGCAGCAGGAGAGCAGGACATGTGCCACCTGCTCAGAGCTGCCAGAGCGGGATGCTCCTGAGCCCGCTGCTGCCTCCCAGCACTGCTATTCCCCCCGTGCCACAGAGATGAGGGATCCACACAAAAGGAACCAGACCAGGAGCCCACACTTTCATTGCCTGCCAGAAATGGGTCTCTTTTTGCTCTGCATTCCTTTCCTAGCAGGGGTTATCTATTAAAAACAAGAAAAAAAAGGAAAGAACCAGAAGAAGTATGAGAAAGAAAAACAAAACCCAAATGTGGAGTGAAAAGTCTTCTGCAACTTTGGATTCAGAGGGAATTGATATTTTTCAAAAGAGAACTCAGTTATTTATCTTTTTTTTGTTTCATTCAGTACTTACATTGTTTTCACTCATTTCCTTCCTTCCTTCCTTCCTTCCTTCCTTCCTTCCTTCCTTCCTTCCTTCCTTCCTTCCTTCCTTCCTTCCTTCCTTCCTTCCTTCCTTCCTTCCTTCCTTCCTTCCTTCCTTCCTTCCTTCCTTCCTTCCTTCCTTCCTTCCTTCCCTCCCTCCCTCCCTCCCTCCCTTCCTTCCTTCCTTCCTTCCTTCCTTCCTTCCTTCCTTCCTTCCTTCCTTCCTTCCTTCCTTCCTTCCTTCCTTCCTTCCTTCCTTTCCTTCCTTCCTTCCTTCCTTCCTTCCTTCCTTCCTTCCCTCCCTCCCTCCCTCCCTCCCTCCCAAGCTGCTTCTCACCTCATTGAAGGGGTGCAAAGAAGCAGGATCCCCTCCCAGATAGGGTTCTCTCTCACTCCCAAAATGTGGGGATTCACCTCAGCCCCCCAACTTGCAGGGAGTTTAAGGCACCTTCCCCAAATTCACTGCATCTCCCAGAAGCCCCTTAGAGGCCCCAAAACTGTCAAAAAGCAGCAGGAGCCTCCCCGGAACCCACTGAGGAACGGGGTCCCCCCGGCCTCATCATGCGCAGCCTTCAGCTGTCTCAGGCAGAGCCCATCCCGCCCTCAGCAGCCCCAGCCCAGCCCAGCCCAGCCCTCCTGGGCAGGAAGCCCCAATGGCCGAGCCGGCCTGGGACACTTGCAGGGATGCGGGGGCAGCCGCAGCTTCTGGGGCCAGCCTGTGCCAGGCCCTGAGCGCCCTGCCAGGGAACCATTGCTGCCCCACATCCCATCTCAGCCTGCCCTCGGGCAGCGGGAAGCCGTTCCCTGGGGCCCGGCCCCGCAGGCCCTTGGCAAGAGTCTCTCTCAGCCAGCAATTGCTGCTCCTCCCTGCTGCGGGGCCCAAGCTGCAAGTTGATTTTCTGCCGCTGGCCCCGGCCCAGCCCCGAGCCAGGGCCAGGACCTTGCCCTGGAGCTCTGCGGGCGCTGCCTTTGTGCGGCCGCAGCGCAGCGGCCGCAGCTCGGAGCTGCCCTTTGTGTCCCCGCCGGCAGCTGCCAGAGCTGGCGGGGCCGGGCCAGGGCCGGGCCAGCCCCGGCCTTCCCGGCTCTGGGACACAGCGGCGGCAGCCCCAGCCTTCCAGCCCTGCACACGCTCCCACACAAGCCTCCAGAGCCGCGGCCACGCAACGCAACTGACCGGCCGCTGACCCCCCAGCCTGGCCTGATGGCCATTCCTCTGCCCACACCTCGGCCAAGCTCCCCTTGGCCACCTCCTGAGCCACAGTGCCACAGACAAGTGGCACATACAGCTACAGAGCTCTGCCCAGAGCTGGCAGGGAACGTTCATTCAACAGAAAAACCACCAAGAAAAAGAGAACTGCCCCCAGCAGAGCTGTTCCCTCCTGCAGTACTTACACCTGCACACCCACAGCCCCTGAGACTGCAAGCAATGAGCATTCCCTGGGCACATGTGCAGCCCAAGCAGCTCGAGGACAGCCTTGCAGCAGGACTGCTCTCAGCTGAGCCAAAAAGGCCCCTCTGGCAGCTCTATGATTCGCCCCACACCGGGCCAAGAGACACTTCCCAGACAAAGCCCAAGAAGCGGGTGTTTGCTTTATTCAGCACGCTGGCTGTGCGGGCATCGCTCCTCCTAACACCCACCCCAGGCACACGGCAGATTACAAGATGTGGTTCCATTTCAGGCATGTTCATTGTTTTCCCTAGAAAAGGTGTGGTTGTGCAAACCATTTCTCAGCACTCGTTATTATCAGGAGCACACGCGGAGCGCAGGCCCAGGGCTCCCTGGTGGTCGCGCTCAGGAAGGCTCGGTGGGCATTTGATGAAGGCTGAACGTCTTCCTCGCTCTGCACTCTTCACCTTTCTCCTCTCGGCATGCGCAGTCTCTTGGCAGCTGTTTCAGCACTTTCTTCCCTGCTTTCGGCAGCTTTGTTCCTCATTCCTGCCAGCTTTGTTCCCTATCTCTTGCCAAGGTGTTCAGCTGGCTTCTACATTGGTTACTGTGCATTTTATTCTTGCCCAAGGACGCCCAAGTACAATGATTTTCACCCTTTCACTGGGGCTTGGCACACACTGGAGGAGGGTGTCTGTTTTCAGTGAGGAAATTCAGGAGTTTCAGATTGCTTCAAAAAACCCCAACAACCCCCCCCTTTGGCTGAGTGCAGCCAGTTCTCTGAGCAAAGCAGGTCCCAGGTGAGTGAGGAGAGACAGGATGGGGCTTGGGAATGTGGAGCAGGGTTCTCCATGCTGGGTCAGACCTCAAGGCACAGCTTCTGTGACCAGGCCACACCTCCTTAGGAGAGACCCTCCATCAGTGTCAGTCACAGAATGCTGCAATCACCTCTTCTCTAAAGAGAACAGCAATAAAATACACCCCTTAAAATAGGAATGCATATTTCTTAGAAGCTCTTTGAAATATTTCTCCATAACTGGAGAAGGAAACCTTCCTAATGAACTGCACCAGGCCAGAGGGAAATCAAGGCAGAGCCAGGGTTTGTCAGCACTTGCTTGATCCTAATGAGCCCCGTGGTGCATTTGGGGCTGAGCCCTTGAAGCTCAGGGCCTGAGAGGAGATTGCACAAACCTTTCCAGGAGTCAAAGGCAGAGGAAACACCCAAAGTGTCTCGAGGCATTCATGGGTCCCACTGAGGTCCATCCCCAACACAGGCTCCTCATGGACTCCTTGGAAGAGAGACTTGGAAGCCAGGATTGCCCAGAAACCTCTCAGAGCCTCAGTGTGGGAAGGAAAATCCCAAGTACCTTAAAACCCTTGAGTATCTCAGAGCATTAATGAGCCCCACTGAGTGTCACTGCAAAGCTCTCAAGGGACTCGTTAAAGTAATTGGAGATAATTGGAGGCCAGGATTGCACAAACCTCTCAGAGAGTCAGTGTCAAAAAGAAGTACTTAAATTACCCCTGAGTACCCTGAAGCATTAATGAGCCCCACTGAGTGTTGTTACTGACAAAGAATCTCCAGGGGCTCATTAGAGCAGATAATTGGGGGCCAGGATTGCACAAAGCTCTCAGAGGCTCCCAGGCAAAAGCCAAAGCCAAAGTCCTTTGAAAACCCTGCAGTCCCTGGGAGCATTCAGGAGCCCCCCAGGGCCATTCCTGACCAAGGCTCCCCAGGGACTCCTTCCAGCAGATCCCTGAGGCCACTGGGATGTGGGGGGATGCTGAGGGCAGGACAAGGGGCTGACAGTGCCCAGCCTTGCTGGGGCTGTGCCCAGGAGGCCCCAGGGCCTCAGGACAAGGTGTCTCCTCCCAGCCCTTGGTGGTACAGATGCTGCTGTGCCCCAGGGCACCAAGGCTTGGCTTCTCTTTGTCCCCCCCTGTCATCCCTGCCTCCAGTTCTCTGCTCTGACCAGAGCCTGGGGACACTTTCTCAGTCGTGTCCCTCACTGGGACCCATGAAAACTTCCAGAAACTTTGAAGTTCAATTCTGACTTGAATCCTTGAGAGGTTTCTGCCAGTCCCTGTCAGGGACTGATGTTCAGGGCCTCAGCACCAAGCCCCAAGAGGGTCATTCCAGTCCTTGTGCTGTGTCTGTGCTGCTGAGCTGGGCCGGGCTCCTGGCACAGAGGCAGCTCCTGGCAAGCGGCAGCGCTGCAGAGAGACAGCTCTGGCCAGGAGCAGCTCCTGGGCACAGCCCAGCAGGGCTGGGGCACTGCCTGCAGCCAGCCTGGGCACAGCACAGAGGCACACAGGGCTTAAACTCAGCCGGGGCTGGGAAGGGGCTGAGAAGTGACTGGGGGGGCTCCAAACGCAGCCCAGGGTGCTCTGAGGAGGAAAGACCCACCCTGTGCTGGGAAGGCAGCTGCAGATTCAGCCAGGGCTCAGAGCTGGGGCTTCCTGAGCAGCTTCATGGCACAGAGAAGCCCAACAAGTGCTTGGAATGTGAGAAGAGCTTCAGCTGGAGCTCCAGCCTGCTCTGCCACAAGAGGATCCACACTGGGGAGAGGCCCTGCGAGTGTCCTGAGGGTGGGAAGAGCTCCAGTCTCCTCGGGCACCAGCGCAAGCACACAGAGGAGTGCTCCTTCTGCTGCCCTGACTACACAAAAGGCTTCAAGTACAACTCCACCCTCGTCACCCACCGGCGCATCCACACCAGGGAGAGGCCCTGCAAGTGTCCCCAGTGTGGGAAGAGCTTCTCCAGGAGCTCACAGTTGGCCCCACACCAACAGAACCACCAGTAAGGGAAGCCCTGCGAGTGCCCTGACTGTGGCAAGAGCTTTGAACTCTGCTCCAACTCCATCCCCCAGAAGAGCCCTGGTGACCCACGTTCCCTGTGATCCACGTTGGGAAGACACCTGGCTGATGGTCCTTTTGTTTTGGCCCTAATTTTCTTTTGATCCATCTTTGTCCCTTAAAACCACCCCAAACTGGGGTAAAAATAAAGAAATTGATCAGAGACATCTAAAGTCTCACTATTTTGCTGGATTTTGGGTTCAGGGTGATGTTTGGCAGAGGAGGATGGAGACTGTCTCTGTCCCTCTCACCCCACTCGGTGCCCAGTGAGGGTCTCTGTCCTTGTCCCCTCGGGATTCTTGGGAGATGCTTGTGGGGGTTTGGGGGTGTCTCTGTCCCTCTCACCCCGATGATGCTTGGGCGGGGTCACACCAGGGGTGAGAGGGACAGAGACCCCCCCCGGCCTCCCCAGGTGTGAGAAGGTCGGAGAGCCCCTGAGCACACTCAGCAGTGAGAGGGACACAGAGCCCCTGGTCCCCAGCCCTGCACAAGCATTCCCTGGGGTGAGAGGGATGGAGATCCCTGAGCATCCCCCAGGGTGAGGGGGGCAGGGACCCCCAAGCATCCCCTGGGCTGAGAGGGACAGGGACAACCTCTCCAAGCCCCTCCCAAGCATCCCTTGGCACCAGACCAAATAAATTTGGCAGAAATCAAACTTAACTCTACACAAAATGCTTTGAGCAATGTTTGCTCTTCCCACAGGTCACTTGTGGTGAAAACACAAACAAACCCCAACCATGAATGAACCGACAGCACAAGCAGTTATGGTGGCAATTCAAAGTTCCAGCTCAGCTGCTGCAGGTTCCTGTAAAAGAAAAGTGACAATTCAGCCCAATACAGATGATTGAAAGGAAGGAAAACTCTGTGTAGCTGTTCCAAAGTTGGCAGGGAGAAAGAGAAAAATGATTCTCCCATTTGGCAAAGTCCCGCAGCCTGTGAGAGAGAAAAGGGGGAGAGCAAGGGAGTGACAGGGACAGAGACCTCCCCTGGGGAGGGGCGAGTGTGACACTGTCCCCTGTGTGTGTGGCCTTCCCGGGGTGGGGGTTTCACACCTGAGCCAGTCTGGGTAAGGGGGGTGGTGTTCACTCCCCCTGAGCAGGGGTTACCCCACACCCCCAAAACTCCTCCTGCCCCCTTGGGTGGGGGATGGGGGTGCAAACCTGGCCTCAGCAAATGGGTCTGGGGGCTGGGGCCTCCCCCAGCCCGACCCCAGCCAGGGCTGATTTTCAGGACAGCTCTGGGCTTGGCTTTCTGGTGGATTCATTCTCCTCCCTCAGCCTTGTTTACTTCTTAGAGTAAAGAACTGTTACTCCCTTTCCTGCATTTTTGCTTGGCAGCCCTGTAATTGTGGGATTGGATCCGAGGGCATCATCGGGGCACTGCTGGGCCCCATGGACCAAGGGGCCGGTGTGATTCTGAGGGGCCCCGTGGATCCAAGGAGACCATGGTGCTCCTGCAGGTCCTCATGGAATCACGGAGTCCATTGGGACACTGCTGGGCCCACGGATCCAAGGGAACATGGAACAGCTCTGGCTGCCTTGGGCTCCTGGGGCCGCCTGGCAGCTCCGGCTGACCTTGGCATGGCCAGAGCTGCTTCTCACCTGCCCTGGAGCACTGGGGCTCCGTGCTTTCCTTCCTGTGGAACAGAACTGTCCTTCTCCTCCAGGGGCCCATGGCCAAAACTGGGACTCTATATCCAAATTTGATTATGTAAGGATTGTTCCCATATGAAACTTGCCAGGACAGACAGCTCTGGCTGGCCTTGGCCTTTTGGGGGCCACCTCTCATCTGCCTTTGAAACACTGCAGGGCTGTGCTGTTCTTCCCATGGAATAAAACATCTTTCAAATCCAGGTGTCCATGGCCAAAATTGGGAATCCTGCTCCAAAATTCCATATATCCAAGTACAGCTCCCAGGCAAAATCTGCCAGGACTGACAAGTCCAGCTTCCCTTGGCTTCCTGAGGGCCAGCTCTCAGCTGCCTTTGAAATGCTGGGGCTGTGCTTCTCTTCCTGTGGAACAGAACCATCCTTCTCCCCCAGCTGCCCATGGCCAAAATGGCAATTTGGCCTCCAAAATTCCATCTATCCCAGGATTGCTGCCAGACAAAAGCTGCCAAGGCCAACAGGTCTGGCTGGCCTTGGCCTCTGGTGGCCGCCTTTCATGGATCACAGGGAGACAGTTTGTTTTATCACAGATACTATGCATGGTTAGATCCACCCCTCGATCTCGTGCCCACCTATAGGTGGCATCTCTGCCTTGATGACCTGAGGCATCGTGTCCCCACGAGTAGGGCTAATGAGGAACACCAAAACCACAAGCAGGTAGATCAGGCTGCAAAGATAGAGGTGTCCCAGATAGACTTGGATTGGCAACATAAAGGAGAGTTGTTCCTAGCTCGATGGGCCCATGATGCCTCAGGCCATCAGGGCAGAGATGCCACCTATAAGTGGGCACGAGATCGAGGGGTGGATCTGACCATGGACAGTATCTCCCAGGTGATCCATGACTGTGAGACATGCGCTGCGATCAAGCAGGCCAAGCGGGTGAAGCCCCTGTGGTACGGTGGGCGATGGTCCAAATACAAGTATGGGGAGGCCTGGCAGATTGATTACATCACACTGCCTCAAACCCGCCAAGGCAAGCGCTGTGTGCTCACAATGGTAGAAACCACCACTGGATGGCTGGAGACCTACCCTGTGCCTCACACTACTGCCCAGAACACCATCCTGGGCCTGGAAAAGCAAGTTCTTTGGAGGCATGGCACCCCTGAGAGAATTGAGACCAACAACAGGACTCATTTTAAGAACAGCCTTATCAACACCTGGGCTAGAGAACATGGCATTGAGTGGGTGTACCACATCCCTTACCATGCACCAGCTGCAGGCAAAGTGGAACGGTGCCATGGATTGTTGAAAACCACCTTGAAGGCACTGGGTGGGAGAACTTTCAAAAATTGGGAGCAGCATCTGGCAAAGGCCACCTGGTTAGTTAACACCCGAGGTTCCACCAGTAGAGCGGGTCCAGGCCAATCAGAATCCCTGCATACAACAGATGGAGATAAGGCCCCAGCAGTGCATGTCAGAGGTCTCTTAGGAAAGCCTGTGTGGATAAATTCTGCCTCGAGTACAGACAAACCCATCCGTGGGGTTGTCTTTGCTCAGGGACCTGGTTGCACATGGTGGGTAATGCAGAAAGATGGAACAACGCATTGTGTACCGCAGGGAGATCTGATTGTTGGGTGAAAACCACCTGTAGTGTGAAATGCCTGTGTACCCCTGCTTGCTGAGGGTCACTGTCACGGTTCATACATAGCTGTATATATATATATATATATATGTATATGTATTGATGTGTGTGTGTAGAGTTAGAATATATTCGTTTGGGCATTGAGCCAATGCTATGGGATAAGGGGTGGAATGTCTTGGGGTGACTTTGTGATGTGTATCCCGTATCCCTGCCCTATGCCTAGAAATTAACTTTGTGCCTTTCTATGCCTCTAAACTGAGCCTGAGAGGGGGAAGGAAAAACTGAGCAAAACTTTTTCAAAGCACTTTGCAGCTTGTTCAAGGTCACACAGAGATAGAGACTTTCTTTTTCCCAGCTGCAGCAGGGGAGGGAGGAGGCAGCCAGCTTGCTGCTTCCCTGGTCAGCTTTTGGCCAGTTCTTCAGCTTCTTTTTCTCCAAAGGGAGACTGCGAGCTGAATTTTTTTTCATTCCCTGGAATTTTGGATTTTCTCCCTTTTCTGCTGGACTGCTTCAATATCAGAACACATCAGGAGGACTTGCCACCGAGCACAGAGGGCCTGGCCCTGGGCCAAGCCCCAGCTCCGAGGAGACCAAAGGGAGGACTCTAACACTTTCCCAGGTTTTTTCTCCACAGCGAGAGATTTTATTATTTAGCATTATTTTCCTTTTCCCATGTGTTTGTTAAATCAATAGTTTTTATCTCCTTCACTTTCCTTTGAGGAAAACTTATTTTTTCCTGAACCAGGTTCGGGGAGGGGTGGTTGTGCCTTCTCTCAGAGGATATCTTTCTAAATTTGGCCAAACCGGCACATATGCAAATGAACCAAACTTACAAAAGTGTGAAGAACTCGTGACCTGTTGTCCATCTTGGGGTCCATCTTGGCAGTAGCCTCTGGCTACCCTGGGTGTACCTTTGAAGGCCTTTCAAATAAATACCTACCTTTATTCCCTTATTCTGCTCTAGCCTCTGTTTTTAGGTGGCCTCTCTAGGCATCAGCAGGGGCTGCAATTCCACACTTGTGGAGACCAGAACCGCCCCCAGGATCCCAACACTGCCTGACAGCGCTTCGGACACCGGGATGGCCGCGCGTCCCAGTCTCGGCCACTGTGCTGCTGCTTCGTTTGCTCGTAGGCGCACCCAGAGGCCACTGTTAAGCCCGGGTCGTCTCTGGTTCTGCCCTCTTCCTGATCCCGTGCAGGGATGCAGCGCTGCTGGGCTTTCAGGAAGCTGCTCTTGAAAACTTCCAGCATTCCAAGCTCCTTGGCCCTCCGTGGAGGCTTGCCACGGAATCCCTCACAGCTGCCTCCAGAGCATACTCCTGTTGGCTGTTCTAAAATCCAGGGCCTTCAGGGTGCTCAGCAAGACCTCTGACTCCACAGTGTTGTGGAACTGAACCTTCAGGACAGGGACCTTTCCAGCCTGAGCTGCCCTCGTTCCTCTGTGTCTCTGCACAAAACATGGCATGGTGTGGATACAAAAATGCTGCTAGCAAGGATTTTCTTACTATTTTCTAAGCCCTGTGAGAGACTTTTCTCTCTCACAGAAGAGGCAGCAGAGTTATGTACACAACCAAACACCTGCATCCTTGAAAAGTCTTTTTTATAGTACAGTAGAAAATATTTGGACAATGGATGTTTTAGGATTTTAGCCGATCACCCCAAGGGGTGGCTGATCCTTTGTCCAATTAGACTATGAAGAAAAAAGTCTATGAAAGAGTTTGTAAAATATTTAAATAAATCAATCTTGCTCCACAATTCCTGCCTGCTGGAGCTTCTCTCCTGCTCCCTACGGCTGCGGGACACGGTGATATACCCCAGGGTTGCAGTAAAAGCACGGAAGAGAGCGGCAGGAGGGGCCTGTGTGTCCCAGGGCTCAGGTTTTGGGCCGCTTCAGCACCACAGAGATGCAGCTCAAGTGAAGAAGCCAAACTGTTTATTAATAGGAAGCGAAGCGAAGGGATGAGCTGGGAGGAAAAAAGGGGATGGGCAGGGTCTCAGGGCTGGAGGGCTGGAGCTGTCAAAAGGGAGGGAGAGGGCAGGAGCTATGGGAGCTTTCCACAGGCTCAGCTGTGACCAGCATCAGCTGTGCCTGGAGCTCCAGCTGCTCTACTCTAGTCTCCAGATGGTCTCATCTTCCAGGATATCTGGAGGTCTTAAAGGGACACTGGTTCTGAGCCAGCAGATGAACGTAGTTCTGCAGCTCTTTCGTTGAATATTTCCTGAACTATGATGTTTGTCTGGGAAGGGCTGTCGTCTCTCCTCAGGGCTTGAAGGGCTGGAAGAGACAGGAACAGAGCGTGGATCTGCAGGAATCCAAGCAGACCTTCCTGCCAGGGCCATCTCACCCAGCTCCTGCCATGGCCAGAAGACAGCAGGGGCCAAGGAGATCAGCCAGAAGGTGCTGGCCATGAACCTCCCCACCGTGTCCCTGAAACCTCTCTGTGCTCTGCCCACGTCACCCCGAGTCCACACACGGAGCAAAGCCCCCACAGCCAGGGCAGGGATTGCGGCTCCCGAGCCAGGCATTGCAGCTCGCCCCCGCCAGCCCCCGCTGCCAGCCCGCTGCCCTCACTCACCCTCGCTGAGGACCTGGAGCTCTTGCTTGTGCCCCCTCAAGAACACCCTGGCAGTCCCTGGGAGCACAGAGGCGGTCACGGCCCCGCGGCACAGCTCGCTCGCAGCGGCGCTGCCAGCCCCGTGGCCACACGCTCTCCTGCCCCGGCAGGGCTCAGCCCGGGCCCTTGCCGCATCCTGACGCCCGAGGGCACGGCTGCGAGAGGGCGGCAGCGGCCCCGAGGGCAGGCGGGGCTCCACGGCCCCGGGCCCGGATCCCGCTGCCGGGGCAGCAGCCGGGGCTGGGGCCGAGCTGCGGCGGGGCGGGGAGGGGCCCCGGGCTCGTGGCTCACCGATGAACCTGGCGGCCGCCTCTCGCAGGGACTCCTGTGGGCTCTCCACGAACGGCAGCGCCTGGTGCAGGCGCTCGGCCGCTCGGCTCCTGTCCTCTGCCAGCTGCAGAGAGCGCCAGGAGGGAAGGGTTGGCGCGGGCTCAGCCCCTTGGCCGGGCTCTCTGCGCCCAGCCCTGGCCTCCCCTGCCCGCACGGCCCCGAGGCCCGGCCAGCAGCCGCTGGCGCCGGGCTCTGGAGGGGGCCGAGGGCCGGCTGCTGCCCGGGGAGCCGCGGTGCCGCCCCGCGCCACAGCCCAGCGGGGCCGGGGCTCCATCGGCTCCCGGCTCGGGGCCACAGGAGCCTGGAGCAGAGCCCGGGGAAGGGAGCAGCGTGTGGGGCGCAGGCTGGCGCCCCTGGTGCAGCACAGCTGCCAGCCCCACGCACTGGGCGCCAGGGGCAGGGGACTTCTCCAGGCTCAGCTTAGGCTTCCAGGCGGTCCTTACCAGGCACTCGGCAAACTTCGACAGCTGCTCCTTCTTCACCAGCTGCCCAAGATTTCTCCTCTTCAGGAACTTGGCCGCACAAATCAGCGTTTCCCGAGAAGCCTGGAGAGCAGCAGAGACACGGAGATGGCACCACAGCCCAGGGCACAGGACCCGCGTCCCTGTGCCAAGGCCAGGAGAAGGCTGCAGCCTGCGAGGCCCCAGGGCAGGAGGCAGCTGAGCCCCCTCCCAGGAGGACACATCAGCCCACAAGTCCTCACCTCTGCCACGTTCCGGTTCTCATCATGGCAGTGGAATAAAAGTGGGAGTAGGCTCTGGCACACAATTGTCTTAAGGGGCTTTTTTCCCTCGTCCACTACCAACTCCATCACCTTGCAGAAGAGGTGAATGGAGAGTATCTGCACATTGCTGTTGTCCTGGAGTAAAGGAAAAAAGCTCAGCAGCAACTTCTCCAGCCCATGTGGGCAACGGCCTAAAAATCCACAGGGCACAAAGTGTCTGGGCAGCAGCCAGTGTCAGTGGCTGGGGGCACAGAGCCTTACATTTTCAAAGAGTGGCAAGAGCGCCTCAGCCAGTTTCGGGGCAGTGGTGCTGGATACCAGGATGTCTTTGTTCTCCAGCACATTCATGAACACAGAGAGGGACATCCTGACCACCTCTCCGTCTGCATCGCCCAGCAGCTCCACAAGCCGTTGAGACAGGCTGCCCATTCTTCTGGCCTGTGTGGAACACAAGGCTGTGCTGTGAAGCCACGAACAGCTGCACTGCCTACACCACCCTGGCCCTGCAAGCCCACCCTGCTGCCTCAGGGCCCAGAGGCCAAAGGCCTGTCCCGAAGCACTGGGGCAGCTGAGCCGGGAGGCAGGAGAGCTGGGAGCAGCTGCCTCAGCTCCTGAAGCCCAGCCAAGCCCATGTGACTGCTTTCCCCAGCGCAGCTTCAGCCGCTGCCGCCTTCTCACCATGGCGGGATCCTTGCTGAGCACCACGAGGCCTCTGAGTGCCAGGCGACATCTCTGCCTGCACTCGCTCAGCAGGTACCTGGGCATGATCTCCAGGATGTTGTCACCATATTTACTTAAGTCCAGGCACTCGAGGACCTGAAAGGCACAGGGCAGTGACAGGGGAGCCGGCCGGCAGGAGCCCGGAACTGCCCAGGGCTGGGCCCGGGCAGCAGCGCAGGGCGCGGGCACCGTCCCAGGCAGCTGCGGCTACGAGAGGGCAGAGAGGCGGGAGGCAGCTCAGCGAGGCAGCGCTGGCCGTCAGGCTCACCTCCACAAGGAAAGCCAGGAAGGGCAGATCCCAGCATGGCTCCTCCCTGCTGAGTGGTTTGAGCAGGTGGAATGCAATGCGGGGGCAGAAGGGGATCAAGACCTGGCGCATCTCTCTGGTAGGGGGAAAAAGGCACCAAGACCCTGAGCCAGGGGGCAAACCTCTCCCAGGACTGACTCACACAGGTCTGGTCTTCCCCACCACGTTGCAAGGGGATCTGGGTGCTCTGGGAGGCAGCTTCTTCTGGGCACCCTCCCCTTCCAGCCTTTTCCAGTCCGCTTGGCCGTCCCTCGGTGACGAGGCCCCACAGGGACTGTGTGGGGCACCTCGGGCCCAGGGCACAAGTGCCGGGGGCAGTGGGGAGAAGGGGGTCTCACCTGGCCAGCAGACCCACTGCATAGTGCTGGGTGTCAGCACACAGCAGCGTGTCCCAGCCGTGCTTGCGCTCCATAGCCACCACCTCATTGTCACAGCGCAGTCGACAGAGCAGAGCCTTCATGGCCTGCACTGCAAACCTGTGCACAGAGCAAAGCCCAGGTCACACTGGGAGCACTGGCGCTGGCCACAAGGGCATGGGAAGGACAGGAGGACTGGGACCTGTTGGGGTTGGTGGGAAGGTGGTGTTCCTCCCGGCATGCTCTCCAGAAGTGATCAACTTCCTCTGGCACCTGCTGTGTGGTGATGACAACTTGGAAGAGCAGAGTCACAAACAGGCGGGCTGAATAAAGGATCATTGCCTCGTGGCACTCGGGCACCTGGACAATCACCCACAGCGCCAGAGTTGCCTGCAAAAGAAGCAGCTCGAGACAGCTCAGGAACATCCCTCAGTGCCGAGCTGTCCATGTGGCAGGGCCCGAGGGGAGACGCAGGGGGAGCACCGGGCCTGGTGCCCCCTGAGCCTGCCCTAGGCCAGGTTTCAGCCCAGAGCCTGAGGCAAGGAGATGCAGTGGGGGAAGGATGGAGAGCTGGTGAGGATGTGACCTCAGGGTGAGTAAAGGCCAGTTCCAGAAACTCACAGCCAGGGCAAAGACATCTGTATCATCCCCATCAGAGGTGGACGTGCTATGCAGTGGCCATTCCTGCATCACACAGAGCAGCGTTGGCAACACCTTCTCCACTGCTGGTCCCAATGATCCTATGATTCTCCACATCATTGTAGCAGCTCTGTGAGATTGGAGCTCTGAGTCAGGGGCGTCTCAGTCACAGTACCACGCCCTGTGCAGCTGTGGGGGCCCAGGTGACAGAGCCCCGGTGCCCTGAGGGGCAGGGAGGGAGCATGGCAGCAGGCTCAGGAAACAGAGGGGCCCGAGGGTCCTGGAGATCTCCACCTGTCTGGCAGACCCCATTGGACCAGCGGCACAGGGCAATGGGCCCTAAGGGCTGGTGAGCCCTGAGCTCTCAAGGCAGCTGGGCCCCGTACCTGTCGCACGATGGGGCACAGCGCAGGAGGGTCAGCACCACATCAGCGGGGTGCTCTTCAGCCAGCCTCAGAATGTCAATTTGCAGCCAGGCATCCACAGTGACATGGGACCCGAGTCTCTGGTGAATGTTCCTCACCATGGCTGGCACCTGGAGGAGGCATGGGGAAGACTTGGAGCACTGTCCAAGGGAGCAACTTCCCCAGCTGCCCCCAAGAAGTGCTTCCCTTCCCACCGCACTGTGCTGGCCTCAAAGGCTGAGGGGGCCCAGCAGCCGTGGCTTGAGGGGGCACACGATCCTTGGAGTCTCCAGCCCTGGCCCCAGGCTGCTTACCTGCTGCTGAGGAGAAGCAGCACTCTCTTCAAAAAAATCCAGTTTGGGAGCATGAATCCCAGTGGGAATGGGCATAGTGTCAGTATTTGGGATGCCCTGAGTCTCTCCGGTGTCAGTGTTTGTGATGGCCATGTCCTCAGTCACTGCCCCGTCAGTCTTCGCCGTGTGATCATTCATTGGACTGTCAGAGTCTTCTGAGGGTGCAGTGATATCTGTGCTGACATCAGGCTCTGCCTGGAGCTCGGTCAGCCCAGAGTCAGGCTCAGCTGTGCCCTCAGTTGCTGTGGTGCTGGTCTTTCCACGCCGAATGCACATGAACTTCCGGAACATCTGCAGGAGAACAAAGAAGAGAGGGATGTTCCAAGGGGTGCTCCAGGCGCGGTGCTCGGCTGAGCAGCGACAGCAGGCCCAGCCCAGGTGGGGATGGCTGCAGGTACCTGCACTGTTCTCCGGAAGCGGCCGTGGGCACGGTCCTGCTCTTGTGTCCGGTCCAGGGCTGCATCTGGCAAAGAGCGAGCGCAGCCAGAGCTGAGGGGCTGCGGGAGAGGCCGGAGAACGCAGCCCAGCCCTGCGCTCCCCAGGCAGGGACAGCCCCGGGATGCCCAGGGGATGGAGCACGGCTGCTGCGGGGGGTCTGGCCTGGCTCCTCTTCCAGCCTATCCATGGGCCTGTTCCCCGGGGATGGGATGGGATGGGATGGGATGGCACCAAGCTGGCTGCTGCCATCAGCCCTGTGGCCCAGTTCTGTCACTCACCATCCTGCCGTGGCTGGAACTGCTCCAGCTCTTTGGGCTGTTGTGCTGGGGCAGCTCCAGGGCCTTTTTTCCTCCTGAACACTTTGAACAGGCGACGGAATCTGCCCGCCATGCCACAGTGTGGCCTCAAGGGCACCTTCAAGAGAGATTCCTTGGGAAAGCTCTGAGTGAACAAGTCCTGCACTTGTGCCTTGAAGGCACCAGCAGCAGAGAAGCCTCCGGAAGGCTACAGGACAGCAAGTCCTGCACCCTGGTCTCAGAGGGCTCCTGCCACAAGGACAGGAGACTCCTCGTCAAGGATTGTGGTCAGCAAAGCCAACGGTCTGGCCTTGAGGGCACCGGCCACAGGGATGGGAGATACCTCGGAAAAGCTCCGGGGCACCAAGTCCCACGGTCTGCCCTTGAGGGCACCTGCAAAAGAGAAGCCTCGAGAAGGCCACAGGTCACCAAGTCCTGTGGTCTGGCCTCGAGGTCACCTGCAGGAATAACGCTTCGGAAAAGCTCCGGGTCGGCAAGGAACGAGTGCGCTGTGCGGGGTCTCCTCACGGCACCGCTCTGTCCCGTCCTGTCCCGTCGCGTGCTCCGAGCACTGTGGCGTGGCTGCGTTGCCGCCAGCCCCTATGTCAGCACGTGTCACAAAGGGCCCTGGGACACTCTGTCCCGTTCCATCCCACGGTGACCGTGCTGCACCGTGTCACAAATGGCCCTTGCACACGCTGCCACCTGCCCCGGGGCCGCCCCCAGCCCAGCCCAAGTGGCCCAGGTTGGAAGGAATGCCTTGCCCCAAGTGTCTAAGGCAGCCTGACAGGAACTTTAGCATCGGCTCCAGCCATAAGCAAGCGCTCCCCTGCTCTGCGGGCTCGGGGCAGCACCAGGAGCCCCCACGGCTGCCACCGCAGCCGCTGCGGGAAGGGCTCAGGGTCTTCCACAGAAGCTGGCACGGCCTCCTTGGGACACGTCCCGGCTGGTGGCCATCCTAAAGCCGGGGCTGTGACACAGACAAGGAACATGTGAGCCAGGGCGCAAATGCTGCTCTGAGCCCTGGGGCCCGGGAGCACTGAAATCAGCAGGTGTGGCAGAGTCCCCTCCGAAGCAGACCTGCCACCCCCGAGCCCTGGCAGCGCTGGTGCCCGTCTCCTGCCTCAGAGACCTGTGCCCCCGGGGGCTTCTCTGCCAGAGGGCAGCCAAAGCCAAGGTGCATTGGGGTCTGTGCTCCTTCCTGCAGGGGGCTGTTGGCAGGAGCAGCTGGAGTGACTGGGGGGAGCACTTGGTATCCAACAGGAGATGTTGTTCCTTCCTGGAGTGAATTTTTTCATGGAAGGGATTAGCAGTAGCACCAGAACAGCATCAGCTGCTGAGTTGCACAGGACAAAGAGATTCTACAGAGACACTGTGACGTTTCCTTGTGCTTTTCTGTCTTTCCTGCATTCTGGAAATGAAAGAATCGGCCCAGCCTCTGATATTCAACCTTCCCATTGCTGCGTGTCTGGCTGTGGCAGCTCACGTCCAAACACAACTGCGTCCCTGCTGAGCAGGGCAATGGACGGCCACAAACAGGGAGGTTCCCCAGGGAACATCAAGGGAGCCACCTGGGGAAGCGCAGAGGATAGGGATAGCTGTGGGAGGAGAAGCTATTCTGTGTCTCTGATGATGGTGCCAGCACCCTGAAGGAGCAGCCAAGACAAGCGCTGGAAGCACACAGGTCCCACCCTTTTCTGCTGTCACATGGACTCGGGACACACTTGTTGCCACAGGTCCAGCAGCCGTGATGCAGGAACAATGGAGGGCCATGCATTGGTAGGGAATGGCCTCCAGCAAGAGCAAAGCAGGATCCTCTGGCAGCAAAGCCTGAGCTTGTGAACCGGGCCATCTCCTCTGCACACAGCAAAGTGCTTCCCTCCGCCCCTGAACGTCTGCCAGCATTCCCTGCTTTTCTTTAGTGCCGGCTGCATCTTCCTTTGTTCCAAGCAAGTCCAGGATTTAGTTTGGAAGCTCACGTACGTGTCTTTAAGGGGCCTGCATGGAGGAGAGGGATGGCAGCTGCAGTGCAGGGCTTGTGTCCCATCAGAGTCTCTCTGTCACGATGGCAGCAATGCCGCTGCCTTAGGACGCCTGACTGTGGAAGGCAAGTCTGCCCTCAAGCACGGCCACTGAAGTCAGTCAGGGGCACAGGCTGCAGCTGAAGCTGCCAAGCGTCGCTGTGAGGCTGGCAAGACAAGAGGAAGCCATTGTGGCCGATTCTGCTGGAGCCTTTTGCCCAGCCACGTGCAGCTGTGCCCACAGTATGGCCCCGTTTGGCGTCCCGGCTGGTGCGGATGCCTTGTTGAGCCGGTGCTGACACTGGGGCTCCTGCTGTTCCTGTGCACACTCTGCTGCTGTTTCTGTGGCGTCCAGAGCTGTTTCGGCAGCAGCGACTCGGCAGCCCTGCTCGAGGAGACATCGCCGCCCTCCCCATGGTGGCAGCAGCTGTGCGGGCCCAGAGCTCTGTGTCGAGGGGGCCTGGGTCACAGCACCGTGGCCTGGGCAGCCGCGGGGGCCTGGGCTGGCTGCCAGCCCTGCCTCTGCCCACTGCCCCTTCTTGGCAGCAGCCAGGGGCCGTGCCCCAGCAGGGCCCCCCTGCCCTCCTTGTCCCCAGCCAGCCCAGCCTCAGCACCTCGGCGTGGTCCCCACCCTCGTGCTGAGGCCCGGCCTTGAGGGCTTCTGCCGCAGGCCTGGGAGATGCTCAGGGGAAGCGCCAGAGCAGCCGGGCGGCAGGAACGAGGCGGCTGCCTGGAGGCTGCTTATGGCCTCTGACAGCCACTTCCTCGGGCCTTCCCACCACCCCAGCCCCTCAGGGGCCTCCTGTTGTTCTGCCAAGGGGCAGAGGCGATTTAAAGGACACAGACAGCACTGGAAAGAATGCTCTTATTTTACTGTGAAATTAAGGAACCTCAAACGTAAAACAGTACATTCGGTAAAACTAGGCACTTGGCTTTAGCAACAAGCAAAAATAAGCAAGGTAATGAATGCACCTAAATATTACTATCCAAGAGAAAGGAGATTGATTTAGAAAGATGCATCACCAATTGCCTAAATACCTTACCATCATCCAGATCTGCAGTCATTGGGGAGCCCCGTTTCGCAGCAAGGAGCTGGAGAACCCTTCCTGTCACTTGGGAAAATCCTGTGGGGGCATCTATCCATATGTGAGGTCTCCAAATTTGCCCCAAACGTGGGTCCAGCTTTTATAGGCCCAAATCAGGAAGTCCAAGTGACTTGATTGTGTTTTTAGCCCGGAAACACCTGGATCTGATGGCACACTTTGCAACCAGCAGGGGCCACAGCTTGGCCAGTGCCCAGGCCTTGCCTGGGAGGGTTTCCCCTCAAACACCCTGCAAACAGACCTTTCTTCATGTCAGCTGGGGAAAGCTTCTTAAATTATCCATTGCTTGCAGATAACTGTACACGGTGATGGGAAAGTTTCTAAAGCAGCCCGTTTGGCGTTAAACAGCTAGCATAAGCATCTTTGTCATCTGTTTTTAGCTGAATAATACTGATGGTGTTAGTCACAGGTTGGCCAGGGTTCATCTCGTAGGTCAGCTCCGGCTGAGGCCTGCTGCTCAGGCCTCAGCACATCAGTTGCTCCTCTGACTTACAGGATGAATCATGGTTGTCAGACTGCCTCTGCAGTTGTTGCATATAGGGTGGGTTGATCTTGAGGCGTAGCTGCGAGCTGCCTTCCCTGTACTGTGTGCTGGATGAGTTGTACAATACAAGGAGTGAAACAAGGAATAAACAAGAAGGTAGCAGCTGCACAAAGGGAAAGGAGAAAGGGCCCCTTTGAGCCACAGACTCCCTGGCAGCCACAAGAATATATCTGGTTCCCAACATTCCCATGTCTGGGTTGGTACATGGGCTAATTTTCTCATCTCCCTAGTCGTCTGTTTTCCTACTTCTCCATTGTCATCAATTTGTAAGCAGCAGCTGGATTCATTTTCTTGCAAATTCATTTCCTGCAGACTCCTCCTTTTTCTGCCGGTAGTCTAAAACCACGCGATGCTGGAAAATCGCATTCCGCGTTTGCGTGGATCGGTCGGCCATAAGGTCAGGGGCGGCAGCCGTCTGGTTAGTTATTATCTGTTGAAGAATGGTTAGAGGATCAGGGGCATGGGTCATTGATAGAATTGTGGGATCAGTAAAAGAACTGTACGAAGCAAAGGCCTGCAAGGAAAAAGCCTGCAAGCAAATGCCTGTGTGAGAAACAAGCCTGAGAACAAACAGGGAGTTTTGAGGACGTGCAGCTGTGCAGGTAAGATGTACTGACCAGGAGAAGGGAGGGTGAACTCTGAATTCTTTAATCATAACATAACTAGTAGAAGCTTGCCAATGTAGTCTAATTATGTAGAAGCAGAAATGCGCTCTGATAGGTTTAAGCCAATAAAGTGTTAACAAGCTGATATACTATGTAAGTGCCTCTGGATTGCTAATAAACGGAGCTTGCTTTTATCAACCATATTGGTTGTTCTGCTATGTCTTCCCCCGCCAAAGTCCCCGAACTTTTCCAACAATTATCTCCGAGACAGCTTGCAGTCTTATTATCCAATTCAGATTATAGGCAGGTTCTCTGGCCCCTGACACCAATTGGCTAGGGCTCCATGGAGCCGGTCCATAATGTTGTATGACTCTCTCAGGTGGCCGTTCGTCATGTCCCCATCTTTGGGAGCTTCCCTTACTTAGCGAGGTGTCAAGAGACCATGTTTCTCTGACCAAATCATGACACACTTTGACTCTGAGCCCCGTCCCCTGCCTTTGTGTCCATGTCCCTGATGAGCCTATTGTTAAGGATGTGCAGTGCATCAGTGAGATGGGTTCTCCACCAGGACAGGTGTCCATCTCCCAGGTTTCTCCACTGCTCTTTCAATAGCCCATCCATTCGCTCAGGTAATCCCACAGCTTGGGGATAATATGGTATGTGAAAACCCCACGGAATGTTTTTCTGCTCAGCGTACTGCTGAATGAATTTGTTCTGGAAATGAGACCCATTATCTGTTTGACTCGGTAATGGCATTCCGTAATACAGAATTATTGTGTCTATAGTACAGATGGTGCTATGCTGAGTGGCCTTCTCACAAGGATGGGCAACCAAATACCCAGGATATGTGTCTACGGCAGATATATTTACACCCTCGGTCCTGGGGTAAAGGTCCAATGTAATCCATTTGCCAAGTTGGTCCGGGCAATTTTCCTCTCCCCAGCGGTCCTTTTACAATGTTTGGCACCGGGCGTTTGTATATATGTTGGCACACAGGGCATTGAGCAATTCTAGTTCTACTCATATCGAGTGACATGGCAATGCCACGCTCTTGAGCCCACCTGTAAGGGGCTTTTTGTCCAAGGTGCACACATTTTTGGTGTGCACATTTTGCCGAGCCTTCGTGATCCTCCTTCGGAGGGAACTCTGGTCTGGCTTGGGAAATCTTTGCCCGGTTGCCTGCAACAGAGTCATAAAGTAGCTCTAAAGTGTCTGTGTTACTATGGGCATCAACATGAATCACAGTCACATCAGTTCTTTGTACCATTTGCCAAAGGTCACTCCACAGTTCCTTTCCCCAGACCTCTTTGGAGTAGATTTTCCAGGCTCTGCCTACCCATGTCCGTAGCCACGGAGCGAACCCATTTAGCTACCGACCAAGAAGCAGTATAGGAAAGGCATTCTCCTAGATCTTCTTGTTTTAAAGCCATATCAATTGCACAGAATTCAGCATATTGACTGCTTTTCCCCTCTCTGGTCATTTCTAGAAACTTTTCGGAATGAGGATGGTCAGCAACTGCTTTCTAAAACCTTTTCCCTCCTATATATTTAGCTGACCCATCCGTAAACCAAGCATGTTCTTTTTCCTGTGGCATTAGTTGATCTGAAGGCTTTTCCCACTTCCCTGGAGATTCCCTCTCAGCTGTGAAGTTGGCACTCACCTCTTGGTCCCTCCCGGGGCCAGCTGCTATTGGCTCATGAAGAGTGGCTATCTGCCCCGTTCCCAGCTTGGCCCTATCCCGAATATACCACTTCCACTTTACAATACCACACTCCGGAGCGTGCCCAATCCAATGGGCTTTCGGGGACCTTCTGACCCACTGCACAATAGGAATTTCCGGATGAAGAGCCACTTCATATCCTATGGTTAAGTTGTTCAGTTTCCAAAACTCAGTGCCCAATAACATGCCAATAACTGTTTCTCAAAAGGTGTGTAGTTGTTTCCTGCTTCTGGCAACTTCCTCCCACAAAACCCCGGGGGAACCTTTTTCTTTCCCTGTTTCTGCCAGAGGCTCCCATCAGCATGTGACCCATTTACAGGTACATTTAACTCAAGTTCTCCCTTTTGCATAGGCCATAGATCTAAAGGCCTTTTTGGCTAATAGCCTCTTTGGCTAATTCAAAGGCAGCCTGCTGCTCACTTCCCCATTCCAATTGCCTATTTCCCCTGGTTACTTTATGCAAAGGGGTTGAGATTTGTCTCAGATGCAGAATATGTTGTCTCCAAAAGACAAATAATCCAATAAATCTTGGTGCCTCCTTTTTATTTTGTGGCACTGCAAACTCTAAAATTTTCTGTCGGGCTTTGGGGAAGATTTACTGATGCCCACATTGCCACTGAATTCCCAAAAATTTCACTTGAATTTTGGTAGGGTTAATTTCCCAGTCTTTCTGTTTCCTATGATCCACAACTAATTCAAGGACTTGTTGCACTTCCTCCTCATTGCTGCCCTGGACCAAGATGTCATCTATATAATGAATGAGTTGCGTATGAGGAGTCAGTTTGATTTCATCCAAGTGCTCGGCCGCTGTTTGATAACAAATTGTTGGGCCGTGCACACATGCCTGGGGCAATGTGCTGAGTGCGCAGTGTCGTCCTGCCACGTGAAGGCAAAGTGACGCCCCTGCTCCTCAGCAATGGGTACTGCAAAGAAAGCATCAGCCAAATCAATTCCTGCATACCAGGTTCTTCCAGAGTGTTCCTGGATTTTTTCTATTAAAGGAACAATATCTGGTACAGCTGCCGCAAGAGGTGGCTGTGTTTATTTGATTCTCTAAAGTCCACGGTCGTTCTCCATGACCTGTCACTTTTCTTGGCAGGCCAGACGGGGTCATTCCAAGCCATTCTAGGGGGGTTTAAAACATCCACTAAGTCTTTAATTGCCGGTGAAATGTCTTCATGCCCCCCGGGATTTGGTATTGCTTCACGGTTACCAATTTAGTTGTGGCAGGAATCTGCACGGGGGGCATTTTCACCTGCCTGACTAAAACTGGTCGGGCACTGATATAAGGCTTTCTCCCAAACTGATACAAACCATTGGATAAATTTAAAGCCAGTCCCTTTAAGATACCAATCCCAACTATATATTCAGGGACCAGGACAATCATAACTGAATGCAATCATCTGGGGAGGTTCCCTAGTTTCATTTTGATTTGTGTTTGCACAGCTTCAATTTGTTTCCCCCCACCAAACCTGTAAGAATCACTGGTTGTCCTTTAAATTTCTTGGGATTCCCATAAATGTAAAGAGGCCTCCGCTCTGCTGTCAGTCCAGGCTTTTACAGTTTGTGAGGACCAGTTTTTCCAAAGTATCTCAAGCTCCACAGGAGGCCGCCAGTCCTTTTGTGCTGATTGCACGGGAGCTGGGCCCTTATCTCATTCTTGTTTAACATGCTGAACTATTTCCCTAGTGTCTTTCCAGGGATACAGGTCAGAATAGGGCCCCCAGCCCTCCCTCTCCCCCAGAACAGCCGACCCGCTCGCGGTGGGCCCTCTGCAAGCAGATGTGAAGTCCCGTTGAGGCTCCGGGGGTGCCGTAGGCCGAGCTGTTCCCCTATTTTTTGCTTTAGCATTCTGCACTTTCTTGCTAGGTTTGTGCAATCCTCTCTGTTTCTGTGTCTTCCATAAATCAGGAGCTGGGATCCCATCAATTTTATCGTGAGACACGCTGAGGAGATTGACAGTTGGACTGACAATCTCTCCGAGAGCAAGGAGGACTGTATTGCACTGATATCCCTGCGATCAAGGGTATTGGCTTGCACTGAGATGCACTGGAGCCCAAATAGCAACGAATAACAAAAAAATGCAGGTGCTAATATGGTCCTTGTCAGTTTTGCTGAGCTTACTGCCTGCTGTTTCTGCTTGGCCTGTCAGTCAGCCGAGAACCAACATGTGAGTTACCCTGGCCAATGCGACAGGGCAAGATACTCTGTGCTTAGCCACTGCTACTCCTGACAATCCTCTTTCTACTGGCCTTGTTGGCTTGCCAATAGATGACTGGCCAAAGGCTAAGGCAGTTAACAAACTTTTACAATCACACAATCACGCTGATGCTTGAGATCAGTGGGTTTCATACCTTCCCCGGGCAACTCTTGAGCTGCAAGAAATAGAGCTTTTAGGATCTGTGACAATGGACCTTTGTGTTAAGTTTAATTACTCTGGATCTGATCAGTCCAAAGTATGGGATGTTTCCCCTAACCAACCCATATTTACAGAGGAAAGTGCCTGGTGCAATTCCAGTTCACCACATATTTCACACTCTACTACTGTTCCTCTGACTTTGCCTCCAGGGGTGTTTTTTATTTGCGGAGACCGAGCATGGGCTGCGATTCCATCACACATCAAGGGAGGTCCTTGCAGCTTAGGATGACTCTCACTGTTAACACCTAACACATAGCTATGATTTTACAGCATAAACTACGGAGGGGAAAACGCAGCACCCGTGTGTTTGCCCCTGATTGTGATGACAACACCAAAGTTTGGCAACCAAGTGCTCGATGGGCTGTTTCCTTCCTTTCTCCACAAATAGCATCTGCTAAAGCACTGGGACTGTTAAACAAGTTAGGATGTTGGCTATCTTGGCAGGCTAACGCTACTTCCCTTGCTTTAGCTGGATTATGAACAGGTGTTGGTTCAGTAAGGCACACTACACTGCAAAATAGAGCTGCCATTGATTTTTTGTTGCTAGCACATGGATGTAGATGTGAGGATTTTGATAGAACATGTTTTATGAATTTGTCTGATCATTCAAAATCGATTCATGCCCACATTATAGAATTACAAACAAGCGTGTCAAAATTGCATGAAGAATCAGAATCTGATTGGCTCAACAGTTTGTTTGGCAATTGGCAAATTGCAAGATAGATCAAAAATCTGCTTAAAATTAGATGCCCGGCCCTACTGGTTATTTTTTGCATCCTGCTCATTGTGCCATGTTTATTGTCTTTTTTGCAAAAGTATAGGAGAAAGGTTCACAAAGGATGTCTGGACTTCAGGCGGCTCTCTTGAAAGCTTTTATTGCATAGGTGAAGTTACAGCAGTTCAGGGAGTGGGTATCCCGAGCCAGCCCTACAGCTGCCAGCTCCAGCTGTAGGCATACCTGAAGCCACCCGCTGTTCAAGTTACAAAGCATTAGATACTTTTCTTTGCTGAGTAGCTTAATACATAACAACCAATAAGCAGCAGACACAATACCTTTACATTTGCCTATAGCCTATCATAGCTACTACCATCACCATATTATAGTCATTATTATCCAGTCACAAGAGTAAGTTACAATTTAAGCTTTCAGTGGAAAATTCTCAGACCCCTCTTCTTGCTACATCAACATTTCTTGTTTGCCTGCGATAGCTCTCTGTTTGGTAAAAACATGTTTTCTATTTACTTATGCTCTTCTTGGGACTCATTTACTTGGTGAAAAACATGTCTTTGTTTGTAGTCACATACCTTTGTCCTAATCATAAAAATCTCCTTCCAACTCATCTCCAACCTTTGCCTTCTCAGCTATTCAGTGATCACTGGTTCAGCAAAACATCTTTTACTCTATATCAAAACTTGGTTTCATTTCTACCTCATCCTCAGTTTCTACATTCAGAGATCTTTCTGCCAAGCCTACATATCTGTGAAACTTTCTTACCAAACTTTCATCCTCTCCAACAAGAGAGAGAGAGAGAAATAAAAAAGAAAAAAAAGGCAACAAGAGAAAAGGAGGGAGGGAGGGACATGTCAGGACATCCTCCTGCCAGGGCTGATGCTCCTCACGGCCCCTCACGGCCCCTCTCAGCCCCTCTCAGCCCCTCTCAGCCCCTCACAGCCCCTCTCAGCCCCTCACGGCCCCTCTCAGCCCCTCACGGCCCCTCACAGCCCCAGGCACGGGGCTCCTCCCAAGGAGAAGGGGTCAGGCCCCGCTTGTTCTCCTTTTATTTCGGGCACTTCACAGCAACGAGCACAGAAAGGCTGAACCGGAGCCTTTCCGCAGCGTTTCCCTCGGGGTTAATGCCGAGGCCGAAGCTCTGTGCCGGCGCTGGCCCGAGCGCGAACATCCCTGCAGCCCCCGAGCCTTTGCTGTCCCCCGGGCCCGTTCCCTGTCCCCGAGTCCCGCCCGGCTCTGGCAGCAGCAGGAGCCGCAGCGCAGCGGGCGCCGGCCCGGCCCGGCCGGGGCTGCCGGCCACGAGCAGCAGCAGCGCCGGCCCTTCCCGCCCGCTCCCGCCTCGGCTTCCCAAGGGCTTTTTCCAGGTGAATTCTGGAGCAGAGCAACCATCACCGCCAAACAGCCCCGATTCCTCAGGGCCCGGCTGTGCTGCCCTGAGCCAGCCTTCAGAGAAAAAAGGAAGGATCGGGTTCCAGCGCTGCTCTCAGCACGGTTTTACTCCCCCTGAGCTGACAGCATGGGGCTGTTGTTGCCTTTGCCTTGGGAACTGGAGATCGCGGCTGCTCTTGCCCCTCTTCTGGTTGCCACCTGAATTTTATCAGGAAAACTGCAATTGCCTCTCTTGATCCGCGCTACTCACAGTGCTTTCATGACAGTGAACAGTATTTTTGTCACAGGCATCACGATTAGCAGAGACTGCAATGCTCAGAAGCCCGGAGCCCTGGGCACGGCCGCCGATTGCGGGGCAGCGGCGCAGAGGGAACGTCCTGCGGCCCAAACCTCCTGCTCCTCCCACACAGCGCCCATCGCTCTCCCCCTCCTGCTCTCCCAGCACGGCACAAATTCCAGCTGGGAGGAGGCTTCCCAAGAGAGGGCTCCAGCTCCTGTTTCAGCCTGAGTGTCCCTGCAGAAGAACAGGGCATCTTTCAGGCAGTTCCACAAGCTCAGGGTTCTCATTTGATGAGGAATCTGGGATGCAAATGGCCTTGTTAGGAAGGATAAAAGCAGAGGAAATGGATTAGAAATTATTAGAAAAAATCACCCTTCTTCCAGACAAAGCTCACCAAATCATTCCCTGCATTTCTCCTTTTCAGATTATTTCCGTGTCTGAGAGGTCCAGCTGGCATGAACGGATTGTGCTCTTGATTTATACCAGTGCAAGGGAGGTAGACTGATCTAAACTGAACACAGAAACAAAGTACCTCTGTCAGCCCATTTTCATGCTCTAGATCACTTTCCAGATGCCCATGGAGATGTGGGAATGATTATCACACACCTCTCCATTTCTGGCTGCAGGCTCTGGGGATTCTTTCTCTGAGTTCAGCCAGGGTTGCAGTCCCTAACAATTCCTGGTTCCACCTCCTGGTTTCTCAGGTTAGAACAGCCACAATGAAAACCTCACCGATGGCACAACTGCCCAGCCCACAAGGAAAAGAAAGGACAACTTGTAAAGGTCTCCACACGATTGTCCTGCTTTGCTGCAGCAGTTGTGCTGCACTCACAGTGTGGGAAGCCAAGAGAAGCTGCAGTTGGTGGCACATCTTGTGACAGGAGCTGCACCTTGTTCCCCAGGAGAGGTTCTTGAAAAGAGCAGACAGGACTGTGGAGAAGATTCCCAGAAAACTGAAACAGTTTTCCAGAAATGAAATGAAAATGGAAAGAAACAATCCGAGGTGTTTTCCTCTCTATTTCTGTGCTCCCCTTTCTCATGTTGCACTGCTTCTCCATCCCATGAATTCCAAATGGATCTCACCTCTAAGATCTGTGCCTTAGCGAGTTTTAGACACTCTGAAATACCATGAGCTGCACACAGTTTGCCTTCCCCTGTTTTTATTGGAAAGCAGTGCTGGAGACAAAAGTGCAGAGCTTGGGTCGGGCACGAATTCTACAGGCAGGGAATGTGGCCCGGCAGTGTCTGACCCTCAGCAGGGACAAGGCACAGCAGCAGCCGAGGGGATTCCTCTGCCACCGTGCAGGAGCCAGGACTCTGGATCCGGGCTGGACACGGCAAAGTTCCCATGTTTGCACAGACTCAGGGGCTGCCCCCGGGGCGAGCGGGGAACGGACACTCGGACACTCGGACACGCGGACACGCGGACAAGTGGACAAACGGCCCCGCCGCTTCAGTTGCAGCGGCGGCAGCGGCAGCAGCGAAATCGCAAGCGACTCCACACTCTCCGTTTCTTGCTCTTGCTCCTCCTCTCCCTCTGTTCCGCACCTTCTCCCCGCCTCCCCTTCCCGGTGTCCCCCTCCTCTCTCGGTGTCCCTTTCCCGGTGTCCCCCTCCTTTCCCGGTGTCCCCGTCCTCTCCCGGTCTCTCCCCCTCCCCCTGCCGGGCCGGGCCATGCCCCAGGCCCGCCCCCGGCCCCGGGCGGGGCCGCCCCCTCCCCGGCCCCGGGCGTCCCGCCGCGGTCTCGCCTCCGCCCGGCTCTCGCCGTCCTGGCTGTGGCGCTGCCGGGCGGGCATCAGTGCCCGGGGCTGGGGCGGCATCTCCACCCTTTGGCTCCGCCTGTCCCGAGCCCGGCCCCGGCCCCGACGCGGGGTCCGGCTCCGGCCCCGGCTCCGGCCTCGGCTCCGGCCCCGGCTCCTCCCGGGGCCCGCGGAGGACACACGGGGCGCGGCCGCTCCCGCCGCCTCCGCTGCGGCTTCCCCGGCCCGAGCTCCGCCGCTCTTGAGCGCGGCTGCCGGCCCCGAGCCGCCGGTGTCCCGTTCGGATGGGGATGCCCGGGCCGGGGCGGTCGGGGGGCGGTCGGGGGCCGTGTCTGGCCCCGGGCCGAGCGCTGACGGCCGCGTGTCGCCCGCAGGGAAGGCGCAGGAGGCCCTGCAGGAGCGGTACCGGCTGGGTTCGCTGCTGGGCAGCGGCGGCTTCGGCAGCGTCTTCTCGGGCACGCGGCTCGCGGACGGCGCCCCGGTGAGTGGCGGGGCCGGCGGAGGAGGAGGAACAGGAGGGTGCAGGAGGAGGAGGAGGAGGAGGATGGAGGAGGAGAAGGCCGGGGCGCAGCGGGGCGGGCGGTGAGCTCAGCCCGCTGCTGCCCCTTGCTCGCAGGTGGCCATCAAATGCGTGCCGCGGGACCGCGTCCGGCACTGGGGCGAGCTGGTGAGTGAGCGGGGCCAGCGGCAGAGCCGGGGCGTGCCGGGCGGCGAGGAGCCGGGGCCCGGCGGGTTGGGAGCCGCCGGGAGCCCCGGAGGGAGAGCGGGCGGGGGCTGAGCGGGGGCCGCAGAGCATCCCGGGCTGGGTGAGGGGTCCCAGAGCCCTGGCACGGCCTCAGCCCCGCTGACGGCACCGTGCTCCTCCCGCAGCGCGACGGCGCCCGTGCGCCCCTGGAGATCGTGCTGCTGGACAAGGTGTCCACTGGGTTCCGTGGTGTCATCCGGCTCCTGGAGTGGGTTGAGCTGCCCAGCAGCTTCTTGCTGGTGCTGGAGCGTCCGGAGCGGTGTCAGGACCTGTCGGGTTTGCTGGCGCAGCGGAGGTTCCTGCCCGAGGAGGAGGCGCGGGGGCTGTTCGGCCAGGTGCTGGAGGCCGTGCGGCACTGCACCAGCTGCGGGGTCCTGCACCGGGACATCAAGCCCGAGACCATCCTGCTCGACCTGGCCACCGGGCAGCTGAAACTGATCGACTTTGGCTGCGGCACCTTCCTCCAGGACACAGCTTACACCCAATTTGCAGGTGAGCCCTCCCAGGGGATGCTCCTGGGCATCTCATGGCCCAGCATGGGTGTGGCACCGGGGCTTCCCCTCATTGTTCCCAGGATGGGATTAATTCTTGAGCCAAGTTGCTTTTGGGTGGGGCTGGGAGGGGGCCAGTTCCCAACCCTGCCGTCAGCCTTCAGCACCCACTCTGCCCTGGGCTGGGGCTGGAGCGGGGGCAGCCAGCCCAACAAAATCCCCCATGGGGGTAGCAGAGAGGGGGCTCAGACCCCGTGCACCGGCCGGTTTGGTGTGCAGGAGAGGAAGGGCCTGGACTGCTCCGCTGCCCTTGTTTGCCTTGGCTTATTGATGTTTTTTGGGGCACTGCAGGCAGGGAGGAGAGTGGGTTTTCCCCACCACTGGGTGGGTTTTTCATTTGCATGTCATGGTTGGGCCTCCCCAGGGCTTCTGCTGCCCTTTTCCAACACCAGTGGCCTCTTTTCCAACACCAGTTTGTACACAAGTCACAGGTGCAGGCAAGAGGGCAGCGGGTCACCCCGTGTGCCTCTGGTGCAGCCCCTGTGTGCCCAGGGATGCTGGGGCGAGGCTCTGGGAGCAGCAGCATCCCCTGATGGACTCAGTCTGTGTTCCACAGGAACCCTGTTGTACAGCCCACCCGAGTGGATCCACCAGCAACGCTACCACGGCGAGGCAGTGATGATCTGGTCCCTGGGCCTCCTGCTGTACCACCTGGTGGTGGGGAAGCACCCGTTCAGGAGGGGCCAGGAGATCATCTGGGGGCGGATCCTGTTCCCACGACGGCTCTCTCCAGGTGGATCCTCATCTCTGCGGCACGGGGGGAATAGCAGTGCTGGGAGGCAGCAGCGGGCTCAGGAGCATCCCGCTCTGGCAGCTCTGGCAGCTCTGAGCAGGTGGCACATGTCCTGCTCTCCTGCTGCCCTCCAAAGCACAGAATCCATGGGCAAGTTTAGGCACAGCTCTGGGCACAGCCAGCATGGCCTGGGCACGGGAACGGGGGGCAAAGCGGGCGGGATCCTTCTGCAGCTGCCTGGTGGTTTCTGCTTTCTGTGCCCAGAGTGCCAGGATGTTCTTCAGAGGTGCTTGTCCATGCAGCCCTTGGCCAGGCCGTCCTTGGAAGAGCTCTTCAGTGAGCCTTGGCTGCAGGGTGTTCATGTGCCCTAGAGGATGGCAGAGCCCCACGGGCACAGTGTGATCCAGAGGCCTGGCAGGTAACAGCCCCACCCATCTCTTGGCAATCAGTGGCAAAGCAAAGCAGACTATTTTGTCCTGCCTGTAGCTGTGAGCAGGGAGCATCAGAAGGGAACACGCAGCTCTTGGGCTGGAGGCCTGCTCTGGCAAGCACTGGTGGCCACCATTCCCCCTGGTTTTGCTTGTCTGGTTCACTGATGGCTGGGGCCCTGGGCAGAACCCTGAGAGCCTGGTGTGGCCCCAGGGAAGGAGAAGGAGCCCCTGGAGAAGCTGTACCAGGTGGGGCTGCTGCTGCTGGAGCCACCAAGGACGAGCTCAAGGACCACAATCTCTTCCTGGAGCTGGCCAGCGGCAGCTGAAGATGATGGACTTTGATTCTGGCACCTTCTCCAAAGACACGCTGCACGGCCAGTGTGCAGGTGAGTCCAGAGCCAGGGGGATGCTGCCAGAGCTGGGCATGGCACGGCCTGGCCGGGCACCAAAGGTTCCCCCTTTGCTGGGGCGGCTGCAGCCAATTCTTCAGTGGCTGCCAAGCTGCTTTTGGGCTCTGGGCAGCTGCTGAGGAGGTGGCTGTGCCACGGCCGGCTGCAGGCTGGGCACGTGTCCTGCCCTCCTGCTCTGCTCCCAAAGGCAGCAATGCTGGGCAGCTTTGGGCCCAGCTCTGAGCACGGCCAGCACGGCCTGAGCACCGCGGGCGGCTGGGACAAGGGGACAGGAGGCTTCACCTGACGGGCGGGTTCTGCTTTCTCTCCTTGTAGCCGGGCTCTGCGGATGCTGAGGCTGCTCCAGGCTCTGCCAGGGCTGTGCTGGGGCTCAGCCCCGGGCACGGCTGGGCCCGCTCTCCCCTCACAGGGCTCTGACAGCTTTGCATCAGACGAGCCCCTTGCGAGCACAGCAACGGAGCTTTCTGCTTTTGCAGGTGAGTGAGACTCTCGTGCAGGCCAAGAGATTGCAGGCAGGGACACACATCCCACTGGCAAGCACCCAAACTCTGCACAGTCCCAGCTGAATGCCTGGATCTGCACAGGGTGTTCTGTCTGTCCCACTCTTCCTTCCTTTTGGGCTGGAATTGTGCCATTGCACTTTCTTCCTCCTCTGGAAGTGCCACGAGTGGGCCCAACCTGGCGAGTGGGCCGTGTTCCTGAGGCAGTGCAGTCTGGAGCTGATGGATGAAGAATTGTCCTTCTCCAGTGCCAAACCAGAGCAAAAAGCCCTGAGTGGGACTTTGCGTCTTTAAGAACCCCCTGACAATTTCAGAGGGAATTTTCAGCTCACTCACAGGGTGAGAAGGAAGGGCATCTTCTCCATGAGTTGGGGTGGGACAGAGTTTAGATTGCCAGTCCTGCTCGGAGCTGGCAGGGCACAATCAATTTCCTATTGCTTCAACCACAGTTTAAAATAACAATGTTGGAAACAAAGCCCAGCATCTTTAAAAAAGGACTGCTGAGGTCAGTAAGATGGATCAATGCCATCAGCATATTTACACATACCTGAGTTGTCTTTTTGAAAAGATCAGTTACCTCTTAATCCAGACTTACAAAAGATTTTTCACTCCACATTTGGGTTTTGGTTTTATGTTTCATAATATCTTCTGGGTTGTTTCTTTTTTGTTTTTCTATTAATTTAAACAGAAAACACATCCTAAATGATGGAGCAGCACTGCTGAATACGGGGCCACGCAGAGGGAGCAGAAGCAGCTGCCTTTGTCCCCCTGCAGCTCCAAGGCCCAATCTCTGAGCAGACAGGGCTGGCAGAGACTCGCAGGCTCCCTGTTTGCTGTGCTGCCCCACTTGTGAGCGGCCCAGCTCTGCGTGAGGCACAGGGAGAACAAGGGGCAGCTCCCTGCCAGCCCCGCAGCCCAGGCACCCCTCGGGCCCCGGGGCTTGGGGCACTGTCAGCACCCGCTGCTCCAGCGCCCGCTCCTGCTGGCACTGACAGCAACACCCAAACTGTGGCTGATCCCGAGGGAGCAGCAGCAGGGCCTGGATCTGATCCCTGACTCTGGGGCAGGGCTGGACAAATGACCCCCACAGCAGCAGCAGCAGCAGCAGCAGCAGCAGCAGCAGCAGCAAATGGAGCTGACTTTCAGCACAGCCCCTGCCACTGTTCCCTCCCGTTGGCAGCGGTGTCACAGCAGCCTGGGGCACCTGGGAGCCCTCAGTGCCAGCAGGGACTGCAGATGGCAGCCCTGGGCTCCTGGAGGGTGTGCAAGGAGCAGAGGTGGGCACTCCCTGTCCATGTGGAGCTTGCAGATGGAAAAGGCTGCTGTGAGCAGGCAGCTCCAAGGGCAGAGAAAGGAGGGTCTCGAGCACTGGAGCTGTGCCAGTGCCACAGCCCTGGGCAGCAGCCACCGAGCCCCGGGGGCACAGAGGGCACAGCAAGAGGGACAAAAGCAGTCAAGGGCACAGACTGGGAGCAGGAACAGCTGCTTCATTGCACTCTTGGAGAAAGCTCTTGGCTGTTTCAAAGCGCTGAAAGGCGTGAAGGGCACAGAGGAGGCCACAGCAAACAATGCTCCTCTTTTCACAGCCTTCCCTCTCCATGTGCCAGAAGGAATTGGATGAGCTGTATTCTTCTCTCTGAGTCGTCTCGTTCAGCATGAGCAGCTCAGCACCAGGAGCTGAAGGAGCTGAAGCCTTGGGCCACAAGAGCTGAGCAAGAGGAGACTTTGGGGCAAAGTCATGCTGGTGCCATGGACCTGGCTGAATCCTGGAATTACAGAATCCTTCCTGTTGGAAAAGACCTCGGAGCTCATCGAGTCCAACCATTAACCCATCACTGTCAAGCCCAGCACTAAACCACATCCCTGAAGTGCCAAGGCCTGGACAAGAGGCCTGACTGAGGCCTGAACAAGAGGCCCTGAGCCAAAGGTGACCTCTGGGTGAACCTTCCAACCAAAGGTTATCTTTGTAGCTGCTCATTACCGAAATATGCATGATTATTAGCGCTGTGATAGATGTATCCACTCATTAGTGAAACATGTATTGACCTTTCTGTGTTTAGAAGCCGGACAAGGCCATGAAATCCGACATCTGGCCTTGTTTGGGGCTGTATGGTCAAAGTCAGCTCCCTTGGCTCCTCCTCGAGCCCTGGCCAGGCTTAGGAGGAAGCCCAGAGGAGGATGAAAGCAGATGTTCCCGCACTGGAAGTGCTGTCAGTTTGTTTCTCCAGCACTGTCAAAGCTGGGCCCTCTCCCAGCGGGGTTGGAGCCTCAGCTGTGGCTGGAGGCAGCTGCAGGAATTCCCAGTGTCCGGGAGTGGCTCTCCAGTCCCTGGCTGGGACAGCTGCCCCCAGCTGATGGGTGGCTCTGGGTGATGGTAAAGTCTGAGGGGAACTGGGACTGGATCTTGGTTAATCACTGCAGGCAATCTTTGGCACTGATGATTGGGGGCATTGCTGAGCTGCTCCTGCTGTGATTCTTTGCTGCTTTGAGCTGTAGCAAATGACACAGTTCCTTCAGTTGGTGTCTGTGTCTTTGGTGCTGGCCCTGCCCACTGGTTCAACAAAATTGGTGTAGTCTGGCCAGATCACACCAAAATGTCACTTTTTAAATGTAAATGTAAGGAATCAGTCCTGTCTGAAATCCTGGATGGGAAGAGCTTCCCTGGAGTTCGCTGGCTCTGGAGTGGGCTGAGGTCGGAGCACCGTGAGAGCAGTGGGGCAGTCGGTTAAAAGGAGCTGAAGCGCTGGATGTCTTAAAATGCATCCAAAAATTGGACATGGAAAAAGGAAAAGAGCTTGTGGGTTTGGGAAGAGGAGGATGGATTTTGTTTACAGCGTATTGCAAACAGCACCAACAGAAGGAACAATTGTTGTTGGAACGCTCCCACATGGAGCAATAGAAGAAGTTTTTAATCTTGAGCTCAAATGTCTTTGTGCAAGTTAACTAGTAATAATATCATATTATATATATATATAAAATAATATTTATATTGTATAGATAATAAATAATAATGTGAAATAGTGCTGACAATACAAATTCTTTAGCTATGGTTGCTCAGGGATGTCACACTAAATACCCTCCAGAAAATGACTGGCCAGGACCCAAAGGTCACTGGTAAATTTTGTGAGATTGCACACAACGCATAAAGGAGGAAGGGATGGAATTGGCTGTTTTTATAGGGTTTGCTGATACTGTGATCTGGAATGCTTTGTCTGTTCCTGTGAAAAAGACAGTGATGAAGACTGCTGGGTTTTTCATATCCCAGATTATCCACAAGCTGCAGGATTGGTTGAACAGATGAAGGGGTTGTTAAAAGAGCAGCTGAAAAAATGAGGAGATGGGAACCCATCCCAATGGAGAACCCATCTCCCAGATGTGCTCCATAGCCTTAACAATGGGCCTGCTGGGGAAATGGAAACCCCTGGGTGTGCCCGGCTGCACCCAGTCTGCAAATCCACCCATGGACAGGGGGACTTGGACTTCCTGGGAAATCGTTCTGGGTGCGATGGGCCCTGACAGGGCCACCCCAGAGGCTGCAGGGCTGGGCCTTCCTGCATCAGGATTAATTGGGATAAATCAGAAGCAAGGGAGAGTTATCAATGCAGGAATAGGAATTCAGATTCCTCCAGGACACTTTGGTTTGATAACTGCTCGCTGGAGCTTGGCCCTGCAAAGCGTTCATGTCATGGGAGGAGGAATTGATGCAGATTATCAAGGAGAGATCAAAGTAATTCTGTTAAATGATAATGAACAAGATTGGATTATTTAACTCCATGACAGGCCAGCACAATTATTGATATTGCAGTTTTATAAACAATTGTGCAAAAAGGAGATCCACCTCAAATGACCACTGTTGGTGGAGATAAAGGGTTTGGTTCCAGCAGTCCTAATAATGGAGCCCGAGTGTGGGTCCAGAGGCTCAATGGCCCTCCCGAGGCAGCTGAAGGAACAGCTCTGGGGAAAGACAGCACTGTTTGAATCCTGGAACTTGGGCAGAACGATGGGAATGTGTCCCTGCAGCCAAGTGTTCTGTGTGAGAACAAGGAGATGTTACAGGATATTGTTTTACAGATCCTGCCGGACCCAATCTCCCTGTTTGCCCCCCCGGCCCCTCTGGAAAATGCTCTGATCCACGGGGCTCCGTGTGAAGGCTGATGTGACACTGAGTGACTTCCACACGGATTCCAGCCAGGAGCCTGGGTGCCCCTCAGGGACTGGGACCCGGCACCTCTCCAGCCGAAGGGGAAAGGACCCACCAAGCCTTGTTACCCCCGACACCGCGGTAAAGCTGAACAGCAAAGGACCTTGGGGGCATTATTCTGCAATTAAAACGGTGCCAGCTCCATGGACAATGGAATTATTGTTCCTAACCCGAATGAGACTGAGGAAAAATATTGATGCCTCCCTTTAGGCTGCTTCAGCAACAACTGCGAGGAAGAGTTTGATGTTAAGAGAACATTTTCCACCCAAAGAGTGCCTTGGATTTCAGAAAGCCAAAGATTCTGGTTCACCCTGTGCCCCACATGCGCTGCCTCATCCTGTGGAGTTCACATTAACGAGCTAAATCGATTATTAGAAGAAGCAGCAAATGATACTGTTAAAATATCCAACAGCACATCCTGTGAGCTCCAACAAACACAAACGGGGGCTCTGCAGACCCGCATGGCCTTGCATTATCTGCTTGCTGGCCAAGGAGGAGCCTGGGCTATTCTAGGACAGGAATGCTGCACTGTTATCAGTGATGGGTTTGAAGTCCAACCGTCAGAAATCACCTCGATGGAAAGAGCAGTAGAAGAGTGGCAGAAAGAAGAAAATTCTCCTTGCTGGGATTGGCTTTGGGGCTGCCAAACTGGAGGCTGCTGCGAAATGCATTTGTGGCAGTCACTGTCATCACTGCAGTGTGAGCACTTGGTGTGTTATGATTCCATGTTAGAGCTGTTGTGACACTTTGTGCTGAGAAATGGAGCACTGAGATTTGTCCAAAAAGAGACACAGTCTCACGAAAAAAGGGGGATTTGATAAATAACAGAGAATAGCAACTAATGAGGCATGTTTTAAAAGGAATGTGAATTATAGCTCTGAGTGATGACTTTGAGCAGCACTTAATTGGAGAACAAGAGGTGCTGCCTTTATGCCTAATAGCTAAATCTAAGACTCCATTATTAGAAGAATTGTTATGAAGGTTGCAGTTCATCTCTAGGTCAAAGCACTGAGTGAAGTTCCAAGGCCTGAACACCAGGCCTGACTGAGGCCTGAACACCAGGCCCTGGGCCAAAGCTAACCTCCTGATGAACCTTCCAACCAACGGTTATATTTGTATCCCACTCATTAACTCATTAAAGTACAAAGTACTATTAACAATATGTTCTATGTACCTGTGCATTGGTGAAACACAGATTTACCTTTCTGTATTTAGAAACCGGACAAGGCCACATCTGGCCTTGTTTGGGGCTGTATGGTCAAAGTCAGCTCCCTTGGCTCCTCCTCGAGCCCTGGCCAGGCTTAGGAGGAAGCCCAGAGGAGGATGAAAGCAGATGTTCCCGCACTGGAAGTGCTGTCAGTTTGTTTCTCCAGCACTGTCAAAGCTGGGCCCTCTCCCAGCGGGGTTGGAGCCTCAGCTGTGGCTGGAGGCAGCTGCAGGAATTCCCAGTGTCCGGGAGTGGCTCTCCAGTCCCTGGCTGGGACAGCTTCCCCCAGCTGATGGGTGGCTCTGGGTGATGGTAAAGTCTGAGGGGAACTGGGACTGGATCTTGGTTAATCACTGCAGGCAATCTTTGGCACTGATGATTGGGGGCATTGCTGAGCTGCTCCTGCTGTGATTCTTTGCTGCTTTGAGCTGTAGCAAATGACACAGTTCCTTCAGTTGGTGTCTGTGTCTTTGGTGCTGGCCCTGCCCACCAGCAAAACACGGCCCCGTCCTGCCTGCCTGTTACCTGGGAAGACAAAAACCCTCACTCGGAATGTCCCCCCTTCCTCCTTGTTCCCCCCACTTTATACCCTGGCCATGATGTCCTGTGGTCTGGGATATGCCTGGGGTCAGTTGGGGTCACTTGTCCTGGCTGTGACCCCTGCCAAGCTCCCCCGCACCCCCAGCCCCTCGCCAGCGTGGCCGGACGAGGGGCAGGAAAGGCCTTGGCTCTGTGCAAGCTCAGCAAGAACAAAACCATCTCAGTGTGAGCAACGCTGTGCTCAGCACAGAGCCAAACACAGCCCCAGAGAAAGGCCTGGCAAGGAAATTCCCTCTGGCCCAGCCCACAGCAGCACCCCGTGGCCACCCACCATCACCATGGCTCCACGGGTTCCTTTCCATGCCCCAGCCCTGGCTACAGGACCTTGGGCTGGTGGCCACGGCAGCCGACTGTGGCCCAGGGCTCTGTGCCCGTGTCCATGGCAGCAGTGCCCGGCCACGGGCCCTGAGTGCAGGTGACCGTGCCAATGCCCATGGCAGCGGGGCCAAGTGTTGGTGTCCGTGGCACCAAAGTGAGGAACGGGTCCCTGTGGCCGCTGCTGTGGCACCTGAGGGCATCAGCGAGTGTCACTGCAATTGTAGCTGGCACCAGCCCGGCACCGCTCTGTCCTGAGGGCTGCCATGGCAGCCGAGGGCAGCCACAGCTCTGCGGGCAAGTGGCCACGGAGCCTGACTGCAGCAATGGGGCCTGGGGGGGTTTCCAAGGGAACTGGAACTGCTGAGGGTTGCCATGGCATCCAACCCCCAGGCATGTCACACAGCCACCCTGGGATGTCACACAGCCATGCTGTGATGTCACAACCACTCAGTGATGTCATAGTCTGCTCTATGATGTCAGACCTCTGCCCTGTGATATCACAGCCTTATCTGCAATGTCACAGCTCACTCTGTGATGTCATAGCCACTCTGTGATGTCACACAGCCCCTTTCTGACATCACAGCTGCTCTGTGGGTCTGTGACACAGGCACAGAGGTGTTACCAAAACTTCAGTGAAACAAAACCTCAGCACCAGCGCAGCAACGAAGCAGCAGCATTCTTTATTGGGCTGGATGCACGAGGGGAGAGCCCCTCCCAAAGTCGTGTGTACCGAGTTCAGGAATGTTCCTGCTTGCAGACTGTGTTTCACAGACACATTCCCAGATTGTCCCACAAGAAACACACACACACGATCATCATTGCCCCAAAATCATTGCAGATTTCCCCCACCCCTTTGCACATCCGTTCTTCTGCCCTGGGGGTCTCTTTGGGGGTCGCTGACCCCAAAGCCAGCCCTGACTGCCCGGTGAACTGGTGAAAGTTGGCACACCTGGGCTGGTTGCTGCCTACAGAATCAGCCCTGTGCGGTTCCATGGCCAGTGGCTTTTGGAGAAGAAGCATTGCATGAACCCAGCAGGTGCAAACGGTTTTTCATCTGGCAAATCTCCCCCCCTTGGAGGGCTGTGAAGCTTCTCTTCCCTTCAAGCCTTCGTAAGCCTCACTCTGCTCCTTTACTCACATCCCACGAGTTCCTCAGCTGCTTTCACAACCATGTTCTTTACACAGCTCAAAGCAAGTGTCATAAGCACAAGTATTGCTCTGATCCCAGTTAGACTTTGCAAAAGTGAGGCCAACCATCAGTCAGGGAAAATCCAAGTCCTCTAAATATTTTATCCAACCAGTTACTGTCTAACCCTCCCCTTAATTCCCTGCTGGATGCAGCAACCGATTTTATCCTCTCTCCCTGATCATCCAATCCAGCATCCCATTTGAAATGTGCACACAACAAGTGTTGCTGTTTCAGTTCAAGAATCCACATACTCCCTGTCCATGTAGCAGCAATAGGGCTAAAGCTTTAATCAGTCCCTTGAGAGCCTTGGTCATTAACGACAGTTCATTAATGCTTCAAGGTACTTCTGTTTTTTCTAAGGTACTTTCCTTTTTCCACACTTGAGTCTCTGAGAGGTTTGTGCAGTCATGGTCTCCAATCCTCTGCTTTAATCAGTCCCTTGAGAGCTTTGTACTGACACATATGTATTGGCAGCCACTGCAGAATTCCCTGCAGCCGCCCCAGCAAAGGGGGAACCTTTGGTGCCCAGCCAGGCCGTGCCATGCCCAGCTCTGGCAGCATCCCCCTGGCTCTGGACTCACCTGCACACTGGCCGTGCAGCGTGTCTTTGGAGAAGGTGCCAGAATCAAAGTCCATCATCTTCAGCTGCCGCTGGCCAGCTCCAGGAAGAGATTGTGGTCCTTGAGCTCGTCCTTGGTGGCTCCAGCAGCAGCAGCCCCACCTGGTACAGCTTCTCCAGGGGCTCCTTCTCCTTCCCTGGGGCCACACCAGGCTCTCAGGGTTCTGCCCAGGGCCCCAGCCATCAGTGAACCAGACAAGCAAAACCTGGGGGGATGGTGGCCACCAGTGCTTGCCAGAGCAGGCCTCCAGCTCAGCTGCAGCCCAAGAGCTGCGGGTTCCCTTCTGATGCTCCCTGCTCACAGCTACAGGCAGGACAAAATAGTCTGCTTTGCTTTGCCACTGATTGCCAAGAGATGGGTGGGGCTGTTACCTGCCAGGCCCCTGGATCACACTGTGCCCGTGGGGCTCTGCCATCCTCTAGGGCACATGAACACCCTGCAGCCAAGGCTCACTGAAGAGCTCTTCCAAGGACGGCCTGGCCAAGGGCTGCATGGACAAGCACCTCTGAAGAACATCCTGGCACTCTGGGCACAGAAAGCAGAAACCACCAGGCAGCTGCAGAAGGATCCCGCCCGCTTTGCCCCCCATTCCCGTGCCCAGGCCATGCTGGCTGTGCCCAGAGCTGTGCCTAAACTTGCCCATGGATTCTGTGCTTTGGAGGGCAGCAGGAGAGCAGGACATGTGCCACCTGCTCAGAGCTGCCAGAGCGGGATGCTCCTGAGCCCGCTGCTGCCTCCCAGCACTGCTATTCCCCCCGTGCCGCAGAGATGAGGGATCCACACAAAAGGAACCAGACCAGGAGCCCACACTTTCATTGCCTGCCAGAAATGGGTCTCATTTTGCTCTGCATTCCTTTCCTAGCAGGGGTTATCTATTAAAAACAAGAGAGAAAAGGAAAGAACCAGAAGAAGCATGAGAAAGAAAAACAAAACCCAAATGTGGAGTGAAAAGTCTTCTGCAACTTTGGATTCAGAGGGAATTGATATTTTTTAAAAGAGAACTCAGTTATTTACCTTTGGTTTTGTTTCATTCAGTACTTACATTGTTTTCACTCCTTCCTTCCTTCCTTCCTTCCTTCCTTCCTTCCTTCCTTCCTTCCTTCCTTCCTTCCTTCCTTCCTTCCTTCCTTCCTTCCTTCCGAATTCCTTCCTTCCTTCCTTCCAAATTCCTTCCGAATTCCTTCCGCATTCCTTCCTTCCTTCCGAATTCCTTCCGAATTCCTTCCTTCCTTCCGAATTCCTTCCTTCCTTCCGAATTCCTTCCGAATTCCTTCCTTCCTCCCTCCCTCCCAAGCTGCTTCTCACCCCATTGAAGTGGTGCAAAGCAGCAGGATCCCCTCCCAGCTGCGGTCCTCTCACCCTCTCAAAAATATGGGGGACTTCACCACAGCCCCCCAACTTGCAGGGAGTTTATGGCACCTTCCCCAAATTCACTGCAACCTCCCAGAAGCCCCCTAGAGACCCCTAAATTGTCAAAAAGCAGCAGGAGCCTCCCCAAACGCAGCTCCTGCTTTCCCTCCCTGGAGTGCCCCACTCCAAGTGCCCAAACCACCCCATCCCTCCCAAACTACATCCCACCCCAACAATGCCACCCCCATGCCATGCCATGCCATGCCATGCCATGCCATGCCATGCCACCCCTCCTGGACACCAATTCCCCTTCTGTGGTTCCTGACTCCCCACAGCCGGGCCTTGAGGCTGACAGATCGAGCCATTTGGGGCTGCCATCGACACATTGGGGCTGGCATTGAGTTGATTGGAGGCACCCGCTCAATCCCTCCATCCCAAATGGGAGCTTGGAACCTCTCCTCAGGCCTTGCTGTGCCCATGGGCTCACCTCAAGTCCCAAAATGAGAGCCAGGGCCCCACAGGCCATTCAGAACCTCTCAACATTGCCAGAAACAGCAGCATCCTTCCCAAAATGGGCTCCCCGGCTCCCTGACAATAGGTCCCCCTTCCAAGTACCAGAGGCCTCCTCTCATAAATCCTCCCTAAGCATTGAGGGGACCCCAAAACTGCCTCAGGAACAGGACATACCCTGAAATCCCTTCAGGAATGGGGGATACCCCAGAACCCACTGAGGAACGGGGTCCCCCCGGCCTCATCATGCGCAGCCTTCAGCTGTCTCAGGCAGAGCCCATCCCGCCCTCAGCAGCCCCAGCCCAGCCCAGCCCTCCTGGGCAGGAAGCCCCAATGGCCGAGCCAGCCTGGGACACTTGCAGGGATGCGGGGGCAGCCGCAGCTTCTGGGGCCAGCCTGTGCCAGGCCCTGAGCGCCCTGCCAGGGAACCATTGCTGCCCCACATCCCATCTCAGCCTGCCCTCGGGCAGCGGGAAGCCGTTCCCTGGGGCCCGGCCCCGCAGGCCCTTGGCAAGAGTCTCTCTCAGCCAGCAATTGCTGCTCCTCCCTGCTGCGGGGCCCAAGCTGCAAGTTGATTTTCTGCCGCTGGCCCCGGCCCAGCCCCGAGCCAGGGCCAGGACCTTGCCCTGGAGCTCTGCGGGCGCTGCCTTTGTGCGGCCGCAGCGCAGCGGCCGCAGCTCGGAGCTGCCCTTTGTGTCCCCGCCGGCAGCTGCCAGAGCTGGCGGGGCCGGGCCAGGGCCGGGCCAGCCCCGGCCTTCCCGGCTCTGGGACACAGCGGCGGCAGCCCCAGCCTTCCAGCCCTGCACACGCTCCCACACAAGCCTCCAGAGCCGCGGCCACGCAACGCAACTGACCGGCCGCTGACCCCCCAGCCTGGCCTGATGGCCATTCCTCTGCCCACACCTCGGCCAAGCTCCCCTTGGCCACCTCCTGAGCCACAGTGCCACAGACAAGTGGCACATACAGCTACAGAGCTCTGCCCAGAGCTGGCAGGGAACGTTCATTCAACAGAAAAACCACCAAGAAAAAGAGAACTGCCCCCAGCAGAGCTGTTCCCTCCTGCAGTACTTACACCTGCACACCCACAGCCCCTGAGACTGCAAGCAATGAGCATTCCCTGGGCACATGTGCAGCCCAAGCAGCTCGAGGACAGCCTTGCAGCAGGACTGCTCTCAGCTGAGCCAAAAAGGCCCCTCTGGCAGCTCTATGATTCGCCCCACACCGGGCCAAGAGACACTTCCCAGACAAAGCCCAAGAAGCGGGTGTTTGCTTTATTCAGCACGCTGGGTGTGCGGGCATCGCTCCTCCTAACACCCACCCCAGGCACACGGCAGATTACAAGATGTGGTTCCATTTCAGGCATGTTCATTGTTTTCCCTAGAAAAGGTGTGGTTGTGCAAACCATTTCTCAGCACTCGTTATTATCAGGAGCACACGCGGAGCGCAGGCCCAGGGCTCCCTGGTGGTCGTGCTCAGGAAGGCTCGGTGGGCATTTGATGAAGGCTGAACGTCTTCCTTGCTCTGCACTCTTCACCTTTCTCCTCTCGGCATGCGCAGTCTCTTGGCAGCTGTTTCAGCACTTTCTTCCCTGCTTTCGGCAGCTTTGTTCCTCATTCCTGCCAGCTTTGTTCCCTATCTCTTGCCAAGGTGTTCAGCTGGCTTCTACATTGGTTACTGTGCATTTTATTCTTGCCCAAGGACGCCCAAGTACAATGATTTTCACCCTTTCACTGGGGCTTGGCACACACTGGAGGAGGGTGTCTGTTTTCAGTGAGGAAACTCAGGAGTTTCAGATTGCTTCAAAAAAACCCCAACAACCTCCCCCTTTGGCTGAGTGCAGCCAGTTCTCTGAGCAAAGCAGGTCCCAGGTGAGTGAGGAGAGACAGGATGGGGCTGGGAATGTGGAGCAGGGTTCTCCGCGCTGGGTCAGACCTCAAGGCACAGCTTCTGTGACCAGGCCACACCTCCTTAGGAGAGACCCTCCATCAGTGTCAGTCACAGAATGCTGCAATCACCTCTTCTCTAAAGAGAACAGCAATAAAATACACCCCTTAAAATAGGAATGCATATTTCTTAGAAGCTCTTTGAAATATTTCTCCATAACTGGAGAAGGAAACCTTCCTAATGAACTGCACCAGGCCAGAGGGAAATCAAGGCAGAGCCAGGGTTTGTCAGCACTTGCTTGATCCTAATGAGCCCCGTGGTGCATTTGGGGCTGAGCCCTTGAAGCTCAGGGCCTGAGAGGAGATTGCACAAACCTTTCCAGGAGTCAAAGGCAGAGGAAACACCCAAAGTGTCTCGAGGCATTCATGGGTCCCACTGAGGTCCATCCCCAACACAGGCTCCTCATGGACTCCTTGGAAGAGAGACTTGGAAGCCAGGATTGCCCAAAAACCTCTCAGAGCCTCAGTGTGGGAAGGAAAATCCCAAGTACCTTAAAACCCTTGAGTATCTCAGAGCATTAATGAGCCCCACTGAGTGTCACTGCAAAGCTCTCAAGGGACTCGTTAAAGTAATTGGAGATAATTGGAGGCCATGACTGCACAAACCTCTCAGAGAGTCAGTGTCAAAAAGAAGTACTTAAATTACCCCTGAGTACCCTGAAGCATTAATGAGCCCCACTGAGTGTTGTTACTGACAAAGAATCTCCAGGGGCTCATTAGAGCAGATAATTGGGGGCCAGGATTGCACAAAGCTCTCAGAGGCTCCCAGGCAAAAGCCAAAGCCAAAGTCCTTTGAAAACCCTGCAGTCCCTGGGAGCATTCAGGAGCCCCCAGGGCCATTCCTGACCAAGGCTCCCCAGGGACTCCTTCCAGCAGATCCCTGAGGCCACTGGGATGTGGGGGGATGCTGAGGGCAGGACAAGGGGCTGACAGTGCCCAGCCTTGCTGGGGCTGTGCCCAGGAGGCCCCAGGGCCTCAGGACAAGGTGTCTCCTCCCAGCCCTTGGTGGCACAGATGCTGCTGTGCCCCAGGGCACCAAGGCTTGGCTTCTCTTTGTCCCCCCCTGTCATCCCTGCCTCCAGTTCTCTGCTCTGACCGGAGCCTGGGGACACTTTCTCAGTCGTGTCCCTCACTGGGACCCATGAAAACTTCCAGAAACTTTGTAGTTCAGTTCTGACTTGACTCCTTGAGAGGTTTCTGCCAGTCCCTGTCAGGGACTGATGTTCAGGGCCTCAGCACCAAGCCCCAAGAGGGTCATTCCAGTCCTTGTGCTGTGTCTGTGCTGCTGAGCTGGGCCGGGCTCCTGGCACAGAGGCAGCTCCTGGCAAGCGGCAGCGCTGCAGAGAGACAGCTCTGGCCAGGAGCAGCTCCTGGGCACAGCCCAGCAGGGCTGGGGCACTGCCTGCAGCCAGCCTGGGCACAGCACAGAGGCACACAGGGCTTAAACTCAGCCGGGGCTGGGAAGGGGCTGAGAAGTGACTGGGGGGGCTCCAAACGCAGCCCAGGGTGCTCTGAGGAGGAAAGACCCACCCTGTGCTGGGAAGGCAGCTGCAGATCCAGCCAGGGCTCAGAGCTGGGGCTTCCTGAGCAGCTTCATGGCACAGAGAAGCCCAACAAGTGCTTGGAATGTGAGAAGAGCTTCAGCTGGAGCTCCAGCCTGCTCTGCCACAAGAGGATCCACACTGGGGAGAGGCCCTGCAAGTGTCCTGAGGGTGGGAAGAGCTCCAGTCTCCTCGGGCACCAGCGCAAGCACACAGAGGAGTGCTCCTTCTGCTGCCCTGACTACACAAAAGGCTTCAAGTACAACTCCACCCTCGTCACCCACCGGCGCATCCACACCGGGGAGAGGCCCTGCAAGTGTCCCCAGTGTGGGAAGAGCTTCTCCAGGAGCTCACAGTTGGCCCCACACCAACAGAGCCACCAGTAAGGGAAGCCCTGCGAGTGCCCTGACTGTGGCAAGAGCTTTGAACTCTGCTCCAACTCCATCCCCCAGAAGAGCCCTGGTGACCCACATTCCCTGTGATCCACGTTGGGAAGACACCTGGCTGATGGTCCTTTTGTTTTGGCCCTAATTTTCTTTTGATCCATCTTTGTCCCTTAAAAACACCCCAAACTGGGGTAAAAATAAAGAAATTGATCAGAGACATCTAAAATCTCACTATTTTACTGGTATGTGGGGGGAAATTTGGGTTCAGGGTGATATTTGGCAGAGGAGGATGGAGACTGTCTCTGTCCCTCTCACCCCACTCGGTGCCCAGTGAGGGTCTCTGTCCTTGTCCCCTTGGGATTCTTGGGAGATGCTTGTGGGGGTTTGGGGGTGTCTCTGTCCCTCTCACCCCGGTGATGCTTGGGCGGGGTCACACTAGGGGTGAGAGGGACAGAGACCCCCCCGGCCTCCCCAGGTGTGAGAAGGTCGGAGAGCCCCCCACCCCCTGAGCACACTCAGCGGTGAGAGGGACACAGAGCCCCTGGTCCCCCACCCTGCACAAGCATTCCCTGGGGTGAGAGGGATGGAGACCCCTGAGCATCCCCTGGGCTGAGAGGGACAGGGACATCCCCCGAGCATCCCCTGGGTTGAGAGGGACAGGGACACCCCCTCAGGAATGCCCTGGGCTGAGAGGGACAGGGACAACCCCACCAAGCCCTTCCCCAGCACCCCCTGGGCACCAGACCAAATAAACTTGGCAGAAATCAAACTTAACTCTACATAAAATGCTTTGAGCAATGTTTGCTCTTCCCACAGGTCACTTGTGGTGAAAACACAAACAAACCCCAACCATGAGTGAACTGACAGCACAAGCAGTTATGGTGGCAATTCAAAGTTCCAGCGGTTCCCGCACAGCTCCAGCTAAGCTGCTGCAGGTTCCTGTAAAAGAAAAGTGACAATTCGGCCCAATACAGATGATTGAAAGGAAGGAAAACTCTGTGTAGCTGTCACAAAGGTGGCACGGAGAAAGAGAAAAATGATTCTCCCATTTGGCAAAGCCCCCCAGCCTGTGAGAGAGAAAAGGGGGAGAGCAAGGGAGTGACAGGGACAGAGACCTCCCCTGGGGAGGGGCGAGTGTGACTCTGTCCCCTGTGTGTGTGGCCTTCCCGGGGTGGGGGTTTCACACCTGAGCCAGTCAGGGTAAGGGGGGTGGTGTTCACTCCCCCTGAGCAGGGGTTACCCCCCACCCCCAAAACTCCTCCTGCCCCCTTGGGTGGGGGGTGGGGGTGCAAACCTGGCCTCAGCAAATGGGTCTGGGGGCTGGGGCCTCCCCCAGCCCAACCCCAGCCAGGGCTGATTTTCAGGACAGCTCTGGGCTTGGCTTTCTGGTGGATTCATTCTCCTCCCTCAGCCTTGTTTACTTCTTAGAGTAAAGAACTGTTACTCCCTTTCCTGCATTTTTGCTTGGCAGCCCTGTAATTGTGGGATTGGATCCGAGGGCATCATCGGGGCACTGCTGGGCCCCCTGGACCAAGGGGCCGGTGTGATTCTGAGGGGCCCCGTGGATCCAAGGAGACCATGGTGCTCCTGCAGGTCCTCATGGAATCACGGAGTCCATTGGGACACTGCTGGGCCCACGGAACCAAGGGAACATGGAACAGCTCTGGCTGCCTTGGGCTCCTGGGGCCGCCTGGCAGCTCCGGCTGACCTTGGCATGGCCAGAGCTGCTTCTCACCTGCCCTGGAGCGCTGGGGCTCCGTGCTTTCCTTCCTGTGGAACAGAACTGTCCTTCTCCTCCAGGGGCCCATGGCCAAAACTGGGATTCTACATCCAAATTTGATTATGTAAGGATTGTTCCCATATGAAACTTGCCAGGACAGACAGTTCTGGCTGGCCTTGGCCTCTTGGGGGCCACCTCTCATCTGCCTTTGAAACGCTGAGGGGCTGTGCTGTTCTTCCCATGGAATAAAACATTTTTCAAGTCCAGGTGTCCATGGCCAAACCTGGGAATCCTGCTCCAAAATTCCGTATATCCAAGTACAGCTCCCAGGCAAAATCTGCCAGGACTGACAAGTCCAGCTTCCCTTGGCTTCCTGAGGGCCAGCTCTCAGCTGCCTTTGAAATGCTGGGGCTGTGCTTCTCTTCCTGTGGAACAGAACCATCCTTCTCCCCCAGCTGCCCATGGCCAAAATGGCAATTTGGCCTCCAAAATTCCATCTATCCCAGGATTGCTGCCAGACAAAAGCTGCCAAGGCCAACAGGTCTGGCTGGCCTTGGCCTCTGGTGGCCGCCTTTCATCTTTCAATACTGGGCTTCTGTGGTTTCCTTCCTGGGGAAAAGAACCGTCCCTCTTGTCCGGGCGCTCTTGGCCTCAAGCACCTGACCACTGTATAGGGACAAAGGAGCTCTGTGCTCCGTGGAGTGGAGACTGAGGAGAGCAGAGGAGAGCCCTGGGAGGGACTGAAGGGAGGTTTCAGAGATGGTAGATCCTTCTGGCACTGTAGAGAACAGGCAGAGAAAGAGAAAATGAATGCGAAGGGCAGCTGGGGAGGCCCAGAGTGGACACCAGGAGAAAGGAATTTCCCTCCCAGGCAGGGCTGGGGTGCAACACGTCCCCCAGAAGGAGTCTGGAGCAGCCCAAGGCTTTGTGTGCCCAGGCAGAGGCAGGCAGGACACAGAGCTGCCAGCAAAGGAAGGGGCCAGCCAGGTGGGGCAGCCGGGGGGATGAGCACAGCCTGCAGGGACAGAGGCGCAGGGCAGGGACACCGTGGGACAGCCTGGGCTGCAGAGGGCAGAGGGATGGGCAGCAGCTGCAAGGCCCTGACAGAGCCAACTTGTGCAGCCCTTTGGCCATGGCTGCTGGCCCTGGCCCTGAGGCCAGGAGGGGACAAGTGACCCCTGCAGCCCTGGGGCCTCAGTGCCTCCTTGTCCCTGCCCAGCAGCCTGGCAGGGGCCACCCCATGGTGCTGCCCTGGGCACTGCCCATCCCCACATCCCAGTGCCCCAGGAAGAGCCCTGAGCACTGAGGGAGGGACAGGATCTGCCTTGCGAGGGGCTGGGGCTCAGGCCTTGGCCCTTTGCACTCATGGAACACAGCCAGGTTCGCTTGGCACCAGAGACACCTTTCCCTTGCTTGTCCCCACCTGCCATCGCTGCCTTCAGAGTTCTGCTCTGACTGGAACCTGGGGACACTTTCACGTGAGCCGTGTCCCTCACTGGGACCCATTAAAAGTTAAAGAAACTTTGGACTTTGAATCTTTGAGTTCTTGAGAAGTTTTTTGAAGATGCTCTGAGGGACTGAGTCTGATGTGAACACCACCAAAGCCCCGAGAGGGTCATTAAAGTCCTTGTGCTGCTGCTGTGCTGCTGAGCTGGGCCGGGCTCCTGGCACAGAGGGAACTCTCAAGCTTCTGGCAACCAAGGAGAGCTTCAAAGAGGCAGCTCTGCTGAGGAGCAGCTCCTCTGCCAGCCCAGCAGGGCTGAGGGCACTGCCTGCAGGTACCTGGGAGGAGTGAGCAGAGAGCTGGCTAAAGCAGCTGGAAGGACAGCTCTGAACTCATTCCTGGAGAAACCTTCCCAGCGTGGGACACAGTGAGTCTCTGGCTGCAGGGATCCTCTAGAGCTGGCCCATGGCACGGCTGCCATGGCTGTGAGGATGGCTCTGCTGCCGTTCCTGCCTTGGGGGAGGATGTGCTGCAGAGCGGGGCTGCCCTGGGCACCGTCAGAGGGACAGGGCAGGACGGCTCCTGCTGCCAGGGCCGGCTGCAGGCTGTGAAGGTGGGCAGCAGCCAGGGGTGCCCAGGGCTGTCCTGCAGAGCAGCTCCTGCAGCCCTGAGGGCTCTTTGCCAGGCCAGGGCATCTGCCACCTGCCAGGGGCAGCTCTCAGCCTGCCTGGCAGCTCCCCATGGGCTCTGGGGAGGAGTTGGAGGTGGAAGGAGCGACCCCCCTCAGGGCAGACTCCTCCTGCTGGGGAGGTGGTGCTGCATGGCCAGGGCTGCTCTCAGCTTTCTCCTCAAGGGAAGGGAAAGGGGCTCTCAGGTTTGTCTGTGTCACTGAGACTCCTGCACTGCCACCCTGGGCATCAGCAGCTCTGCCTCAGATCTCCCTCAGGAAATGCCTCCTCACACTCCTCTGCCTGCAGACAGCACCAGCAGCACCTTGGCTTGCAGCATCTCCCTTTGTCTGAGCTGCCCTTCAGGCCCTGCTGCCAGGGAGATGCCCCTGGGCAGTGCCCTGTGCTGGGAGGGCTCTGCAGGGCAGGGCTGAGCCCCCAGGGCTGGGCTGGGCTCTGGCAGCACTGGCAGGGACAAGCCTTGGACTCAGAGAAACAGCTGCCAGGAGGCACAACTCCAGGCAGCAGAGAGCCAGAGCAACCACAGCTGCTCAGGGAAAGGGAGAAGGGTTTAGAGAAATGGTTTTGAAATTGGAGCCTTCAAAAAGTCACTTTATTTTTCAAGCCCATTTTAAGTACAATCACCCTGAAATAGAGGGAGGTGCAATGAGCAAAGGGCACCTGTGTGGGGACCAGCAGGTCCGACTGCACTGGGGCACAGGGAGCCCTGTTTTCCCTCTGGGCCCCCAGTGTTCAGGCTGAGAGCAATGCTGAGGATGAGGCAGCAGCACAAACCTCAGCTCAGAAATCAAAAAGCTTAGCCAAGTTGTGACACAGGAGGAGAAGTGGTTTTGCGGGAATTCCTAAGAAAATAGCATAGGATTGACTCAGGGGAATCTGTCCCAGCTTGTCAATGCCTTATTTCAACAGTCCACAATGCCCAGAGTGAAGGAATGTCCAACAGCAGCCCCATCAGCCCCTTCCTCCTGCTGCCATTGGCAGACACGCGGCAGCTGCAGCTCCTGCACTTCTGCCTCTTCCTGGGCATCTCCCTGGCTGCCCTCCTGGGCAGCGGCCTCATCATCAGCGCCGGAGCCTGCGGCCAGCACCTGCACAGCCCCATGTTCTTCTTCCTGCTCAGCCTGGCCCTCACCGACCTGGGCTCCATCTGCACCACTGTCCCCAAAGCCATGCACAATTCTCTCTGGGGCACCAGGCACATCTCCTACACAGCATGTGCTGCTCAGGTGTTTCTGATTGTCTTCTTTATGGGAGTAGAGGTTTCCCTCCTCACAATCATGTGCTACGAGCGCTACGTGTCCATCTGCAAAGCCCTGCACTACGGGACCCTCCTGGGCAGCAGAGCTTGTGCCCACATGGCAGCAGCTGCCTGGGCCAGTGCCTTTCTCACTGCTCTGCTGCACACGGCCAATACATTTTCCCTGCCCCTGTGCCAGGGCAATGCCCTGGGCCAGTTCTTCTGTGAAATCCCACACATCCTCAAGCTCTCCTGCTCCAAATCCTACCTCAGGGAACTTGGGCTCATCGCTGTCAGTGTCTGTTTGGTGTTTGGCTGTTTTGTGTTCATGCTTTTCTCCTATGTGCAGATCTTCAGGGCCGTGCTGAGGATCCCCTCTGAGCAGGGCCGGCACAAAGCCTTTTCCACGTGCCTCCCTCACCTGGCCGTGCTCTCTCTGTTTATCAGCACTGCCATGTTTGCCCACCTGAAGCCCCCCTCCACCTCGTCCCCATCCCTGGATGTGGCAGTGTCAGTTCTGTTCTTGGTGGTGCCTCCAGCCCTGAACCTCCTCATCTGCAGCCTGAGGAACCAGGAGCTCAGGGATGCCCTGAGGAAAGTGATGACTAGGATGCTTCTCAGAAGCAATAAACTCTCTCTTTTCTGCTCCAGAACCTTCAGAATGTAACACCTTAAAATCTCGGCCTTTTTTTCCCTCTTTGTCCATATTTCCACTGGTGCTTTTTCTTACTCTTTTTCTGGTGTTATTCTGCTTTTTATAAAGTACTGTAGTACTACTCCTAGCATTTCTACACGAACATCTACCTTTCTTTTGAAACACAAAGACTTTCAGGAGGCTTCTTCCCTGTGCATTTGAATAAAAACAAGGGGCTGCCCTGGCCTTTGTGTGCAAGGTTTGTTCCTCAGCCCTTCTCTGGCTCTGCAGGGGCAGTGCCTGTGGGCAGAGCTGGAGGGAAGAGACTCCCAGCACAGCAGCACGGCCAGGGACAATGGCCCAGCCTCTTCCCACCTCTGCTCTTCCCAGCTCCACACTCCTTTCCCAGCCTTTCTGAGGGTGCAAGGCCGGAGTGCTCGGGCAGCTCGGTCACTGTCCTGCTGCGTGTCCGTGCTGTGACCACAGGCAGGGACAGGCCACGGGCACTGCTGGGACACAGCCGGGCTCCAGCACAGCAGCTCCATCAGCAAAGGGCATCTCCTGGGGGAAGGGCAGGAAGGCTTCACTCTCCTCCAGAGCTGCTGTCAGGAATGTGCCCCAGGAATGCCCTGGCAAAGCAAACCCCAGTGCCCAGGGGGAGGGGGGAGTGTGCAGGGGGGGCACGCAGCAGTGTCCTGGCACTGCCAGAGCTCCTGGGATGGACCTGAGGGAGCAGCAGAGCAGGGCCTGGGCTGTGCCTTTGTTCCGGGCACAGCCTGGGAAGGTGCCCAGGGCAAGTGTCCCACACCAGCCCCTGCCACCAGCAATCCCAGCACTGGCCTCTGCCCTCCCCTGCAGGAGGTTGTTTGTCCCTGCACGGAGGGACACCAAGTGACCAGGCCAGCAGTCCGTGTTTGCTGTGTCCTGAGGAGCCTTCAGCAGTGCATCGAGTGGGTGTGGGGAGATGAACCCGAGTGAGCACAAACACCATCAGCAGCACTCGGGGCTGGCACAATTCCAGGGGCACAAACAGTGCCCTGAGGCCACTTCACTCCCAGAGTAATGTCCTCTGGGAAAGCACCTGAATTCTTTGCTGGGCTGTGCTGAGAACTGCATGGAGACAAACGTCCAGGGCAGGGAGGCTCCAGGGAAACTGCTCAGGACAGCCAAGGGCTGCACAGAGAGACACTGGAGTGGTGGGTCTGTGGGGAGAAATCACAGCTGCCTCCCTTGGGAATTGCCCCAGGACCTGGACAGGCCTGTGCTGTGTTCTGGGCACTGACCTGGAACTGAGGGATGTGGAAAAGGCCTCTGGTGTCAGGGATGTTGGGAAGGCTGGGCAGGCACTGGCATTTGTCCCTCAGGGATTCCATGAGGGTCCTGCCAAGATGAGCTCTGCTCCTCCTTGGAGCCCTTCATGGGCACAGAGGGCTGAGACACCTTTCCAGGACAGGCTCAGGCCAAGGAGCCCTTGAGTCTCTCAGCCCCCCGTCGGTGCCTGCTGGAATTCAATCCCCCTCCCCATCCCGCAGCAGCCCCGCATTTCCCTCCTCCAGCCTTGCTCTCCAGCACAGCCACGGGGGCTCTTCGGGCTCTCGGCTTTTCCTGCAGCCACCGAGGCCAGCTGAGCTCTGCCTTCCCCACACTCAGCCCTGCCCAGCACAGGCAATGCCCAGAAATTCCCTGTGTGTCCCTGGCCTTGCTGTCAGCCCCGGCAGCGGCTCCGTGGCCCCTCTGTGCCCCGCTGCCGCAGCCATGGTGCCCCAGGCCATGTGCAGGCCCAGCCCAGGACAGGAGCGCTGCGGGTGGGAACGGCCCCTGGGCCCTGCTGCCCACAGCAGCCTTGGGGCTCTGCGCTGTTGAGCTTTTGATGGGGTACCCTTCCTTCCCGGACCAGGGTGAGAGAGCAGAGGAGGCTGCTGTTCTGCTGAGTTCTTTATTTCATAGTCTCACAGCTTTCTTGAAGGCAGAGTTCGAAGGGGGTTACATGATAAAGGCAAGCAGCAACAGCAAACAGCAGGCAAAACCAGCTTCTTCTTCTTCTATATGCTCTATATGCTCTATATATTCTGTATGCTCTATACTCTTTATGCTCTAGACTCTAGACTCTATATTTTTTCTTGCAGAAGTGTGGATTGTATTTGTTAATTGACCAATAAGATTAACACACGATTTTAGTTTTCCTTTTCTTAACCTATCCTGGTCTAATTCTAACAGTTGTAAGCCTTACACCAGTGTTAGACAGGTATTACACAGATTTGCATGTACAGTTTCTATCAGTTCTTATTGTTTATGTGAACACTCTATCTAAAAAAACTGAACAGTACAGTTCTATCTAGATTTTGTCTAAAGTAAAGAATTCTGTGAAAAGGTAACACTGCTGCAGCAAGAACTGTGTTTAAGGTCTCTGCTGCAGCTTTTCAATGTTTAAGGCACTTAGCATATATTTCTACTAAAAGTTAAAAATCTATATTTCTATTTCACTTTGGTGTGACTTCATGTATCTCAGCTTGTCCAAAGGTTTTAATTCAACCCCTGTGCTTTGGCTTCCCTCTGGGCCTGAGTCCAGAGGAGCTTTCACTCCAACAAAACAGAACACTACAAGAAACGTAAATGGAGCGGGAACTCATGAGAGATTGAATTTTCCCTGATTCAACTCAAGGATTAATGCCATAGACTTCTGAGTGGAAGAATAATTGATTCATTCTCCTTAAGACAATAAATCAAGAGAATAAATTAGACTTTTGTATCAGGTCTGAGTGAATAGATTGCATCGAACACAAGTTTTTCCTGTAGGATTTTTATTTTACTTTGTATTTTCTCAGGAGGTTGTATCAAGGCAGAAGAATTAAATTCAAGATATTTGTAGCAAAGAGATCTCTGCTGAACTGATTTTTCCAAATAAACATATCCCTTACCCCATATTTCCATGACTGTAAGTTTTTTAATTTTGGACTCTAGTATATTGTACTGTATGTGTATTCAGAATACTTTGCAACAGTTAAATTTGCTTAAATTTCATTTCAGACATTTACTTAATTTTAAGAATTCACCTAATTTCAGCCATCTTTTAAAAAGTATTTTCACACTTTTATTTTTTTTTTGTCTGTTACCTTTTCTGTGAGGAGGATCATCATTTGGGTTTTCTCTTGGTACCTCACTAATGCACTCTGAGAGCCATGTTCTGTGTGATTAATGTAGTAGTGATCTGGGGTTCATGGATGGCTACTGCAGTAAACTTGATGGCCAGTAGTGAAAACAGCAAAAATAATGATGAGAGGAGCCACAGACGTTCTGCTGTCTGAGAACTGTGAACTGCCAAAATCAAAAGGTCAGTGTTCTTCTGGTTCAGAATGCCCTTCAGTTGGAGCTGGAACATACTTTGGGCTAAGAGCCTGAGCACAAGAGGCTGTAGCACCTATTTTGTTGAGCAGTTCCCTATTTCCCTACTCCATACTCCACTGCATTCCAGCATGTGATTTGCTGAGCTGTAGAATGTCCCTGAGTGGTGTGATTGCCTGGAATGCTTGAAAATTTGGCTTCACATTCCTCAGTTTCTTTTCAGCATTTTCTGTTCCCCTTGTTGCCTCACACCAGCCCGTTTTACTTCCAGATGGAGAACAAGGTTACAAAATACAACTTCTCTTCCTGTGTACTTAGAGGGGTTCTCACCTGTAATAATAAATGAAATAGGTTTCATTCCTTTTGATTCCTCCTGGTATGATGCAAAGAGAGGAAAGGTAGCCGGAACTATGGCTTTTTGGGGTGGCTGTTATACCAGAGCCCTGGATCTGTATTAGGGATATTCGTGTTGGCCAGACTGTCTCAGCAGAAAGAGGGAGGAGTGGAATATTAATGTCAGGAGCTCATCCCTGTCCGTGATTTATTAAAAGAAGCCTAGCTTCATGTCTCAGGCCCTGAATTAAATACCTGCAGTTTGGCTGCATGAGTTTGTATCAATGGATCCCACTTCTGTCCAAGGTCTGAAGGCCAGGGAACTGCCTTTGTCACCTCTCCTACTGGCACTGCTACAGGAGAAGGAAAGAAATCCAACTAATTTTTAATCATCTAATGTGTCCCTTTTGGATACAGAATTCACTGAGAGCCATAAATACAGTGCATGGCTTTAATAAAGCACAAACGTGAATTTTAAACCACACCTGGAGTTGATGTTGCTTGGACTGAATGTGTGCGCAGCCCAATGTTCCTCCTCATCGTCCCTATTATGAATTTCTGCCATTTTTCCTCTTCATTCCTGTCTGAACAAAAGCAGACTTTGTGTCACTGAGTTGAGAACATCCTTCTCAGGCATCAGGAAACTGCCCCATCTCTTTGTTCACCATCTCGAGTGCTTTTCTCACTCAGAGAGGATGGTAACACCACAGGGATTCCTGTACTGACTGTGAGCAGCAAGCTTTGGCCCTAGTGAAGCTGAAGGACCATAAGGCAAGGCAGGAATTTGTTAAGAAGTTCTCACTAATCCCTGGATTTGAAGGAATGATGGAATAAACTGCAAACCTTTTGCTTCAGGCACTGGAGCAGATGATTTTTCTAACAAATAATATTGTTTTGAGTGTTACCGAGCTCATTCATGTTGTGAGGGATTTTTTCTTTAGAAAAACATTGATTTCTTTGTACCTGAATAGCACAGCTTTTGAACAGCTGGGTGCTTTTGTGTTCCTTCTCCCGTTTATGATGTCAGTGTGCCTTTTACTGCATATCCAAGGACAGCTTTTAATTTTTCTCATTTTTAGCTTCACTTCCTAGTTTTTACAGTTAAGTGCATTTTTTTATGTTGTAGGTCACCTGTCACATTTCCCTCAGGCAGTATCTGTACACTGCAAGTAATTCAGCCTCTCTCTTTCTGTTTCATCTCATGCTAATGGCTGGGAGATGTTATCTGGGTTAGCCAGGCTAAGGAACATCCTGTTCTTGCCTGATTTTCTTTAGCTGAGAATCCTCTGGCTATCTCACTGCTCCTTGGAGTATTATGTTGCTCTGGGTTCTGCAGATAGTTATCTGAGGTGTGAACTGGCCAGATGAATTGCTGCCCTTTGTAAATGGCTCTGTTTAAATTTCTGTGCTATCTTGGACACCGCTTAAGGTGTTGGGTCCTCCTAGCTTCAGGTGCTGTAAATGGGAAGATGAGAAATTCCTTCCCATCACTGATGAAAGTCCTGGCCAACCTCAGTATCAGGGGAGATCTGTAATGTGATGAATTTCCTTTGCTGCAGCATCTGTGCCACGATTTTCTCCCTTGTGTTTGATCCTTTATAACATACACAGCTACATGTTTTACTTATGGAAAATTTGGGAGCATGGTGTGTTCAGTAACATATTTTCAGTATATATAACACGTGAATGGAAAAAGGGAAATGCAGCACAATGAATGTGTTTTGGGTATCTCCTGTGATGCCTTTTCCTGGTCTTAAAATCAAGAGGCATACACGGTTAGAAGGGGAAAAGGGATTTTACCTTGGTATTTATTTTTAAGGATCCTTAGGTGTACACGTCCAGGTCATATGCATTGAGATGCACCCTGCCGAGTCTGTCTCTGTCTCTGTGTCTCCGTGTCTCCCCCCAACATTGGGTATAACATTATAGGTTTTACTAATTAGCATATCTATTAAAGATTCCCCAATGAGAGGCTCAAGTGAGCCCCCCTCCCCAAGGAACCTTCCCTTGGATGGTTCTATCTTGGTTTACAGAATGTGTTCTGGAGAGGACCTTGGGGTCTGGGGCACACTGATCCCTAACTACGAAGCTTCTAAAATGTTTAGTCTCTTAGCTTAACAAACAAGTCTAAGAATGTAGGCAAAAAGCACTAGGAATACAGAAGTTGTAAAAGGGTCTGGGGCACACTGATCCCTAACTACGAAGCTTCTAAAATGTTTAGTCTCTTAGCTTAACAAACAAGTCTAAGAATGTAGGCAAAAAGCACTAGGAATACAGAAGTTGTAAAAGGTAAAACAGGGGTATAAAAGAAAAGGCAAAAATCTTCATGGCATCACCTGCAGATGTTGAATCTGTCCACAAGAAGAGATTTCTAAGAAAGTTTTATTAATGAACATTGCATCATTGCTTTTTTTATGCTTGCAGCTGCTCAGAGGGAAGGAAAGCCCCACGTCTCTCTTACACTTGTTGAAACACAGCATGATTTGTTGCTGTATATAAATTTAAGCTAGCTATTTCTCATTTGACTTCATTTTGCTTTGTGCCAAGGTCCTCTGGAGTAACTGAAACAAAAGTAAAATGCCTGTTCTGATGTAATGACTGAATAAAATGTAAAAGGATAGCAACAGTCAAATTAGATCCCCTTGCTGCTCATTGCCAGGAAGAGCTGGTTCATTAAACCAAAGCAGGATGGAAGTGATGAGCAATGTGCTTGCTTAAAGGATTCCTCTCTTGAGAGGGTGATGGTGTCACCTGGATCCTTGAGATCATCATCTGCTGCTTGCTGACTGCCGCTGAGGAACAAGCCTCAATGTCACCTTACCTGTCTGTGACCCATCGGCCTCGGGAAACAGCTGCTTTCTCTCATGCTGCACTGGTTTGGAAAGGAAGGAAGAGGCAGGAAAATTGTGACTTTCACCTGTGTGAGTGCTTTGGTGGCAACAAGATTGTGTCTTTTTAAGTGAGAAAGCGTGTCTCCTTCTTAAAAAGCCTGGTGCTTGTTATCTTTGCTAAGCAATTGCAAAGAACCAATGAAATAGAGAGACAGTGTTGTGGTGGATATTAACTTTTAATGAGCTTACAGAATAGAGCCTCTCATAATTGGAATTCCTTAGCTCTACATAGATATTGAAAATAAGAATGTAGTGAAGTTGCTATATCTGCTAGCAGATGATTTCCAAACACTTAAACCCAAAGGATTTAAGATTTATTCTGCTAAGAAATTGCTTGGGACATACAACTCTTGGACAGTAACTCCATTTCATGCTAAGTAGACATCATCTGGTTATGTTGAAATGTAAAGACTCAATTGGGGTCTTGCTGAAAGCAGTGGTAGAAGTACTGTTGGCTTTGCTAAACGCAGACCTGGGGCAGTGGGAACTATCCTGGTGCTGGGAGACAACAACGTCTACACGGAGGCGGGGGTGGGGGAAATCACGGTCAGGGGTTGGCCACAGTATTTTAAGAACTATAAAGGACTTGGAATGGCCTGGGAAATTCTGTTCTGGGTAGAGATGATGATAGGATGGGTCAGCATTTAGGAAATGCTTATTAAATGAAGGGCACGCAGGGAGGTGAAGACATTGAGTTAAGGTGAGGAACAAGACCGGGGCACCGCGCTGGGGCCCCACGCACTTTTCCAGCCCGGCCGCCCCCACGGGCCGGGCCCCGCGGCTCCCGCTGCCGCCCCCCAGCACGGGGCTGTGTCCCAGACCCCACGGTCCAGCCCGAGGGTTGGGGGCGGCAGCGGAGCTGCTGGACGGAGCTTCCAGCCCCGCCAGCCGCAGCTCCGATCCCTTGGGCCGTGATGCCGGGGACGGATGTCCGTCGGCGCTCGGGGTCTGTCAGCTTTTGCAATGCAGAGGGAGAAACTGAGTCCCAAGGGGTGTCGGTTTCCATCAATCGCTATTTCTCCTCTCTTTTCCATGACGGATTTCACAGCGCTTCCTTTCACCCCAGAGATTTGGAAAACAAAGTTCCCGGCTGCCCCGGCATCCCTGCAGCTCTCCACAGCTCCAGCCTCGTCCCTCCTCTCCGTTTCCTTCTCTCCAGTCTCTCCCGCCTGGCCCTGCCGGCTCGGAGGAAGGAGATTCCCCCGGCACCCCCTGCCTCCTCCTCCTGTCCCGTGGGGCGCAGTTGGTGCTTCTGGAGCCGCCTGCCCGCGCAGCCGGACCCGCCCTGCGGCCGCTCAGCGCTGCAGCCGAGGGAATGAATTGCAGGCACCGCTGCGCTGGGCTGGCCCTGGCCGGGTGCCCGGGGCCACCAAAGCCGCTCTGGCACTCTGCTCACAGCTGCAGCACACAGAACACAGAAGGAAAGGCTCGAGGGCTGGGATCGGGGCAGGGAGAGCTCACTCACTGCTCACTGTCAGGGCCACAACAGACCCAAGCTGAGGAAATTAATGGAATTTATTTCCAAACCAATCACACCAGGACAAGGAGAACCAAAACAAACCCTAAAAAACACCTTCCCCACCCCTCCCTCCTTCCCGGGCTCCCAGTCCCCGCTCGCAGTCCCTCCTCTGCCCTCCCTGCACGGCAATCTTGTCCCCAGCCGTGACCTTGGCTTTTGCCTCATCCCGGGATCTCTTCCCGGACAGGAAGAACTTTCCCCAGCACAGATTCAGGCCGTGGCGGCCTTTGAGGCTCAGGGTGTTTCTCCTGCAGCTCCTTGCAGGTCTCCTCTCCCCGTGCCGGCTCTCCTGCGCCACAGAACTCTGCCGGCTGCAGCTTTGCAAACGTCAGGTCCAGGTCTGGATGTTCCTGCACGATTTGCTCGAGGTCCTTGGGGGCTGCAGCCGATCCATTGTTGTTGTGTTCCCCCTCGGCACGGAGCCCATGGATCTGATGGCCCCTGGCCAGGGCCCGGCACAGGAGGTGGAACTTGGGTGCTGCTGCAGCGGCGCCGGGGGAGCCCCAGGACTCGCTGTGGCCGCTGTGGCAGCCGCAGCACAGCCCGTTCCCAGCGAGGAGCCCAGGGCTCCGTGGGGCTCTGCAGGACCCCGGCCCTGGGGCTCGTCTGCATCAGCCCGGGCAGCTGGGCTGGACTTGGCTTCGTTTGTGTCTCTGGCTGCCCTGGCACAGCAGCTGCCCTGGCACAGCAGCTGCCCAGCGCCCAGGGGACAGCAATGGGAGCGGGGCAGGTCGGGGTGAGCTTCAGTGTCTGTGCCCGGCAGAAATGCCAAAGCCTTCCCTAAAGAGCAGCGAGTGCTGCCAGAGCACAGGATGCTGCTGCTGCTGCTGCTGCTGCTGCTGCTGCTGCTGCTGTTGCTGGTGCTGGTGCTGCTGCTGCTGCTGCTGCTGCTGAGCACGGGACGGCCCCAGGGCTGATGTCAGACAAAGCCGAGATGGGAGCCACAAACAACGGGAGGAGGAGGAGGAGCGAGGGGGGAGGACGGCTGGAGGAGCAGGAGCAGGAGCAGGAGCAGGAGGAAGAGGCGGGATAAAGGGGGAGGAGCGGGAGGAAGAGGCGGGACAGAGGAGGCAGGAAGAGGAGCCTCCGTGTGCATCCATCGCTCTCTGTGTCCGCAGCTCTCGGCTCTGGGAGCATCTCTCCCCCCATCCCGCAGGTGACCGGGGAGGGGCAGCTCGCCCCAAATATCTTGGGCGGTGCCTGGGGTTGTTTCGGGAGAGGGGATTTTTGGAGCTTGGAGGACTCCAGCACCGAGCCCCAAATATCTTTGTTGGTTCCTGGGGGAAGGGGGGTTTGGTGGGGCGGGGGTGGAGGGGCGGATGTTTGGATCTCGCAGGGCTCCAAATGTGAGGCACAAATGCCCCTTGGGGGATATTGGGGAGCCCCCGGCACGCGGGGTTTTGGGGGTCCCGGTGGCGGCTGCCGGGAGAAATGGGATGGGGCGGGATGGGGCCCGGGAAGGGTGGGATGTGGATTGGGGTGTGGGATGAAGTGTGGCGGAGGGGGATGGGCGGGATGGGGCCTGGGATGAGGCAGCCGAAGGTTGGGGATGACGAGGCCGGGGGGACCCCACTCCTCAGGGGCCTGCGGGGTATCCGGCAGCTCGGAGGGAGTTTTGGGGCACCCCTAATCCTGAGGGGGTGGTGCTGGCAGCGGGGGACACGTGGCTCCGGCAGCTCTGGCCCCAGCTGAGCCCCCCCCGCCGCCAGCGCCCCCCGGAGCGGAATTTGGGGAGGGGGAGGTGGGGGCGGCCAGGCCGGGCCCCCCCGCGCTGTCCCGGCGGGGGCCGAGTGCGGGCGGGAGCCCCGCGGGGCCCGGCCCTGCCCGGGCACGGCTGATGCTGCCCGCCCGCGCTCCGCACTGGTCCGGACTGGTGCTCCCAGTGCCGTGCGGGGCGGGGCCGCTCTGGGGACCCCCCAGGGCACAGCGCGGCTGCTTTGGGGCTGTGGGCAGCGCCCGGCGCTGGGCATGGGGCGTGTGGGGGCAGCTGGGGCCGCACTGGTGGCACTGGTGGTGCTGGGAGCCCCCCCGGCCGCGGGGTGAGCGGTGAGAAGGGGGGTGGGTCTGGGACCCCAAATTGAGCGAAATGGGGAATGGAACCCCCAAAGGGAGCAGGAGGGGCCTGGAACCCCCAAAAGCAAGGCCGGGGGAGGGGAGGTGGGGATTGGGGATGGGGAAGGTTCAGAAGGGGGGGGGAAGAGGGGGCTGGGACCCCCAAACAAAGCGGGATGGGGATGGGACACCCAAATTGAGCTGGAATGGGGCTGTGGATTGGGGGAACGCTGAGAAAGAGGAGGAGACAGGAGGGAAAGGTGGGATTGGGACAGCAGAAGAGCGGTTCCATGGGGGTCCAGCCCTGTCCCCCAGCACCTGAGCCCTGGAGCAATTCCCTGGGGCTCTGGGGAAGGGAGGGATCTGCACACAGGGTCCCCAACCCCCCTGTCCATCCCTGGGGCTGATCGGGGCTCCCCCCACACAGCAGCCGGTGCTGCGGCAGCCGTGGGGCAGAGGGGGTGGGAAAGGGGGGGCAGGGTGGGAGTGGAGGAGGAGCCGGGAGGAAGAGGAGGGAGAGTGGAGGAGGAGGAGCTGGAGAACCACGAGGTTCCACCGCCCGCCCACTGTGTCCGCAGCTCCCCCAGCCCCGGTAGCATCTTCCCCCCCATCCTGCAGGTGAGCGAGGAGGGGGAGATCACCCCAAATCTGTCGGGGGGTCAGCAGGAGGGGTTTTTTTGGAGGGGTGTTTGGAGCTTGCAGATTCTGGAATTGAGCCCCAGATGTCCTTGCATGTCCCTGGGAGGGATTTTTTGGGCCAGAGGGGATATGTGAATCTTGCAGGACTCCAAAGCTGAGCCATAATTGCCCCTTGGGGGTCTTGGGGGGTCCATGTGAGGATTGCCCGGTACTTGCAGGGTGGGACATTGGCTTTGGGGATCCCCAGGAGAGCTGGGGGCTGGAACACGGGACCCTTGGAGTGGGGAGAGCAGAGAGGGACGATACCAGAGCTGGGGGACCCCCAAGAGCCTGGAGGGGTGGGGGGGCCTGGAGAAGAGGTGGGGCTGAGACCTCTCGGCCCTAAAAGGGGCGATGAGGAGAGAGGGGAGCCCCAAGTGCCTGGAGTGGACGGAGGCTGAAGAGGGGACCCTGGGACCTCTGGGAGCCAAAGCAGAATCAGGAAAAAAGGGGCCTGTGGAACCCCCAAAACCCCTCAGCATCCCTAAGCAGGACCCCAGAGAGGGGGATCCCCAGGACCCATGGGACCCCCAGAACTCAAAGTGAGGAAACAGGAAAGGGGGAACTCCTGGAGGCTTTTTTTGGACTCACTGTCAATTTTTTGTTAGTTTCTATGGACACCGTTGACTTCTAGAGATGGACTTGGGCAGGAGGAAGCCCCAACCCAAACCACTCATCCCTTGTTTCTCCCCAAACCAGGATTTCCCATTCCCAACCCTTGGCCAGATGGAGGAGGAGGCTGTGAGGAAGAGGAAGATGCCCCAGGACACCCAGGCAGGTGAGGAGGAAGTCCCTGCCCCTTTCCCCCTCTCTCCTGCTCCATCTCCCAGCCCAGCATCGCCCCCGGCTGCAGGACAACCCCGCTGCCGACGCCGTCCTGCCGGGGACGGACTGGGGGGATCTCCTTCCCCTTCCCTGTGGCACGCAGGCAAATCCCATCCTCTCCTTGTCCTTCCTCCCCAGACAAGGAGCTGAGGACAGAGCCCAGGGAGGACAAATCCCCGCGGCAGAACCTGGTGGAAGAGGCCATTTTGAGCGGCTCCACAGCGCAGGAATCCAACGGGGAGGAAAAGCCCCAGAGATCCCGCAGGAGGAGGGGCTGCAAACGCAGCCTAGGGAGCTGTGAGGAGGAAAGGCCCATCCTGTGCAGGGAAGGCATCCGGAGATCCAGCCAGAGGTCAGAGCTGGTGGTTCATGAGCAGCTTCACAATGGGGAGAAGCCCCACAAGTGTGGGGAATGTGGGAAGAGCTTCAGGTACAGCTCTGAAGTGATCCGCCACCAGATGATCCACACAGGAGAGAGGCCCTACGAGTGTCCTGAGTGTGGGAAGAGGTTTCAGACCAGCTCCAATCTCCTCCGGCACCAGCGGATTCACACGGATGAGAGGCCCTTCCACTGCCCCGACTGCAGGAAGAGCTTCAACCAAAACTCCACTCTCGTCAGGCACCGGCGCATCCACACCGGGAAGAGGCCCTACGAGTGTCCCGAGTGTGGGAAGAGGTTTCAGACCAGCTCCAATCTCCTCCTGCACGAGCGGATTCACACGGATGAGAGGCCCTTCCGCTGCCCCGACTGCAAGAAGGGCTTCAAGCAAAACGCCCACCTCGTCACCCACCGGCGCATCCACACGAGGGAGAGGCCCTATGAGTGTCCTGAGTGTGGGAAGAGCTTCTCAGAGAGTTCCTCCTTGATCAACCACCAGCGCATCCACACTGGGGAGAGGCCCTACGAGTGTTCCAAGTGTGGGAAGAGGTTTCACACCAGCTCCAGTCTCCTCCTGCACCAGCGGATTCACGCGAAGGGAAGGCCCTTCTGCTGCCCCGACTGCAGGAAGGGATTCAAGCAAAACTCCCACCTCGTCAGCCACCGGCGCATCCACACCGGGGAGAGGCCCTACGAGTGTCCCCAGTGTGGGAAGGGTTTCTCCACGAGCTCTCACTTGACCAAACACCAACGGAGGCACCGCTAAGGGAAGCCCTGCAAGTGCCCCGACTGTGGCAAGAGCTTTGTCCTCTGCTCCAACTCCATCTCCCGTCAGAGGACCCACATTGAGAAGAGCCCTGGTGACTCACATTCCCTGTGATCCGTGTTGGGAAGACCCCTGGCTGGTGCTCTCCATGTTCTCCTGGATCCCTGGAGGCACCTGGGTGAACGCAGGGGCAGGAACATCCATCGGGACTCAGATCAACATTGGAAATTCATTGGCAAGAGCTGATTTTTTACCTTTACACCCTAAAATTTTCATCTGCTCTGTCCAACTGTTTTCTCTGGTGGTATCAAGCAACCCTGGATGATCTTGGAGATCTTCTGCAGCCTAAGTAACTTCTGTGTTAATCCTACTGAAACAACCAAAATTGGAGTAAAAATAAAGAAATTAAGCAAAGAGATCTAAAGCGGCACCATTTTACCGGAAGTTGGGGGTGAATTTGGGGTTCAGGGGAATATTTGGGAGGATCTGAGTGTTGTGGAGCCATGAAGCCAGGCAGATTGGGGCCACAATCTCATAGTTGTGCTGGCAGAACGTGTCCACCTGAGCCCGTCCGTTCTCCAGGAATTCTGGTTGTCTGTCCCAGTCGCTGGCCTGGGTCTCGCCCTTTGGGGTGTGACCTCCAAAGTGCCCAAATCGCTGCTGAAGTGCCTGAGCTGCTCCTGGCTGTGGATGTTCCTGTCCCCGAGCCTGTCCTGGGGGCGTGGAGAGGGTCTGGGGGCTCCTTGGGGGACTGGGACGGGCTTTTGTGGCTCTTGAGGGCATTTGTGGTGCTTGGAGGGGCCTTTTGGGGTGGTCTCTGAGAGAGTTTTGGTGATCTTGGCTGGGTTGTGTGGCTCGGAGAGAATTTTGTGGTTCTTGGGGTCATTTATGATGCAGAGAGTGGTTGGGGGGGTTGCTAGCCAGGAGCTGTGGGGTGGTTTGAGGGGTCTGGGAGTGACTGTGGGCATGGGAGGCGGTTTTAGGGCCTCTCCCCCAGACCCCAAAGCAGCCAATAGACCCCACCCCCCAAGATGCTGCTGTGGGTCAGGGGCTCTGTGTTGGGGTTCATCCCCCTGGCGCTGCGGGAGAAGGTGAGGGGGGGTCCCCAGAGGCTGTGTGTGTCCTCCCAGAGCGTGTGTGCCCCCCCCCCCATCCCGGTGTCACCCCTTTTCCCTGCCCACAGGGCTCCTGAGCCAGCCCCTGCTGCCCCGGGAGGGAATTTGGGGAGGGGGCAGAGGGGGTGCGCAGCCCCTGCCGGGGGATGACCCCGGCCCAGCGCCCTTCGGTCAGCACTGAGCTGGGCTTGGGGCTGCAGGAGGAAGAAGCCGATGGGAAGCAGATCCTGCAGGGGGGACAGGGCTTGGGCTCAGGGCAAGGTCCTGCCCTGCACACCAGGCTCAGGTGTGAGCCTGCCCCGGGAAGGGAGCGGGACATTCCCATCCCCACGGATCAGGGCTGGGAGCAGCGCTGGGACCATGGACATGGGAATACTGGGAGTGACTGGGAGCGCACTGGGGGGTGAATTATCCCCCCCAGCACCTTTCCATGCTCGCTGGGCCTCGGCCTTGGCCAAGAGCCCCCGGGCTCAGCTGCTCTGAGCTCAGGCGCTGCCGGCTCCCGCAGCCCGCCCAGGGCCGCCCTGCCCATGCCAGGGCTGTGCTGGAATTCTCTGCTGCTGCTGGGCCACTCAGGGGGTCTGGCCGAGCAGGAAAGGTGACCCTGAGCCAGGAGCTTTCCTTGGCCGCAGCAAAGCCTCGGCACGGAAAGACCTTCCCAGCGCTGTGCCCTGGGCCGGGAGGGATTGTGCCACCAGAGCTGTCCCTCCATTTCTTCTGCCAGGCAGCTTTAGCACATGAAAAGTGGAGAAGCCAGAGCTGCCTCTCAGCTTTCCACAGTCCTGCAGAGGAATCCTGTGTGGGAAGCACCCTGGGAACAGGGTTGAGGTGCCAGGGCAGGGGAATTCAGAGCCCTTTCCTCCACCGTGGGCCCAGGCTCTGGCCCTTGCCCTTTGCAATGGCCCTGCAGCTGCCAGAGGGGCCTTTTTGGCTTGGCTGAGAGCAGTCCTGCTGCAAGGCTGTCCTCGAGCTGCTTGGGCTGCACATGTGCCCAGGGAATGCTCATTGCTTGCAGTCTCAGGGGCTGTGGGTGTGCAGGTGTAAGTACTGCAGGAGGGAACAGCTCTGCTGGGGGCAGTTCTCTTTTTCTTGGTGGTTTTTCTGTTGAATGAACGTTCCCTGCCAGCTCTGGGCAGAGCTCTGTAGCTGTATGTGCCACTTGTCTGTGGCACTGTGGCTCAGGAGGTGGCCAAGGGGAGCTTGGCCGAGGTGTGGGCAGAGGAATGGCCATCAGGCCAGGCTGGGGGGTCAGCGGCCGGTCAGTTGCGTTGCGTGGCCGCGGCTCTGGAGGCTTGTGTGGGAGCGTGTGCAGGGCTGGAAGGCTGGGGCTGCCGCCGCTGTGTCCCAGAGCCGGGAAGGCCGGGGCTGGCCCGGCCCTGGCCCGGCCCCGCCAGCTCTGGCAGCTGCCGGCGGGGACACAAAGGGCAGCTCCGAGCTGCGGCCGCTGCGCTGCGGCCGCACAAAGGCAGCGCCCGCAGAGCTCCAGGGCAAGGTCCTGGCCCTGGCTCGGGGCTGGGCCGGGGCCAGCGGCAGAAAATCAACTTGCAGCTTGGGCCCCGCAGCAGGGAGGAGCAGCAATTGCTGGCTGAGAGAGACTCTTGCCAAGGGCCTGCGGGGCCGGGCCCCAGGGAACGGCTTCCCGCTGCCCGAGGGCAGGCTGAGATGGGATGTGGGGCAGCAATGGTTCCCTGGCAGGGCGCTCAGGGCCTGGCACAGGCTGGCCCCAGAAGCTGCGGCTGCCCCCGCATCCCTGCAAGTGTCCCAGGCCGGCTCGGCCATTGGGGCTTCCTGCCCAGGAGGGCTGGGCTGGGCTGGGGCTGCTGAGGGCGGGATGGGCTCTGCCTGAGACAGCTGAAGGCTGCGCATGATGAGGCCGGGGGGACCCCGTTCCTCAGTGGGTTCTGGGGTATCCCCCATTCCTGAAGGGATGTCAGGGTATGTCCCGTTCCTGAGGCAGTTTTGGGGTCCCCCCAATGCTTTGGGAGGGGTTCTGAGAGGGGGCCTCTGGTACTTGGAAGGGGGACCTATTGTCAGGGAGCCGGGGAGCCCATTTTGGGAAGGATGCTGCTGTTTCTGGCAATGTTGAGAGGTTCTGAATGGCCTGTGGGGCCCTGGCTCTCATTTTGGGACTTGAGGTGAGCCCATGGGCACAGCAAGGCCTGAGGAGAGGGTCCAAGCTCCCATTTGGGATGGAGGGATTGAGCGGGTGCCTCCAATCAACTCAATGCCAGCCCCAATGTGTCGATGGCAGCCCCAAATGGCTCGATCCGTCAGCCCCAAGGCCCGGCTGTGGGGAGTCAGGAACCACAGAAGGGGAATTGGTGTCCAGGAGGGGTGGCATGGCATGGCATGGCATGGCATGGCATGGCATGGGGGTGGCATTGTTGGGGTGGGATGTAGTTTGGGAGGGATGGGGTGGTTTGGGCACTTGGAGTGGGGCACTCCAGGGAGGGAAAGCAGGAGCTGCGATTGGGGAGGCTCCTGCTGCTTTTTGACAATATAGGGGTCTCTAGGGGGCTTCTGGGAGGTTGCAGTGAATTTGGGGAAGGTGCCATAAACTCCCTGCAAGTTGGGGGGCTGTGGTGAAGTCCTCCATATTTTTGGGAGGGTGAGAGGACCGCACCTGGGAGGCGATCCTGTTGCTTTGCACTACTTCAATGGGGTGAGAAGCAGCTTGGGAGGGAGGGAGGGAATTCGGAAGGAAGGAATTCGGAAGGAATTTGGAAGGAATTCGGAAGGAAGGAAGGAATTCGGAAGGAAGGAATTCGGAAGGAATTCGGAAGGAAGGAAGGAAGGAAGGAAGGAAGGAAGGAAGGAAGGAAGGAAGGAAGGAAGGAAGGAATTCGGAAGGAAGGAAGGAATTCGGAAGGAATTCGGAAGGAAGGAAGGAATTCGGAAGGAAGGAAGGAATTCGGAAGGAAGGAAGGAAGGAAGGAAGGAAGGAAGGAAGGAAGGAAGGAAGGAAGGAAGGAAGGAAGGAAGGAAGGAAGGAAGGAAGGAAGGAAGGAAGGAAGGAAGGAAGGAAGGAAGGAAGGAAGGAAGGAAGGAAGGAAGGAGTGAAAACAATGTAAGTACTGAATGAAACAAAACCAAAGGTAAATAACTGCGTTCTCTTTAAAAAAATATCAATTCCCTCTGAATCCAAAGCTGCAGAAGACTTTTCACTCCACATTTGGGTTTTGCTTTTCTCTCTCATACTTCTTCTGGTTCTTTCCTTTTCTCTCTTGTTTTTAATAGATAACCCCTGCTAGGAAAGGAATGCAGAGCAAAAAGAGACCCATTTCTGGCAGGCAATGAAAGTGTGGGCTCCTGGTCTGGTTCCTTTTGTGTGGATCCCTCATCTCTGCGGCACGGGGGGAATAGCAGTGCTGGGAGGCAGCAGCGGGCTCAGGAGCATCCCGCTCTGGCAGCTCTGAGCAGGTGGCACATGTCCTGCTCTCCTGCTGCCCTCCAAAGCACAGAATCCATGGGCAAGTTTAGGCACAGCTCTGGGCACAGCCAGCATGGCCTGGGCACGGGAACGGGGGGCAAAGCGGGCGGGATCCTTCTGCAGCTGCCTGGTGGTTTCTGCTTTCTGTGCCCAGAGTGCCAGGATGTTCTTCAGAGGTGCTTGTCCATGCAGCCCTTGGCCAGGCCGTCCTTGGAAGAGCTCTTCAGTGAGCCTTGGCTGCAGGGTGTTCATGTGCCCTAGAGGATGGCAGAGCCCCACGGGCACAGTGTGATCCAGGGGCCTGGCAGGTGACAGCCCCACCCATCTCTTGGCAATCAGTGGCAAAGCAAAGCAGACTATTTTGTCCTGCCTGTAGCTGTGAGCAGGGAGCATCAGAAGGGAACCCGCAGCTCTTGGGCTGCAGCTGAGCTGGAGGCCTGCTCTGGCAAGCACTGGTGGCCACCATCCCCCCTGGTTTTGCTTGTCTGGTTCACTGATGGCTGGGGCCCTGGGCAGAACCCTGAGAGCCTGGTGTGGCCCCAGGGAAGGAGAAGGAGCCCCTGGAGAAGCTGTACCAGGTGGGGCTGCTGCTGCTGGAGCCACCAAGGACGAGCTCAAGGACAACAACCCCTTCCTGGAGCTGGCCAGCGGCAGCTGAAGATGATGGCCTTTGATTCTGGCACCTTCTCCAAAGACACGCTGCACGGCCAGTGTGCAGGTGAGTCCAGAGCCAGGGGGATGCTGCCAGAGCTGGGCATGGCATGGCCTGGCTGGGCACCAAAGGTTCCCCCTTTGCTGGGGCGGCTGCAGGGAATTCTGCAGTGGCTGCCAATACATATGTGTCAGTACAAAGCTCTCAAGGGACTGATTAAAGCAGAGGATTGGAGACCATGACTGCACAAACCTCTCAGAGACTCAAGTGTGGAAAAAGGAAAGTACCTTAGAAAAAACAGAAGTACCTTGAAGCATTAATGAACTGTCGTTAATGACCAAGGCTCTCAAGGGACTGATTAAAGCTTTAGCCCTATTGCTGCTACATGGACAGGGAGTATGTGGTTTCTTGAACTGAAACAGCAACACTTGTTGTGTGCACATTCCAAATGGGATGCTGGATTGGATGATCAGGGAGAGAGGATAAAATCGGTTGCTGCATCCAGCAGGGAATTAAGGGGAGGGTTAGACAGTAACTGGTTGGATAAAATATTTAGAGGACTTGGATTTTCCCTGACTGATGGTTGGCCTCACTTTTGCAAAGTCTAACTGGGATCAGAGCAATACTTGTGCTTATGACACTTGCTTTGAGCTGTGTAAAGAACATGGTTGTGAAAGCAGCTGAGGAACTCGTGGGATGTGAGTAAAGGAGCAGAGTGAGTCTTACGAAGGCTTGAAGGGAAGAGAAGCTTCACAGCCCTCCAAGGGGGGGAGATTTGCCAGATGAAAAACCGTTTGCACCTGCTGGGTTCATGCAATGCTTCTTCTCCAAAAGCCACTGGCCATGGAACCGCACAGGGCTGATTCTGTAGGCAGCAACCAGCCCAGGTGTGCCAACTTTCACCAGTTCACCGGGCAGTCAGGGCTGGCTTTGGGGTCAGCGACCCCCAGGGACCCCCAAAGAGACCCCCAGGGCAGAAGAACGGATGTGCAAAGGGGTGGGGGAAATCTGCAATGATTTTGGGGCAATGATGATCGTGTGTGTGTTTCTTGTGGGACAATCTGGGAATGTGTCTGTGAAACACAGTCTGCAAACAGGAACATTCCTGAACTCAGCACACACGACTTTGGGAGGGGCTCTCCCCTCGTGCATCCGGCCCAATAAAGAATGTTGCTGCTTCGTGCTGCGCTGGTGCTGAGGAGGTTTTGTTTCACTGAAGTTTTGGTAACACCTCTGTGCCTGTGTCACAGACCCACAGAGCAGCTGTGATGTCAGAAAGGGGCTGTGTGACGTCACAGAGTGGGCTGTGACATCACAGGGTATCGGTGTGATGTCACAGGTAGGGCTGGTTTGTCCCAGAAGAGGCTGTGACATCACAGAGTGGGCTGTGACATCACAGGGTGGCTGTATGACATTATAGAGTCAGCTGTGACATCACAGAACAGCTGTGTGGTATCACAGAGAGGACTGTGACAACACAGATGGGTGCTGTGACATCACAGAGTGGCTGTGACATCACAGAGTGAGCTGTGACATTGCAGATAGGGCTGTGATATCACAGGGCAGAGGTCTGACATCATAGAGTGGATTATGACATCACTGAGTGGTTGTGACATCACAGCATGGCTGTGTGACATCCCGGGGTGGCTGTGTGACATCCCAGGGGGTTGGATGCCATGGCAACCCTCAGCAGTTCCAGTTCCCTTGGAAACCCCCCCAGGCCCCATTGCTGCAGTCAGGCTCCGTGGCCACTTGCCCGCAGAGCTGTGGCTGCCCTCGGCTGCCATGGCAGCCCTCAGGACAGAGCGGTGCCGGGCTGGTGCCAGCTACAATTGCAGTGACACTCGCTGATGCCCTCAGGTGCCACGGCAGCGGCCACAGGGACCCGTTCCTCACTTTGGTGCCACGGACACCAACGCTTGGCCCCGCTGCCATGGGCATTGGCACGGTCACCTGCACTCAGGGCCCGTGGCCGGGCACTGCTGCCATGGACACGGGCACGGAGCCCTGGGCCACAGTCGGCTGCCGTGGCCACCGGCCCAAGGTCCTGTAGCCAGGGCCGGGGCATGGAAAGGAGCCCATGGAGCCGTGGTGATGGTGGGTGGCCATGGGGTGCTGCTGTGGGCTGGGCCAGAGGGAATTTCCTTGCCAGGCCTTTCTCTGGGGCTGTGTTTGGCTCTGTGCTGAGCACAGCGTTGCTCACACTGAGATGGTTTTGTTCTTGCTGAGCTTGCACAGAGCCAAGGCCTTTCCTGCCCCTCGTCCGGCCACGCTGGCGAGGGGCTGGGGGTGCGGGGGAGCTTGGCAGGGGTCACAGCCAGGACAGGTGACCCCAACTGACCCCAGGCATATCCCAGACCACAGGACATCATGGCCAGGGTATAAAGTGGGGGGAACAAGGAGGAAGGGGGGACATTCCGAGTGAGGGTTTTTGTCTTCCCAGGTAACAGGCAGGCAGGACGGGGCCCTGTTTTGCTGATGGGCAGGGTCAGCACCAAAGACACAGACACCAACTGAAGGAACTGTGTCATTTGCTACAGCTCAAAGCAGCAAAGAATCACAGCAGGAGCAGCTCAGCAATGCCCCCAATCATCAGTGCCAAAGATTGCCTGCAGTGATTAACCAAGATCCAGCCCCAGTTCCCCTCAGACTTTACCATCACCCAGAGCCACCCATCAGCTGGGGGAAGCTGTCCCAGCCAGGGACTGGAGAGCCACTCCCGGACACTGGGAATTCCTGCAGCTGCCTCCAGCCACAGCTGAGGCTCCAACCCCGCTGGGAGAGGGCCCAGCTTTGACAGTGCTGGAGAAACAAACTGACAGCACTTCCAGTGCGGGAACATCTGCTTTCATCCTCCTCTGGGCTTCCTCCTAAGCCTGGCCAGGGCTCGAGGAGGAGCCAAGGGAGCTGACTTTGACCATACAGCCCCAAACAAGGCCAGATGTGGCCTTGTCCGGTTTCTAAATACAGAAAGGTAAATCTGTGTTTCACCAATGCACAGGTACATAGAACGTATTGTTAATAGTACTTTGTACTTTAATGAGTTAATGAGTGGGATACAAATATAACCGTTGGTTGGAAGGTTCATCAGGAGGTCAGCTTTGGCCCAGGGCCTGGTGTTCAGGCCTCAGTCAGGCCTGGTGTTCAGGCCTTGGAACTTCACTCAGTGCTTTGACCTAGAGATGAACTGCAACCTTCATAACAATTCTTCTAATAATGGAGTCTTAGATTTAGCTATTAGGCATAAAGGCAGCACCTCTTGTTCTCCAATTAAGTGCTGCTCAAAGTCATCACTCAGAGCTATAATTCACATTCCTTTTAAAACATGCCTCATTAGTTGCTATTCTCTGTTATTTATCAAATCCCCCTTTTTTCGTGAGACTGTGTCTCTTTTTGGACAAATCTCAGTGCTCCATTTCTCAGCACAAAGTGTCACAACAGCTCTAACATGGAATCATAACACACCAAGTGCTCACACTGCAGTGATGACAGTGACTGCCACAAATGCATTTCGCAGCAGCCTCCAGTTTGGCAGCCCCAAAGCCAATCCCAGCAAGGAGAATTTTCTTCTTTCTGCCACTCTTCTACTGCTCTTTCCATCGAGGTGATTCCTGACAGTTGGACTTCAAACCCATCACTGATAACAGTGCAGCATTCCTGTCCTAGAATAGCCCAGGCTCCTCCTTGGCCAGCAAGCAGATAATGCAAGGCCATGCGGGTCTGCAGAGCCCCCGTTTGTGTTTGTTGGAGCTCACAGGATGTGCTGTTGGATATTTTAACAGTATCATTTGCTGCTTCTTCTAATAATCGATTTAGCTCGTTAATGTGAACTCCACAGGATGAGGCAGCGCATGTGGGGCACAGGGTGAACCAGAATCTTTGGCTTTCTGAAATCCAAGGCACTCTTTGGGTGGAAAATGTTCTCTTAACATCAAACTCTTCCTCGCAGTTGTTGCTGAAGCAGCCTAAAGGGAGGCATCAATATTTTTCCTCAGTCTCATTCGGGTTAGGAACAATAATTCCATTGTCCATGGAGCTGGCACCGTTTTAATTGCAGAATAATGCCCCCAAGGTCCTTTGCTGTTCAGCTTTACCGCGGTGTCGGGGGTAACAAGGCTTGGTGGGTCCTTTCCCCTTCGGCTGGAGAGGTGCCGGGTCCCAGTCCCTGAGGGGCACCCAGGCTCCTGGCTGGAATCCGTGTGGAAGTCACTCAGTGTCACATCAGCCTTCACACGGAGCCCCGTGGATCAGAGCATTTTCCAGAGGGGCCGGGGGGGCAAACAGGGAGATTGGGTCCGGCAGGATCTGTAAAACAATATCCTGCAACATCTCCTTGTTCTCACACAGAACACTTGGCTGCAGGGACACATTCCCATCGTTCTGCCCAGGTTCCAGGATTCAAACAGTGCTGTCTTTCCCCAGAGCTGTTCCTTCAGCTGCCTCGGGAGGGCCATTGGGCCTCTGGACCCACACTCGGGCTCCATTATTAGGACTGCTGGAACCAAACCCTTTATCTCCACCAACAGTGGTCATTTGAGGTGGATCTCCTTTTTGCACAATTGTTTATAAAACTGCAATATCAATAATTGTGCTGGCCTGTCATGGAGTTAAATAATCCAATCTTGTTCATTATCATTTAACAGAATTACTTTGATCTCTCCTTGATAATCTGCATCAATTCCTCCTCCCATGACATGAACGCTTTGCAGGGCCAAGCTCCAGCGAGCAGTTATCAAACCAAAGTGTCCTGGAGGAATCTGAATTCCTATTCCTGCATTGATAACTCTCCCTTGCTTCTGATTTATCCCAATTAATCCTGATGCAGGAAGGCCCAGCCCTGCAGCCTCTGGGGTGGCCCTGTCAGGGCCCATCGCACCCAGAACGATTTCCCAGGAAGTCCAAGTCCCCCTGTCCATGGGTGGATTTGCAGACTGGGTGCAGCCGGGCACACCCAGGGGTTTCCATTTCCCCAGCAGGCCCATTGTTAAGGCTATGGAGCACATCTGGGAGATGGGTTCTCCATTGGGATGGGTTCCCATCTCCTCATTTTTTCAGCTGCTCTTTTAACAACCCCTTCATCTGTTCAACCAATCCTGCAGCTTGTGGATAATCTGGGATATGAAAAACCCAGCAGTCTTCATCACTGTCTTTTTCACAGGAACAGACAAAGCATTCCAGATCACAGTATCAGCAAACCCTATAAAAACAGCCAATTCCATCCCTTCCTCCTTTATGCGTTGTGTGCAATCTCACAAAATTTACCAGTGACCTTTGGGTCCTGGCCAGTCATTTTCTGGAGGGTATTTAGTGTGACATCCCTGAGCAACCATAGCTAAAGAATTTGTATTGTCAGCACTATTTCACATTATTATTTATTATCTATACAATATAAATATTATTTTATATATATATATAATATGATATTATTACTAGTTAACTTGCACAAAGACATTTGAGCTCAAGATTAAAAACTTCTTCTATTGCTCCATGTGGGAGCGTTCCAACAACAATTGTTCCTTCTGTTGGTGCTGTTTGCAATACGCTGTAAACAAAATCCATCCTCCTCTTCCCAAACCCACAAGCTCTTTTCCTTTTTCCATGTCCAATTTTTGGATGCATTTTAAGACATCCAGCGCTTCAGCTCCTTTTAACCGACTGCCCCACTGCTCTCACGGTGCTCCGACCTCAGCCCACTCCAGAGCCAGCGAACTCCAGGGAAGCTCTTCCCATCCAGGATTTCAGACAGGACTGATTCCTTACATTTACATTTAAAAAGTGACATTTTGGTGTGATCTGGCCAGACTACACCAATTTTGTTGAACCAGTGGGCAGGGCCAGCACCAAAGACACAGACACCAACTGAAGGAACTGTGTCATTTGCTACAGCTCAAAGCAGCAAAGAATCACAGCAGGAGCAGCTCAGCAATGCCCCCAATCATCAGTGCCAAAGATTGCCTGCAGTGATTAACCAAGATCCAGCCCCAGTTCCCCTCAGACTTTACCATCACCCAGAGCCACCCATCAGCTGGGGGAAGCTGTCCCAGCCAGGGACTGGAGAGCCACTCCCGGACACTGGGAATTCCTGCAGCTGCCTCCAGCCACAGCTGAGGCTCCAACCCCGCTGGGAGAGGGCCCAGCTTTGACAGTGCTGGAGAAACAAACTGACAGCACTTCCAGTGCGGGAACATCTGCTTTCATCCTCCTCTGGGCTTCCTCCTAAGCCTGGCCAGGGCTCGAGGAGGAGCCAAGGGAGCTGACTTTGACCATACAGCCCCAAACAAGGCCAGATGTCGGATTTCATGGCCTTGTCCGGCTTCTAAACACAGAAAGGTCAATACATGTTTCACTAATGAGTGGATACATCTATCACAGCGCTAATAATCATGCATATTTCGGTAATGAGCAGCTACAAAGATAACCTTTGGTTGGAAGGTTCACCCAGAGGTCACCTTTGGCTCAGGGCCTCTTGTTCAGGCCTCAGTCAGGCCTCTTGTCCAGGCCTTGGCACTTCAGGGATGTGGTTTAGTGCTGGGCTTGACAGTGATGGGTTAATGGTTGGACTCGATGAGCTCCGAGGTCTTTTCCAACAGGAAGGATTCTGTAATTCCAGGATTCAGCCAGGTCCATGGCACCAGCATGACTTTGCCCCAAAGTCTCCTCTTGCTCAGCTCTTGTGGCCCAAGGCTTCAGCTCCTTCAGCTCCTGGTGCTGAGCTGCTCATGCTGAACGAGACGACTCAGAGAGAAGAATACAGCTCATCCAATTCCTTCTGGCACACGGAGAGGGGAGGCTGTGAAAAGAGGAGCATTGTTTGCTGTGGCCTCCTCTGTGCCCTTCACGCCTTTCAGCGCTTTGAAACAGCCAAGAGCTTTCTCCAAGAGTGCAATGAAGCAGCTGTTCCTGCTCCCAGTCTGTGCCCTTGACTGCTTTTGTCCCTCTTGCTGTGCCCTCTGTGCCCCCGGGGCTCGGTGGCTGCTGCCCAGGGCTGTGGCACTGGCACAGCTCCAGTGCTCGAGACCCTCCTTTCTCTGCCCTTGGAGCTGCCTGCTCACAGCAGCCTTTTCCATCTGCAAGCTCCACATGGACAGGGAGTGCCCACCTCTGCTCCTTGCACACCCTCCAGGAGCCCAGGGCTGCTGTGACACCGCTGCCAACGGGAGGGAACAGTGGCAGGGGCTGTGCTGAAAGTCAGCTCCATTTGCTGCTGCTGCTGCTGCTGCTGCTGCTGCTGCTGCTGTGGGGGTCATTTGTCCAGCCCTGCCCCAGAGTCAGGGATCAGATCCAGGCCCTGCTGCTGCTCCCTCGGGATCAGCCACAGTTTGGGTGTTGCTGTCAGTGCCAGCAGGAGCGGGCGCTGGAGCAGCGGGTGCTGACAGTGCCCCAAGCCCCGGGGCCCGAGGGGTGCCTGGGCTGCGGGGCTGGCAGGGAGCTGCCCCTTGTTCTCCCTGTGCCTCACGCAGAGCTGGGCCGCTCACAAGTGGGGCAGCACAGCAAACAGGGAGCCTGCGAGTCTCTGCCAGCCCTGTCTGCTCAGAGATTAGGCCTTGGAGCTGCAGGGGGACAAAGGCAGCTGCTTCTGCTCCCTCTGCGTGGCCCCGTATTCAGCAGTGCTGCTCCATCATTTAGGATGTGTTTTCTGTTTAAATTAATAGAAAAACAAAAAAGAAACAACCAAAAACCAGAAAAAATCATGAAACCAAAACCCAAATGTGGAGTGAAAAATCTTTTGTAAGTCTGGATTAAGAGGTAACTGATCTTTTCAAAAAGACAACTCAGGTATTTGTAAATATGCTGATGGCATTGATCCATCTTACTGACCTCAGCAGTCCTTTTTTAAAGATGCTGGGCTTTGTTTCCAACATTGTTATTTTAAACTGTGGTTGAAGCAATAGGAAATTGATTGTGCCCTGCCAGCTCCGAGCAGGACTGGCAATCTAAACTCTGTCCCACCCCAACTCATGGAGAAGATGCCCTTCCTTCTCACCCTGTGAGTGAGCTGAAAATTCCCTCTGAAATTGTCAGGGGGTTCTTAAAGACGCAAAGTCCCACTCAGGGCTTTTTGCTCTGGTTTGGCACTGGAGAAGGACAATTCTTCATCCATCAGCTCCAGACTGCACTGCCTCAGGAACACGGCCCACTCGCCAGGTTGGGCCCACTCGTGGCACTTCCAGAGGAGGAAGAAAGTGCAATGGCACAATTCCAGCCCAAAAGGAAGGAAGAGTGGGACAGACAGAACACCCTGTGCAGATCCAGGCATTCAGCTGGGACTGTGCAGAGTTTGGGTGCTTGCCAGTGGGATGTGTGTCCCTGCCTGCAATCTCTTGGCCTGCACGAGAGTCTCACTCACCTGCAAAAGCAGAAAGCTCCGTCGCTGTGCTCGCAAGGGGCTCGTCTGATGCAAAGCTGTCAGAGCCCTGTGAGGGGAGAGCGGGCCCAGCCGTGCCCGGGGCTGAGCCCCAGCACGGCCCTGGCAGAGCCTGGAGCAGCCTCAGCATCCGCAGAGCCCGGCTGCAAGGAGAGAAAGCAGAACCCGCCCGTCAGGTGAAGCCTCCTGTCCCCTTGTCCCAGCCGCCCGCGGTGCCCAGGCCGTGCTGGCCGTGCTCAGAGCTGGGCCCAAAGCTGCCCAGCATTGCTGCCTTTGGGAGCAGAGCAGGAGGGCAGGACACGTGCCCAGCCTGCAGCCAGCCATGGCACAGCCACCTCCTCAGCAGCTGCCCAGAGCCCAAAAGCAGCTTGGCAGCCACTGAAGAATTGGCTGCAGCTGCCCCAGCAAAGGGGGAACCTTTGGTGCCCAGCCAGGCCATGCCATGCCCAGCTCTGGCAGCATCCCCCTGGCTCTGGACTCACCTGCACACTGGCCGTGCAGCGTGTCTTTGGAGAAGGTGCCACAATCAAAGTCCATCATCTTCAGCTGCCGCTGGCCAGCTCCAGGAAGGGGTTGTTGTCCTTGAGCTCGTCCTTGGTGGCTCCAGCAGCAGCAGCCCCACCTGGTACAGCTTCTCCAGGGGCTCCTTCTCCTTCCCTGGGGCCACACCAGGCTCTCAGGGTTCTGCCCAGGGCCCCAGCCATCAGTGAACCAGACAAGCAAAACCTGGGGGGATGGTGGCCACCAGTGCTTGCCAGAGCAGGCCTCCAGCTCAGCTGCAGCCCAAGAGCTGCGGGTTCCCTTCTGATGCTCCCTGCTCACAGCTACAGGCAGGACAAAATAGTCTGCTTTGCTTTGCCACTGATTGCCAAGAGATGGGTGGGGCTGTCACCTGCCAGGCCCCTGGATCACACTGTGCCCGTGGGGCTCTGCCATCCTCTAGGGCACATGAACACCCTGCAGCCAAGGCTCACTGAAGAGCTCTTCCAAGGACGGCCTGGCCAAGGGCTGCATGGACAAGCACCTCTGAAGAACATCCTGGCACTCTGGGCACAGAAAGCAGAAACCACCAGGCAGCTGCAGAAGGATCCCGCCCGCTTTGCCCCCCGTTCCCGTGCCCAGGCCATGCTGGCTGTGCCCAGAGCTGTGCCTAAACTTGCCCATGGATTCTGTGCTTTGGAGGGCAGCAGGAGAGCAGGACATGTGCCACCTGCTCAGAGCTGCCAGAGCGGGATGCTCCTGAGCCCGCTGCTGCCTCCCAGCACTGCTATTCCCCCCGTGCCACAGAGATGAGGGATCCACACAAAAGGAACCAGACCAGGAGCCCACACTTTCATTGCCTGCCAGAAATGGGTCTCTTTTTGCTCTGCATTCCTTTCCTAGCAGGGGTTATCTATTAAAAACAAGAAAAAAAAGGAAAGAACCAGAAGAAGTATGAGAAAGAAAAACAAAACCCAAATGTGGAGTGAAAAGTCTTCTGCAACTTTGGATTCAGAGGGAATTGATATTTTTCAAAAGAGAACTCAGTTATTTATCTTTTTTTTGTTTCATTCAGTACTTACATTGTTTTCACTCATTTCCTTCCTTCCTTCCTTCCTTCCTTCCTTCCTTCCTTCCTTCCTTCCTTCCTTCCTTCCTTCCTTCCTTCCTTCCTTCCTTCCTTCCTTCCTTCCTTCCTTCCTTCCTTCCTTCCTTCCTTCCTTCCTTCCTTCCTTCCTTCCTTCCTTCCCTCCCTCCCTCCCTCCCTCCCTTCCTTCCTTCCTTCCTTCCTTCCTTCCTTCCTTCCTTCCTTCCTTCCTTCCTTCCTTCCTTCCTTCCTTCCTTCCTTCCTTCCTTCCTTCCTTCCTTCCTTCCTTCCTTCCTTCCTTTCCTTCCTTCCTTCCTTCCTTCCTTCCTTCCTTCCTTCCCTCCCTCCCTCCCTCCCTCCCTCCCAAGCTGCTTCTCACCTCATTGAAGGGGTGCAAAGAAGCAGGATCCCCTCCCAGATAGGGTTCTCTCTCACTCCCAAAATGTGGGGATTCACCTCAGCCCCCCAACTTGCAGGGAGTTTAAGGCACCTTCCCCAAATTCACTGCATCTCCCAGAAGCCCCTTAGAGGCCCCAAAACTGTCAAAAAGCAGCAGGAGCCTCCCCGGAACCCACTGAGGAACGGGGTCCCCCCGGCCTCATCATGCGCAGCCTTCAGCTGTCTCAGGCAGAGCCCATCCCGCCCTCAGCAGCCCCAGCCCAGCCCAGCCCTCCTGGGCAGGAAGCCCCAATGGCCGAGCCGGCCTGGGACACTTGCAGGGATGCGGGGGCAGCCGCAGCTTCTGGGGCCAGCCTGTGCCAGGCCCTGAGCGCCCTGCCAGGGAACCATTGCTGCCCCACATCCCATCTCAGCCTGCCCTCGGGCAGCGGGAAGCCGTTCCCTGGGGCCCGGCCCCGCAGGCCCTTGGCAAGAGTCTCTCTCAGCCAGCAATTGCTGCTCCTCCCTGCTGCGGGGCCCAAGCTGCAAGTTGATTTTCTGCCGCTGGCCCCGGCCCAGCCCCGAGCCAGGGCCAGGACCTTGCCCTGGAGCTCTGCGGGCGCTGCCTTTGTGCGGCCGCAGCGCAGCGGCCGCAGCTCGGAGCTGCCCTTTGTGTCCCCGCCGGCAGCTGCCAGAGCTGGCGGGGCCGGGCCAGGGCCGGGCCAGCCCCGGCCTTCCCGGCTCTGGGACACAGCGGCGGCAGCCCCAGCCTTCCAGCCCTGCACACGCTCCCACACAAGCCTCCAGAGCCGCGGCCACGCAACGCAACTGACCGGCCGCTGACCCCCCAGCCTGGCCTGATGGCCATTCCTCTGCCCACACCTCGGCCAAGCTCCCCTTGGCCACCTCCTGAGCCACAGTGCCACAGACAAGTGGCACATACAGCTACAGAGCTCTGCCCAGAGCTGGCAGGGAACGTTCATTCAACAGAAAAACCACCAAGAAAAAGAGAACTGCCCCCAGCAGAGCTGTTCCCTCCTGCAGTACTTACACCTGCACACCCACAGCCCCTGAGACTGCAAGCAATGAGCATTCCCTGGGCACATGTGCAGCCCAAGCAGCTCGAGGACAGCCTTGCAGCAGGACTGCTCTCAGCTGAGCCAAAAAGGCCCCTCTGGCAGCTCTATGATTCGCCCCACACCGGGCCAAGAGACACTTCCCAGACAAAGCCCAAGAAGCGGGTGTTTGCTTTATTCAGCACGCTGGGTGTGCGGGCATCGCTCCTCCTAACACCCACCCCAGGCACACGGCAGATTACAAGATGTGGTTCCATTTCAGGCATGTTCATTGTTTTCCCTAGAAAAGGTGTGGTTGTGCAAACCATTTCTCAGCACTCGTTATTATCAGGAGCACACGCGGAGCGCAGGCCCAGGGCTCCCTGGTGGTCGTGCTCAGGAAGGCTCGGTGGGCATTTGATGAAGGCTGAACGTCTTCCTTGCTCTGCACTCTTCACCTTTCTCCTCTCGGCATGCGCAGTCTCTTGGCAGCTGTTTCAGCACTTTCTTCCCTGCTTTCGGCAGCTTTGTTCCTCATTCCTGCCAGCTTTGTTCCCTATCTCTTGCCAAGGTGTTCAGCTGGCTTCTACATTGGTTACTGTGCATTTTATTCTTGCCCAAGGACGCCCAAGTACAATGATTTTCACCCTTTCACTGGGGCTTGGCACACACTGGAGGAGGGTGTCTGTTTTCAGTGAGGAAACTCAGGAGTTTCAGATTGCTTCAAAAAAACCCCAACAACCTCCCCCTTTGGCTGAGTGCAGCCAGTTCTCTGAGCAAAGCAGGTCCCAGGTGAGTGAGGAGAGACAGGATGGGGCTGGGAATGTGGAGCAGGGTTCTCCGCGCTGGGTCAGACCTCAAGGCACAGCTTCTGTGACCAGGCCACACCTCCTTAGGAGAGACCCTCCATCAGTGTCAGTCACAGAATGCTGCAATCACCTCTTCTCTAAAGAGAACAGCAATAAAATACACCCCTTAAAATAGGAATGCATATTTCTTAGAAGCTCTTTGAAATATTTCTCCATAACTGGAGAAGGAAACCTTCCTAATGAACTGCACCAGGCCAGAGGGAAATCAAGGCAGAGCCAGGGTTTGTCAGCACTTGCTTGATCCTAATGAGCCCCGTGGTGCATTTGGGGCTGAGCCCTTGAAGCTCAGGGCCTGAGAGGAGATTGCACAAACCTTTCCAGGAGTCAAAGGCAGAGGAAACACCCAAAGTGTCTCGAGGCATTCATGGGTCCCACTGAGGTCCATCCCCAACACAGGCTCCTCATGGACTCCTTGGAAGAGAGACTTGGAAGCCAGGATTGCCCAAAAACCTCTCAGAGCCTCAGTGTGGGAAGGAAAATCCCAAGTACCTTAAAACCCTTGAGTATCTCAGAGCATTAATGAGCCCCACTGAGTGTCACTGCAAAGCTCTCAAGGGACTCGTTAAAGTAATTGGAGATAATTGGAGGCCATGACTGCACAAACCTCTCAGAGAGTCAGTGTCAAAAAGAAGTACTTAAATTACCCCTGAGTACCCTGAAGCATTAATGAGCCCCACTGAGTGTTGTTACTGACAAAGAATCTCCAGGGGCTCATTAGAGCAGATAATTGGGGGCCAGGATTGCACAAAGCTCTCAGAGGCTCCCAGGCAAAAGCCAAAGCCAAAGTCCTTTGAAAACCCTGCAGTCCCTGGGAGCATTCAGGAGCCCCCAGGGCCATTCCTGACCAAGGCTCCCCAGGGACTCCTTCCAGCAGATCCCTGAGGCCACTGGGATGTGGGGGGATGCTGAGGGCAGGACAAGGGGCTGACAGTGCCCAGCCTTGCTGGGGCTGTGCCCAGGAGGCCCCAGGGCCTCAGGACAAGGTGTCTCCTCCCAGCCCTTGGTGGCACAGATGCTGCTGTGCCCCAGGGCACCAAGGCTTGGCTTCTCTTTGTCCCCCCCTGTCATCCCTGCCTCCAGTTCTCTGCTCTGACCGGAGCCTGGGGACACTTTCTCAGTCGTGTCCCTCACTGGGACCCATGAAAACTTCCAGAAACTTTGAAGTTCAATTCTGACTTGAATCCTTGAGAGGTTTCTGCCAGTCCCTGTCAGGGACTGATGTTCAGGGCCTCAGCACCAAGCCCCAAGAGGGTCATTCCAGTCCTTGTGCTGTGTCTGTGCTGCTGAGCTGGGCCGGGCTCCTGGCACAGAGGCAGCTCCTGGCAAGCGGCAGCGCTGCAGAGAGACAGCTCTGGCCAGGAGCAGCTCCTGGGCACAGCCCAGCAGGGCTGGGGCACTGCCTGCAGCCAGCCTGGGCACAGCACAGAGGCACACAGGGCTTAAACTCAGCCGGGGCTGGGAAGGGGCTGAGAAGTGACTGGGGGGGCTCCAAACGCAGCCCAGGGTGCTCTGAGGAGGAAAGACCCACCCTGTGCTGGGAAGGCAGCTGCAGATCCAGCCAGGGCTCAGAGCTGGGGCTTCCTGAGCAGCTTCATGGCACAGAGAAGCCCAACAAGTGCTTGGAATGTGAGAAGAGCTTCAGCTGGAGCTCCAGCCTGCTCTGCCACAAGAGGATCCACACTGGGGAGAGGCCCTGCAAGTGTCCTGAGGGTGGGAAGAGCTCCAGTCTCCTCGGGCACCAGCGCAAGCACACAGAGGAGTGCTCCTTCTGCTGCCCTGACTACACAAAAGGCTTCAAGTACAACTCCACCCTCGTCACCCACCGGCGCATCCACACCGGGGAGAGGCCCTGTGAGTGTCCCCAGTGTGGGAAGAGCTTCTCCAGGAGCTCACAGTTGGCCCCACACCAACAGAGCCACCAGTAAGGGAAGCCCTGCGAGTGCCCTGACTGTGGCAAGAGCTTTGAACTCTGCTCCAACTCCATCCCCCAGAAGAGCCCTGGTGACCCACATTCCCTGTGATCCACGTTGGGAAGACACCTGGCTGATGGTCCTTTTGTTTTGGCCCTAATTTTCTTTTGATCCATCTTTGTCCCTTAAAACCACCCCAAACTGGGGTAAAAATAAAGAAATTGATCAGAGACATCTAAAGTCTCACTATTTTGCTGGATTTTGGGTTCAGGGTGATGTTTGGCAGAGGAGGATGGAGACTGTCTCTGTCCCTCTCACCCCACTCGGTGCCCAGTGAGGGTCTGTGTCCTTCTCCCCTCGGGATTCTTGGGAGATGCTTGTGGGGGTTTGGGGGTGTCTCTGTCCCTCTCACCCCGATGATGCTTGGGCGGGGTCACACCAGGGGTGAGAGGGACAGAGACCCCCCCCGGCCTCCCCAGGTGTGAGAAGGTCGGAGAGCCCCTGAGCACACTCAGCAGTGAGAGGGACACAGAGCCCCTGGTCCCCAGCCCTGCACAAGCATTCCCTGGGGTGAGAGGGATGGAGATCCCTGAGCATCCCCCAGGGTGAGGGGGGCAGGGACCCCCAAGCATCCCCTGGGCTGAGAGGGACAGGGACAACCTCTCCAAGCCCCTCCCAAGCATCCCTTGGCACCAGACCAAATAAATTTGGCAGAAATCAAACTTAACTCTACACAAAATGCTTTGAGCAATGTTTGCTCTTCCCACAGGTCACTTGTGGTGAAAACACAAACAAACCCCAACCATGAATGAACCGACAGCACAAGCAGTTATGGTGGCAATTCAAAGTTCCAGCTCAGCTGCTGCAGGTTCCTGTAAAAGAAAAGTGAAAGTTCGGCCCAATACAGATGATTGAAAGGAAGGAAAACTCTGTGTAGCTGTTCCAAAGTTGGCAGGGAGAAAGAGAAAAATGATTCTCCCATTTGGCAAAGTCCCGCAGCCTGTGAGAGAGAAAAGGGGGAGAGCAAGGGAGTGACAGGGACAGAGACCTCCCCTGGGGAGGGGCGAGTGTGACACTGTCCCCTGTGTGTGTGGCCTTCCCGGGGTGGGGGTTTCACACCTGAGCCAGTCTGGGTAAGGGGGGTGGTGTTCACTCCCCCTGAGCAGGGGTTACCCCACACCCCCAAAACTCCTCCTGCCCCCTTGGGTGGGGGATGGGGGTGCAAACCTGGCCTCAGCAAATGGGTCTGGGGGCTGGGGCCTCCCCCAGCCCGACCCCAGCCAGGGCTGATTTTCAGGACAGCTCTGGGCTTGGCTTTCTGGTGGATTCATTCTCCTCCCTCAGCCTTGTTTACTTCTTAGAGTAAAGAACTGTTACTCCCTTTCCTGCATTTTTGCTTGGCAGCCCTGTAATTGTGGGATTGGATCCGAGGGCATCATCGGGGCACTGCTGGGCCCCCTGGACCAAGGGGCCGGTGTGATTCTGAGGGGCCCCGTGGATCCAAGGAGACCATGGTGCTCCTGCAGGTCCTCATGGAATCACGGAGTCCATTGGGACACTGCTGGGCCCACGGAACCAAGGGAACATGGAACAGCTCTGGCTGCCTTGGGCTCCTGGGGCCGCCTGGCAGCTCCGGCTGACCTTGGCATGGCCAGAGCTGCTTCTCACCTGCCCTGGAGCGCTGGGGCTCCGTGCTTTCCTTCCTGTGGAACAGAACTGTCCTTCTCCTCCAGGGGCCCATGGCCAAAACTGGGATTCTACATCCAAATTTGATTATGTAAGGATTGTTCCCATATGAAACTTGCCAGGACAGACAGCTCTGGCTGGCCTTGGCCTTTTGGGGGCCACCTCTCATCTGCCTTTGAAACACTGCAGGGCTGTGCTGTTCTTCCCATGGAATAAAACATCTTTCAAATCCAGGTGTCCATGGCCAAAATTGGGAATCCTGCTCCAAAATTCCATATATCCAAGTACAGCTCCCAGGCAAAATCTGCCAGGACTGACAAGTCCAGCTTCCCTTGGCTTCCTGAGGGCCAGCTCTCAGCTGCCTTTGAAATGCTGGGGCTGTGCTTCTCTTCCTGTGGAACAGAACCATCCTTCTCCCCCAGCTGCCCATGGCCAAAATGGCAATTTGGCCTCCAAAATTCCATCTATCCCAGGATTGCTGCCAGACAAAAGCTGCCAAGGCCAACAGGTCTGGCTGGCCTTGGCCTCTGGTGGCCGCCTTTCATGGATCACAGGGAGACTGTTTTATCACAGATACTATGCATGGTTAGATCCACCCCTCGATCTCGTGCCCACCTATAGGTGGCATCTCTGCCTTGATGACCTGAGGCATCGTGTCCCCACGAGTAGGGCTAATGAGGAACACCAAAACCACAAGCAGGTAGATCAGGCTGCAAAGATAGAGGTGTCCCAGATAGACTTGGATTGGCAACATAAAGGAGAGTTGTTCCTAGCTCGATGGGCCCATGATGCCTCAGGCCATCAGGGCAGAGATGCCACCTATAAGTGGGCACGAGATCGAGGGGTGGATCTGACCATGGACAGTATCTCCCAGGTGATCCATGACTGTGAGACATGCGCTGCGATCAAGCAGGCCAAGCGGGTGAAGCCCCTGTGGTACGGTGGGCGATGGTCCAAATACAAGTATGGGGAGGCCTGGCAGATTGATTACATCACACTGCCTCAAACCCGCCAAGGCAAGCGCTATGTGCTCACAATGGTAGAAACCACCACTGGATGGCTGGAGACCTACCCTGTGCCTCACACTACTGCCCAGAACACCATCCTGGGCCTGGAAAAGCAAGTTCTTTGGAGGCATGGCACCCCTGAGAGAATTGAGACCAACAACAGGACTCATTTTAAGAACAGCCTTATCAACACCTGGGCTAGAGAACATGGCATTGAGTGGGTGTACCACATCCCTTACCATGCACCAGCTGCAGGCAAAGTGGAACGGTGCCATGGATTGTTGAAAACCACCTTGAAGGCACTGGGTGGGAGAACTTTCAGAAATTGGGAGCAGCATCTGGCAAAGGCCACCTGGTTAGTTAACACCCGAGGTTCCACCAGTAGAGCGGGTCCAGCCCAATCTGAATCCCTGCATACAACAGATGGAGATAAGGCCCCAGCAGTGCATGTCAGAGGTCTCTTAGGAAAGCCTGTGTGGATAAATTCTGCCTCGAGTACAGACAAACCCATCCGTGGGGTTGTCTTTGCTCAGGGACCTGGTTGCACATGGTGGGTAATGCAGAAAGATGGAACAACGCATTGTGTACCGCAGGGAGATCTGATTGTTGGGTGAAAACCACCTGTAGTGTGAAATGCCTGTGTACCCCTGCTTGCTGAGGGTCACTGTCACGGTTCATACATAGCTGTATATATATATATATATATATATATATATATATGTATATGTATTGATGTGTGTGTGTAGAGTTAGAATATATTCGTTTGGGCATTGAGCCAATGCTATGGGATAAGGGGTGGAATGTCTTGGGGTGACTTTGTGATGTGTATCCCGTATCCCTGCCCTATGCCTAGAAATTAACTTTGTGCCTTTCTATGCCTCTAAACCGAGCCTGAGAGGGGGAAGGAAAAACTGAGCAAAACTTTTTCAAAGCACTTTGCAGCTTGTTCAAGGTCACACAGAGATAGAGACTTTCTTTTTCCCAGCTGCAGCAGGGGAGGGAGGAGGCAGCCAGCTTGCTGCTTCCCTGGTCAGCTTTTGGCCAGTTCTTCAGCTTCTTTTTCTCCAAAGGGAGACTGCGAGCTGAATTTTTTTTCATTCCCTGGAATTTTGGATTTTCTCCCTTTTCTGCTGGACTGCTTCAATATCAGAACACATCAGGAGGACTTGCCACCGAGCACAGAGGGCCTGGCCCTGGGCCAAGCCCCAGCTCCGAGGAGACCAAAGGGAGGACTCTAACACTTTCCCAGGTTTTTTCTCCACAGCGAGAGATTTTATTATTTAGCATTATTTTCCTCTTCCCATGTGTTTGTTAAATCAATAGTTTTTATCTCCTTCACTTTCCTTTGAGGAAAACTTATTTTTTCCTGAACCAGGTTCGGGGAGGGGTGGTTGTGCCTTCTCTCAGAGGATATCTTTCTAAATTTGGCCAAACCGGCACATATGCAAATGAACCAAACTTACAAAAGTGTGAAGAACTCGTGACCTGTTGTCCATCTTGGGGTCCATCTTGGCAGTAGCCTCTGGCTACCCTGGGTGTACCTTTGAAGGCCTTTCAAATAAATACCTACCTTTATTCCCTTATTCTGCTCTAGCCTCTGTTTTTAGGTGGCCTCTCTAGGCATCAGCAGGGGCTGCAATTCCACACTTGTGGAGACCAGAACCGCCCCCAGGATCCCAACACTGCCTGACAGCGCTCCGGACACCGGGATGGCCGCGCGTCCCAGTCTCGGCCACTGTGCTGCTGCTTCGTTTGCTCGTAGGCGCACCCAGAGGCCACTGTTAAGCCCGGGTCGTCTCTGGTTCTGCCCTCTTCCTGATCCCGTGCAGGGATGCAGCGCTGCTGGGCTTTCAGGAAGCTGCTCTTGAAAACTTCCAGCATTCCAAGCTCCTTGGCCCTCCGTGGAGGCTTGCCACGGAATCCCTCACAGCTGCCTCCGGAGCATACTCCTGTTGGCTGTTCTAAAATCCAGGGCCTTCAGGGTGCTCAGCAAGACCTCTGACTCCACAGTGTTGTGGAACTGAACCTTCAGGACAGGGACCTTTCCAGCCTGAGCTGCCCTCGTTCCTCTGTGTCTCTGCACAAAACATGGCATGGTGTGGATACAAAAATGCTGCTAGCAAGGATTTTCTTACTATTTTCTAAGCCCTGTGAGAGACTTTTCTCTCTCACAGAAGAGGCAGCAGAGTTATGTACACAACCAAACACCTGCATCCTTGAAAAGTCTTTTTTATAGTACAGTAGAAAATATTTGGACAATGGATGTTTTAGGATTTTAGCCGATCACCCCAAGGGGTGGCTGATCCTTTGTCCAATTAGACTATGAAGAAAAAAGTCTATGAAAGAGTTTGTAAAATATTTAAATAAATCAATCTTGCTCCACAATTCCTGCCTGCTGGAGCTTCTCTCCTGCTCCCTACGGCTGCGGGACACGGTGATATACCCCAGGGTTGCAGTAAAAGCACGGAAGAGAGCGGCAGGAGGGGCCTGTGTGTCCCAGGGCTCAGGTTTTGGGCCGCTTCAGCACCACAGAGATGCAGCTCAAGTGAAGAAGCCAAACTGTTTATTAATAGGAAGCGAAGCGAAGGGATGAGCTGGGAGGAAAAAAGGGGATGGGCAGGGTCTCAGGGCTGGAGGGCTGGAGCTGTCAAAAGGGAGGGAGAGGGCAGGAGCTATGGGAGCTTTCCACAGGCTCAGCTGTGACCAGCATCAGCTGTGCCTGGAGCTCCAGCTGCTCTACTCTAGTCTCCAGATGGTCTCATCTTCCAGGATATCTGGAGGTCTTAAAGGGACACTGGTTCTGAGCCAGCAGATGAACGTAGTTCTGCAGCTCTTTCGTTGAATATTTCCTGAACTATGATGTTTGTCTGGGAAGGGCTGTCGTCTCTCCTCAGGGCTTGAAGGGCTGGAAGAGACAGGAACAGAGCGTGGATCTGCAGGAATCCAAGCAGACCTTCCTGCCAGGGCCATCTCACCCAGCTCCTGCCATGGCCAGAAGACAGCAGGGGCCAAGGAGATCAGCCAGAAGGTGCTGGCCATGAACCTCCCCACCGTGTCCCTGAAACCTCTCTGTGCTCTGCCCACGTCACCCCGAGTCCACACACGGAGCAAAGCCCCCACAGCCAGGGCAGGGATTGCGGCTCCCGAGCCAGGCATTGCAGCTCGCCCCCGCCAGCCCCCGCTGCCAGCCCGCTGCCCTCACTCACCCTCGCTGAGGACCTGGAGCTCTTGCTTGTGCCCCCTCAAGAACACCCTGGCAGTCCCTGGGAGCACAGAGGCGGTCACGGCCCCGCGGCACAGCTCGCTCGCAGCGGCGCTGCCAGCCCCGTGGCCACACGCTCTCCTGCCCCGGCAGGGCTCAGCCCGGGCCCTTGCCGCATCCTGACGCCCGAAGGCACGGCTGCGAGAGGGCGGCAGCGGCCCCGAGGGCAGGCGGGGCTCCACGGCCCCGGGCCCGGATCCCGCTGCCGGGGCAGCAGCCGGGGCTGGGGCCGAGCTGCGGCGGGGCGGGGAGGGGCCCCGGGCTTGTGGCTCACCGATGAACCTGGCGGCCGCCTCTCGCAGGGACTCCTGTGGGCTCTCCACGAACGGCAGCGCCTGGTGCAGGCGCTCGGCCGCTCGGCTCCTGTCCTCTGCCAGCTGCAGAGAGCGCCAGGAGGGAAGGGTTGGCGCGGGCTCAGCCCCTTGGCCGGGCTCTCTGCGCCCAGCCCTGGCCTCCCCTGCCCGCACGGCCCCGAGGCCCGGCCAGCAGCCGCTGGCGCCGGGCTCTGGAGGGGGCCGAGGGCCGGCTGCTGCCCGAGGAGCCGCGGTGCCGCCCCGCGCCACAGCCCAGCGGGGCCGGGGCTCCATCGGCTCCCGGCTCGGGGCCACAGGAGCCTGGAGCAGAGCCCGGGGAAGGGAGCAGCGTGTGGGGCGCAGGCTGGCGCCCCTGGTGCAGCACAGCTGCCAGCCCCACGCACTGGGCGCCAGGGGCAGGGGACTTCTCCAGGCTCAGCTTAGGCTTCCAGGCGGTCCTTACCAGGCACTCGGCAAACTTCGACAGCTGCTCCTTCTTCACCAGCTGCCCAAGATTTCTCCTCTTCAGGAACTTGGCCGCACAAATCAGCGTTTCCCGAGAAGCCTGGAGAGCAGCAGAGACACGGAGATGGCACCACAGCCCAGGGCACAGGACCCGCGTCCCTGTGCCAAGGCCAGGAGAAGGCTGCAGCCTGCGAGGCCCCAGGGCAGGAGGCAGCTGAGCCCCCTCCCAGGAGGACACATCAGCCCACAAGTCCTCACCTCTGCCACGTTCCGGTTCTCATCATGGCAGTGGAATAAAAGTGGGAGTAGGCTCTGGCACACAATTGTCTTAAGGGGCTTTTTTCCCTCGTCCACTACCAACTCCATCACCTTGCAGAAGAGGTGAATGGAGAGTATCTGCACATTGCTGTTGTCCTGGAGTAAAGGAAAAAAGCTCAGCAGCAACTTCTCCAGCCCATGTGGGCAACGGCCTAAAAATCCACAGGGCACAAAGTGTCTGGGCAGCAGCCAGTGTCAGTGGCTGGGGGCACAGAGCCTTACATTTTCAAAGAGTGGCAAGAGCGCCTCAGCCAGTTTCGGGGCAGTGGTGCTGGATACCAGGATGTCTTTGTTCTCCAGCACATTCATGAACACAGAGAGGGACATCCTGACCACCTCTCCGTCTGCATCGCCCAGCAGCTCCACAAGCCGTTGAGACAGGCTGCCCATTCTTCTGGCCTGTGTGGAACACAAGGCTGTGCTGTGAAGCCACGAACGGCTGCACTGCCTACACCACCCTGGCCCTGCAAGCCCACCCTGCTGCCTCAGGGCCCAGAGGCCAAAGGCCTGTCCCGAAGCACTGGGGCAGCTGAGCCGGGAGGCAGGAGAGCTGGGAGCAGCTGCCTCAGCTCCTGAAGCCCAGCCAAGCCCATGTGACTGCTTTCCCCAGCGCAGCTTCAGCCGCTGCCGCCTTCTCACCATGGCGGGATCCTTGCTGAGCACCACGAGGCCTCTGAGTGCCAGGCGACATCTCTGCCTGCACTCGCTCAGCAGGTACCTGGGCATGATCTCCAGGATGTTGTCACCATATTTACTTAAGTCCAGGCACTCGAGGACCTGAAAGGCACAGGGCAGTGACAGGGGAGCCGGCCGGCAGGAGCCCGGAACTGCCCAGGGCTGGGCCCGGGCAGCAGCGCAGGGCGCGGGCACCGTCCCAGGCAGCTGCGGCTACGAGAGGGCAGAGAGGTGGGAGGCAGCTCAGCGAGGCAGCGCTGGCCGTCAGGCTCACCTCCACAAGGAAAGCCAGGAAGGGCAGATCCCAGCATGGCTCCTCCCTGCTGAGTGGTTTGAGCAGGTGGAATGCAATGCGGGGGCAGAAGGGGATCAAGACCTGGCGCATCTCTCTGGTAGGGGGAAAAAGGCACCAAGACCCTGAGCCAGGGGGCAAACCTCTCCCAGGACTGACTCACACAGGTCTGGTCTTCCCCACCACGTTGCAAGGGGATCTGGGTGCTCTGGGAGGCAGCTTCTTCTGGGCACCCTCCCCTTCCAGCCTTTTCCAGTCCGCTTGGCCGTCCCTCGGTGACGAGGCCCCACAGGGACTGTGTGGGGCACCTCGGGCCCAGGGCACAAGTGCCGGGGGCAGTGGGGAGAAGGGGGTCTCACCTGGCCAGCAGACCCACTGCATAGTGCTGGGTGTCAGCACACAGCAGCGTGTCCCAGCCGCGCTTGCGCTCCATAGCCACCACCTCATTGTCACAGCGCAGTCGACAGAGCAGAGCCTTCATGGCCTGCACTGCAAACCTGTGCACAGAGCAAAGCCCAGGTCACACTGGGAGCATTGGCGCTGGCCACAAGGGCATGGGAAGGACAGGAGGACTGGGACCTGTTGGGGTTGGTGGGAAGGCGGTGTTCCTCCTGGCATGCTCTCCAGAAGTGATCAACTTCCTCTGGCACCTGCTGTGTGGTGATGACAACTTGGAAGAGCAGAGTCACAAACAGGCGGGCTGAATAAAGGATCATTGCCTCGTGGCACTCGGGCACCTGGACAATCACCCACAGCGCCAGAGTTGCCTGCAAAAGAAGCAGCTCGAGACAGCTCAGGAACATCCCTCAGTGCCGAGCTGTCCATGTGGCAGGGCCCGAGGGGAGACGCAGGGGGAGCACCGGGCCTGGTGCCCCCTGAGCCTGCCCTAGGCCAGGTTTCAGCCCAGCGCCTGAGGCAAGGAGATGCAGTGGGGGAAGGATGGAGAGCTGGTGAGGATGTGACCTCAGGGTGAGTAAAGGCCAGTTCCAGAAACTCACAGCCAGGGCAAAGACATCTGTATCATCCCCATCAGAGGTGGACGTGCTATGCAGTGGCCATTCCTGCATCACACAGAGCAGCGTTGGCAACACCTTCTCCACTGCTGGTCCCAATGATCCTATGATTCTCCACATCATTGTAGCAGCTCTGTGAGATTGGAGCTCTGAGTCAGGGGCGTCTCAGTCACAGTACCACGCCCTGTGCAGCTGTGGGGGCCCAGGTGACAGAGCCCCAATGCCCTGAGGGGCAGGGAGGGAGCATGGCAGCAGGCTCAGGAAACAGAGGGGCCCGAGGGTCCTGGAGCTCTCCACCTGTCTGGCAGACCCCATTGGACAGGCGGCACAGGGCAATGGGCCCTAAGGGCTGGTGAGCCCTGAGCTCTCAAGGCAGCTGGGCCCCGTACCTGTCGCACGATGGGGCACAGCGCAGGAGGGTCAGCACCACATCAGCGGGGTGCTCTTCAGCCAGCCTCAGAATGTCAATTTGCAGCCAGGCATCCACAGTGACATGGGACCCGAGTCTCTGGTGAATGTTCCTCACCATGGCTGGCACCTGGAGGAGGCATGAGGAAGACTTGGAGCACTGTCCAAGGGAGCAACTTCCCCAGCTGCCCCCAAGAAGTGCTTCCCTTCCCACCGCACTGTGCTGGCCTCAAAGGCTGAGGGGGCCCAGCAGCCGTGGCTTGAGGGGGCACACGATCCTTGGAGTCTCCAGCCCTGGCCCCAGGCTGCTTACCTGCTGCTGAGGAGAAGCAGCACTCTCTTCAAAAAAATCCAGTTTGGGAGCATGAATCCCAGTGGGAATGGGCATAGTGTCAGTATTTGGGATGCCCTGAGTCTCTCCGGTGTCAGTGTTTGTGATGGCCATGTCCTCAGTCACTGCCATGTCCTCAGTCACTGCCATGTCCTCAGTCACTGCCCCGTCAGTCTTCGCCGTGTGATCATTCATTGGACTGTCAGAGTCTTCTGAGGGTGCAGTGATATCTGTGCTGACATCAGGCTCTGCCTGGAGCTCGGTCAGCCCAGAGTCAGGCTCAGCTGTGCCCTCAGTTGCTGTGGTGCTGGTCTTTCCACGCCGAATGCACATGAACTTCCGGAACATCTGCAGGAGAACAAAGAAGAGAGGGATGTTCCAAGGGGTGCTCCAGCCGCGGTGCTCAGCTGAGCAGCGACAGCAGGCCCAGCCCAGGTGGGGATGGCTGCAGGTACCTGCACTGTTCTCCGGAAGCGGCCGTGGGCACGGTCCTGCTCTTGTGTCCGGTCCAGGGCTGCATCTGGCAAAGAGCGAGCGCAGCCAGAGCTGAGGGGCTGCGGGAGAGGCCGGAGAACGCAGCCCAGCCCTGCGCTCCCCAGGCAGGGACAGCCCCGGGATGCCCAGGGGATGGAGCACGGCTGCTGCGGGGGGTCTGGCCTGGCTCCTCTTCCAGCCTATCCATGGGCCTGTTCCCCGGGGATGGGATGGGATGGGATGGGATGGGATGGGATGGGATGGGATGGGATGGGATGGGATGGGATGGCACCAAGCTGGCTGCTGCCGTCAGCCCTGTGGCCCAGTTCTGTCACTCACCATCCTGCCGTGGCTGGAACTGCTCCAGCTCTTTGGGCTGTTGTGCTGGGGCAGCTCCAGGGCCTTTTTTCCTCCTGAACACTTTGAACAGGCGACGGAATCTGCCCGCCATGCCACAGTGTGGCCTCAAGGGCACCTTCAAGAGAGATTCCTTGGGAAAGCTCTGAGTGAACAAGTCCTGCACTTGTGCCTTGAAGGCACCAGCAGCAGAGAAGCCTCCGGAAGGCTACAGGACAGCAAGTCCTGCACCCTGGTCTCAGAGGGCTCCTGCCACAAGGACAGGAGACTCCTCGTCAAGGATTGTGGTCAGCAAAGCCAACGGTCTGGCCTTGAGGGCACCGGCCACAGGGATGGGAGATACCTCGGAAAAGCTCCGGGGCACCAAGTCCCACGGTCTGCCCTCGAGGGCACCTGCAAAAGAGAAGCCTCGAGAAGGCCACAGGTCACCAAGTCCTGTGGTCTGGCCTCGAGGTCACCTGCAGGAATAACGCTTCGGAAAAGCTCCGGGTCGGCAAGGAACGAGTGCGCTGTGCGGGGGCTCCTCACGGCACCGCTCTGTCCCGTCCTGTCCCGTCGCGTGCTCCGAGCACTGTGGCGTGGCTGCGTCGCCGCCAGCCGCTATGTCAGCACGTGTCACAAAGGGCCCTGGGACACCCTGTCCCGTTCCATCCCACGGTGACCGTGCTGCACCATGTCACAAAGGGCCCTTGCACACGCTGCCACCTGCCCCGGGGCCGCCCCCAGCCCAGCCCAAGTGGCCCAGGTTGGAAGGAATGCCTTGCCCCAAGTGTCTAAGGCAGCCCGACAGGAACTTTAGCATCGGCTCCAGCCATAAGCAAGCGCTCCCCTGCTCTGCGGGCTCGGGGCAGCACCAGGAGCCCCCACGGCTGCCACCGCAGCCGCTGCGGGAAGGGCTCAGGGTCTTCCACAGAAGCTGGCACGGCCTCCTTGGGACACGTCCCGGCTGGTGGCCATCCTAAAGCCGGGGCTGTGACACAGACAAGGAACGTGTGGGCCAGGGCGCAAATGCTGCTCTGAGCCCTGGGGCCCGGGAGCACTGAAATCAGCAGGTGTGGCAGAGTCCCCTCCGAAGCAGACCTGCCACCCCCGAGCCCTGGCAGCGCTGGTGCCCGTCTCCTGCCTCAGAGACCTGTGCCCCCGGGGGCTTCTCTGCCAGAGGGCAGCCAAAGCCAAGGTGCATTGGGGTCTGTGCTCCTTCCTGCAGGGGGCTGTTGGCAGGAGCAGCTGGAGTGACTGGGGGGAGCACTTGGTATCCAACAGGAGATGTTGTTCCTTCCTGGAGTGAATTTTTTCATGGAAGGGATTAGCAGTAGCACCAGAACAGCATCAGCTGCTGAGTTGCACAGGACAAAGAGATTCTACAGAGACACTGTGACGTTTCCTTGTGCTTTTCTGTCTTTCCTGCATTCTGGAAATGAAAGAATCGGCCCAGCCTCTGATATTCAACCTTCCCATTGCTGCGTGTCTGGCTGTGGCAGCTCACGTCCAAACACAACTGCGTCCCTGCTGAGCAGGGCAATGGACGGCCACAAACAGGGAGGTTCCCCAGGGAACATCAAGGGAGCCACCTGGGGAAGCGCAGAGGATAGGGATAGCTGTGGGAGGAGAAGCTGTTCTGTGTCTCTGATGATGGTGCCAGCACCCTGAAGGAGCAGCCAAGACAAGCGCTGGAAGCACACAGGTCCCACCCTTTTCTGCTGTCACATGGACTCGGGACACACTTGTTGCCACAGGTCCAGCAGCCGTGATGCAGGAACAATGGAGGGCCATGCATTGGTAGGGAATGGCCTCCAGCAAGAGCAAAGCAGCCCTGCTCGAGGAGACATCGCCGCCCTCCCCATGGTGGCAGCAGCTGTGCGGGCCCAGAGCTCTGTGTCGAGGGGGCCTGGGTCACAGCACCGTGGCCTGGGCAGCCGCGGGGGCCTGGGCTGGCTGCCAGCCCTGCCTCTGCCCACTGCCCCTTCTTGGCAGCAGCCAGGGGCCGTGCCCCAGCAGGGCCCCCCTGCCCTCCTTGTCCCCAGCCAGCCCAGCCTCAGCACCTCGGCGTGGTCCCCACCCTCGTGCTGAGGCCCAGCCTTGAGGGCTTCTGCCGCAGGCCTGGGAGATGCTCAGGGGAAGCGCCAGAGCAGCCGGGCGGCAGGAACGAGGCGGCTGCCTGGAGGCTGCTTATGGCCTCTGACAGCCACTTCCTCGGGCCTTCCCACCACCCCAGCCCCTCAGGGGCCTCCTGTTGTTCTGCCAAGGGGCAGAGGCGATTTAAAGGACACAGACAGCACTGGAAAGAATGCTCTTATTTTACTGTGAAATTAAGGAACCTCAAACGTAAAACAGTACATTCGGTAAAACTAGGCACTTGGCTTTAGCAACAAGCAAAAATAAGCAAGGTAATGAATGCACCTAAATATTACTATCCAAGAGAAAGGAGATTGATTTAGAAAGATGCATCACCAATTGCCTAAATACCTTACCATCATCCAGATCTGCAGTCGTTGGGGAGCCCCGTTTCGCAGCAAGGAGCTGGAGAACCCTTCCTGTCACTTGGGAAAATCCTGTGGGGGCATCTATCCATATGTGAGGTCTCCAAATTTGCCCCAAACGTGGGTCCAGCTTTTATAGGCCCAAATCAGGAAGTCCAAGTGACTTGATTGTGTTTTTAGCCCGGAAACACCTGGATCTGATGGCACACTTTGCAACCAGCAGGGGCCACAGCTTGGCCAGTGCCCAGGCCTTGCCTGGGAGGGTTTCCCCTCAAACACCCTGCAAACAGACCTTTCTTCATGTCAGCTGGGGAAAGCTTCTTAAATTATCCATTGCTTGCAGATAACTGTACACGGTGATGGGAAAGTTTCTAAAGCAGCCCGTTTGGCGTTAAACAGCTAGCATAAGCATCTTTGTCATCTGTTTTTAGCTGAATAATACTGATGGTGTTAGTCACAGGTTGGCCAGGGTTCACCTCGTAGGTCAGCTCCGGCTGAAGCCTGCTGCTCAGGCCTCAGCACATCAGTTGCTCCTCTGACTTACAGGATGAATCATGGTTGTCAGACTGCCTCTGCAGTTGTTGCATATAGGGTGGGTTGATCTTGAGGCGTAGCTGCGAGCTGCCTTCCCTGTACTGTGTGCTGGATGAGTCGTACAATACAAGGAGCGAAACAAGGAATAAACAAGAAGGTAGCAGCTGCACAAAGGGAAAGGAGAAAGGGCCCCTTTGAGCCACAGACTCCCTGGCAGCCACAAGAATATATCTGGTTCCCAACATTCCCATGTCTGGGTTGGTACATGGGCTAATTTTCTCATCTCCCTAGTTGTCTGTTTTCCTACTTCTCCATTGTCATCAATTTGTAAGCAGCAGCTGGATTCATTTTCTTGCAAATTCATTTCCTGCAGACTCCTCCTTTTTCTGCCGGTAGTCTAAAACCACGCGATGCTGGAAAATCGCATTCCGCGTTTGCGTGGATCGGTCGGCCATAAGGTCAGGGGCGGCAGCCGTCTGGTTAGTTATTATCTGTTGAAGAATGGTTAGAGGATCAAGGGCATGGGTCATTGATAGAATTATGGGATCAGTAAAAGAACTGTACGAAGCAAAGGCCTGCAAGGAAAAAGCCTGCAAGCAAATGCCTGTGTGAGAAACAAGCCTGAGAACAAACAGGGAGTTTTGAGGACGTGCAGCTGTGCAGGTAAGATGTACTGACCAGGAGAAGGGAGGGTGAACTCTGAATTCTTTAATCATAACATAACTAGTAGAAGCTTGCCAACGTAGTCTAATTATGTAGAAGCAGAAATGCGCTCTGATAGGTTTAAGCCAATAAAGTGTTAACAAGCTGATATACTATATAAGTGCCTCTGGATTGCTAATAAACGGAGCTTGCTTTTATCAACCATATTGATTGTTCTGCTATGTCTTCCCCCGCCAAAGTCCCCGAACTTTTCCAACAATTATCTCCGAGACAGCTTGCAGTCTTATTATCCAATTCAGATTATAGGCAGGTTCTCTGGCCCCTGACACCAATTGGCTAGGGCTCCATGGAGCCGGTCCATAATGTTGTATGACTCTCTCAGGTGGCCGTTCGTCATGTCCCCATCTTTGGGAGCTTCCCTTACTTAGCGAGGTGTCAAGAGACCATGTTTCTCTGACCAAATCATGACACACTTTGACTCTGAGCCCCGTCCCCTGCCTTTGTGTCCATGTCCCTGATGAGCCTATTGTTAAGGATGTGCAGTGCATCAGTGAGATGGGTTCTCCACCAGGACAGGTGTCCATCTCCCAGGTTTCTCCACTGCTCTTTCAATAGCCCATCCATTCGCTCAGGTAATCCCACAGCTTGGGGATAATATGGTATGTGAAAACCCCACGGAATGTTTTTCTGCTCAGCGTACTGCTGAATGAATTTGTTCTGGAAATGAGACCCATTATCTGTTTGACTCGGTAATGGCATTCCGTAATACAGAATTATTGTGTCTATAGTACAGATGGTGCTATGCTGAGTGGCCTTCTCACAAGGATGGGCAACCAAATACCCAGGATATGTGTCTACGGCAGATATATTTACACCCTCGGTCCTGGGGTAAAGGTCCAATGTAATCCATTTGCCAAGTTGGTCCGGGCAATTTTCCTCTCCCCAGCGGTCCTTTTACAATGTTTGGCACCGGGCGTTTGTATATATGTTGGCACACAGGGCATTGAGCAATTCTAGTTCTACTCATATCGAGTGACATGGCAATGCCACGCTCTTGAGCCCACCTGTAAGGGGCTTTTTGTCCAAGGTGCACACATTTTTGGTGTGCACATTTTGCCGAGCCTTCGTGATCCTCCTTCGGAGGGAACTCTGGTCTGGCTTGGGAAATCTTTGCCCGGTTGCCTGCAACAGAGTCATAAAGAAGCTCTAAAGTGTCTGTGTTACTATGGGCATCAACATGAATCACAGTCACATCAGTTCTTTGTACCATTTGCCAAAGGTCACTCCACAGTTCCTTTCCCCAGACCTCTTTGGAGTAGATTTTCCAGGCTCTGCCTACCCATGTCCGTAGCCACGGAGCGAACCCATTTAGCTACCGACCAAGAAGCAGTATAGGAAAGGCATTCTCCTAGATCTTCTTGTTTTAAAGCCATATCAATTGCACAGAATTCAGCATATTGACTGCTTTTCCCCTCTCTGGTCATTTCTAGAAACTTTTCGGAATGAGGATGGTCAGCTACTGCTTTCTAAAACCTTTTCCCTCCTATATATTTAGCTGACCCATCCGTAAACCAAGCATGTTCTTTTTCCTGTGGCATTAGTTGATCTGAAGGCTTTTCCCACTTCCCTGGAGATTCCCTCTCAGCTGTGAAGTTGGCACTCACCTCTTGGTCCCTCCCGGGGCCAGCTGCTATTGGCTCATGAAGAGTGGCTATCTGCCCCGTTCCCAGCTTGGCCCTATCCCGAATATACCACTTCCACTTTACAATACCACACTCCGGAGCGTGCCCAATCCAATGGGCTTTCGGGGACCTTCTGACGACTGCACAATAGGAATTTCCGGATGAAGAGCCACTTCATATCCTATGGTTAAGTTGTTCTGTTTCCAAAACTCAGTGCCCAATAACATGCCAATAACTGTTTCTCAAAAGGTGTGTAGTTGTTTCCTGCTTCTGGCAACTTCCTCCCACAAAACCCCGGGGGAACCTTTTTCTTTCCCTGTTTCTGCCAGAGGCTCCCATCAGCATGTGACCCATTTACAGGTACATTTAACTCAAGTTCTCCCTTTTGCATAGGCCATAGATCTAAAGGCCTTTTTGGCTAATAGCCTCTTTGGCTAATTCAAAGGCAGCCTGCTGCTCACTTCCCCATTCCAATTGCCTATTTCCCCTGGTTACTTTATGCAAAGGGGTTGAGATTTGTCTCAGATGCAGAATATGTTGTCTCCAAAAGACAAATAATCCAATAAATCTTGGTGCCTCCTTTTTATTTTGTGGCACTGCAAACTCTAAAATTTTCTGTCGGGCTTTGGGGAAGATTTACTGATGCCCACATTGCCACTGAATTCCCAAAAATTTCACTTGAATTTTGGTAGGGTTAATTTCCCAGTCTTTCTGTTTCCTATGATCCACAACTAATTCAAGGACTTGTTGCACTTCCTCCTCATTGCTGCCCTGGACCAAGATGTCATCTATATAATGAATGAGTTGCGTATGAGGAGTCAGTTTGATTTCATCCAAGTGCTCGGCCGCTGTTTGATGACAAATTGTTGGGCCGTGCACACATGCCTGGGGCAATGTGCTGAGTGCGCAGTGTCGTCCTGCCACGTGAAGGCAAAGTGACGCCCCTGCTCCTCAGCAATGGGTACTGCAAAGAAAGCATCAGCCAAATCAATTCCTGCATACCAGGTTCTTCCAGAGTGTTCCTGGATTTTTTCTATTAAAGGAACAATATCTGGTACAGCTGCCGCAAGAGGTGGCTGTGTTTATTTGATTCTCTAAAGTCCACGGTCGTTCTCCATGACCTGTCACTTTTCTTGGCAGGCCAGACGGGGTCATTCCAAGCCATTCTAGGGGGGTTTAAAACATCCACTAAGTCTTTAATTGCCGGTGAAATGTCTTCGTGCCCCCCGGGATTTGGTATTGCTTCACGGTTACCAATTTAGTTGTGGCAGGAATCTGCACGGGGGGCATTTTCACCTGCCTGACTAAAACTGGTCGGGCACTGATATAAGGCTTTCTCCCAAACTGATACAAACCGTTGGATAAATTTAAAGCCAGTCCCTTTAAGATACCAATCCCAACTATATATTCAGGGACCAGGACAATCATAACTGAATGCAATCATCTGGGGAGGTTCCCTAGTTTCATTTTGATTTGTGTTTGCACAGCTTCAATTTGTTTCCCCCCACCAAACCTGTAAGAATCACTGGTTGTCCTTTAAATTTCTTGGGATTCCCATAAATGTAAAGAGGCCTCCGCTCTGCTGTCAGTCCAGGCTTTTACAGTTTGTGAGGACCAGTTTTTCCAAAGTATCTCAAGCTCCACAGGAGGCCGCCAGTCCTTTTGTGCTGATTGCACGGGAGCTGGGCCCTTATCTCATTCTTGTTTAACATGCTGAACTATTTCCCTAGTGTCTTTGCAGGGATACAGGTCAGAATAGGGCCCCCAGCCCTCCCTCTCCCCCGGAACAGCCGACCCGCTCGCTGTGGGCCCTCCGCAAGCAGATGTGAAGTCCCGTTGAGGCTCCGGGGGTGCCGTAGGCCGAGCTGTTCCCCTATTTTTTGCTTTAGAATTCTGCACTTTCTTGCTAGGTTTGTGCAATCCTCTCTGTTTCTGTGTCTTCCATAAATCAGGAGCTGGGATCCCATCAATTTTATCGTGAGACACGCTGAGGAGATTGACAGTTGGACTGACAATCTCTCCGAGAGCAAGGAGGACTGTATTGCACCGATATCCCTGCGATCAAGGGTATTGGCTTGCACTGAGATGCACTGGAGCCCAAATAGCAACGAATAACAAAAAAATGCAGGTGCTAATATGGTCCTTGTCAGTTTTGCTGAGCTTACTGCCTGCTGTTTCTGCTTGGCCTGTCAGTCAGCCGAGAACCAACATGTGAGTTACCCTGGCCAATGCGACAGGGCAAGATACTCTGTGCTTAGCCACTGCTGCTCCTGACAATCCTCTTTCTACTGGCCTTGTTGGCTTGCCAATAGATGACTGGCCAAAGGCTAAGGCAGTTAACAAACTTTTACAATCACACAATCACGCTGATGCTTGAGATCAGTGGGTTTCATACCTTCCCCGGGCAACTCTTGAGCTGCAAGAAATAGAGCTTTTAGGATCTGTGACAATGGACCTTTGTGTTAAGTTTAATTACTCTGGATCTGATCAGTCCAAAGTATGGGATGTTTCCCCTAACCAACCCATATTTACAGAGGAAAGTGCCTGGTGCAATTCCAGTTCACCACATATTTCACACTCTACTACTGTTCCTCTGACTTTGCCTCCAGGGGTGTTTTTTATTTGCGGAGACCGAGCATGGGCTGCGATTCCATCACACATCAAGGGAGGTCCTTGCAGCTTAGGATGACTCTCACTGTTAACACCTAACACATAGCTATGATTTTACAGCATAAACTACGGAGGGGAAAACGCAGCACCCGTGCGTTTGCCCTGATTGTGATGACAACACCAAAGTTTGGCAACCAAGTGCTCGATGGGCTGTTTCCTTCCTTTCTCCACAAATAGCATCTGCTAAAGCACTGGGACTGTTAAACAAGTTAGGATGTTGGCTATCTTGGCAGGCTAACGCTACTTCCCTTGCTTTAGCTGGATTATGAACAGGTGTTGGTTCAGTAAGGCACACTACACTGCAAAATAGAGCTGCCATTGATTTTTTGTTGCTAGCACATGGATGTAGATGTGAGGATTTTGATAGAACATGTTTTATGAATTTGTCTGATCATTCAAAATCGATTCATGCCCACATTATAGAATTACAAACAAGCGTGTCAAAATTGCATGAAGAATCAGAATCTGATTGGCTCAACAGTTTGTTTGGCAATTGGCAAATTGCAAGATAGATCAAAAATCTGCTTAAAATTAGATGCCCGGCCCTACTGGTTATTTTTTGCATCCTGCTCATTGTGCCATGTTTATTGTCTTTTTTGCAAAAGTATAGGAGAAAGGTTCACAAAGGATGTCTGGACTTCAGGCGGCTCTCTTGAAAGCTTTTATTGCATAGGTGAAGTTACAGCAGTTCAGGGAGTGGGTATCCAGAGCCAGCCCTACAGCTGCCAGCTCCAGCTGTAGGCATACCTGAAGCCACCCGCTGTTCAAGTTACAAAGCATTAGATACTTTTCTTTGCTGAGTAGCTTAATACATAACAACCAATAAGCAGCAGACACAATACCTTTACATTGGCCTATAGCCTATCATAGCTACTAACATCACCATATTATAGTCATTATTATCCAGTCACAAGAGTAAGTTACAATTTAAGCTTTCAGTGGAAAATTCTCAGACCCCTCTTCTTGCTACATCAACATTTCTTGTTTGCCTGCGATAGCTCTCTGTTTGGTAAAAACATGTTTTCTATTTACTTATGCTCTTCTTGGGGCTCATTTACTTGGTGAAAAACATGTCTTTGTTTGTAGTCACATACCTTTGTCCTAATCATAAAAATCTCCTTCCAACTCATCTCCAACCTTTGCCTTCTCAGCTATTCAGTGATCACTGGTTCAGCAAAACATCTTTTACTCTATATCAAAACTTGGTTTCATTTCTACCTCATCCTCAGTTTCTGCATTCAGAGATCTTTCTGCCAAGCCTACATATCTGTGAAACTTTCTTACCAAACTTTCATCCTCTCCAACAAGAGAGAGAGAGAGAAATAAAAAAGAAAAAAAAGGCAACAAGAGAAAAGGAGGGAGGGAGGGACATGTCAGGACATCCTCCTGCCAGGGCTGATGCTCCTCACGGCCCCTCACGGCCCCTCTCAGCCCCTCTCAGCCCCTCACAGCCCCTCACGGCCCCTCACGGCCCCTCACGGCCCCTCTCAGCCCCTCTCAGCCCCTCACGGCCCCTCACGGCCCCTCTCAGCCCCTCACGGCCCCTCACAGCCCCAGGCACGGGGCTCCTCCCAAGGAGAAGGGGTCAGGCCCCACTTGTTCTCCTTTTATTTCGGGCACTTCACAGCAACGAGCACAGAAAGGCTGAACCGGAGCCTTTCCGCAGCGTTTCCCTCGGGGTTAATGCCGAGGCCGAAGCTCTGTGCCGGCGCTGGCCCGAGCACGAACATCCCTGCAGCCCCCGAGCCTTTGCTGTCCCCCGGGCCCGTTCCCTGTCTCCGAGTCCCGCCCGGCTCTGGCAGCAGCAGGAGCCGCAGCGCAGCGGGCGCCGGCCCGGCCCGGCCGGGGCTGCCGGCCACGAGCAGCAGCAGCGCCGGCCCTTCCCGCCCGCTCCCGCCTCGGCTTCCCAAGGGCTTTTTCCAGGTGAATTCTGGAGCAGAGCAACCATCACCGCCAAACAGCCCCGATTCCTCAGGGCCCGGCTGTGCTGCCCTGAGCCAGCCTTCAGAGAAAAAAGGAAGGATCGGGTTCCAGCGCTGCTCTCAGCACGGTTTTACTCCCCCTGAGCTGACAGCATGGGGCTGTTGTTGCCTTTGCCTTGGGAACTGGAGATCGCGGCTGCTCTTGCCCCTCTTCTGGTTGCCACCTGAATTTTATCAGGAAAACTGCAATTGCCTCTCTTGATCCGCGCTACTCACAGTGCTTTCATGACAGTGAACAGTATTTTTGTCACAGGCATCACGATTAGCAGAGACTGCAATGCTCAGAAGCCCGGAGCCCTGGGCACGGCCGCCGATTGCGGGGCAGCGGCGCAGAGGGAACGTCCTGCGGCCCAAACCTCCTGCTCCTCCCACACAGCGCCCATCGCTCTCCCCCTCCTGCTCTTCCAGCACGGCACAAATTCCAGCTGGGAGGAGGCTTCCCAAGAGAGGGCTCCAGCTCCTGTTTCAGCCTGAGTGTCCCTGCAGAAGAACAGGGCATCTTTCAGGCAGTTCCACAAGCTCAGGGTTCTCATTTGATGAGGAATCTGGGATGCAAATGGCCTTGTTAGGAAGGATAAAAGCAGAGGAAATGGATTAGAAATTATTAGAAAAAAATCACCCTTCTTCCAGACAAAGCTCACCAAATCATTCCCTGCATTTCTCCTTTTCAGATTATTTCCGTGTCTGAGAGGTCCAGCTGGCATGAACGGATTGTGCTCTTGATTTATACCAGTGCAAGGGAGGTAGACTGATCTAAACTGAACACAGAAACAAAGTACCTCTGTCAGCCCATTTTCATGTTCTAGATCACTTTCCAGATGCCCATGGAGATGTGGGAATGATTATCACACACCTCTCCATTTCTGGCTGCAGGCTCTGGGGATTCTTTCTCTGAGTTCAGCCAGGGTTGCAGTCCCTAACAATTCCTGGTTCCACCTCCTGGTTTCTCAGGTTAGAACAGCCACAATGAAAACCTCACCGATGGCACAACTGCCCAGCCCACAAGGAAAAGAAAGGACAACTTGTAAAGGTCTCCACACGATTGTCCTGCTTTGCTGCAGCAGTTGTGCTGCACTCACAGTGTGGGAAGCCAAGAGAAGCTGCAGTTGGTGGCACATCTTGTGACAGGAGCTGCACCTTGTTCCCCAGGAGAGGTTCTTGAAAAGAGCAGACAGGACTGTGGAGAAGATTCCCAGAAAACTGAAACAGTTTTCCAGAAATGAAATGAAAATGGAAAGAAACAATCCGAGGTGTTTTCCTCTCTATTTCTGTGCTCCCCTTTCTCATGTTGCACTGCTTCTCCATCCCATGAATTCCAAATGGATCTCACCTCTAAGATCTGTGCCTTAGCGAGTTTTAGACACTCTGAAATACCATGAGCTGCACACAGTTTGCCTTCCCCTGTTTTTATTGGAAAGCAGTGCTGGAGACAAAAGTGCAGAGCTTGGGTCGGGCACGAATTCTACAGGCAGGGAATGTGGCCCGGCAGTGTCTGACCCTCAGCAGGGACAAGGCACAGCAGCAGCCGAGGGGATTCCTCTGCCACCGTGCAGGAGCCAGGACTCTGGATCCGGGCTGGACACGGCAAAGTTCCCATGTTTGCACAGACTCAGGGGCTGCCCCCGGGGCGAGCGGGGAACGGACACTCGGACACTCGGACACTCGGACACGCGGACACGCGGACAAACGGCCCCGCCGCTTCAGTTGCAGCGGCGGCAGCGGCAGCAGCGAAATCGCAAGCGACTCTACACTCTCCGTTTCTTGCTCTTGCTCCTCCTCTCCCTCTGTTCCGCACCTTCTCCCCGCCTCCCCTTCCCGGTGTCCCCCTCCTCTCTCGGTGTCCCTTTCCCGGTGTCCCCCTCCTTTCCCGGTGTCCCCGTCCTCTCCCGGTCTCTCCCCCTCCCCCTGCCGGGTCGGGCCATGCCCCAGGCCCGCCCCCGGCCCCGGGCGGGGCCGCCCCCTCCCCGGCCCCGGGCGTCCCGCCGCGGTCTCGCCTCCGCCCGGCTCTCGCCGTCCTGGCTGTGGCGCTGCCGGGCGGGCATCAGTGCCCGGGGCTGGGGCGGCATCTCCACCCTTTGGCTCCGCCTGTCCCGAGCCCGGCCCCGGCCCCGGCCCCGACGCGGGGTCCGGCTCCGGCCGCGGCTCCGGCCCCGGCTCCTCCCGGGGCCCGCGGAGGACACACGGGGCGCGGCCGCTCCCGCCGCCTCCGCTGCGGCTTCCCCGGCCCGAGCTCCGCCGCTCTTGAGCGCGGCTGCCGGCCCCGAGCCGCCGGTGTCCCGTTCGGATGGGGATGCCCGGGCCGGGGCGGTCGGGGGGCGGTCGGGGGCCGTGTCTGGCCCCGGGCCGAGCGCTGACGGCCGCGTGTCGCCCGCAGGGAAGGCGCAGGAGGCCCTGCAGGAGCGGTACCGGCTGGGTTCGCTGCTGGGCAGCGGCGGCTTCGGCAGCGTCTTCTCGGGCACGCGGCTCGCGGACGGCGCCCCGGTGAGTGGCGGGGCCGGCGGAGGAGGAGGAACAGGAGGGTGCAGGCGGAGGAGGAGGAGGAGGAGGGAGGAGGAGAAGGCCGGGGCGCAGCGGGGCGGGCGGTGAGCTCAGCCCGCTGCTGCCCCTTGCTCGCAGGTGGCGATCAAATGCGTGCCGCGGGACCGCGTCCGGCACTGGGGCGAGCTGGTGAGTGAGCGGGGCCAGCGGCAGAGCCGGGGCGTGCCGGGCGGCGAGGAGCCGGGGCCCGGCGGGTTGGGAGCCGCCGGGAGCCCCGGAGGGAGAGCGGGCGGGGGCTGAGCGGGGGGCGCAGAGCGTCCCGGGCTGGGTGAGGGGTCCCAGAGCCCTGGCACGGCCTCAGCCCCGCTGACGGCACCGTGCTCCTCCCGCAGCGCGACGGCGCCCGTGCGCCCCTGGAGATCGTGCTGCTGGACAAGGTGTCCACTGGGTTCCGTGGTGTCATCCGGCTCCTGGAGTGGGTTGAGCTGCCCAGCAGCTTCTTGCTGGTGCTGGAGCGTCCGGAGCGGTGTCAGGACCTGTCGGGTTTGCTGGCGCAGCGGAGGTTCCTGCCCGAGGAGGAGGCGCGGGGGCTGTTCGGCCAGGTGCTGGAGGCCGTGCGGCACTGCACCAGCTGCGGGGTCCTGCACCGGGACATCAAGCCCGAGACCATCCTGCTCGACCTGGCCACCGGGCAGCTGAAACTGATCGACTTTGGCTGCGGCACCTTCCTCCAGGACACAGCTTACACCCAATTTGCAGGTGAGCCCTCCCAGGGGATGCTCCTGGGCATCTCATGGCCCAGCATGGGTGTGGCACCGGGGCTTCCCCTCATTGTTCCCAGGATGGGATTAATTCTTGAGCCAAGTTGCTTTTGGGTGGGGCTGGGAGGGGGCCAGTTCCCAACCCTGCCGTCAGCCTTCAGCACCCACTCTGCCCTGGGCTGGGGCTGGAGTGGGGGCAGCCAGCCCAACAAAATCCCCCATGGGGGTAGCAGAGAGGGGGCTCAGACCCCGTGCACTGGCCGGTTTGGTGTGCAGGCGAGGAAGGGCCTGGACTGCTCCGCTGCCCTTGTTTGCCTTGGCTTATTGATGTTTTTTGGGGCACTGCAGGCAGGGAGGAGAGTGGGTTTTCCCCACCACTGGGTGGGTTTTTCATTTGCATGTCATGGTTGGGCCTCCCCAGGGCTTCTGCTGCCCTTTTCCAACACCAGTGGCCTCTTTTCCAACACCAGTTTGTACACAAGTCACAGGTGCAGGCAAGAGGGCAGCGGGTCACCCCGTGTGCCTCTGGTGCAGCCCCTGTGTGCCCAGGGATGCTGGGGCGAGGCTCTGGGAGCAGCAGCATCCCCTGATGGACTCAGTCTGTGTTCCACAGGAACCCTGTTGTACAGCCCACCCGAGTGGATCCACCAGCAACGCTACCACGGCGAGGCAGCGATGATCTGGTCCCTGGGCCTCCTGCTGTACCACCTGGTGGTGGGGAAGCACCCGTTCAGGAGGGGCCAGGAGATCATCTGGGGGCGGATCCTGTTCCCACGACGGCTCTCTCCAGGTGGATCCTCATCTCTGCGGCACGGGGGGAATAGCAGTGCTGGGAGGCAGCAGCGGGCTCAGGAGCATCCCGCTCTGGCAGCTCTGAGCAGGTGGCACATGTCCTGTTCTCCTGCTGCCCTCCAAAGCACAGAATCCGTGGGCAAGTTTAGGCACAGCTCTGGGCACAGCCAGCATGGCCTGGGCACGGGAATGGGGGGCAAAGCGGGCGGGATCCTTCTGCAGCTGCCTGGTGGTTTCTGCTTTCTGTGCCCAGAGTGCCAGGATGTTCTTCAGAGGTGCTTGTCCATGCAGCCCTTGGCCAGGCCGTCCTTGGAAGAGCTCTTCAGTGAGCCTTGGCTGCAGGGTGTTCATGTGCCCTAGAGGATGGCAGAGCCCCACGGGCACAGTGTGATCCAGAGGCCTGGCAGGTAACAGCCCCACCCATCTCTTGGCAATCAGTGGCAAAGCAAAGCAGACTATTTTGTCCTGCCTGTAGCTGTGAGCAGGGAGCATCAGAAGGGAACACGCAGCTCTTGGGCTGGAGGCCTGCTCTGGCAAGCACTGGTGGCCACCATTCCCCCTGGTTTTGCTTGTCTGGTTCACTGATGGCTGGGGCCCTGGGCAGAACCCTGAGAGCCTGGTGTGGCCCCAGGGAAGGAGAAGGAGCCCCTGGAGAAGCTGTACCAGGTGGGGCTGCTGCTGCTGGAGCCACCAAGGACGAGCTCAAGGACCACAATCTCTTCCTGGAGCTGGCCAGCGGCAGCTGAAGATGATGGACTTTGATTCTGGCACCTTCTCCAAAGACACGCTGCACGGCCACTGTGCAGGTGAGTCCAGAGCCAGGGGGATGCTGCCAGAGCTGGGCATGGCACGGCCTGGCTGGGCACCAAAGGTTCCCCCTTTGCTGGGGCGGCTGCAGCCAATTCTTCAGTGGCTGCCAAGCTGCTTTTGGGCTCTGGGCAGCTGCTGAGGAGGTGGCTGTGCCATGGCTGGCTGCAGGCTGGGCACGTGTCCTGCCCTCCTGCTCTGCTCCCAAAGGCAGCAATGCTGGGCAGCTTTGGGCCCAGCTCTGAGCACGGCCAGCACGGCCTGGGCACTGCGGGCAGCTGGGACAAGGGGACAGGAGGCTTCACCTGACGGGCGGGTTCTGCTTTCTCTCCTTGCAGCCGGGCTCTGCGGATGCTGAGGCTGCTCCAGGCTCTGCCAGGGCCGTGCTGGGGCTCAGCCCCGGGCACGGCTGGGCCCGCTCTCCCCTCACAGGGCTCTGACAGCTTTGCATCAGACGAGCCCCTTGCGAGCACAGCGACGGAGCTTTCTGCTTTTGCAGGTGAGTGAGACTCTCGTGCAGGCCAAGAGATTGCAGGCAGGGACACACATCCCACTGGCAAGCACCCAAACTCTGCACAGTCCCAGCTGAATGCCTGGATCTGCACAGGGTGTTCTGTCTGTCCCACTCTTCCTTCCTTTTGGGCTGGAATTGTGCCATTGCACTTTCTTCCTCCTCTGGAAGTGCCACAAGTGGGCCCAACCTGGTGAGTGGGCCGTGTTCCTGAGGCAGTGCAGTCTGGAGCTGATGGATGAAGAATTGTCCTTCTCCAGTGCCAAACCAGAGCAAAAAGCCCTGAGTGGGACTTTGCGTCTTTAAGAACCCCCTGACAATTTCAGAGGGAATTTTCAGCTCACTCACAGGGTGAGAAGGAAGGGCATCTTCTCCATGAGTTGGGGTGGGACAGAGTTTAGATTGCCAGTCCTGCTCGGAGCTGGCAGGGCACAATCAATTTCCTATTGCTTCAACCACAGTTTAAAATAACAATGTTGGAAACAAAGCCCAGCATCTTTAAAAAAGGACTGCTGAGGTCAGTAAGATGGATCAATGCCATCAGCATATTTACACATACCTGAGTTGTCTTTTTGAAAAGATCAGTTACCTCTTAATCCAGACTTACAAAAGATTTTTCACTCCACATTTGGGTTTTGGTTTCATGATTTTTTCTGGTTTTTGGTTGTTTCTTTTTTGTTTTTCTATTAATTTAAACAGAAAACACATCCTAAATGATGGAGCAGCACTGCTGAATACGGGGCCACGCAGAGGGAGCAGAAGCAGCTGCCTTTGTCCCCCTGCAGCTCCAAGGCCCAATCTCTGAGCAGACAGGGCTGGCAGAGACTCGCAGGCTCCCTGTTTGCTGTGCTGCCCCACTTGTGAGCGGCCCAGCTCTGCGTGAGGCACAGGGAGAACAAGGGGCAGCTCCCTGCCAGCCCCGCAGCCCAGGCACCCCTCGGGCCCCGGGGCTTGGGGCACTGTCAGCACCCGCTGCTCCAGCGCCCACTCCTGCTGGCACTGACAGCAACACCCAAACTGTGGCTGATCCCGAGGGAGCAGCAGCAGGGCCTGGATCTGATCCCTGACTCTGGGGCAGGGCTGGACAAATGACCCCCACAGCAGCAGCAGCAGCAGCAGCAGCAAATGGAGCTGACTTTCAGCACAGCCCCTGCCACTGTTCCCTCCCGTTGGCAGCGGTGTCACAGCAGCCTGGGGCACCTGGGAGCCCTCAGTGCCAGCAGGGACTGCAGATGGCAGCCCTGGGCTCCTGGAGGGTGTGCAAGGAGCAGAGGTGGGCACTCCCTGTCCATGTGGAGCTTGCAGATGGAAAAGGCTGCTGTGAGCAGGCAGCTCCAAGGGCAGAGAAAGGAGGGTCTCAAGCACTGGAGCTGTGCCAGTGCCACAGCCCTGGGCAGCAGCCACCGAGCCCCGGGGGCACAGAGGGCACAGCAAGAGGGACAAAAGCAGTCAAGGGCACAGACTGGGAGCAGGAACAGCTGCTTCATTGCACTCTTGGAGAAAGCTCTTGGCTGTTTCAAAGCGCTGAAAGGCGTGAAGGGCACAGAGGAGGCCACAGCAAACAATGCTCCTCTTTTCACAGCCTTCCCTCTCCATGTGCCAGAAGGAATTGGATGAGCTGTATTCTTCTCTCTGAGTCGTCTCGTTCAGCATGAGCAGCTCAGCACCAGGAGCTGAAGGAGCTGAAGCCTTGGGCCACAAGAGCTGAGCAAGAGGAGACTTTGGGGCAAAGTCATGCTGGTGCCATGGACCTGGCTGAATCCTGGAATTACAGAATCCTTCCTGTTGGAAAAGACCTCGGAGCTCATCGAGTCCAACCATTAACCCATCACTGTCAAGCCCAGCACTAAACCACATCCCTGAAGTGCCAAGGCCTGGACAAGAGGCCTGACTGAGGCCTGAACAAGAGGCCCTGAGCCAAAGGTGACCTCTGGGTGAACCTTCCAACCAAAGGTTATCTTTGTAGCTGCTCATTACCGAAATATGCATGATTATTAGCGCTGTGATAGATGTATCCACTCATTAGTGAAACATGTATTGACCTTTCTGTGTTTAGAAGCCGGACAAGGCCATGAAATCCGACATCTGGCCTTGTTTGGGGCTGTATGGTCAAAGTCAGCTCCCTTGGCTCCTCCTCGAGCCCTGGCCAGGCTTAGGAGGAAGCCCAGAGGAGGATGAAAGCAGATGTTCCCGCACTGGAAGTGCTGTCAGTTTGTTTCTCCAGCACTGTCAAAGCTGGGCCCTCTCCCAGCGGGGTTGGAGCCTCAGCTGTGGCTGGAGGCAGCTGCAGGAATTCCCAGTGTCCGGGAGTGGCTCTCCAGTCCCTGGCTGGGACAGCTGCCCCCAGCTGATGGGTGGCTCTGGGTGATGGTAAAGTCTGAGGGGAACTGGGACTGGATCTTGGTTAATCACTGCAGGCAATCTTTGGCACTGATGATTGGGGGCATTGCTGAGCTGCTCCTGCTGTGATTCTTTGCTGCTTTGAGCTGTAGCAAATGACACAGTTCCTTCAGTTGGTGTCTGTGTCTTTGGTGCTGGCCCTGCCCACTGGTTCAACAAAATTGGTGTAGTCTGGCCAGATCACACCAAAATGTCACTTTTTAAATGTAAATGTAAGGAATCAGTCCTGTCTGAAATCCTGGATGGGAAGAGCTTCCCTGGAGTTCGCTGGCTCTGGAGTGGGCTGAGGTCGGAGCACCGTGAGAGCAGTGGGGCAGTCGGTTAAAAGGAGCTGAAGCGCTGGATGTCTTAAAATGCATCCAAAAATTGGACATGGAAAAAGGAAAAGAGCTTGTGGGTTTGGGAAGAGGAGGATGGATTTTGTTTACAGCGTATTGCAAACAGCACCAACAGAAGGAACAATTGTTGTTGGAACGCTCCCACATGGAGCAATAGAAGAAGTTTTTAATCTTGAGCTCAAATGTCTTTGTGCAAGTTAACTAGTAATAATATCATATTATATATATATATAAAATAATATTTATATTGTATAGATAATAAATAATAATGTGAAATAGTGCTGACAATACAAATTCTTTAGCTATGGTTGCTCAGGGATGTCACACTAAATACCCTCCAGAAAATGACTGGCCAGGACCCAAAGGTCACTGGTAAATTTTGTGAGATTGCACACAACGCATAAAGGAGGAAGGGATGGAATTGGCTGTTTTTATAGGGTTTGCTGATACTGTGATCTGGAATGCTTTGTCTGTTCCTGTGAAAAAGACAGTGATGAAGACTGCTGGGTTTTTCATATCCCAGATTATCCACAAGCTGCAGGATTGGTTGAACAGATGAAGGGGTTGTTAAAAGAGCAGCTGAAAAAATGAGGAGATGGGAACCCATCCCAATGGAGAACCCATCTCCCAGATGTGCTCCATAGCCTTAACAATGGGCCTGCTGGGGAAATGGAAACCCCTGGGTGTGCCCGGCTGCACCCAGTCTGCAAATCCACCCATGGACAGGGGGACTTGGACTTCCTGGGAAATCGTTCTGGGTGCGATGGGCCCTGACAGGGCCACCCCAGAGGCTGCAGGGCTGGGCCTTCCTGCATCAGGATTAATTGGGATAAATCAGAAGCAAGGGAGAGTTATCAATGCAGGAATAGGAATTCAGATTCCTCCAGGACACTTTGGTTTGATAACTGCTCGCTGGAGCTTGGCCCTGCAAAGCGTTCATGTCATGGGAGGAGGAATTGATGCAGATTATCAAGGAGAGATCAAAGTAATTCTGTTAAATGATAATGAACAAGATTGGATTATTTAACTCCATGACAGGCCAGCACAATTATTGATATTGCAGTTTTATAAACAATTGTGCAAAAAGGAGATCCACCTCAAATGACCACTGTTGGTGGAGATAAAGGGTTTGGTTCCAGCAGTCCTAATAATGGAGCCCGAGTGTGGGTCCAGAGGCTCAATGGCCCTCCCGAGGCAGCTGAAGGAACAGCTCTGGGGAAAGACAGCACTGTTTGAATCCTGGAACTTGGGCAGAACGATGGGAATGTGTCCCTGCAGCCAAGTGTTCTGTGTGAGAACAAGGAGATGTTACAGGATATTGTTTTACAGATCCTGCCGGACCCAATCTCCCTGTTTGCCCCCCCGGCCCCTCTGGAAAATGCTCTGATCCACGGGGCTCCGTGTGAAGGCTGATGTGACACTGAGTGACTTCCACACGGATTCCAGCCAGGAGCCTGGGTGCCCCTCAGGGACTGGGACCCGGCACCTCTCCAGCCGAAGGGGAAAGGACCCACCAAGCCTTGTTACCCCCGACACCGCGGTAAAGCTGAACAGCAAAGGACCTTGGGGGCATTATTCTGCAATTAAAACGGTGCCAGCTCCATGGACAATGGAATTATTGTTCCTAACCCGAATGAGACTGAGGAAAAATATTGATGCCTCCCTTTAGGCTGCTTCAGCAACAACTGCGAGGAAGAGTTTGATGTTAAGAGAACATTTTCCACCCAAAGAGTGCCTTGGATTTCAGAAAGCCAAAGATTCTGGTTCACCCTGTGCCCCACATGCGCTGCCTCATCCTGTGGAGTTCACATTAACGAGCTAAATCGATTATTAGAAGAAGCAGCAAATGATACTGTTAAAATATCCAACAGCACATCCTGTGAGCTCCAACAAACACAAACGGGGGCTCTGCAGACCCGCATGGCCTTGCATTATCTGCTTGCTGGCCAAGGAGGAGCCTGGGCTATTCTAGGACAGGAATGCTGCACTGTTATCAGTGATGGGTTTGAAGTCCAACCGTCAGGAATCACCTCGATGGAAAGAGCAGTAGAAGAGTGGCAGAAAGAAGAAAATTCTCCTTGCTGGGATTGGCTTTGGGGCTGCCAAACTGGAGGCTGCTGCAAAATGCATTTGTGGCAGTCACTGTCATCACTGCAGTGTGAGCACTTGGTGTGTTATGATTCCATGTTAGAGCTGTTGTGACACTTTGTGCTGAGAAATGGAGCACTGAGATTTGTCCAAAAAGAGACACAGTCTCACGAAAAAAGGGGGATTTGATAAATAACAGAGAATAGCAACTAATGAGGCATGTTTTAAAAGGAATGTGAATTATAGCTCTGAGTGATGACTTTGAGCAGCACTTAATTGGAGAACAAGAGGTGCTGCCTTTATGCCTAATAGCTAAATCTAAGACTCCATTATTAGAAGAATTGTTATGAAGGTTGCAGTTCATCTCTAGGTCAAAGCACTGAGTGAAGTTCCAAGGCCTGAACACCAGGCCTGACTGAGGCCTGAACACCAGGCCCTGGGCCAAAGCTGACCTCCTGATGAACCTTCCAACCAACGGTTATATTTGTATCCCACTCATTAACTCATTAAAGTACAAAGTACTATTAACAATACGTTCTATGTACCTGTGCATTGGTGAAACACAGATTTACCTTTCTGTATTTAGAAACCGGACAAGGCCACATCTGGCCTTGTTTGGGGCTGTATGGTCAAAGTCAGCTCCCTTGGCTCCTCCTCGAGCCCTGGCCAGGCTTAGGAGGAAGCCCAGAGGAGGATGAAAGCAGATGTTCCCGCACTGGAAGTGCTGTCAGTTTGTTTCTCCAGCACTGTCAAAGCTGGGCCCTCTCCCAGCGGGGTTGGAGCCTCAGCTGTGGCTGGAGGCAGCTGCAGGAATTCCCAGTGTCCGGGAGTGGCTCTCCAGTCCCTGGCTGGGACAGCTTCCCCCAGCTGATGGGTGGCTCTGGGTGATGGTAAAGTCTGAGGGGAACTGGGGCTGGATCTTGGTTAATCACTGCAGGCAATCTTTGGCACTGATGATTGGGGGCATTGCTGAGCTGCTCCTGCTGTGATTCTTTGCTAATGATGATGTGCTTTGCTGAGCTTATGCTTTTGTAACTTTTTGCAGATTTGCATTCTATAAATTGCACAATTCCTTCAGTTGGTGTCTGTGTCTTTGATGCTGGCCCTGCCCACCAGCAAAACAGGACCCTGTCCTGCCTGAGTGTTACCTGGGAAGACAAAAACCCTCACTCGGAATGTCCCCCCTTCCTCCTTGTTCCCCCCACTTTATACACTGGCCATGATGTCCTGTGGTCTGGGATATGCCTGGGGTCAGTTGGGGTCACCTGTCCTGGCTGTGACCCCTGCCAAGCTCCCCCGCACCCCCAGCCCCTCGCCAGCGTGGCCGGACGAGGGGCAGGAAAGGCCTTGGCTCTGTGCAAGCTCAGCAAGAACAAAACCATCTCAGTGTGAGCAACGCTGTGCTCAGCACAGAGCCAAACACAGCCCCAGAGAAAGGCCTGGCAAGGAAATTCCCTCTGGCCCAGCCCACAGCAGCACCCCATGGCCACCCACCATCACCACGGCTCCACGGGTTCCTTTCCATGCCCCCAGCCCTGGCCACGGGACCTTGGGCCGGTGGCCACGGCAGCCGACTGTGGCCCAGGGCTCCGTGCCCGTGTCCATGGCAGCAGTGCCCGGCCACGGGCCCTGAGTGCAGGTGACCGTGCCAATGCCCATGGCAGCGGGGCCAAGCGTTGGTGTCCGTGGCACCAAAGTGAGGAACGGGTCCCTGTGGCCGCTGCCGTGGCACCTGAGGGCATCAGCGAGTGTCACTGCAATTGTAGCTGGCACCAGCCCGGCACCGCTCTGTCCTGAGGGCTGCCATGGCAGCCGAGGGCAGCCACAGCTCTGCGGGCAAGTGGCCACGGAGCCTGACTGCAGCAATGGGTCCTGGGGGGTTTCCAAGGGAACTGGAACTGCTGAGGGTTGCCATGGCATCCAACCCCCAGGCATGTCACACAGCCACCCTGGGATGTCACACAGCCATGCTGTGATGTCACAACCACTCAGTGATGTCATAATCCACTCTATGATGTCAGACCTCTGCCCTGTGATATCACAGCCCTATCTGCAATGTCACAGCTCACTCTGTGATGTCACAGCCACTCTGTGATGTCACAGCACCCATCTGTGTTGTCACAGTCCTCTCTGTGATACCACACAGCTGCTCTGTGATGTCACAGCTGACTCTATAATGTCATACAGCCACCCTGTGATGTCACAGCCCACTCTGTGATGTCACAGCCTCTTCTGGGACAAACCAGCCCTACCTGTGACAACACACCAATACCCTGTGATGTCGCAGCCCACTCTGTGATGTCACACAGCCCCTTTCTGACATCACAGCTGCTCTGTGGGTCTGTGACACAGGCACAGAGGTGTTACCAAAACTTCAGTGAAACAAAACCTCCTCAGCACCAGCGCAGCACGAAGCAGCAGCATTCTTTATTGGGCCGGATGCACGAGGGGAGAGCCCCTCCCAAAGTCGTGTGTGCCGAGTTCAGGAATGTTCCTGTTTGCAGACTGTGTTTCACAGACACATTCCCAGATTGTCCCACAAGAAACACACACACACAATCATCATTGCCCCAAAATCATTGCAGATTTCCCCCACCCCTTTGCACATCCGTTCTTCTACCCTGGGGGTCTCTTTGGGGGTCCCTGGGGGTCGCTGACCCCAAAGCCAGCCCTGACTGCCCGGTGAACTGGTGAAAGTTGGCACACCTGGGCTGGTTGCTGCCTACAGAATCAGCCCTGTGCGGTTCCATGGCCAGTGGCTTTTGGAGAAGAAGCATTGCATGAACCCAGCAGGTGCAAACGGTTTTTCATCTGGCAAATCTCCCCCCCTTGGAGGGCTGTGAAGCTTCTCTTCCCTTCAAGCCTTCGTAAGATTCACTCTGCTCCTTTACTCACATCCCACGAGTTCCTCAGCTGCTTTCACAACCATGTTCTTTACACAGCTCAAAGCAAGTGTCATAAGCACAAGTATTGCTCTGATCCCAGTTAGACTTTGCAAAAGTGAGGCCAACCATCAGTCAGGGAAAATCCAAGTCCTCTAAATATTTTATCCAACCAGTTACTGTCTAACCCTCCCCTTAATTCCCTGCTGGATGCAGCAACCGATTTTATCCTCTCTCCCTGATCATCCAATCCAGCATCCCATTTGGAATGTGCACACAACAAGTGTTGCTGTTTCAGTTCAAGAATCCACATACTCCCTGTCCATGTAGCAGCAATAGGGCTAAAGCTTTAATCAGTCCCTTGAGAGCCTTGGTCATTAACAACAGTTCATTAATGCTTCAAGGTACTTCTGTTTTTTCTAAGGTACTTTCCTTTTTCCACACTTGAGTCTCTGAGAGGTTTGTGCAGTCATGGTCTCCAATCCTCTGCTTTAATCAGTCCCTTGAGAGCTTTGTACTGACACATATGTATTGGCAGCCACTGCAGAATTCCCTGCAGCCACCCCAGCAAAGGGGGAACCTTTGGTGTCCGGCCAGGCCGTGCCATGCCCAGCTCTGGCAGCATCCCCCTGGCTCTGGACTCACCTGCACAGTGGCCGTGCAGCGTGTCTTTGGAGAAGGTGCCAGAATCAAAGGCCATCATCTTCAGCTGCCGCTGGCCAGCTCCAGGAAGAGGTTGTGGTCCTTGAGCTCGTCCTTGGTGGCTCCAGCAGCAGCAGCCCCACCTGGTACAGCTTCTCCAGGGGCTCCTTCTCCTTCCCTGGGGCCACACCAGGCTCTCAGGGTTCTGCCCAAGGCCCCAGCCATCAGTGAACCAGACAAGCAAAACCAGGGGGGATGGTGGCCACCAGTGCTTGCCAGAGCAGGCCTCCAGCTCAGCTGCAGCCCAAGAGCTGCGGGTTCCCTTCTGATGCTCCCTGCTCACAGCTACAGGCAGGACAAAATAGTCTGCTTTGCTTTGCCACTGATTGCCAAGAGATGGGTGGGGCTGTCACCTGCCAGGCCCCTGGATCACACTGTGCCCGTGGGGCTCTGCCATCCTCTAGGGCACATGAACACCCTGCAGCCAAGGCTCACTGAAGAGCTCTTCCAAGGATGGCCTGGCCAAGGGCTGCATGGACAAGCACCTCTGAAGAACATCCTGGCACTCTGGGCACAGAAAGCAGAAACCACCAGGCAGCTGCAGAAGGATCCCGCCCGCTTTGCCCCCCATTCCCGTGCCCAGGCCATGCTGGCTGTGCCCAGAGCTGTGCCTAAACTTGCCCACGGATTCTGTGCTTTGGAGGGCAGCAGGAGAGCAGGACATGTGCCACCTGCTCAGAGCTGCCAGAGCTGCCAGAGCGGGATGCTCCTGAGCCCGCTGCTGCCTCCCAGTACTGCTATTCCCCCCGTGCCGCAGAGATGAGGGACCCACACAAAAGGAACCAGACCAGGAGCCCACACTTTCATTGCCTGCCAGAAATGGGTCTCTTTTTGCTCTGCATTCCTTTCCTAGCAGGGGTTATCTATTAAAAACAAGAGAAAAAAGGAAAGAACCAGAAGAAGTATGAGAGAGAAAAGCAAAACCCAAATGTGGAGTGAAAAGTCTTCTGTAGCTTTGGATTCAGAGGGAATTGATATTTTTTTAAAGAGAACTCAGTTATTTACCTTTGGTTTTGTTTCATTCAGTACTTACATTGTTTTCACTCCCTTCCTTCCTTCCTTCCTTCCTTCCTTCCTTCCTTCCTTCCTTCCTTCCTTCCTTCCTTCCTTCCTTCCTTCCTTCCTTCCTTCCTTCCTTCCTTCCTTCCTTCATTCCTTCCGAATTCCTTCCTTCCTTCCTTCCTTCCGAATTCCCTCCCTCCCTCCCAAGCTGCTTCTCACCCCATTGAAGTGGTGCAAAGCAACAGGATCACCTCCCAGGTGCGGTCCTCTCACCCTCCCAAAAATATGGAGGACTTCACCACAGCCCCCCAACTTGCAGGGAGTTTATGGCACCTTCCCCAAATTCACTGCAACCTCCCAGAAGCCCCCTAGAGACCCCTATATTGTCAAAAAGCAGCAGTAGACTCCCCAAACGCAGCTCCTGCTTTCCCTCCCTGGAGTGCCCCACTCCAAGTGCCCAAACCACCCCATCCCTCCCAAACTACATCCCACCCCAACAATGCCACCCCCATGCCATGCCATGCCATGCCATGCCATGCCATGCCATGCCACCCCTCCTGAACACCAATTCCCCTTCTGTGGTTCCTGACTCCCCACAGCCGGTCCTTGGGGCTGACGGATCGAGCCATTTGGGGCTGCCATCGACACATTGGGGCTGGCATTGAGTTGATTGGAGGCACCCGCTCAATCCCTCCTTCCCAAATGGGAGCTTGGAACCTCTCCTCAGCCCTTGCTGTGCCCATGGGCTCACCTCAAGTCCCAAAATGAGAGCCAGGGCCCCACAGGCCATTCAGAACCTCTCAACATTGCCAGAAACAGCAGCATCCTTCCCAAAATGGGCTCCCCGGCTCCCTGACAATAGGTCCCCCTTCCAAGTACCAGAGGCCCCCTCTCAGAACCCCTCCCAAAGCATTGGGGGGACCCCAAAACTGCCTCAGGAACAGGACATACCCTGACATCCCTTCAGGAATGGGGGATACCCCAGAACCCACTGAGGAACGGGGTCCCCCCGGCCTCATCATGCGCAGCCTTCAGCTGTCTCAGGCAGAGCCCATCCCGCCCTCAGCAGCCCCAGCCCAGCCCAGCCCAGCCCTCCTGGGCAGGAAGCCCCAATGGCCGAGCCGGCCTGGGACACTTGCAGGGATGCGGGGGCAGCCGCAGCTTCTGGGGCCAGCCTGTGCCAGGCCCTGAGCGCCCTGCCAGGGAACCATTGCTGCCCCACATCCCATCTCAGCCTGCCCTCGGGCAGCGGGAAGCCGTTCCCTGGGGCCCGGCCCCGCAGGCCCTTGGCAAGAGTCTCTCTCAGCCAGCAATTGCTGCTCCTCCCTGCTGCGGGGCCCAAGCTGCAAGTTGATTTTCTGCCGCTGGCCCCGGCCCAGCCCCGAGCCAGGGCCAGGACCTTGCCCTGGAGCTCTGCGGGCGCTGCCTTTGTGCGGCCGCAGCGCAGCGGCCGCAGCTCGGAGCTGCCCTTTGTGTCCCCGCCGGCAGCTGCCAGAGCTGGCGGGGCCGGGCCAGGGCCGGGCCAGCCCCGGCCTTCCCGGCTCTGGGACACAGCGGCGGCAGCCCCAGCCTTCCAGCCCTGCACACGCTCCCACACAAGCCTCCAGAGCCGCGGCCACGCAACGCAACTGACCGGCCGCTGACCCCCCAGCCTGGCCTGATGGCCATTCCTCTGCCCACACCTCGGCCAAGCTCCCCTTGGCCACCTCCTGAGCCACAGTGCCACAGACAAGTGGCACATACAGCTACAGAGCTCTGCCCAGAGCTGGCAGGGAACGTTCATTCAACAGAAAAACCACCAAGAAAAAGAGAACTGCCCCCAGCAGAGCTGTTCCCTCCTGCAGTACTTACACCTGCACACCCACAGCCCCTGAGACTGCAAGCAATGAGCATTCCCTGGGCACATGTGCAGCCCAAGCAGCTCGAGGACAGCCTTGCAGCAGGACTGCTCTCAGCTGAGCCAAAAAGGCCCCTCTGGCAGCTGCAGGGCCATTGCAAAGGGCAAGGGCCAGAGCCTGGGCCCACGGCGGAGGAAAGGGCTCTGAATTCCCCTGCCCTGGCACCTCAACCCTGTTCCCAGGGTGCTTCCCACACAGGATTCCTCTGCAGGACTGCGGAAAGCTGAGAGGCAGCTCTGGCTTCTCCTCTTTTCCTGTGCTAAAGCTGCCTGGCAGAAGAAATGGAGGGACAGCTCTGGTGGCACAATCCCTCCCGGCCCAGGGCACAGCGCTGGGAAGGTCTTTCCGTACCGAGGCTTTGCTGCGGCCAAGGAAAGCTCCTGGCTCAGGGTCACCTTTCCTGCTGGGCCAGAGCCCCCGAGTGGCCCAGCAGCAGCAGAGAATTCCAGCACAGCCCCGGCACGGGCAGGGCGGCCCTGGGTGGGCTGCGGGTGCCGGCAGCGCCTGAGCTCAGAGCAGCTGAGCCCGGGGGCTCTTGGCCAAGGCCGAGGCCCAGCGAGCATGGAAAGGTGCTGGGGGGGATAATTCACCCCCCAGTGCGCTCCCAGTCGCTCCCAGTATTTCCATGTCCGTGCTCCCAGCGCTGCTCCCAGCCCTGATCCGTGGGGATGGGAATGTCCCGCTCCCTTCCCGGGGCAGGCTCACACCTGAGCCAGGTGTGCAGGGCAGGACCTTGCCCTGAGCCCAAGCCCTGTCCCCCCTGCAGGATCTGCTTCCCATCGGCTTCTTCCTCCTGCGGCCCCAAGCCCAGCTCGGTGCTGACCGAAGGGCGCTGGGCCGGGGTCATCCCCCGGCGGGGGCTGCGCACCCCCTCTGCCCCCTCCCCAAATTCCCTCCCGGGGCAGCAGGGGCTGGCTCAGGAGCCCTGTGGGCAGGGAAAAGGGGTGACACCGGGATGGGTAGTGTCACATACGCTCTGGGAGGACACACACAGCCTCTGGGGACCCCCCCTCACCTTCTCCCGCAGCGCCAGGGGGATGAACCCCAACACAGAGCCCCTGACCCACAGCAGCATCTTGGGGGGTGGGGTCTATTGGCTGCTTTGGGGTCTGGGGGAGAGGCCCTAAAACCGCCTCCCATGCCCACAGTCACTCCCAGACCCCTCAAACCACCCCACAGCTCCTGGCTAGCAACCCCCCCCAACCACTCTCTGCATCATAAATGACCCCAAGAACCACAAAATTCTCTCCGAGCCACACAACCCAGCCAAGATCACCAAAACTCTCTCAGAGACCACCCCAAAAGGCCCCTCCAAGCACCACAAATGCCCTCAAGAGCCACAAAAGCCCGTCCCAGTCCCCCAAGGAGCCCCCAGACCCTCTCCACGCCCCCAGGACAGGCTCGGGGACAGGAACATCCACAGCCAGGAGCAGCTCAGGCACTTCAGCAGCGATTTGGGCACTTTGGAGGTCACACCCCAAAGGGCGAGACCCAGGCCAGCGACTGGGACAGACAACCAGAATTCCTGGAGAACGGACGGGCTCAGGTGGACACGTTCTGCCAGCACAACTATGAGATTGTGGCCCCAATCTGCCTGGCTTCATGGCTCCACAACACTCAGATCCTCCCAAATATTCCCCTGAACCCCAAATTCACCCCCAACTTCCGGTAAAATGGTGCCGCTTTAGATCTCTTTGCTTAATTTCTTTATTTTTACTCCAATTTTGGTTGTTTCAGTAGGATTAACACAGAAGTTACTTAGGCTGCAGAAGATCTCCAAGATCATCCAGGGTTGCTTGATACCACCAGAGAAAACAGTTGGACAGAGCAGATGAAAATTTTAGGGTGTAAAGGTAAAAAATCAGCTCTTGCCAATGAATTTCCAATGTTGATCTGAGTCCCGATGGATGTTCCTGCCCCTGCGTTCACCCAGGTGCCTCCAGGGATCCAGGAGAACATGGAGAGCACCAGCCAGGGGTCTTCCCAACACGGATCACAGGGAATGTGAGTCACCAGGGCTCTTCCCAATGTGGGTCCTCTGACGGGAGATGGAGTTGGAGCAGAGGACAAAGCTCTTGCCACAGTCGGGGCACTTGCAGGGCTTCCCTTAGCGGTGCCTCCGTTGGTGTTTGGTCAAGTGAGAGCTCGTGGAGAAACCCTTCCCACACTGGGGACACTCGTAGGGCCTCTCCCCGGTGTGGATGCGCCGGTGGCTGACGAGGTGGGAGTTTTGCTTGAATCCCTTCCTGCAGTCGGGGCAGCAGAAGGGCCTTCCCTTCGCGTGAATCCGCTGGTGCAGGAGGAGACTGGAGCTGGTGTGAAACCTCTTCCCACACTTGGAACACTCGTAGGGCCTCTCCCCAGTGTGGATGCGCTGGTGGTTGATCAAGGAGGAACTCTCTGAGAAGCTCTTCCCACACTCAGGACACTCATAGGGCCTCTCCCTCGTGTGGATGCGCCGGTGGGTGACGAGGTGGGCGTTTTGCTTGAAGCCCTTCTTGCAGTCGGGGCAGCGGAAGGGCCTCTCCTCCGTGTGAATCCGCTCGTGCAGGAGGAGATTGGAGCTGGTCTGAAACCTCTTCCCACACTCGGGACACTCGTAGGGCCTCTCCCCGGTGTGGATGCGCCGGTGCCTGACGAGAGTGGAGTTTTGGTTGAAGCTCTTCCTGCAGTTGGGGCAGTGGAAGGGCCTCTCATCCGTGTGAATCCGCTGGTGCCGGAGGAGATTGGAGCTGGTCTGAAACCTCTTCCCACACTCAGGACACTCGTAGGGCCTCTCTCCTGTGTGGATCATCTGGTGGCGGATCACTTCAGAGCTGTACCTGAAGCTCTTCCCACATTCCCCACACTTGTGGGGCTTCTCCCCATTGTGAAGCTGCTCATGAACCACCAGCTCTGACCTCTGGCTGGATCTCCGGATGCCTTCCCTGCACAGGGTGGGTCTTTCCTCCTCACAGCTCCCTGGGCTGCGTTTGCAGCCCCTCCTCCTGCGGGATCTCCGGGGCTTTTCCTCCCTGTTGGATTCCTGCGCTGTGGAGCCGCTCAAAATGGCCTCTTCCACCAGGTTCTGCCGCGGGGATTTGTCCTCCCTGGGCTCTGTCCTCAGCTCCTTGTCTGGGGAGGAAGGACAAGGAGAGGATGGGATTTGCCTGTGTGCCACAGGGAAGGGGAAGGAGATCCCCCCAGTCCATCCCCGGCATGACGGCGTCGGCAGCGGGGTTGTCCTGGAGCCGGGGGCGATGCTGGGCTGGGAGATGGAGCAGGAGAGAGGGGAAAGGGGCAGGGACTTCCTCCTCACCTGCCTGGGTGTCCTGGGGCATCTTCCTCTTCCTCACAGCCTCCTCCTCCATCTGGCCAAGGGTTGGGAATGGGAAATCCTGGTTTGGGGAGAAACAAGGGATGAGTGGTTTGGGTTGGGGCTTCCTCCTGCCCAAGTCCATCTCTAGAAGTCAACGGTGTCCATAGAAACTAACAAAAAATTGACAGTGAGTCCAAAAAAAGCCTCCAGGAGTTCCCCCTTTCCTGTTTCCTCACTTTGAGTTCTGGGGGTCCCATGGGTCCTGGGGATCCCCCTCTCTGGGGTCCTGCTTAGGGATGCTGAGGGGTTTTGGGGGTTCCACAGGCCCCTTTTTTCCTGATTCTGCTTCGGCTCCCAGAGGTCCCAGGGTCCCCTCTTCAGCCTCCGTCCACTCCAGGCACTTGGGGCTCCCCTCTCTCCTCATCGCCCCTTTTAGGGCCGAGAGGTCTCAGCCCCACCTCTTCTCCAGGCCCCCCCACCCCTCCAGGCTCTTGGGGGTCCCCCAGCTCTGGTATCGTCCCTCTCTGCTCTCCCCACTCCAAGGGTCCCGTGTTCCAGCCCCCAGCTCTCCTGGGGATCCCCAAAGCCAATGTCCCACCCTGCAAGTACCGGGCAATCCTCACATGGACCCCCCAAGACCCCCAAGGGGCAATTATGGCTCAGCTTTGGAGTCCTGCAAGATTCACATATCCCCTCTGGCCCAAAAAATCCCTCCCAGGGACATGCAAGGACATCTGGGGCTCAATTCCAGAATCTGCAAGCTCCAAACACCCCTCCAAAAAAACCCCTCCTGCTGACCCCCCGACAGATTTGGGGTGATCTCCCCCTCCTCGCTCACCTGCAGGATGGGGGGGAAGATGCTACCGGGGCTGGGGGAGCTGCGGACACAGTGGGCGGGCGGTGGAACCTCGTGGTTCTCCAGCTCCTCCTCCTCCACTCTCCCTCCTCTTCCTCCCGGCTCCTCCTCCACTCCCACCCTGCCCCCCCTTTCCCACCCCCTCTGCCCCACGGCTGCCGCAGCACCGGCTGCTGTGTGGGGGGAGCCCCGATCAGCCCCAGGGATGGACAGGGGGGTTGGGGACCCTGTGTGCAGATCCCTCCCTTCCCCAGAGCCCCAGGGAATTGCTCCAGGGCTCAGGTGCTGGGGGACAGGGCTGGACCCCCATGGAACCGCTCTTCTGCTGTCCCAATCCCACCTTTCCCTCCTGTCTCCTCCTCTTTCTCAGCGTTCCCCCAATCCACAGCCCCATTCCAGCTCAATTTGGGTGTCCCATCCCCATCCCGCTTTGTTTGGGGGTCCCAGCCCCCTCTTCCCCCCCCCTTCTGAACCTTCCCCATCCCCAATCCCCACCTCCCCTCCCCCGGCCTTGCTTTTGGGGGTTCCAGGCCCCTCCTGCTCCCTTTGGGGGTTCCATTCCCCATTTCGCTCAATTTGGGGTCCCAGACCCGCCCCCCTTCTCACCGCGCACCCCGCGGCCGGGGGGGCTCCCAGCACCACCAGTGCCACCAGTGCGGCCCCAGCTGCCCCCACACGCCCCATGCCCAGCGCCGGGCGCTGCCCACAGCCCCAAAGCAGCCGCGCTGTGCCCTGGGGGGTCCCCAGAGCGGCCCCGCCCCGCACGGCACTGGGAGCACCAGTCCGGACCAGTGCGGAGCGCGGGCGGGCAGCATCAGCCGTGCCCGGGCAGGGCCGGGCCCCGCGGGGCTCCCGCCCGCACTCGGCCCCCGCCGGGACAGCGCGGGGGGGCCCGGCCTGGCCGCCCCCACCTCCCCCTCCCCAAATTCCGCTCCGGGGGGCGCTGGCGGCGGGGGGGGCTCAGCTGGGGCCAGAGCTGCCGGAGCCACGTGTCCCCCGCTGCCAGCACCACCCCCTCAGGATTAGGGGTGCCCCAAAACTCCCTCCGAGCTGCCGGATACCCCGCAGGCCCCTGAGGAGTGGGGTCCCCCCGGCCTCGTCATCCCCAACCTTCGGCTGCCTCATCCCAGGCCCCATCCCGCCCATCCCCCTCCGCCACACTTCATCCCACACCCCAATCCACATCCCACCCTTCCTGGGCCCCATCCCGCCCCATCCCATTTCTCCCGGCAGCCGCCACCGGGACCCCCAAAACCCCGCGTGCCGGGGGCTCCCCAATATCCCCCAAGGGGCATTTGTGCCTCACATTTGGAGCCCTGCAAGATCCAAACATCCGCCCCTCCACCCCCGCCCCACCAAACCCCCCTTCCCCCAGGAACCAACAAAGATATTTGGGGCTCGGTGCTGGAGTCCTCCAAGCTCCAAAAATCCCCTCTCCCGAAACAACCCCAGGCACCGCCCAAGATATTTGGGGCGAGCTGCCCCTCCCCGGTCACCTGCGGGATGGGGGGAGAGATGCTCCCAGAGCCGAGAGCTGCGGACACAGAGAGCGATGGATGCACACGGAGGCTCCTCTTCCTGCCTCCTCTGTCCCGCCTCTTCCTCCCGCTCCTCCCCCTTTATCCCGCCTCTTCCTCCTGCTCCTGCTCCTGCTCCTCCAGCCGTCCTCCCCCCTCGCTCCTCCTCCTCCTCCCGTTGTTTGTGGCTCCCATCTCGGCTTTGTCTGACATCAGCCCTGGGGCCGTCCCGTGCTCAGCAGCAGCAGCACCAGCACCAGCACCAGCACCAGCAACAGCAGCAGCAGCAGCAGCAGCAGCAGCAGCAGCAGCAGCAGCATCCTGTGCTCTGGCAGCACTCGCTGCTCTTTAGGGAAGGCTTTGGCATTTCTGCCGGGCACAGACACTGAAGCTCACCCCGACCTGCCCCGCTCCCATTGCTGTCCCCTGGGCGCTGGGCAGCTGCTGTGCCAGGGCAGCTGCTGTGCCAGGGCAGCCAGAGACACAAACGAAGCCAAGTCCAGCCCAGCTGCCCGGGCTGATGCAGACGAGCCCCAGGGCCGGGGTCCTGCAGAGCCCCACGGAGCCCTGGGCTCCTCGCTGGGAACGGGCTGTGCTGCGGCTGCCACAGCGGCCACAGCGAGTCCTGGGGCTCCCCCGGCGCCGCTGCAGCAGCACCCAAGTTCCACCTCCTGTGCCGGGCCCTGGCCAGGGGCCATCAGATCCATGGGCTCCGTGCCGAGGGGGAACACAACAACAATGGATCGGCTGCAGCCCCCAAGGACCTCGAGCAAATCGTGCAGGAACATCCAGACCTGGACCTGACGTTTGCAAAGCTGCAGCCGGCAGAGTTCTGTGGCGCAGGAGAGCCGGCACGGGGAGAGGAGACCTGCAAGGAGCTGCAGGAGAAACACCCTGAGCCTCAAAGGCCGCCACGGCCTGAATCTGTGCTGGGGAAAGTTCTTCCTGTCCGGGAAGAGATCCCGGGATGAGGCAAAAGCCAAGGTCACGGCTGGGGACAAGATTGCCGTGCAGGGAGGGCAGAGGAGGGACTGCGAGCGGGGACTGGGAGCCCGGGAAGGAGGGAGGGGTGGGGAAGGTGTTTTTTAGGGTTTGTTTTGGTTCTCCTTGTCCTGGTGTGATTGGTTTGGAAATAAATTCCATTAATTTCCTCAGCTTGGGTCTGTTGTGGCCCTGACAGTGAGCAGTGAGTGAGCTCTCCCTGCCCCGATCCCAGCCCTCGAGCCTTTCCTTCTGTGTTCTGTGTGCTGCAGCTGTGAGCAGAGTGCCAGAGCGGCTTTGGTGGCCCCGGGCACCCGGCCAGGGCCAGCCCAGCGCAGCGGTGCCTGCAATTCATTCCCTCGGCTGCAGCGCTGAGCGGCCGCAGGGCGGGTCCGGCTGCGCGGGCAGGCGGCTCCAGAAGCACCAACTGCGCCCCACGGGACAGGAGGAGGAGGCAGGGGGTGCCGGGGGAATCTCCTTCCTCCGAGCCGGCAGGGCCAGGCGGGAGAGACTGGAGAGAAGGAAACGGAGAGGAGGGACGAGGCTGGAGCTGTGGAGAGCTGCAGGGATGCCGGGGCAGCCGGGAACTTTGTTTTCCAAATCTCTGGGGTGAAAGGAAGCGCTGTGAAATCCGTCATGGAAAAGAGAGGAGAAATAGCGATTGATGGAAACCGACACCCCTTGGGACTCAGTTTCTCCCTCTGCATTGCAAAAGCTGACAGACCCCGAGCGCCGACGGACATCCGTCCCCGGCATCACGGCCCAAGGGATCGGAGCTGCGGCTGGCGGGGCTGGAAGCTCCGTCCAGCAGCTCCGCTGCCGCCCCCAACCCTCGGGCTGGACCGTGGGGTCTGGGACACAGCCCCGTGCTGGGGGGCGGCAGCGGGAGCCGCGGGGCCCGGCCCGTGGGGGCGGCCGGGCTGGAAAAGTGCGTGGGGCCCCAGCGCGGTGCCCCGGTCTTGTTCCTCACCTTAACTCAATGTCTTCACCTCCCTGCGTGCCCTTCATTTAATAAGCATTTCCTAAATGCTGACCCATCCTATCATCATCTCTACCCAGAACAGAATTTCCCAGGCCATTCCAAGTCCTTTATAGTTCTTAAAATACTGTGGCCAACCCCTGACCGTGATTTCCCCCACCCCCGCCTCCGTGTAGACGTTGTTGTCTCCCAGCACCAGGATAGTTCCCACTGCCCCAGGTCTGCGTTTAGCAAAGCCAACAGTACTTCTACCACTGCTTTCAGCAAGACCCCAGTTGAGTCTTTACATTTCAACATAACCAGATGATGTCTACTTAGCATGAAATGGAGTTACTGTCCAAGAGTTGTATGTCCCAAGCAATTTCTTAGCAGAATAAATCTTAAATCCTTTGGGTTTAAGTGTTTGGAAATCATCTGCTAGCAGATATAGCAACTTCACTACATTCTTATTTTCAATATCTATGTAGAGCTAAGGAATTCCAATTATGAGAGGCTCTATTCTGTAAGCTCATTAAAAGTTAATATCCACCACAACACTGTCTCTCTATTTCATTGGTTCTTTGCAATTGCTTAGCAAAGATAACAAGCACCAGGCTTTTTAAGAGGGAGACACGCTTTCTCACTTAAAAAGACACAATCTTGTTGCCACCAAAGCACTCACACAGGTGAAAGTCACAATTTTCCTGCCTCTTCCTTCCTTTCCAAACCAGTGCAGCATGAGAGAAAGCAGCTGTTTCCCGAGGCCGATGGGTCACAGACAGGTAAGGTGACATTGAGGCTTGTTCCTCAGCGGCAGTCAGCAAGCAGCAGATGATGATCTCAAGGATCCAGGTGACACCATCACCCTCTCAAGAGAGGAATCCTTTAAGCAAGCACATTGCTCATCACTTCCATCCTGCTTTGGTTTAATGAACCAGCTCTTCCTGGCAATGAGCAGCAAGGGGATCTAATTTGACTGTTGCTATCCTTTTACATTTTATTCAGTCATTACATCAGAACAGGCATTTTACTTTTGTTTCAGTTACTCCAGAGGACCTTGGCACAAAGCAAAATGAAGTCAAATGAGAAATAGCTAGCTTAAATTTATATACAGCAACAAATCATGCTGTGTTTCAACAAGTGTAAGAGAGACGTGGGGCTTTCCTTCCCTCTGAGCAGCTGCAAGCATAAAAAAAGCAATGATGCAATGTTCATTAATAAAACTTTCTTAGAAATCTCTTCTTGTGGACAGATTCAACATCTGCAGGTGATGCCATGAAGATTTTTACCTTTTCTTTTATACCCCTGTTTTACCTTTTACAACTTCTGTATTCCTAGTGCTTTTTGCCTACATTCTTAGACTTGTTTGTTAAGCTAAGAGACTAAACATTTTAGAAGCTTCGTAGTTAGGGATCAGTGTGCCCCAGACCCCAAGGTCCTCTCCAGAACACATTCTGTAAACCAAGATAGAACCATCCAAGGGAAGGTTCCTTGGGGAGGGGGGCTCACTTGAGCCTCTCATTGGGGAATCTTTAATAGATATGCTAATTAGTAAAACCTATAATGTTATACCCAATGTTGGGGGGAGACACGGAGACACAGAGACAGAGACAGACTCGGCAGGGTGCATCTCAATGCATATGACCTGGACGTGTACACCTAAGGATCCTTAAAAATAAATACCAAGGTAAAATCCCTTTTCCCCTTCTAACCGTGTATGCCTCTTGATTTTAAGACCAGGAAAAGGCATCACAGGAGATACCCAAAACACATTCATTGTGCTGCATTTCCCTTTTTCCATTCACGTGTTATATATACTGAAAATATGTTACTGAACACACCATGCTCCCAAATTTTCCATAAGTAAAACATGTAGCTGTGTATGTTATAAAGGATCAAACACAAGGGAGAAAATCGTGGCACAGATGCTGCAGCAAAGGAAATTCATCACATTGCAGATCTCCCCTGATACTGAGGTTGGCCAGGACTTTCATCAGTGATGGGAAGGAATTTCTCATCTTCCCATTTACAGCACCTGAAGCTAGGAGGACCCAACACCTTAAGCGGTGTCCAAGATAGCACAGAAATTTAAACAGAGCCATTTACAAAGGGCAGCAATTCATCTGGCCAGTTCACACCTCAGATAACTATCTGCAGAACCCAGAGCAACATAATACTCCAAGGAGCAGTGAGATAGCCAGAGGATTCTCAGCTAAAGAAAATCAGGCAAGAACAGGATGTTCCTTAGCCTGGCTAACCCAGATAACATCTCCCAGCCATTAGCATGAGATGAAACAGAAAGAGAGAGGCTGAATTACTTGCAGTGTACAGATACTGCCTGAGGGAAATGTGACAGGTGACCTACAACATAAAAAAATGCACTTAACTGTAAAAACTAGGAAGTGAAGCTAAAAATGAGAAAAATTAAAAGCTGTCCTTGGATATGCAGTAAAAGGCACACTGACATCATAAACGGGAGAAGGAACACAAAAGCACCCAGCTGTTCAAAAGCTGTGCTATTCAGGTACAAAGAAATCAATGTTTTTCTAAAGAAAAAATCCCTCACAACATGAATGAGCTCGGTAACACTCAAAACAATATTATTTGTTAGAAAAATCATCTGCTCCAGTGCCTGAAGCAAAAGGTTTGCAGTTTATTCCATCATTCCTTCAAATCCAGGGATTAGTGAGAACTTCTTAACAAATTCCTGCCTTGCCTTATGGTCCTTCAGCTTCACCAGGGCCAAAGCTTGCTGCTCACAGTCAGTACAGGAATCCCTGTGGTGTTACCATCCTCTCTGAGTGAGAAAAGCACTCGAGATGGTGAACAAAGAGATGGGGCAGTTTCCTGATGCCTGAGAAGGATGTTCTCAACTCAGTGACACAAAGTCTGCTTTTGTTCAGACAGGAATGAAGAGGAAAAATGGCAGAAATTCATAATAGGGACGATGAGGAGGAACATTGGGCTGCGCACACATTCAGTCCAAGCAACATCAACTCCAGGTGTGGTTTAAAATTCACGTTTGTGCTTTATTAAAGCCATGCACTGTATTTATGGCTCTCAGTGAATTCTGTATCCAAAAGGGACACATTAGATGATTAAAAATTAGTTGGATTTCTTTCCTTCTCCTGTAGCAGTGCCAGTAGGAGAGGTGACAAAGGCAGTTCCCTGGCCTTCAGACCTTGGACAGAAGTGGGATCCATTGATACAAACTCATGCAGCCAAACTGCAGGTATTTAATTCAGGGCCTGAGACATGAAGCTAGGCTTCTTTTAATAAATCACGGACAGGGATGAGCTCCTGACATTAATATTCCACTCCTCCCTCTTTCTGCTGAGACAGTCTGGCCAACACGAATATCCCTAATACAGATCCAGGGCTCTGGTATAACAGCCACCCCAAAAAGCCATAGTTCCGGCTACCTTTCCTCTCTTTGCATCATACCAGGAGGAATCAAAAGGAATGAAACCTATTTCATTTATTATTACAGGTGAGAACCCCTCTAAGTACACAGGAAGAGAAGTTGTATTTTGTAACCTTGTTCTCCATCTGGAAGTAAAACGGGCTGGTGTGAGGCAACAAGGGGAACAGAAAATGCTGAAAAGAAACTGAGGAATGTGAAGCCAAATTTTCAAGCATTCCAGGCAATCACACCACTCAGGGACATTCTACAGCTCAGCAAATCACATGCTGGAATGCAGTGGAGTATGGAGTAGGGAAATAGGGAACTGCTCAACAAAATAGGTGCTACAGCCTCTTGTGCTCAGGCTCTTAGCCCAAAGTATGTTCCAGCTCCAACTGAAGGGCATTCTGAACCAGAAGAACACTGACCTTTTGATTTTGGCAGTTCACAGTTCTCAGACAGCAGAACGTCTGTGGCTCCTCTCATCATTATTTTTGCTGTTTTCACTACTGGCCATCAAGTTTACTGCAGTAGCCATCCATGAACCCCAGATCACTACTACATTAATCACACAGAACATGGCTCTCAGAGTGCATTAGTGAGGTACCAAGAGAAAACCCAAATGATGATCCTCCTCACAGAAAAGGTAACAGACAAAAAAAAATAAAAGTGTGAAAATACTTTTTAAAAGATGGCTGAAATTAGGTGAATTCTTAAAATTAAGTAAATGTCTGAAATGAAATTTAAGCAAATTTAACTGTTGCAAAGTATTCTGAATACACATACAGTACAATATACTAGAGTCCAAAATTAAAAAACTTACAGTCATGGAAATATGGGGTAAGGGATATGTTTATTTGGAAAAATCAGTTCAGCAGAGATCTCTTTGCTACAAATATCTTGAATTTAATTCTTCTGCCTTGATACAACCTCCTGAGAAAATACAAAGTAAAATAAAAATCCTACAGGAAAAACTTGTGTTCGATGCAATCTATTCACTCAGACCTGATACAAAAGTCTAATTTATTCTCTTGATTTATTGTCTTAAGGAGAATGAATCAATTATTCTTCCACTCAGAAGTCTATGGCATTAATCCTTGAGTTGAATCAGGGAAAATTCAATCTCTCATGAGTTCCCGCACCATTTACGTTTCTTGTAGTGTTCTGTTTTGTTGGAGTGAAAGCTCCTCTGGACTCAGGCCCAGAGGGAAGCCAAAGCACAGGGGTTGAATTAAAACCTTTGGACAAGCTGAGATACATGAAGTCACACCAAAGTGAAATAGAAATATAGATTTTTAACTTTTAGTAGAAATATATGCTAAGTGCCTTAAACATTGAAAAGCTGCAGCAGAGACCTTAAACACAGTTCTTGCTGCAGCAGTGTTACCTTTTCACAGAATTCTTTACTTTAGACAAAATCTAGATAGAACTGTACTGTTCAGTTTTTTTAGATAGAGTGTTCACATAAACAATAAGAACTGATAGAAACTGTACATGCAAATCTGTGTAATACCTGTCTAACACTGGTGTAAGGCTTACAACTGTTAGAATTAGACCAGGATAGGTTAAGAAAAGGAAAACTAAAATCGTGTGTTAATCTTATTGGTCAATTAACAAATACAATCCACACTTCTGCAAGAAAAAATATAGAGTCTAGAGTCTAGAGCATAAAGAGTATAGAGCATACAGAATATATAGAGCATATAGAGCATATAGAAGAAGAAGAAGCTGGTTTTGCCTGCTGTTTGCTGTTGCTGCTTGCCTTTATCATGTAACCCCCTTCGAACTCTGCCTTCAAGAAAGCTGTGAGACTATGAAATAAAGAACTCAGCAGAACAGCAGCCTCCTCTGCTCTCTCACCCTGGTCCGGGAAGGAAGGGTACCCCATCAAAAGCTCAACAGCGCAGAGCCCCAAGGCTGCTGTGGGCAGCAGGGCCCAGGGGCCGTTCCCACCCGCAGCGCTCCTGTCCTGGGCTGGGCCTGCACAGGGGCTGGGGCACCATGGCTGGGGCAGCGGGGCACAGAGGGGCCACGGAGCCGCTGCCGGGGCTGACAGCAAGGCCAGGGACACACAGGGAATTTCTGGGCATTGCCTGCGCTGGGCAGGGCTGAGTGTGGGGAAGGCAGAGCTCAGCTGGCCTCGGTGGCTGCAGGAAAAGCCGAGAGCCCGAAGAGCCCCCGTGGCTGTGCTGGAGAGCAAGGCTGGAGGAGGGAAATGCGGGGCTGCTGCGGGATGGGGAGGGGGATTGAATTCCAGCAGGCACCGACGGGGGGCTGAGAGACTCAAGGGCTCCTTGGCCTGAGCCTGTCCTGGAAAGGTCTCTCAGCCCTCTGTGCCCATGAAGGGCTCCAAGGAGGAGCAGAGCTCATCTTGGCAGGACCCTCATGGAATCCCTGAGGGACAAATGCCAGTGCCTGCCCAGCCTTCCCAACATCCCTGACACCAGAGGCCTTTTCCACATCCCTCAGTTCCAGGTCAGTGCCCAGAACACAGCACAGGCCTGTCCAGGTCCTGGGGCAATTCCCAAGGGAGGCAGCTGTGATTTCTCCCCACAGACCCACCACTCCAGTGTCTCTCTGTGCAGCCCTTGGCTGTCCTGAGCACTTTCCCTGGAGCCTCCCTGCCCTGGACGTTTGTCTCCATGCAGTTCTCAGCACAGCCCAGCAAAGAATTCAGGTGCTTTCCCAGAGGACATTACTCTGGGAGTGAAGTGGCCTCAGGGCACTGTTTGTGCCCCTGGAATTGTGCCAGCCCCGAGTGCTGCTGATGGTGTTTGTGCTCACTCGGGTTCATCTCCCCACACCCACTCGATGCACTGCTGAAGGCTCCTCAGGACACAGCAAACACGGACTGCTGGCCTGGTCACTTGGTGTCCCTCCGTGCAGGGACAAACAACCTCCTGCAGGGGAGGGCAGAGGCCAGTGCTGGGATTGCTGGTGGCAGGGGCTGGTGTGGGACACTTGCCCTGGGCACCTTCCCAGGCTGTGCCCGGAACAAAGGCACAGCCCAGGCCCTGCTCTGCTGCTCCCTCAGGTCCATCCCAGGAGCTCTGGCAGTGCCAGGACACTGCTGCGTGCCCCCCCTGCACACTCCCCCCTCCCCCTGGGCACTGGGGTTTGCTTTGCCAGGGCATTCCTGGGGCACATTCCTGACAGCAGCTCTGGAGGAGAGTGAAGCCTTCCTGCCCTGCCCCCAGGAGATGCCCTTTGCTGATGGAGCTGCTGTGCTGGAGCCCGGCTGTGTCCCAGCAGTGCCCGTGGCCTGTCCCTGCCTGTGGTCACAGCACGGACACGCAGCAGGACAGTGACCGAGCTGCCCGAGCACTCCGGCCTTGCACCCTCAGAAAGGCTGGGAAAGGAGTGTGGAGCTGGGAAGAGCAGAGGTGGGAAGAGGCTGGGCCATTGTCCCTGGCCGTGCTGCTGTGCTGGGAGTCTCTTCCCTCCAGCTCTGCCCACAGGCACTGCCCCTGCAGAGCCAGAGAAGGGCTGAGGAACAAACCTTGCACACAAAGGTCAGGGCAGCCCCTTGTTTTTATTCAAATGCACAGGGAAGAAGCCTCCTGAAAGTCTTTGTGTTTCAAAAGAAAGGTAGATGTTCGTGTAGAAATGCTAGGAGTAGTACTACAGTACTTTATAAAAAGCAGAATAACACCAGAAAAAGAGTAAGAAAAAGCACCAGTGGAAATATGGACAAAGAGGGAAAAAAAGGCCGAGATTTTAAGGTGTTACATTCTGAAGGTTCTGGAGCAGAAAAGAGAGAGTTTATTGCTTCTGAGAAGCATCCTAGTCATCACTTTCCTCAGGGCATCCCTGAGCTCCTGGTTCCTCAGGCTGCAGATGAGGAGGTTCAGGGCTGGAGGCACCACCAAGAACAGAACTGACACTGCCACATCCAGGGATGGGGACGAGGTGGAGGGGGGCTTCAGGTGGGCAAACATGGCAGTGCTGATAAACAGAGAGAGCACGGCCAGGTGAGGGAGGCACGTGGAAAAGGCTTTGTGCCGGCCCTGCTCAGAGGGGATCCTCAGCACGGCCCTGAAGATCTGCACATAGGAGAAAAGCATGAACACAAAACAGCCAAACACCAAACAGACACTGACAGCGATGAGCCCAAGTTCCCTGAGGTAGGATTTGGAGCAGGAGAGCTTGAGGATGTGTGGGATTTCACAGAAGAACTGGCCCAGGGCATTGCCCTGGCACAGGGGCAGGGAAAATGTATTGGCCGTGTGCAGCAGAGCAGTGAGAAAGGCACTGGCCCAGGCAGCTGCTGCCATGTGGGCACAAGCTCTGCTGCCCAGGAGGGTCCCGTAGTGCAGGGCTTTGCAGATGGACACGTAGCGCTCGTAGCACATGATTGTGAGGAGGGAAACCTCTACTCCCATAAAGAAGACAATCAGAAACACCTGAGCAGCACATGCTGTGTAGGAGATGTGGCTGGTGCCCCAGAGAGAATTGTGCATGGCTTTGGGGACAGTGGTGCAGATGGAGCCCAGGTCAGTGAGGGCCAGGCTGAGCAGGAAGAAGAACATGGGGCTGTGCAGGTGCTGGCCGCAGGCTCCGGCGCTGATGATGAGGCCGTTGCCCAGGAGGGCAGCCAGGGAGATGCCCAGGAAGAGGCAGAAGTGCAGGAGCTGCAGCTGCCGCGTGTCTGCCAATGGCAGCAAGAGGAAGGGGCTGATGGGGCTGCTGTTGGACATTCCTTCACTCTGGGCATTGTGGACTGTTGAAATAAGGCATTGACAAGCTGGGACAGATTCCCCTGAGTCAATCCTATGCTATTTTCTTAGGAATTCCCGCAAAACCACTTCTCCTCCTGTGTCACAACTTGGCTAAGCTTTTTGATTTCTGAGCTGAGGTTTGTGCTGCTGCCTCATCCTCAGCATTGCTCTCAGCCTGAACACTGGGGGCCCAGAGGGAAAACAGGGCTCCCTGTGCCCCAGTGCAGTCGGACCTGCTGGTCCCCACACAGGTGCCCTTTGCTCATTGCACCTCCCTCTATTTCAGGGTGATTGTACTTAAAATGGGCTTGAAAAATAAAGTGACTTTTTGAAGGCTCCAATTTCAAAACCATTTCTCTAAACCCTTCTCCCTTTCCCTGAGCAGCTGTGGTTGCTCTGGCTCTCTGCTGCCTGGAGTTGTGCCTCCTGGCAGCTGTTTCTCTGAGTCCAAGGCTTGTCCCTGCCAGTGCTGCCAGAGCCCAGCCCAGCCCTGGGGGCTCAGCCCTGCCCTGCAGAGCCCTCCCAGCACAGGGCACTGCCCAGGGGCATCTCCCTGGCAGCAGGGCCTGAAGGGCAGCTCAGACAAAGGGAGATGCTGCAAGCCAAGGTGCTGCTGGTGCTGTCTGCAGGCAGAGGAGTGTGAGGAGGCATTTCCTGAGGGAGATCTGAGGCAGAGCTGCTGATGCCCAGGGTGGCAGTGCAGGAGTCTCAGTGACACAGACAAACCTGAGAGCCCCTTTCCCTTCCCTTGAAGAGAAAGCTGAGAGCAGCCCTGGCCATGCAGCACCACCTCCCCAGCAGGAGGAGTCTGCCCTGAGGGGGGTCGCTCCTTCCACCTCCAACTCCTCCCCAGAGCCCATGGGGAGCTGCCAGGCAGGCTGAGAGCTACCCCTGGCAGGTGGCAGATGCCCTGGCCTGGCAAAGAGCCCTCAGGGCTGCAGGAGCTGCTCTGCAGGACAGCCCTGGGCACCCCTGGCTGCTGCCCACCTTCACAGCCTGCAGCCGGCCCTGGCAGCAGGAGCCGTCCTGCCCTGTCCCTCTGACGGTGCCCAGGGCAGCCCCGCTCTGCAGCACATCCTCCCCCAAGGCAGGAACGGCAGCAGAGCCATCCTCACAGCCATGGCAGCCGTGCCATGGGCCAGCTCTAGAGGATCCCTGCAGCCAGAGACTCACTGTGTCCCACGCTGGGAAGGTTTCTCCAGGAATGAGTTCAGAGCTGTCCTTCCAGCTGCTTTAGCCAGCTCTCTGCTCACTCCTCCCAGGTACCTGCAGGCAGTGCCCTCAGCCCTGCTGGGCTGGCAGAGGAGCTGCTCCTCAGCAGAGCTGCCTCTTTGAAGCTCTCCTTGGTTGCCAGAAGCTTGAGAGTTCCCTCTGTGCCAGGAGCCCGGCCCAGCTCAGCAGCACAGCAGCAGCACAAGGACTTTAATGACCCTCTCGGGGCTTTGGTGGTGTTCACATCAGACTCAGTCCCTCAGAGCATCTTCAAAAAACTTCTCAAGAACTCAAAGATTCAAAGTCCAAAGTTTCTTTAACTTTTAATGGGTCCCAGTGAGGGACACGGCTCACGTGAAAGTGTCCCCAGGTTCCAGTCAGAGCAGAACTCTGAAGGCAGCGATGGCAGGTGGGGACAAGCAAGGGAAAGGTGTCTCTGGTGCCAAGCGAACCTGGCTGTGTTCCATGAGTGCAAAGGGCCAAGGCCTGAGCCCCAGCCCCTCGCAAGGCAGATCCTGTCCCTCCCTCAGTGCTCAGGGCTCTTCCCGGGGCACTGGGATGTGGGGATGGGCAGTGCCCAGGGCAGCACCATGGGGTGGCCCCTGCCAGGCTGCTGGGCAGGGACAAGGAGGCACTGAGGCCCCAGGGCTGCAGGGGTCACTTGTCCCCTCCTGGCCTCAGGGCCAGGGCCAGCAGCCATGGCCAAAGGGCTGCACAAGTTGGCTCTGTCAGGGCCTTGCAGCTGCTGCCCATCCCTCTGCCCTCTGCAGCCCAGGCTGTCCCACGGTGTCCCTGCCCTGCGCCTCTGTCCCTGCAGGCTGTGCTCATCCCCCCGGCTGCTCCACCTGGCTGGCCCCTTCCTTTGCTGGCAGCTCTGTGTCCTGCCTGCCTCTGCCTGGGCACACAAAGCCTTGGGCTGCTCCAGACTCCTTCTGGGGGACGTGTTGCACCCCAGCCCTGCCTGGGAGGGAAATTCCTTTCTCCTGGTGTCCACTCTGGGCCTCCCCAGCTGCCCTTCGCATTCATTTTCTCTTTCTCTGCCTGTTCTCTACAGTGCCAGAAGGATCTACCATCTCTGAAACCTCCCTTCAGTCCCTCCCAGGGCTCTCCTCTGCTCTCCTCAGTCTCCACTCCACGGAGCACAGAGCTCCTTTGTCCCTATACAGTGGTCAGGTGCTTGAGGCCAAGAGCGCCCGGACAAGAGGGACGGTTCTTTTCCCCAGGAAGGAAACCACAGAAGCCCAGTATTGAAAGATGAAAGGCGGCCACCAGAGGCCAAGGCCAGCCAGACCTGTTGGCCTTGGCAGCTTTTGTCTGGCAGCAATCCTGGGATAGATGGAATTTTGGAGGCCAAATTGCCATTTTGGCCATGGGCAGCTGGGGGAGAAGGATGGTTCTGTTCCACAGGAAGAGAAGCACAGCCCCAGCATTTCAAAGGCAGCTGAGAGCTGGCCCTCAGGAAGCCAAGGGAAGCTGGACTTGTCAGTCCTGGCAGATTTTGCCTGGGAGCTGTACTTGGATATACGGAATTTTGGAGCAGGATTCCCAGGTTTGGCCATGGACACCTGGACTTGAAAAATGTTTTATTCCATGGGAAGAACAGCACAGCCCCTCAGCGTTTCAAAGGCAGATGAGAGGTGACCCCCAAGAGGCCAAGGCCAGCCAGAACTGTCTGTCCTGGCAAGTTTCATATGGGAACAATCCTTACATAATCAAATTTGGATGTAGAATCCCAGTTTTGGCCATGGGCCCCTGGAGGAGAAGGACAGTTCTGTTCCACAGGAAGGAAAGCACGGAGCCCCAGCGCTCCAGGGCAGGTGAGAAGCAGCTCTGGCCATGCCAAGGTCAGCCGGAGCTGCCAGGCGGCCCCAGGAGCCCAAGGCAGCCAGAGCTGTTCCATGTTCCCTTGGTTCCGTGGGCCCAGCAGTGTCCCAATGGACTCCGTGATTCCATGAGGACCTGCAGGAGCACCATGGTCTCCTTGGATCCACGGGGCCCCTCAGAATCACACCGGCCCCTTGGTCCAGGGGGCCCAGCAGTGCCCCGATGATGCCCTCGGATCCAATCCCACAATTACAGGGCTGCCAAGCAAAAATGCAGGAAAGGGAGTAACAGTTCTTTACTCTAAGAAGTAAACAAGGCTGAGGGAGGAGAATGAATCCACCAGAAAGCCAAGCCCAGAGCTGTCCTGAAAATCAGCCCTGGCTGGGGTCGGGCTGGGGGAGGCCCCAGCCCCCAGACCCATTTGCTGAGGCCAGGTTTGCACCCCCACCCCCCACCCAAGGGGGCAGGAGGAGTTTTGGGGGTGGGGGGTAACCCCTGCTCAGGGGGAGTGAACACCACCCCCCTTACCCTGACTGGCTCAGATGTGAAACCCCCACCCCGGGAAGGCCACACACACAGGGGACAGAGTCACACTCGCCCCTCCCCAGGGGAGGTCTCTGTCCCTGTCACTCCCTTGCTCTCCCATCTTTTCTCTCTCACAGGCTGGGGGGCTTTGCCAAATGGGAGAATCATTTTTCTCTTTCTCCGTGCCACCTTTGTGACAGCTACACAGAGTTTTCCTTCCTTTCAATCATCTGTATTGGGCCGAATTGTCACTTTTCTTTTACAGGAACCTGCAGCAGCTTAGCTGGAGCTGTGCGGGAACCGCTGGAACTTTGAATTGCCACCATAACTGCTTGTGCTGTCAGTTCACTCATGGTTGGGGTTTGTTTGTGTTTTCACCACAAGTGACCTGTGGGAAGAGCAAACATTGCTCAAAGCATTTTATGTAGAGTTAAGTTTGATTTCTGCCAAGTTTATTTGGTCTGGTGCCCAGGGGGTGCTGGGGAAGGGCTTGGTGGGGTTGTCCCTGTCCCTCTCAGCCCAGGGCATTCCTGAGGGGGTGTCCCTGTCCCTCTCAGCCCAGGGGATGCTCGGGGGATGTCCCTGTCCCTCTCAGCCCAGGGGATGCTCAGGGGTCTCCATCCCTCTCACCCCAGGGAATGCTTGTGCAGGGTGGGGGACCAGGGGCTCTGTGTCCCTCTCACCGCTGAGTGTGCTCAGGGGGTGGGGGGCTCTCCGACCTTCTCACACCTGGGGAGGCCGGGGGGGTCTCTGTCCCTCTCACCCCTAGTGTGACCCCGCCCAAGCATCATCGGGGTGAGAGGGACAGAGACACCCCCAAACCCCCACAAGCATCTCCCAAGAATCCCAAGGGGACAAGGACAGAGACCCTCACTGGGCACCAAGTGGGGTGAGAGGGACAGAGACAGTCTCCATCCTCCTCTGCCAAACATCACCCTGAACCCAAATTTCCCCCCACATACCAGTAAAATAGTAAGATTTTAGATGTCTCCGATCAATTTCTTTATTTTTACCCCAGTTTGGGGTGGTTTTAAGGGACAAAGATGGATCAAAAGAAAATTAGGGCCAAAACAAAAGGACCATCAGCCAGGTGTCTTCCCAACGTGGATCACAGGGAATGTGGGTCACCAGGGCTCTTCTGGGGGATGGAGTTGGAGCAGAGTTCAAAGCTCTTGCCACAGTCAGGGCACTCGCAGGGCTTCCCTTACTGGTGGCTCTGTTGGTGTGGGGCCAACTGTGAGCTCCTGGAGAAGCTCTTCCCACACTGGGGACACTTGCAGGGCCTCTCCCCGGTGTGGATGCGCCGGTGGGTGACGAGGGTGGAGTTGTACTTGAAGCCTTTTGTGTAGTCAGGGCAGCAGAAGGAGCACTCCTCTGTGTGCTTGCGCTGGTGCCCGAGGAGACTGGAGCTCTTCCCACCCTCAGGACACTCGCAGGGCCTCTCCCCAGTGTGGATCCTCTTGTGGCAGAGCAGGCTGGAGCTCCAGCTGAAGCTCTTCTCACATTCCAAGCACTTGTTGGGCTTCTCTGTGCCATGAAGCTGCTCAGGAAGCCCCAGCTCTGAGCCCTGGCTGGATCTGCAGCTGCCTTCCCAGCACAGGGTGGGTCTTTCCTCCTCAGAGCACCCTGGGCTGCGTTTGGAGCCCCCCCAGTCACTTCTCAGCCCCTTCCCAGCCCCGGCTGAGTTTAAGCCCTGTGTGCCTCTGTGCTGTGCCCAGGCTGGCTGCAGGCAGTGCCCCAGCCCTGCTGGGCTGTGCCCAGGAGCTGCTCCTGGCCAGAGCTGTCTCTCTGCAGCGCTGCCGCTTGCCAGGAGCTGCCTCTGTGCCAGGAGCCCGGCCCAGCTCAGCAGCACAGACACAGCACAAGGACTGGAATGACCCTCTTGGGGCTTGGTGCTGAGGCCCTGAACATCAGTCCCTGACAGGGACTGGCAGAAACCTCTCAAGGAGTCAAGTCAGAACTGAACTACAAAGTTTCTGGAAGTTTTCATGGGTCCCAGTGAGGGACACGACTGAGAAAGTGTCCCCAGGCTCCGGTCAGAGCAGAGAACTGGAGGCAGGGATGACAGGGGGGGACAAAGAGAAGCCAAGCCTTGGTGCCCTGGGGCACAGCAGCATCTGTGCCACCAAGGGCTGGGAGGAGACACCTTGTCCTGAGGCCCTGGGGCCTCCTGGGCACAGCCCCAGCAAGGCTGGGCACTGTCAGCCCCTTGTCCTGCCCTCAGCATCCCCCCACATCCCAGTGGCCTCAGGGATCTGCTGGAAGGAGTCCCTGGGGAGCCTTGGTCAGGAATGGCCCTGGGGGCTCCTGAATGCTCCCAGGGACTGCAGGGTTTTCAAAGGACTTTGGCTTTGGCTTTTGCCTGGGAGCCTCTGAGAGCTTTGTGCAATCCTGGCCCCCAATTATCTGCTCTAATGAGCCCCTGGAGATTCTTTGTCAGTAACAACACTCAGTGGGGCTCATTAATGCTTCAGGGTACTCAGGGGTAATTTAAGTACTTCTTTTTGACACTGACTCTCTGAGAGGTTTGTGCAGTCATGGCCTCCAATTATCTCCAATTACTTTAACGAGTCCCTTGAGAGCTTTGCAGTGACACTCAGTGGGGCTCATTAATGCTCTGAGATACTCAAGGGTTTTAAGGTACTTGGGATTTTCCTTCCCACACTGAGGCTCTGAGAGGTTTTTGGGCAATCCTGGCTTCCAAGTCTCTCTTCCAAGGAGTCCATGAGGAGCCTGTGTTGGGGATGGACCTCAGTGGGACCCATGAATGCCTCGAGACACTTTGGGTGTTTCCTCTGCCTTTGACTCCTGGAAAGGTTTGTGCAATCTCCTCTCAGGCCCTGAGCTTCAAGGGCTCAGCCCCAAATGCACCACGGGGCTCATTAGGATCAAGCAAGTGCTGACAAACCCTGGCTCTGCCTTGATTTCCCTCTGGCCTGGTGCAGTTCATTAGGAAGGTTTCCTTCTCCAGTTATGGAGAAATATTTCAAAGAGCTTCTAAGAAATATGCATTCCTATTTTAAGGGGTGTATTTTATTGCTGTTCTCTTTAGAGAAGAGGTGATTGCAGCATTCTGTGACTGACACTGATGGAGGGTCTCTCCTAAGGAGGTGTGGCCTGGTCACAGAAGCTGTGCCTTGAGGTCTGACCCAGCATGGAGAACCCTGCTCCACATTCCCAAGCCCCATCCTGTCTCTCCTCACTCACCTGGGACCTGCTTTGCTCAGAGAACTGGCTGCACTCAGCCAAAGGGGGGGGTTGTTGGGGTTTTTTGAAGCAATCTGAAACTCCTGAATTTCCTCACTGAAAACAGACACCCTCCTCCAGTGTGTGCCAAGCCCCAGTGAAAGGGTGAAAATCATTGTACTTGGGCGTCCTTGGGCAAGAATAAAATGCACAGTAACCAATGTAGAAGCCAGCTGAACACCTTGGCAAGAGATAGGGAACAAAGCTGGCAGGAATGAGGAACAAAGCTGCCGAAAGCAGGGAAGAAAGTGCTGAAACAGCTGCCAAGAGACTGCGCATGCCGAGAGGAGAAAGGTGAAGAGTGCAGAGCGAGGAAGACGTTCAGCCTTCATCAAATGCCCACCGAGCCTTCCTGAGCGCGACCACCAGGGAGCCCTGGGCCTGCGCTCCGCGTGTGCTCCTGATAATAACGAGTGCTGAGAAATGGTTTGCACAACCACACCTTTTCTAGGGAAAACAATGAACATGCCTGAAATGGAACCACATCTTGTAATCTGCCGTGTGCCTGGGGTGGGTGTTAGGAGGAGCGATGCCCGCACAGCCAGCGTGCTGAATAAAGCAAACACCCGCTTCTTGGGCTTTGTCTGGGAAGTGTCTCTTGGCCCGGTGTGGGGCGAATCATAGAGCTGCCAGAGGGGCCTTTTTGGCTCAGCTGAGAGCAGTCCTGCTGCAAGGCTGTCCTCGAGCTGCTTGGGCTGCACATGTGCCCAGGGAATGCTCATTGCTTGCTTGTGTGGGAGCGTGTGCAGGGCTGGAAGGCTGGGGCTGCCGCCGCTGTGTCCCAGAGCCGGGAAGGCCGGGGCTGGCCCGGCCCTGGCCCGGCCCCGCCAGCTCTGGCAGCTGCCGGCGGGGACACAAAGGGCAGCTCCGAGCTGCGGCCGCTGCGCTGCGGCCGCACAAAGGCAGCGCCCGCAGAGCTCCAGGGCAAGGTCCTGGCCCTGGCTCGGGGCTGGGCCGGGGCCAGCGGCAGAAAATCAACTTGCAGCTTGGGCCCCGCAGCAGGGAGGAGCAGCAATTGCTGGCTGAGAGAGACTCTTGCCAAGGGCCTGCGGGGCCGGGCCCCAGGGAACGGCTTCCCGCTGCCCGAGGGCAGGCTGAGATGGGATGTGGGGCAGCAATGGTTCCCTGGCAGGGCGCTCAGGGCCTAGCACAGGCTGGCCCCAGAAGCTGCGGCTGCCCCCGCATCCCTGCAAGTGTCCCAGGCTGGCTCGGCCATTGGGGCTTCCTGCCCAGGAGGGCTGGGCTGGGCTGGGGCTGCTGAGGGCGGGATGGGCTCTGCCTGAGACAGCTGAAGGCTGCGCATGATGAGGCCAGGGGGACCCCGTTCCTCAGTGGGTTCTGGGGTATCCCCCATTCCTGAAGGGATGTCAGGGTATGTCCTGTTCCTGAGGCAGTTTTGGGGTCCCCCCAATGCTTAGGGAGGATTTATGAGAGGAGGCCTCTGGTACTTGGAAGGGGGACCTATTGTCAGGGAGCCGGGGAGCCCATTTTGGGAAGGATGCTGCTGTTTCTGGCAATGTTGAGAGGTTCTGAATGGCCTGTGGGGCCCTGGCTCTCATTTTGGGACTTGAGGTAAGCCCATGGGCACAGCAAGGGCTGAGGAGAGGGTCCAAGCTCCCATTTGGGATGGAGGGATTGAGCGGGTGCCTCCAATCAACTCAATGCCAGCCCCAATGTGTCGATGGCAGCCCCAAATGGCTCGATCTGTCAGCCTCAAGGCCCGGCTGTGGGGAGTCAGGAACCACAGAAGGGGAATTGGTGTCCAGGAGGGGTGGCATGGCATGGCATGGCATGGCATGGCATGGCATGGCATGGCATGGCATGGCATGGGGGTGGCATTGTTGGGGTGGGATGAAGTTTGGGATTGATGGGGTGGTTTGGGCACTTGGAGTGGGGCACTCCAGGGAGGGAAAGCAGGAGCTGCGTTTGGGGAGGCTCCTGCTGCTTTTTGACAATTTAGGGGTCTCTAGGGGGCTTCTGGGAGGTTGCAGTGAATTTGGGGAAGGTGCCATAAACTCCCTGCAAGTTGGGGGGCTGTGGTGAAGTCCCCCATATTTTTGAGAGGGTGAGAGGACCGCAACTGGGAGGGGATCCTGCTGCTTTGCACCACTTCAATGGGGTGAGAAGCAGCTTGGGAGGGAGGGAGGAAGGAAGGAATTCGGAAGGAATTCGGAAGGAAGGAATTCGGAAGGAAGGAAGGAATTCGGAAGGAATTCGGAAGGAAGGAAGGAATTCGGAAGGAATTCGGAAGGAAGGAAGGAAGGAATTCGGAAGGAAGGAAGGAAGGAATTCGGAAGGAAGGAATTCGGAAGGAAGGAAGGAATTCGGAAGGAATTCGGAAGGAAGGAAGGAATTCGGAAGGAAGGAAGGAAGGAAGGAAGGAAGGAAGGAAGGAAGGAAGGAAGGAAGGAAGGAAGGAAGGAAGGAAGGAAGGAAGGAAGGAAGGAAGGAAGGAAGGAAGGAATTCGGAAGGAAGGAAGGAATTCGGAAGGAAGGAATTCGGAAGGAAGGAAGGAATTCGGAAGGAAGGAAGGAAGGAAGGAAGGAAGGAAGGAAGGAAGGAAGGAAGGAAGGAAGGAAGGAAGGAAGGAAGGAAGGAAGGAAGGAAGGAAGGAAGGAAGGAAGGAAGGAAGGAAGGAGTGAAAACAATGTAAGTACTGAATGAAACAAAACCAAAGGTAAATAACTGAGTTCTCTTTTAAAAAATATCAATTCCCTCTGAATCCAAAGTTGCAGAAGACTTTTCACTCCACATTTGGGTTTTGTTTTTCTTTCTCATGCTTCTTCTGGTTCTTTCCTTTTCTCTCTTGTTTTTAATAGATAACCCCTGCTAGGAAAGGAATGCAGAGCAAAAAGAGACCCATTTCTGGCAGGCAATGAAAGTGTGGGCTCCTGGTCTGGTTCCTTTTGTGTGGATCCCTCATCTCTGCGGCACGGGGGGAATAGCAGTGCTGGGAGGCAGCAGCGGGCTCAGGAGCATCCCGCTCTGGCAGCTCTGAGCAGGTGGCACATGTCCTGCTCTCCTGCTGCCCTCCAAAGCACAGAATCCATGGGCAAGTTTAGGCACAGCTCTGGGCACAGCCAGCATGGCCTGGGCACGGGAACGGGGGGCAAAGCGGGCGGGATCCTTCTGCAGCTGCCTGGTGGTTTCTGCTTTCTGTGCCCAGAGTGCCAGGATGTTCTTCAGAGGTGCTTGTCCATGCAGCCCTTGGCCAGGCCGTCCTTGGAAGAGCTCTTCAGTGAGCCTTGGCTGCAGGGTGTTCATGTGCCCTAGAGGATGGCAGAGCCCCACGGGCACAGTGTGATCCAGGGGCCTGGCAGGTAACAGCCCCACCCATCTCTTGGCAATCAGTGGCAAAGCAAAGCAGACTATTTTGTCCTGCCTGTAGCTGTGAGCAGGGAGCATCAGAAGGGAACCCGCAGCTCTTGGGCTGCAGCTGAGCTGGAGGCCTGCTCTGGCAAGCACTGGTGGCCACCATCCCCCCAGGTTTTGCTTGTCTGGTTCACTGATGGCTGGGGCCCTGGGCAGAACCCTGAGAGCCTGGTGTGGCCCCAGGGAAGGAGAAGGAGCCCCTGGAGAAGCTGTACCAGGTGGGGCTGCTGCTGCTGGAGCCACCAAGGACGAGCTCAAGGACCACAACCTCTTCCTGGAGCTGGCCAGCGGCAGCTGAAGATGATGGACTTTGATTCTGGCACCTTCTCCAAAGACACGCTGCACGGCCAGTGTGCAGGTGAGTCCAGAGCCAGGGGGATGCTGCCAGAGCTGGGCATGGCACGGCCTGGCTGGGCACCAAAGGTTCCCCCTTTGCTGGGGCGGCTGCAGGGAATTCTGCAGTGGCTGCCAATACATATGTGTCAGTACAAAGCTCTCAAGGGACTGATTAAAGCAGAGGATTGGAGACCATGACTGCACAAACCTCTCAGAGACTCAAGTGTGGAAAAAGGAAAGTACCTTAGAAAAAACAGAAGTACCTTGAAGCATTAATGAACTGTCGTTAATGACCAAGGCTCTCAAGGGACTGATTAAAGCTTTAGCCCTATTGCTGCTACATGGACAGGGAGTATGTGGATTCTTGAACTGAAACAGCAACACTTGTTGTGTGCACATTTCAAATGTGATGCTGGATTGGATGATCAGGGAGAGAGGATAAAATCGGTTGCTGCATCCAGCAGGGAATTAAGGGGAGGGTTAGACAGTAACTGGTTGGATAAAATATTTAGAGGACTTGGATTTTCCCTGACTGATGGTTGGCCTCACTTTTGCAAAGTCTAACTGGGATCAGAGCAATACTTGTGCTTATGACACTTGCTTTGAGCTGTGTAAAGAACATGGTTGTGAAAGCAGCTGAGGAACTCGTGGGATGTGAGTAAAGGAGCAGAGTGAATCTTACGAAGGCTTGAAGGGAAGAGAAGCTTCACAGCCCTCCAAGGGGGGGAGATTTGCCAGATGAAAAACCGTTTGCACCTGCTGGGTTCATGCAATGCTTCTTCTCCAAAAGCCACTGGCCATGGAACCGCACAGGGCTGATTCTGTAGGCAGCAACCAGCCCAGGTGTGCCAACTTTCACCAGTTCACCGGGCAGTCAGGGCTGGCTTTGGGGTCAGCGACCCCCAGGGACCCCCAAAGAGACCCCCAGGGTAGAAGAACGGATGTGCAAAGGGGTGGGGGAAATCTGCAATGATTTTGGGGCAATGATGATCGTGTGTGTGTGTTTCTTGTGGGACAATCTGGGAATGTGTCTGTGAAACACAGTCTGCAAGCAGGAACATTCCTGAACTCGGCACACACGACTTTGGGAGGGGCTCTCCCCTCGTGCATCCAGCCCAATAAAGAATGCTGCTGCTTCGTGCTGCGCTGGTGCTGAGGTTTTGTTTCACTGAAGTTTTGGTAACACCTCTGTGCCTGTGTCACAGACCCACAGAGCAGCTGTGATGTCAGAAAGGGGCTGTGTGACATCACAGAGTGGCTATGACATCACAGAGTGAGCTGTGACATTGCAGATAAGGCTGTGATATCACAGGGCAGAGGTCTGACATCATAGAGCAGACTATGACATCACTGAGTGGTTGTGACATCACAGCATGGCTGTGTGACATCCCAGGGTGGCTGTGTGACATGCCTGGGGGTTGGATGCCATGGCAACCCTCAGCAGTTCCAGTTCCCTTGGAAACCCCCCCAGGCCCCATTGCTGCAGTCAGGCTCCGTGGCCACTTGCCCGCAGAGCTGTGGCTGCCCTCGGCTGCCATGGCAGCCCTCAGGACAGAGCGGTGCCGGGCTGGTGCCAGCTACAATTGCAGTGACACTCGCTGATGCCCTCAGGTGCCACAGCAGCGGCCACAGGGACCTGTTCCTCACTTTGGTGCCACGGACACCAACACTTGGCCCCGCTGCCATGGGCATTGGCACGGTCACCTGCACTCAGGGCCCGTGGCCGGGCACTGCTGCCATGGACACGGGCACGGAGCCCTGGGCCACAGTCGGCTGCCGTGGCCACCAGCCCAAGGTCCTGTAGCCAGGGCTGGGGCATGGAAAGGAACCCGTGGAGCCATGGTGATGGTGGGTGGCCACGGGGTGCTGCTGTGGGCTGGGGCAGAGGGAATTTCCTTGCCAGGCCTTTCTCTGGGGCTGTGTTTGGCTCTGTGCTGAGCACAGCGTTGCTCACACTGAGATGGTTTTGTTCTTGCTGAGCTTGCACAGAGCCAAGGCCTTTCCTGCCCCTCGTCCGGCCACGCTGGCGAGGGGCTGGGGGTGCGGGGGAGCTTGGCAGGGGTCACAGCCAGGACAGGTGACCCCAACTGACCCCAGGCATATCCCAGACCACAGGACATCATGGCCAGTGTATAAAGTGGGGGGAACAAGGAGGAAGGGGGGACATTCCGAGTGAGGGTTTTTGTCTTCCCAGGTAACACTCAGGCAGGACGGGGCCGTGTTTTGCTGGTGGGCAGGGCCAGCACCAAAGACACAGACACCAACTGAAGGAACTGTGTCATTTGCTACAGCTCAAAGCAGCAAAGAATCACAGCAGGAGCAGCTCAGCAATGCCCCCAATCATCAGTGCCAAAGATTGCCTGCAGTGATTAACCAAGATCCAGCCCCAGTTCCCCTCAGACTTTACCATCACCCAGAGCCACCCATCAGCTGGGGGAAGCTGTCCCAGCCAGGGACTGGAGAGCCACTCCCGGACACTGGGAATTCCTGCAGCTGCCTCCAGCCACAGCTGAGGCTCCAACCCCGCTGGGAGAGGGCCCAGCTTTGACAGTGCTGGAGAAACAAACTGACAGCACTTCCAGTGCGGGAACATCTGCTTTCATCCTCCTCTGGGCTTCCTCCTAAGCCTGGCCAGGGCTCGAGGAGGAGCCAAGGGAGCTGACTTTGACCATACAGCCCCAAACAAGGCCAGATGTGGCCTTGTCCGGTTTCTAAATACAGAAAGGTAAATCTGTGTTTCACCAATGCACAGGTACATAGAACATATTGTTAATAGTACTTTGTACTTTAATGAGTTAATGAGTGGGATACAAATATAACCGTTGGTTGGAAGGTTCATCAGGAGGTCAGCTTTGGCCCAGGGCCTGGTGTTCAGGCCTCAGTCAGGCCTGGTGTTCAGGCCTTGGAACTTCACTCAGTGCTTTGACCTAGAGATGAACTGCAACCTTCATAACAATTCTTCTAATAATGGAGTCTTAGATTTAGCTATTAGGCATAAAGGCAGCACCTCTTGTTCTCCAATTAAGTGCTGCTCAAAGTCATCACTCAGAGCTATAATTCACATTCCTTTTAAAACATGCCTCATTAGTTGCTATTCTCTGTTATTTATCAAATCCCCCTTTTTTCGTGAGACTGTGTCTCTTTTTGGACAAATCTCAGTGCTCCATTTCTCAGCACAAAGTGTCACAACAGCTCTAACATGGAATCATAACACACCAAGTGCTCACACTGCAGTGATGACAGTGACTGCCACAAATGCATTTTGCAGCAGCCTCCAGTTTGGCAGCCCCAAAGCCAATCCCAGCAAGGAGAATTTTCTTCTTTCTGCCACTCTTCTACTGCTCTTTCCATCGAGGTGATTCCTGACGGTTGGACTTCAAACCCATCACTGATAACAGTGCAGCATTCCTGTCCTAGAATAGCCCAGGCTCCTCCTTGGCCAGCAAGCAGATAATGCAAGGCCATGCGGGTCTGCAGAGCCCCCGTTTGTGTTTGTTGGAGCTCACAGGATGTGCTGTTGGATATTTTAACAGTATCATTTGCTGCTTCTTCTAATAATCGATTTAGCTCGTTAATGTGAACTCCACAGGATGAGGCAGCGCATGTGGGGCACAGGGTGAACCAGAATCTTTGGCTTTCTGAAATCCAAGGCACTCTTTGGGTGGAAAATGTTCTCTTAACATCAAACTCTTCCTCGCAGTTGTTGCTGAAGCAGCCTAAAGGGAGGCATCAATATTTTTCCTCAGTCTCATTCGGGTTAGGAACAATAATTCCATTGTCCATGGAGCTGGCACCTTTTTAATTGCAGAATAATGCCCCCAAGGTCCTTTGCTGTTCAGCTTTACCGCGGTGTCGGGGGTAACAAGGCTTGGTGGGTCCTTTCCCCTTCGGCTGGAGAGGTGCCGGGTCCCAGTCCCTGAGGGGCACCCAGGCTCCTGGCTGGAATCCGTGTGGAAGTCACTCAGTGTCACATCAGCCTTCACACGGAGCCCCGTGGATCAGAGCATTTTCCAGAGGGGCCGGGGGGGCAAACAGGGAGATTGGGTCCGGCAGGATCTGTAAAACAATATCCTGTAACATCTCCTTGTTCTCACACAGAACACTTGGCTGCAGGGACACATTCCCATCGTTCTGCCCAAGTTCCAGGATTCAAACAGTGCTGTCTTTCCCCAGAGCTGTTCCTTCAGCTGCCTCGGGAGGGCCATTGAGCCTCTGGACCCACACTCGGGCTCCATTATTAGGACTGCTGGAACCAAACCCTTTATCTCCACCAACAGTGGTCATTTGAGGTGGATCTCCTTTTTGCACAATTGTTTATAAAACTGCAATATCAATAATTGTGCTGGCCTGTCATGGAGTTAAATAATCCAATCTTGTTCATTATCATTTAACAGAATTACTTTGATCTCTCCTTGATAATCTGCATCAATTCCTCCTCCCATGACATGAACGCTTTGCAGGGCCAAGCTCCAGCGAGCAGTTATCAAACCAAAGTGTCCTGGAGGAATCTGAATTCCTATTCCTGCATTGATAACTCTCCCTTGCTTCTGATTTATCCCAATTAATCCTGATGCAGGAAGGCCCAGCCCTGCAGCCTCTGGGGTGGCCCTGTCAGGGCCCATCGCACCCAGAACGATTTCCCAGGAAGTCCAAGTCCCCCTGTCCATGGGTGGATTTGCAGACTGGGTGCAGCCGGGCACACCCAGGGGTTTCCATTTCCCCAGCAGGCCCATTGTTAAGGCTATGGAGCACATCTGGGAGATGGGTTCTCCATTGGGATGGGTTCCCATCTCCTCATTTTTTCAGCTGCTCTTTTAACAACCCCTTCATCTGTTCAACCAATCCTGCAGCTTGTGGATAATCTGGGATATGAAAAACCCAGCAGTCTTCATCACTGTCTTTTTCACAGGAACAGACAAAGCATTCCAGATCACAGTATCAGCAAACCCTATAAAAACAGCCAATTCCATCCCTTCCTCCTTTATGCGTTGTGTGCAATCTCACAAAATTTACCAGTGACCTTTGGGTCCTGGCCAGTCATTTTCTGGAGGGTATTTAGTGTGACATCCCTGAGCAACCATAGCTAAAGAATTTGTATTGTCAGCACTATTTCACATTATTATTTATTATCTATACAATATAAATATTATTTTATATATATATATAATATGATATTATTACTAGTTAACTTGCACAAAGACATTTGAGCTCAAGATTAAAAACTTCTTCTATTGCTCCATGTGGGAGCGTTCCAACAACAATTGTTCCTTCTGTTGGTGCTGTTTGCAATACGCTGTAAACAAAATCCATCCTCCTCTTCCCAAACCCACAAGCTCTTTTCCTTTTTCCATGTCCAATTTTTGGATGCATTTTAAGACATCCAGCGCTTCAGCTCCTTTTAACCGACTGCCCCACTGCTCTCACGGTGCTCCGACCTCAGCCCACTCCAGAGCCAGCGAACTCCAGGGAAGCTCTTCCCATCCAGGATTTCAGACAGGACTGATTCCTTACATTTACATTTAAAAAGTGACATTTTGGTGTGATCTGGCCAGACTACACCAATTTTGTTGAACCAGTGGGCAGGGCCAGCACCAAAGACACAGACACCAACTGAAGGAACTGTGTCATTTGCTACAGCTCAAAGCAGCAAAGAATCACAGCAGGAGCAGCTCAGCAATGCCCCCAATCATCAGTGCCAAAGATTGCCTGCAGTGATTAACCAAGATCCAGCCCCAGTTCCCCTCAGACTTTACCATCACCCAGAGCCACCCATCAGCTGGGGGAAGCTGTCCCAGCCAGGGACTGGAGAGCCACTCCCGGACACTGGGAATTCCTGCAGCTGCCTCCAGCCACAGCTGAGGCTCCAACCCCGCTGGGAGAGGGCCCAGCTTTGACAGTGCTGGAGAAACAAACTGACAGCACTTCCAGTGCGGGAACATCTGCTTTCATCCTCCTCTGGGCTTCCTCCTAAGCCTGGCCAGGGCTCAAGGAGGAGCCAAGGGAGCTGACTTTGACCATACAGCCCCAACAAGGCCAGATGTCGGATTTCATGGCCTTGTCCGGCTTCTAAACACAGAAAGGTCAATACATGTTTCACTAATGAGTGGATACATCTATCACAGCGCTAATGATCATGCATATTTTGGTAATGAGCAGCTACAAAGATAACCTTTGGTTGGAAGGTTCACCCAGAGGTCACCTTTGGCTCAGGGCCTCTTGTTCAGGCCTCAGTCAGGCCTCTTGTCCAGGCCTTGGCACTTCAGGGATGTGGTTTAGTGCTGGGCTTGACAGTGATGGGTTAATGGTTGGACTCGATGAGCTCCGAGGTCTTTTCCAACAGGAAGGATTCTGTAATTCCAGGATTCAGCCAGGTCCATGGCACCAGCATGACTTTGCCCCAAAGTCTCCTCTTGCTCAGCTCTTGTGGCCCAAGGCTTCAGCTCCTTCAGCTCCTGGTGCTGAGCTGCTCATGCTGAACGAGACGACTCAGAGAGAAGAATACAGCTCATCCAATTCCTTCTGGCACATGGAGAGGGAAGGCTGTGAAAAGAGGAGCATTGTTTGCTGTGGCCTCCTCTGTGCCCTTCACGCCTTTCAGCGCTTTGAAACAGCCAAGAGCTTTCTCCAAGAGTGCAATGAAGCAGCTGTTCCTGCTCCCAGTCTGTGCCCTTGACTGCTTTTGTCCCTCTTGCTGTGCCCTCTGTGCCCCCGGGGCTCGGTGGCTGCTGCCCAGGGCTGTGGCACTGGCACAGCTCCAGTGCTCGAGACCCTCCTTTCTCTGCCCTTGGAGCTGCCTGCTCACAGCAGCCTTTTCCATCTGCAAGCTCCACATGGACAGGGAGTGCCCACCTCTGCTCCTTGCACACCCTCCAGGAGCCCAGGGCTGCCATCTGCAGTCCCTGCTGGCACTGAGGGCTCCCAGGTGCCCCAGGCTGCTGTGACACCGCTGCCAACGGGAGGGAACAGTGGCAGGGGCTGTGCTGAAAGTCAGCTCCATTTGCTGCTGCTGCTGCTGCTGCTGCTGCTGTGGGGGTCATTTGTCCAGCCCTGCCCCAGAGTCAGGGATCAGATCCAGGCCCTGCTGCTGCTCCCTCGGGATCAGCCACAGTTTGGGTGTTGCTGTCAGTGCCAGCAGGAGTGGGCGCTGGAGCAGCGGGTGCTGACAGTGCCCCAAGCCCCGGGGCCCGAGGGGTGCCTGGGCTGCGGGGCTGGCAGGGAGCTGCCCCTTGTTCTCCCTGTGCCTCACGCAGAGCTGGGCCGCTCACAAGTGGGGCAGCACAGCAAACAGGGAGCCTGCGAGTCTCTGCCAGCCCTGTCTGCTCAGAGATTGGGCCTTGGAGCTGCAGGGGGACAAAGGCAGCTGCTTCTGCTCCCTCTGCGTGGCCCCGTATTCAGCAGTGCTGCTCCATCATTTAGGATGTGTTTTCTGTTTAAATTAATAGAAAAACAAAAAAGAAACAACCCAGAAGATATTATGAAACATAAAACCAAAACCCAAATGTGGAGTGAAAAATCTTTTGTAAGTCTGGATTAAGAGGTAACTGATCTTTTCAAAAAGACAACTCAGGTATTTGTAAATATGCTGATGGCATTGATCCATCTTACTGACCTCAGCAGTCCTTTTTTAAAGATGCTGGGCTTTGTTTCCAACATTGTTATTTTAAACTGTGGTTGAAGCAATAGGAAATTGATTGTGCCCTGCCAGCTCCGAGCAGGACTGGCAATCTAAACTCTGTCCCACCCCAACTCATGGAGAAGATGCCCTTCCTTCTCACCCTGTGAGTGAGCTGAAAATTCCCTCTGAAATTGTCAGGGGGTTCTTAAAGACGCAAAGTCCCACTCAGGGCTTTTTGCTCTGGTTTGGCACTGGAGAAGGACAATTCTTCATCCATCAGCTCCAGACTGCACTGCCTCAGGAACACGGCCCACTCGCCAGGTTGGGCCCACTCGTGGCACTTCCAGAGGAGGAAGAAAGTGCAATGGCACAATTCCAGCCCAAAAGGAAGGAAGAGTGGGACAGACAGAACACCCTGTGCAGATCCAGGCATTCAGCTGGGACTGTGCAGAGTTTGGGTGCTTGCCAGTGGGATGTGTGTCCCTGCCTGCAATCTCTTGGCCTGCACGAGAGTCTCACTCACCTGCAAAAGCAGAAAGCTCCGTCGCTGTGCTCGCAAGGGGCTCGTCTGATGCAAAGCTGTCAGAGCCCTGTGAGGGGAGAGCGGGCCCAGCCGTGCCCGGGGCTGAGCCCCAGCACGGCCCTGGCAGAGCCTGGAGCAGCCTCAGCATCCGCAGAGCCCGGCTGCAAGGAGAGAAAGCAGAACCCGCCCGTCAGGTGAAGCCTCCTGTCCCCTTGTCCCAGCCGCCCGCGGTGCCCAGGCCGTGCTGGCCGTGCTCAGAGCTGGGCCCAAAGCTGCCCAGCATTGCTGCCTTTGGGAGCAGAGCAGGAGGGCAGGACACGTGCCCAGCCTGCAGCCAGCCATGGCACAGCCACCTCCTCAGCAGCTGCCCAGAGCCCAAAAGCAGCTTGGCAGCCACTGAAGAATTGGCTGCAGCCGCCCCAGCAAAGGGGGAACCTTTGGTGCCCAGCCAGGCCATGCCATGCCCAGCTCTGGCAGCATCCCCCTGGCTCTGGACTCACCTGCACACTGGCCGTGCAGCGTGTCTTTGGAGAAGGTGCCAGAATCAAAGGCCATCATCTTCAGCTGCCGCTGGCCAGCTCCAGGAAGAGATTGTGGTCCTTGAGCTCGTCCTTGGTGGCTCCAGCAGCAGCAGCCCCACCTGGTACAGCTTCTCCAGGGGCTCCTTCTCCTTCCCTGGGGCCACACCAGGCTCTCAGGGTTCTGCCCAGGGCCCCAGCCATCAGTGAACCAGACAAGCAAAACCAGGGGGAATGGTGGCCACCAGTGCTTGCCAGAGCAGGCCTCCAGCCCAAGAGCTGCGTGTTCCCTTCTGATGCTCCCTGCTCACAGCTACAGGCAGGACAAAATAGTCTGCTTTGCTTTGCCACTGATTGCCAAGAGATGGGTGGGGCTGTTACCTGCCAGGCCTCTGGATCACACTGTGCCCGTGGGGCTCTGCCATCCTCTAGGGCACATGAACACCCTGCAGCCAAGGCTCACTGAAGAGCTCTTCCAAGGACGGCCTGGCCAAGGGCTGCATGGACAAGCACCTCTGAAGAACATCCTGGCACTCTGGGCACAGAAAGCAGAAACCACCAGGCAGCTGCAGAAGGATCCCGCCCGCTTTGCCCCCCGTTCCCGTGCCCAGGCCATGCTGGCTGTGCCCAGAGCTGTGCCTAAACTTGCCCATGGATTCTGTGCTTTGGAGGGCAGCAGGAGAGCAGGACATGTGCCACCTGCTCAGAGCTGCCAGAGCGGGATGCTCCTGAGCCCGCTGCTGCCTCCCAGCACTGCTATTCCCCCCGTGCCGCAGAGATGAGGATCCACCTGGAGAGAGCCGTCGTGGGAACAGGATCCGCCCCCAGATGATCTCCTGGCCCCTCCTGAACGGGTGCTTCCCCACCACCAGGTGGTACAGCAGGAGGCCCAGGGACCAGATCGTCGCTGCCTCGCCGTGGTAGCGTTGCTGGTGGATCCACTCGGGTGGGCTGTACAACAGGGTTCCTGTGGAACACAGACTGAGTCCATCAGGGGATGCTGCTGCTCCCAGAGCCTCGCCCCAGCATCCCTGGGCACACAGGGGCTGCACCAGAGGCACACGGGGTGACCCGCTGCCCTCTTGCCTGCACCTGTGACTTGTGTACAAACTGGTGTTGGAAAAGAGGCCACTGGTGTTGGAAAAGGGCAGCGGAAGCCCTGGGGAGGCCCAACCATGACATGCAAATGAAAAACCCACCCAGTGGTGGGGAAAACCCACTCTCCTCCCTGCCTGCAGTGCCCCAAAAAACATCAATAAGCCAAGGCAAACAAGGGCAGCGGAGCAGTCCAGGCCCTTCCTCTCCTGCACACCAAACCGGCCGGTGCACGGGGTCTGAGCCCCCTCTCTGCTACCCCCATGGGGGATTTTGTTGGGCTGGCTGCCCCCGCTCCAGCCCCAGCCCAGGGCAGAGTGGGTGCTGAAGGCTGACGGCAGGGTTGGGAACTGGCCCCCTCCCAGCCCCACCCAAAAGCAACTTGGCTCAAGAATTAATCCCATTCTGGGAACAATGAGGGGAAGCCCCGGTGCCACACCCAGGCTGGGCCATGAGATGCCCAGGAGCATCCCCTGGGAGGGCTCACCTGCAAATTGGGTGTAAGCTGTGTCCTGGAGGAAGGTGCCGCAGCCAAAGTCGATCAGTTTCAGCTGCCCGGTGGCCAGGTCGAGCAGGATGTTCTCGGGCTTGATGTCCCGGTGCAGGACCCCGCAGCTGGTGCAGTGCCGCACGGCCTCCAGCACCTGGCCGAACAGCCCCCGCGCCTCCTCCTCGGGCAGGAACCTCCGCTGCGCCAGCAAACCCGACAGGTCCTGACACCGCTCCGGACGCTCCAGCACCAGCAAGAAGCTGCTGGGCAGCTCAACCCACTCCAGGAGCCGGATGACACCACGGAACCCAGTGGACACCTTGTCCAGCAGCACGATCTCCAGGGGCGCACGGGCGCCGTCGCGCTGCGGGAGGAGCACGGTGCCGTCAGCGGGGCTGAGGCCGTGCCAGGGCTCTGGGACCCCTCACCCAGCCCGGGACGCTCTGCGGCCCCCGCTCAGCCCCCGCCCGCTCTCCCTCCGGGGCTCCCGGCGGCTCCCAACCCGCCGGGCCCCGGCTCCTCGCCGCCCGGCACGCCCCGGCTCTGCCGCTGGCCCCGCTCACTCACCAGCTCGCCCCAGTGCCGGACGCGGTCCCGCGGCACGCATTTGATCGCCACCTGCGAGCAAGGGGCAGCAGCGGGCTGAGCTCACCGCCCGCCCCGCTGCGCCCCGGCCTTCTCCTCCTCCCTCCTCCTCCTCCTCCTCCGCCTGCACCCTCCTGTTCCTCCTCCTCCGCCGGCCCCGCCACTCACCGGGGCGCCGTCCGCGAGCCGCGTGCCCGAGAAGACGCTGCCGAAGCCGCCGCTGCCCAGCAGCGAACCCAGCCGGTACCGCTCCTGCAGGGCCTCCTGCGCCTTCCCTGCGGGCGACACGCGGCCGTCAGCGCTCGGCCCGGGGCCAGACACGGCCCCCGACCGCCCCCCGACCGCCCCGGCCCGGGCATCCCCATCCGAACGGGACACCGGCGGCTCGGGGCCGGCAGCCGCGCTCAAGAGCGGCGGAGCTCGGGCCGGGGAAGCCGCAGCGGAGGCGGCGGGAGCGGCCGCGCCCCGTGTGTCCTCCGCGGGCCCCGGGAGGAGCCGGGGCCGGAGCCGAGGCCGGAGCCGGGGCCGGAGCCGGACCCCGCGTCGGGGCCGGGGCCGGGCTCGGGACAGGCGGAGCCAAAGGGTGGAGATGCCGCCCCAGCCCCGGGCACTGATGCCCGCCCGGCAGCGCCACAGCCAGGACGGCGAGAGCCGGGCGGAGGCGAGACCGCGGCGGGACGCCCGGGGCCGGGGGCGGGCCTGGGGCATGGCCCGGCCCGGCAGGGGGAGGGGGAGAGACCGGGAGAGGACGGGGACACCGGGAAAGGGACACCGAGAGAGGAGGGGGACACCGGGAAGGGGAGGCGGGGAGAAGGTGCGGAACAGAGGGAGAGGAGGAGCAAGAGCATGAAACGGAGAGTGTGGAGTCGCTTGCGATTTCGCTGCTGCCGCTGCCGCCGCTGCAACTGAAGCGGCGGGGCCGTTTGTCCGCGTGTCCGCCTGTCCGAGTGTCCGCGTGTCCGAGTGTCCGAGTGTCCGTTCCCCGCTCGCCCCGGGGGCAGCCCCTGAGTCTGTGCAAACACGGGAACATTGCCGTGTCCAGCCCGGATCCAGAGTCCTGGCTCCTGCACGGTGGCAGAGGAATCCCCTCGGCTGCTGCTGTGCCTTGTCCCTGCTGAGGGTCAGACACTGCCGGGCCACATTCCCTGCCTGTAGAATTCGTGCCCGACCCAAGCTCTGCACTTTTGTCTCCAGCACTGCTTTCCAATAAAAACAGGGGAAGGCAAACTGTGTGCAGCTCATGGTATTTCAGAGTGTCTAAAACTCGCTAAGGCACAGATCTTAGAGGTGAGATCCATTTGGAATTCATGGGATGGAGAAGCAGTGCAACATGAGAAAGGGGAGCACAGAAATAGAGAGGAAAACACCTCGGATTGTTTCTTTCCATTTTCATTTCATTTCTGGAAAACTGTTTCAGTTTTCTGGGAATCTTCTCCACAGTCCTGTCTGCTCTTTTCAAGAACCTCTCCTGGGGAACAAGGTGCAGCTCCTGTCACAAGATGTGCCACCAACTGCAGCTTCTCTTGGCTTCCCACACTGTGAGTGCAGCACAACTGCTGCAGCAAAGCAGGACAATCGTGTGGAGACCTTTACAAGTTGTCCTTTCTTTTCCTTGTGGGCTGGGCAGTTGTGCCATCGGTGAGGTTTTCATTGTGGCTGTTCTAACCTGAGAAACCAGGAGGTGGAACCAGGAATTGTTAGGGACTGCAACCCTGGCTGAACTCAGAGAAAGAATCCCCAGAGCCTGCAGCCAGAAATGGAGAGGTGTGTGATAATCATTCCCACATCTCCATGGGCATCTGGAAAGTGATCTAGAACATGAAAATGGGCTGACAGAGGTACTTTGTTTCTGTGTTCAGTTTAGATCAGTCTACCTCCCTTGCACTGGTATAAATCAAGAGCACAATCCGTTCATGCCAGCTGGACCTCTCAGACACGGAAATAATCTGAAAAGGAGAAATGCAGGGAATGATTTGGTGAGCTTTGTCTGGAAGAAGGGTGATTTTTTCTAATAATTTCTAATCCATTTCCTCTGCTTTTATCCTTCCTAACAAGGCCATTTGCATCCCAGATTCCTCATCAAATGAGAACCCTGAGCTTGTGGAACTGCCTGAAAGATGCCCTGTTCTTCTGCAGGGACACTCAGGCTGAAACAGGAGCTGGAGCCCTCTCTTGGGAAGCCTCCTCCCAGCTGGAATTTGTGCCGTGCTGGAAGAGCAGGAGGGGGAGAGCGATGGGCGCTGTGTGGGAGGAGCAGGAGGTTTGGGCCGCAGGACGTTCCCTCTGCGCCGCTGCCCCGCAATCGGCGGCCGTGCCCAGGGCTCCGGGCTTCTGAGCATTGCAGTCTCTGCTAATCGTGATGCCTGTGACAAAAATACTGTTCACTGTCATGAAAGCACTGTGAGTAGCGCGGATCAAGAGAGGCAATTGCAGTTTTCCTGATAAAATTCAGGTGGCAACCAGAAGAGGGGCAAGAGCAGCCGCGATCTCCAGTTCCCAAGGCAAAGGCAACAACAGCCCCATGCTGTCAGCTCAGGGGGAGTAAAACCGTGCTGAGAGCAGCGCTGGAACCCGATCCTTCCTTTTTTCTCTGAAGGCTGGCTCAGGGCAGCACAGCCGGGCCCTGAGGAATCGGGGCTGTTTGGCGGTGATGGTTGCTCTGCTCCAGAATTCACCTGGAAAAAGCCCTTGGGAAGCCGAGGCGGGAGCGGGCGGGAAGGGCCGGCGCTGCTGCTGCTCGTGGCCGGCAGCCCCGGCCGGGCCGGGCCGGCGCCCGCTGCGCTGCGGCTCCTGCTGCTGCCAGAGCCGGGCGGGACTCGGAGACAGGGAACGGGCCCGGGGGACAGCAAAGGCTCGGGGGCTGCAGGGATGTTCGTGCTCGGGCCAGCGCCGGCACAGAGCTTCGGCCTCGGCATTAACCCCGAGGGAAACGCTGCGGAAAGGCTCCGGTTCAGCCTTTCTGTGCTCGTTGCTGTGAAGTGCCCGAAATAAAAGGAGAACAAGTGGGGCCTGACCCCTTCTCCTTGGGAGGAGCCCCGTGCCTGGGGCTGTGAGGGGCCGTGAGGGGCTGAGAGGGGCCGTGAGGGGCCGTGAGGGGCTGAGAGGGGCTGAGAGGGGCCGTGAGGGGCCGTGAGGGGCCGTGAGGGGCTGTGAGGGGCTGAGAGGGGCTGAGAGGGGCCGTGAGGGGCCGTGAGGAGCATCAGCCCTGGCAGGAGGATGTCCTGACATGTCCCTCCCTCCCTCCTTTTCTCTTGTTGCCTTTTTTTTCTTTTTTATTTCTCTCTCTCTCTCTTGTTGGAGAGGATGAAAGTTTGGTAAGAAAGTTTCACAGATATGTAGGCTTGGCAGAAAGATCTCTGAATGCAGAAACTGAGGATGAGGTAGAAATGAAACCAAGTTTTGATATAGAGTAAAAGATGTTTTGCTGAACCAGTGATCACTGAATAGCTGAGAAGGCAAAGGTTGGAGATGAGTTGGAAGGAGATTTTTATGATTAGGACAAAGGTATGTGACTACAAACAAAGACATGTTTTTCACCAAGTAAATGAGCCCCAAGAAGAGCATAAGTAAATAGAAAACATGTTTTTACCAAACAGAGAGCTATCGCAGGCAAACAAGAAATGTTGATGTAGCAAGAAGAGGGGTCTGAGAATTTTCCACTGAAAGCTTAAATTGTAACTTACTCTTGTGACTGGATAATAATGACTATAATATGGTGATGTTAGTAGCTATGATAGGCTATAGGCCAATGTAAAGGTATTGTGTCTGCTGCTTATTGGTTGTTATGTATTAAGCTACTCAGCAAAGAAAAGTATCTAATGCTTTGTAACTTGAACAGCGGGTGGCTTCAGGTATGCCTACAGCTGGAGCTGGCAGCTGTAGGGCTGGCTCTGGATACCCACTCCCTGAACTGCTGTAACTTCACCTATGCAATAAAAGCTTTCAAGAGAGCCGCCTGAAGTCCAGACATCCTTTGTGAACCTTTCTCCTATACTTTTGCAAAAAAGACAATAAACATGGCACAATGAGCAGGATGCAAAAAATAACCAGTAGGGCCGGGCATCTAATTTTAAGCAGATTTTTGATCTATCTTGCAATTTGCCAATTGCCAAACAAACTGTTGAGCCAATCAGATTCTGATTCTTCATGCAATTTTGACACGCTTGTTTGTAATTCTATAATGTGGGCATGAATCGATTTTGAATGATCAGACAAATTCATAAAACATGTTCTATCAAAATCCTCACATCTACATCCATGTGCTAGCAACAAAAAATCAATGGCAGCTCTATTTTGCAGTGTAGTGTGCCTTACTGAACCAACACCTGTTCATAATCCAGCTAAAGCAAGGGAAGTAGCGTTAGCCTGCCAAGATAGCCAACATCCTAACTTGTTTAACAGTCCCAGTGCTTTAGCAGATGCTATTTGTGGAGAAAGGAAGGAAACAGCCCATCGAGCACTTGGTTGCCAAACTTTGGTGTTGTCATCACAATCAGGGCAAACGCACGGGTGCTGCGTTTTCCCCTCCGTAGTTTATGCTGTAAAATCATAGCTATGTGTTAGGTGTTAACAGTGAGAGTCATCCTAAGCTGCAAGGACCTCCCTTGATGTGTGATGGAATCGCAGCCCATGCTCGGTCTCCGCAAATAAAAAACACCCCTGGAGGCAAAGTCAGAGGAACAGTAGTAGAGTGTGAAATATGTGGTGAACTGGAATTGCACCAGGCACTTTCCTCTGTAAATATGGGTTGGTTAGGGGAAACATCCCATACTTTGGACTGATCAGATCCAGAGTAATTAAACTTAACACAAAGGTCCATTGTCACAGATCCTAAAAGCTCTATTTCTTGCAGCTCAAGAGTTGCCCGGGGAAGGTATGAAACCCACTGATCTCAAGCATCAGCGTGATTGTGTGATTGTAAAAGTTTGTTAACTGCCTTAGCCTTTGGCCAGTCATCTATTGGCAAGCCAACAAGGCCAGTAGAAAGAGGATTGTCAGGAGTAGCAGTGGCTAAGCACAGAGTATCTTGCCCTGTCGCATTGGCCAGGGTAACTCACATGTTGGTTCTCGGCTGACTGACAGGCCAAGCAGAAACAGCAGGCAGTAAGCTCAGCAAAACTGACAAGGACCATATTAGCACCTGCATTTTTTTGTTATTCGTTGCTATTTGGGCTCCAGTGCATCTCAGTGCAAGCCAATACCCTTGATCGCAGGGATATCGGTGCAATACAGTCCTCCTTGCTCTCGGAGAGATTGTCAGTCCAACTGTCAATCTCCTCAGCGTGTCTCACGATAAAATTGATGGGATCCCAGCTCCTGATTTATGGAAGACACAGAAACAGAGAGGATTGCACAAACCTAGCAAGAAAGTGCAGAATGCTAAAGCAAAAAATAGGGGAACAGCTCGGCCTATGGCACCCCCGGAGCCTCAACGAGACTTCACATCTGCTTGCAGAGGGCCCACCGCGAGCGGGTCGGCTGTTCCGGGGGAGAGGGAGGGCTGGGGGCCCTATTCTGACCTGTATCCCTGCAAAGACACTAGGGAAATAGTTCAGCATGTTAAACAAGAATGAGATAAGGGCCCAGCTCCCGTGCAATCAGCACAAAAGGACTGGCGGCCTCCTGTGGAGCTTCAGATACTTTGGAAAAACTGGTCCTCACAAACTGTAAAAGCCTGGACTGACAGCAGAGCGGAGGCCTCTTTACATTTATGGGAATCCCAAGAAATTTAAAGGACAACCAGTGATTCTTACAGGTTTGGTGGGGGGAAACAAATTGAAGCTGTGCAAACACAAATCAAAATGAAACTAGGGAACCTCCCCAGATGATTGCATTCAGTTATGATTGTCCTGGTCCCTGAATATATAGTTGGGATTGGTATCTTAAAGGGACTGGCTTTAAATTTATCCAACGGTTTGTATCAGTTTGGGACAAAGCCTTATATCAGTGCCCGACCAGTTTTAGTCAGGCAGGTGAAAATGCCCCCCGTGCAGATTCCTGCCACAACTAAATTGGTAACCGTGAAGCAATACCAAATCCCGGGGGGCATGAAGACATTTCACCGGCAATTAAAGACTTAGTGGATGTTTTAAAACCCACTAGAATGGCTTGGAATGACCCCGTCTGGCCTGCCAAGAAAAGTGACAGGTCATGGAGAACGACCGTGGACTTTAGAGAATCAAATAAACACAGCCACCTCTTGCGGCAGCTGTACCAGATATTGTTCCTTTAATAGAAAAAATCCAGGAACACTCTGGAAGAACCTGGTATGCAGGAATTGATTTGGCTGATGCTTTCTTTGCAGTACCCATTGCTGAGGAGCAGGGGCGTCACTTTGCCTTCACGTGGCAGGACGACACTGCGCACTCAGCACATTGCCCCAGGCATGTGTGCACAGCCCAACAATTTGTTATCAAACAGCAGCCGAGCACTTGGATGAAATCAAACTGACTCCTCATACGCAACTCATTCATTATATAGATGACATCTTGGTCCAGGGCAGCAATGAGGAGGAAATGCAACAAGTCCTTGAATTAGTTGTGGATCATAGGAAACAGAAAGACTGGGAAATTAACCCTACCAAAATTCAAGTGAAATTTTTGGGAATTCAGTGGCAATGTGGGCATCGGGAAATCTTCCCCAAAGCCCGAGAGAAAATTTTAGAGTTTGCAGTGCCACAAAATAAAAAGGAGGCACCAAGATTTATTGGATTATTTGTCTTTTGGAGACAACATATTCTGCATCTGAGACAAATCTCAACCCCTTTGCATAAAGTAACCAGGGGAAATAGGCAATTGGAATGGGGAAGTGAGCAGCAGGCTGCCTTTGAATTAGCCAAAGAGGCTATTAGCCAAAAAGGCCTTTAGATCTATGGCCTATGCAAAAGGGAGAACTTGAGTTAAATGTACCTGTAAATGGGTCACATGCTGATGGGAGCCTCTGGCAGAAACAGGGAAAGAAAAAGGTTCCCCCGGGGTTTTGTGGGAGGAAGTTGCCAGAAGCAGGAAACAACTACACACCTTTTGAGAAACAGTTATTGGCATGTTATTGGGCACTGAGTTTTGGAAACTGAACAACTTAACCATAGGATATGAAGTGGCTCTTCATCCGGAAATTCCTATTGTGCAGTGGGTCAGAAGGTCCCCGAAAGCCCATTGGATTGGGCACGCTCCGGAGTGTGGTATTGTAAAGTGGAAGTGGTATATTCGGGATAGGGCCAAGCTGGGAACGGGGCAGATAGCCACTCTTCATGAGCCAATAGCAGCTGGCCCCGGGAGGGACCAAGAGGTGAGTGCCAACTTCACAGCTGAGAGGGAATCTCCAGGGAAGTGGGAAAAGCTTTCAGATCAACTAATGCCACAGGAAAAAGAACATGCTTGGTTTACGGATGGGTCAGCTAAATATATAGGAGGGAGGGAAAAGGTTTTGGAAAGCAGTAGCTGACCATCCTCATTCCGAAAAGTTTCTAGAAATGACCAGAGAGGGGAAAAGCAGTCAATATGCTGAATTCTGTGCAATTGATATGGCTTTAAAACAAGAAGATCTAGGAGAATGCCTTTCCTATACTGCTTCTTGGTCGGTAGCTAAATGGGTTCGCTCCGTGGCTACGGACATGGGTAGGCAGAGCCTGGAAAATCTACTCCAAAGAGGTCTGGGGAAAGAAACTGTGGAGTGACCTTTGGCAAATGGTACAAAGAACTGATGTGACTGTGATTCATGTTGATGCCCATAGTAACGCAGACACTTTAGAGCTACTTTATGACTCTGTTGCAGGCAACCGGGCAAAGATTTCCCAAGCCAGACCAGAGTTCCCTCCGAAGGAGGATCACGAAGGCTCAGCAAAATGTGCACACCAAAAATGTGTGCACCTTGGACAAAAAGCCCCTTACAGGTGGGCTCAAGAGCGTGGCATTGCCATGTCACTCGATACGAGTAGAACTAGAATTGCTCAATGCCCTGTGTGCCAACATATATACAAACGCCCGGTGCCAAACATTGTAAAAGGACCGCTGGGGAGAGGAAAATTGCCCGGACCAACTTGGCAAATGGATTACATTGGACCTTTACCCCAGGACCGAGGGTGTAGATATATCTGCCGTAGACACATATCCTGGGTATTTGGTTGCCCATCCTTGTGAGAAGGCCACTCAGCATAGCACCATCTGTACTATAGACACAATAATTCTGTATTACGGAATGCCATTACCGAGTCAAACAGATAATGGGTCTCATTTCCAGAACAAATTCATTCAGCAGTACGCTGAGCAGAAAAACATTCCGTGGGGTTTTCACATACCATATTATCCCCAAGCTGTGGGATTACCTGAGCGAATGGATGGGCTATTGAAAGAGCAGTGGAGAAACCTGGGAGATGGACACCTGTCCTGGCGGAGAACCCATCTCACTGATGCACTGCACATCCTTAACAATAGGCTCATCAGGGACATGGACACAAAGGCAGGGGACGGGGCTCAGAGTCAAAGTGTGTCATGATTTGGTCAGAGAAACATGGTCTCTTGACACCTCGCTAAGTAAGGGAAGCTCCCAAAGATGGGGACATGACGAACGGCCACCTGAGAGAGTCATACAACATTATGGACCGGCTCCATGGAGCCCTAGCCAATTGGTGTCAGGGGCCAGAGAACCTGCCTATAATCTGAATTGGATAATAAGACTGCAAGCTGTCTCGGAGATAATTGTTGGAAAAGTTCGGGGACTTTGGCGGGGGAAGACATAGCAGAACAACCAATATGGTTGATAAAAGCAAGCTCCGTTTATTAGCAATCCAGAGGCACTTACATAGTATATCAGCTTGTTAACACTTTATTGGCTTAAACCTATCAGAGCGCATTTCTGCTTCTACATAATTAGACTACATTGGCAAGCTTCTACTAGTTATGTTATGATTAAAGAATTCAGAGTTCACCCTCCCTTCTCCTGGCCAGTACATCTTATCTGCACAGCTGCACATCCTCAAAACTCCCTGTTTTTTCTCAGGCTTGTTTCTCACACAGGCATTTGCTTGCAGGCTTTTTCCTTGCAGGCCTTTGCTTCGTACAGTTCTTTTACTGATCCCACAATTCTATCAATGACCCATGCCCCTGATCCTCTAACCATTCTTCAACAGATAATAACTAACCAGATGGCTGCCGCCCCTGACCTTATGGCTGACCGATCCACGCAAACGCGGAATGCGATTTTCCAGCATCGCGTGGTTTTAGACTACCGGCAGAAAAAGGAGGAGTTTGCAGGAAATGAATCTGCAAGAAAATGAATCCAGCTGCCGCTTACAAATTGATGACAATGGAGAAGTAGGAAAACAGACGACTAGGGAGATGAGAAAATTAGCCCATGTACCAACCCAGACATGGGAATGTTGGGAACCAGATATATTCTTGTGGCTGCCAGGGAGTCTGTGGCTCAAAGGGGCCCTTTCTCCTTTCCCTTTGTGCAGCTGCTACCTTCTTGTTTATTCCTTGTTTCGCTCCTTGTATTGTACGACTCATCCAGCACACAGTACAGGGAAGGCAGCTCGCAGCTACGCCTCAAGATCAACCCACCCTATATGCAACAACTGCAGAGGCAGTCTGACAACCATGATTCATCCTGTAAGTCAGAGGAGCAACTGATGTGCTGAGGCCTGAGCAGCAGGCCTCAGCCGGAGCTGACCTACGAGATGAACCCTGGCCAACCTGTGACTAACACCATCAGTATTATTCAGCTAAAAACAGATGACAAAGATGCTTATGCTAGCTGTTTAACGCCAAACGGGCTGCTTTAGAAACTTTCCCATCACCGTGTACAGTTATCTGCAAGCAATGGATAATTTAAGAAGCTTTCCCCAGCTGACATGAATAAAGGTCTGTTTGCAGGGTGTTTGAGGGGAAACTCTCCCAGGCAAGGCCTGGGCACTGGCCAAGCTGTGGCCCCTGCTGGTTGCAAAGTGTGCCATCAGATCCAGGTGTTTCCGGGCTAAAAAAACAATCAAGTCACTTGGACTTCCTGATTTGGGCCTATAAAAGCTGGACCCACGTTTGGGGCAAATTTGGAGACCTCACATACGGATAGATGCCCCCACAGGATTTTCCCAATTGACAGGAAGGGTTCTCCAGCTCCTTGCTGCGAAACGGGGCTCCCCAACGACTGCAGATCTGGATGATGGTAAGGTATTTAGGCAATTGGTGATGCATCTTTCTAAATCAATCTCCTTTCTCTTGGATAGTAATATTTAGGTGCATTCATTACCTTGCTTATTTTTGCTTGTTGCTAAAGCCAAGTGCCTAGTTTTAGCGAATGTATCGTTTTACGTTTGCGGTTCCTTAATTTCACAGTAAAATAAGAGCATTCTTTCCAGTGCTGTCTGTGTCCTTTAAATCGCCTCTGCCCCTTGGCAGAACAACAGGAGGCCCCTGAGGGGCTGGGGTGGTGGGAAGGCCCGAGGAAGTGGCTGTCAGAGGCCATAAGCAGCCTCCAGGCAGCCGCCTCATTCCTGCCTCCCGGCTGCTCTGGCGCTTCCCATGAGCATCTCCCAGGCCTGCGGCAGAAGCCCTCAAGGCCGGGCCTCAGCACGAGGGTGGGGACCACGCCGAGGTGCTGAGGCTGGGCTGGCTGGGGACAAGGAGGGCAGGGGGGCCCTGCTGGGGCACGGCCCCTGGCTGCTGCCAAGAAGGGGCAGTGGGCAGAGGCAGGGCTGGCGGCCAGCCCAGGCCCCCGCGGCTGCCCAGGCCACGGTGCTGTGACCCAGGCCCCCTCGACACAGAGCTCTGGGCCCGCACAGCTGCTGCCACCATGGGGAGGGCGGCGATGTCTCCTCGAGCAGGGCTGCCGAGTCGCTGCTGCCGAAACAGCTCTGGACGCCACAGAAACAGCAGCAGAGTGTGCACAGGAACAGCAGGAGCCCCAGTGTCAGCACCAGCTCAACAAGGCATCCGCACCAGCCGGGACGCCAAACGGGGCCATACTGTGGGCACAGCTGCACGTGGCTGGGCAAAAGGCTCCAGCAGAATCGGCCACAATGGCTTCCTCTTGTCTTGCCAGCCTCACAGCGACGCTTGGCAGCTTCAGCTGCAGCCTGTGCCCCTGACTGACTTCAGTGGCCGTGCTTGAGGGCAGACTCGCCTTCCACAGTCAGGCGTCCCAAGGCAGCAGCATTGCTGCCATCGTGACAGAGAGACTCTGATGGGACACAAGCCCTGCACTGCAGCTGCCATCCCTCTCCTCCATGCAGGCCCCTTAAAGACACGTACGTGAGCTTCCAAACTAAATCCTGGACTTGCTTGGAACAAAGGAAGATGCAGCCGGCACTAAAGAAAAGCAGGGAGTGCTGGCAGACGTTCAGGGGCGGAGGGAAGCACTTTGCTGTGTGCAGAGGAGATGGCCCGGTTCACAAGCTCAGGCTTTGCTGCCAGAGGATCCTGCTTTGCTCTTGCTGGAGGCCATTCCCTACCAATGCCTGGCCCTCCATTGTTCCTGCATCACGGCTGCTGGACCTGTGGCAACAAGTGTGTCCCGAGTCCATGTGACAGCAGAAAAGGGTGGGACCTGTGTGCTTCCAGCGCTTGTCTTGGCTGCTCCTTCAGGGTGCTGGCACCATCATCAGAGACACAGAACAGCTTCTCCTCCCACAGCTATCCCTATCCTCTGCGCTTCCCCAGGTGGCTCCCTTGATAATCCCTGGGGAACCTCCCTGTTTGTGGCCGTCCATTGCCCTGCTCAGCAGGGACGCAGTTGTGTTTGGACGTGAGCTGCCACAGCCAGACACGCAGCAATGGGAAGGTTGAATATCAGAGGCTGGGCCGATTCTTTCATTTCCAGAATGCAGGAAAGACAGAAAAGCACAAGGAAACGTCACAGTGTCTCTGTAGAATCTCTTTGTCCTGTGCAACTCAGCAGCTGATGCTGTTCTGGTGCTACTGCTAATCCCTTCCATGAAAAAATTCACTCCAGGAAGGAACAACATCTCCTGTTGGATACCAAGTGCTCCCCCCAGTCACTCCAGCTGCTCCTGCCAACAGCCCCCTGCAGGAAGGAGCACAGACCCCAATGCACCTTGGCTTTGGCTGCCCTCTGGCAGAGAAGCCCCTGGGGGCACAGGTCTCTGGGGCAGGAGACGGGCACCAGCACTGCCAGGGCTCGGGGGTGGCAGGTCTGCTTCGGAGGGGACTCTGCCACACCTGCTGATTTCAGTGCTCCCAGGCCCCAGGGCTCAGAGCAGCATTTGCGCCCTGGCCCACACGTTCCTTGTCTGTGTCACAGCCCCGGCTTTAGGATGGCCACTAGCCGGGACGTGTCCCAAGGAGGCCGTGCCAGCTTCTGTGGAAGACCCCGAGCCCTTCCCGCGGCGGCTGCGGTGGCAGCCGTGGGGGCTCCTGGTGCTGCCCCGAGCCCGCAGAGCAGGGGAGCGCTTGCTTATGGCTGGAGCCGATGCTAAAGTTCCTGTCGGGCTGCCTTAGACACTTGGGGCAAGGCATTCCTTCCAACCTGGGCCACTTGGGCTGGGCTGGGGACGGCCCCGGGGCATGTGGCAGCGTGTGCAAGGGCCCTTTGTGACACGGTGCAGCACGGTCACCGTGGGATGGAACGGGACAGGGTGTCCCAGGGCCCTTTGTGACACGTGCTGACATAGGGGCTGGCGGCGACGCAGCCACGCCACAGTGCTCGGAGCACGCGACGGGACAGGACGGGACAGAGCGGTGCCGTGAGGAGCCCCCGCACAGCGCACTCGTTCCTTGCCGACCCGGAGCTTTTCCGAAGCGTTATTCCTGCAGGTGACCTCGAGGCCAGACCACAGGACTTGGTGACCTGTGGCCTTCTCGAGGCTTCTCTTTTGCAGGTGCCCTCGAGGGCAGACCGTGGGACTTGGTGCCCCGGAGCTTTTCCGAGGTATCTCCCATCCCTGTGGCCGGTGCCCTCAAGGCCAGACCGTTGGCTTTGCTGACCACAATCCTTGACGAGGAGTCTCCTGTCCTTGTGGCAGGAGCCCTCTGAGACCAGGGTGCAGGACTTGCTGTCCTGTAGCCTTCCGGAGGCTTCTCTGCTGCTGGTGCCTTCAAGGCACAAGTGCAGGACTTGTTCACTCAGAGCTTTCCCAAGGAATCTCTCTTGAAGGCGCCCTCGAGGCCACACTGTGGCATGGCGGGCAGATTCCGTCGCCTGTTCAAAGTGTTCAGGAGGAAAAAAGGCCCTGGAGCTGCCCCAGCACAACAGCCCAAAGAGCTGGAGCAGTTCCAGCCACGGCAGGACGGTGAGTGACAGAGCTGGGCCACAGGGCTGATGGCAGCAGCCAGCTTGGCACCATCCCATCCCATCCCATCCCCAGGGAACAGGCCCATGGATAGGCTGGAAGAGGAGCCAGGCCAGACCCCCCGCAGCAGCCGTGCTCCATCCCCTGGGCATCCCGGGGCTGTCCCTGCCTGGGGAGCGCAGGGCTGGGCTGCGTTCGCCGGCCTCTCCCGCAGCCCCTCAGCTCTGGCTGCGCTCGCTCTTTGCCAGATGCAGCCCTGGACCGGACACAAGAGCAGGACCGTGCCCACGGCCGCTTCCGGAGAACAGTGCAGGTACCTGCAGCCATCCCCACCTGGGCTGGGCCTGCTGTCGCTGCTCAGCCGAGCACCGCGGCTGGAGCACCCCTTGGAACATCCCTCTCTTCTTTGTTCTCCTGCAGATGTTCCGGAAGTTCATGTGCATTCGGCGTGGAAAGACCAGCACCACAGCAACTGAGGGCACAGCTGAGCCTGACTCTGGGCTGACCGAGCTCCAGGCAGAGCCTGATGTCAGCACAGATATCACTGCACCCTCAGAAGACTCTGACAGTCCAATGAATGATCACACGGCGAAGACTGACGGGGCAGTGACTGAGGACATGGCAGTGACTGAGGACATGGCCATCACAAACACTGACACCGGAGAGACTCAGGGCATCCCAAATACTGACACTATGCCCATTCCCACTGGGATTCATGCTCCCAAACTGGATTTTTTTGAAGAGAGTGCTGCTTCTCCTCAGCAGCAGGTAAGCAGCCTGGGGCCAGGGCTGGAGACTCCAAGGATCGTGTGCCCCTTCAAGCCACGGCTGCTGGGCCCCCTCAGCCTTTGAGGCCAGCACAGTGCGGTGGGAAGGGAAGCACTTCTTGGGGGCAGCTGGGGAAGTTGCTCCCTTGGACAGTGCTCCAAGTCTTCCCCATGCCTCCTCCAGGTGCCAGCCATGGTGAGGAACATTCACCAGAGACTCGGGTCCCATGTCACTGTGGATGCCTGGCTGCAAATTGACATTCTGAGGCTGGCTGAAGAGCACCCCGCTGATGTGGTGCTGACCCTCCTGCGCTGTGCCCCATCGTGCGACAGGTACGGGGCCCAGCTGCCTTGAGAGCTCAGGGCTCACCAGCCCTTAGGGCCCATTGCCCTGTGCCGCTGGTCCAATGGGGTCTGCCAGACAGGTGGAGAGCTCCAGGACCCTCAGGCCCCTCTGTTTCCTGAGCCTGCTGCCATGCTCCCTCCCTGCCCCTCAGGGCACCGGGGCTCTGTCACCTGGGCCCCCACAGCTGCACAGGGCGTGGTACTGTGACTGAGACGCCCCTGACTCAGAGCTCCGATCCCACAGAGCTGCTACAATGATGTGGAGAATCATAGGATCATTGGGACCAGCAGTGGAGAAGGTGTTGCCAACGCTGCTCTGTGTGATGCAGGAATGGCCACTGCATAGCACGTCCACCTCTGATGGGGATGATACAGATGTCTTTGCCCTGGCTGTGAGTTTCTGGAACTGGCCTTTACTCACCCTGAGGTCACATCCTCACCAGCTCTCCATCCTTCCCCCACTGCATCTCCTTGCCTCAGGCTCTGGGCTGAAACCTGGCCTAGGGCAGGCTCAGGGGGCACCAGGCCCGGTGCTCCCCCTGCGTCTCCCCTCGGGCCCTGCCACATGGACAGCTCGGCACTGAGGGATGTTCCTGAGCTGTCTCGAGCTGCTTCTTTTGCAGGCAACTCTGGCGCTGTGGGTGATTGTCCAGGTGCCCGAGTGCCACGAGGCAATGATCCTTTATTCAGCCCGCCTGTTTGTGACTCTGCTCTTCCAAGTTGTCATCACCACACAGCAGGTGTCAGAGGAAGTTGATCACTTCTGGAGAGCATGCCGGGAGGAACACCGCCTTCCCACCAACCCCAACAGGTCCCAGTCCTCCTGTCCTTCCCATGCCCTTGTGGCCAGCGCCAGTGCTCCCAGTGTGACCTGGGCTTTGCTCTGTGCACAGGTTTGCAGTGCAGGCCATGAAGGCTCTGCTCTGTCGACTGCGCTGTGACAATGAGGTGGTGGCTATGGAGCGCAAGCGCGGCTGGGACACGCTGCTGTGTGCTGACACCCAGCACTATGCAGTGGGTCTGCTGGCCAGGTGAGACCCCCTTCTCCCCACTGCCCCCGGCACTTGTGCCCTGGGCCCGAGGTGCCCCACACAGTCCCTGTGGGGCCTCGTCACCGAGGGACGGCCAAGCGGACTGGAAAAGGCTGGAAGGGGAGGGTGCCCAGAAGAAGCTGCCTCCCAGAGCACCCAGATCCCCTTGCAACGTGGTGGGGAAGACCAGACCTGTGTGAGTCAGTCCTGGGAGAGGTTTGCCCCCTGGCTCAGGGTCTTGGTGCCTTTTTCCCCCTACCAGAGAGATGCGCCAGGTCTTGATCCCCTTCTGCCCCCGCATTGCATTCCACCTGCTCAAACCACTCAGCAGGGAGGAGCCATGCTGGGATCTGCCCTTCCTGGCTTTCCTTGTGGAGGTGAGCCTGACGGCCAGCGCTGCCTCGCTGAGCTGCCTCCCGCCTCTTTGCCCTCTCGTAGCCGCAGCTGCCTGGGACGGTGCCCGCGCCCTGCGCTGCTGCCCGGGCCCAGCCCTGGGCAGTTCCGGGCTCCTGCCAGCCGGCTCCCCTGTCACTGCCCTGTGCCTTTCAGGTCCTCGAGTGCCTGGACTTAAGTAAATATGGTGACAACATCCTGGAGATCATGCCCAGGTACCTGCTGAGCGAGTGCAGGCAGAGATGTCGCCTGGCACTCAGAGGCCTCGTGGTGCTCAGCAAGGATCCCGCCATGGTGAGAAGGCGGCAGCGGCTGAAGCTGCGCTGGGGAAAGCAGTCACATGGGCTTGGCTGGGCTTCAGGAGCTGAGGCAGCTGCTCCCAGCTCTCCTGCCTCCCGGCTCAGCTGCCCCAGTGCTTCGGGACAGGCCTTTGGCCTCTGGGCCCTGAGGCAGCAGGGTGGGCTTGCAGGGCCAGGGTGGTGTAGGCAGTGCAGCCGTTCATGGCTTCACAGCACAGCCTTGTGTTCCACACAGGCCAGAAGAATGGGCAGCCTGTCTCAACGGCTTGTGGAGCTGCTGGGCGATGCAGACGGAGAGGTGGTCAGGATGTCCCTCTCTGTGTTCATGAATGTGCTGGAGAACAAAGACATCCTGGTATCCAGCACCACTGCCCCGAAACTGGCTGAGGCGCTCTTGCCACTCTTTGAAAATGTAAGGCTCTGTGCCCCCAGCCACTGACACTGGCTGCTGCCCAGACACTTTGTGCCCTGTGGATTTTTAGGCCGTTGCCCACATGGGCTGGAGAAGTTGCTGCTGAGCTTTTTTCCTTTACTCCAGGACAACAGCAATGTGCAGATACTCTCCATTCACCTCTTCTGCAAGGTGATGGAGTTGGTAGTGGACGAGGGAAAAAAGCCCCTTAAGACAATTGTGTGCCAGAGCCTACTCCCACTTTTATTCCACTGCCATGATGAGAACCGGAACGTGGCAGAGGTGAGGACTTGTGGGCTGATGTGTCCTCCTGGGAGGGGGCTCAGCTGCCTCCTGCCCTGGGGCCTCGCAGGCTGCAGCCTTCTCCTGGCCTTGGCACAGGGACGCGGGTCCTGTGCCCTGGGCTGTGGTGCCATCTCCGTGTCTCTGCTGCTCTCCAGGCTTCTCGGGAAACGCTGATTTGTGCGGCCAAGTTCCTGAAGAGGAGAAATCTTGGGCAGCTGGTGAAGAAGGAGCAGCTGTCGAAGTTTGCCGAGTGCCTGGTAAGGACCGCCTGGAAGCCTAAGCTGAGCCTGGAGAAGTCCCCTGCCCCTGGCGCCCAGTGCGTGGGGCTGGCAGCTGTGCTGCACCAGGGGCGCCAGCCTGCGCCCCACACGCTGCTCCCTTCCCCGGGCTCTGCTCCAGGCTCCTGTGGCCCCGAGCCGGGAGCCGATGGAGCCCCGGCCCCGCTGGGCTGTGGCGCGGGGCGGCACCGCGGCTCCCCGGGCAGCAGCCGGCCCTCGGCCCCCTCCAGAGCCCGGCGCCAGCGGCTGCTGGCCGGGCCTCGGGGCCGTGCGGGCAGGGGAGGCCAGGGCTGGGCGCAGAGAGCCCGGCCAAGGGGCTGAGCCCGCGCCAACCCTTCCCTCCTGGCGCTCTCTGCAGCTGGCAGAGGACAGGAGCCGAGCGGCCGAGCGCCTGCACCAGGCGCTGCCGTTCGTGGAGAGCCCACAGGAGTCCCTGCGAGAGGCGGCCGCCAGGTTCATCGGTGAGCCACGAGCCCGGGGCCCCTCCCCACCCCGCCCCGCCGCAGCTCGGCCCCAGCCCCGGCTGCTGCCCCGGCAGCGGGATCCGGGCCCGGGGCCGTGGAGCCCCGCCTGCCCTCGGGGCCGCTGCCGCCCTCTCGCAGCCGTGCCCTCGGGCGTCAGGATGCGGCAAGGGCCCGGGCTGAGCCCTGCCGGGGCAGGAGAGCGTGTGGCCACGGGGCTGGCAGCGCCGCTGCGAGCGAGCTGTGCCGCGGGGCCGTGACCGCCTCTGTGCTCCCAGGGACTGCCAGGGTGTTCTTGAGGGGGCACAAGCAAGAGCTCCAGGTCCTCAGCGAGGGTGAGTGAGGGCAGCGGGCTGGCAGCGGGGGCTGGCGGGGGCGAGCTGCAATGCCTGGCTCGGGAGCCGCAATCCCTGCCCTGGCTGTGGGGGCTTTGCTCCGTGTGTGGACTCGGGGTGACGTGGGCAGAGCACAGAGAGGTTTCAGGGACACGGTGGGGAGGTTCATGGCCAGCACCTTCTGGCTGATCTCCTTGGCCCCTGCTGTCTTCTGGCCATGGCAGGAGCTGGGTGAGATGGCCCTGGCAGGAAGGTCTGCTTGGATTCCTGCAGATCCACGCTCTGTTCCTGTCTCTTCCAGCCCTTCAAGCCCTGAGGAGAGACGACAGCCCTTCCCAGACAAACATCATAGTTCAGGAAATATTCAACGAAAGAGCTGCAGAACTACGTTCATCTGCTGGCTCAGAACCAGTGTCCCTTTAAGACCTCCAGATATCCTGGAAGATGAGACCATCTGGAGACTAGAGTAGAGCAGCTGGAGCTCCAGGCACAGCTGATGCTGGTCACAGCTGAGCCTGTGGAAAGCTCCCATAGCTCCTGCCCTCTCCCTCCCTTTTGACAGCTCCAGCCCTCCAGCCCTGAGACCCTGCCCATCCCCTTTTTTCCTCCCAGCTCATCCCTTCGCTTCGCTTCCTATTAATAAACAGTTTGGCTTCTTCACTTGAGCTGCATCTCTGTGGTGCTGAAGCGGCCCAAAACCTGAGCTCTGGGACACACAGGCCCCTCCTGCCGCTCTCTTCCGTGCTTTTACTGCAACCCTGGGGTATATCACCGTGTCCCGCAGCCGTAGGGAGCAGGAGAGAAGCTCCAGCAGGCAGGAATTGTGGAGCAAGATTGATTTATTTAAATATTTTACAAACTCTTTCATAGACTTTTTTCTTCATAGTCTAATTGGACAAAGGATCAGCCACCCCTTGGGGTGATCGGCTAAAATCCTAAAACATCCATTGTCCAAATATTTTCTACTGTACTATAAAAAAGACTTTTCAAGGATGCAGGTGTTTGGTTGTGTACATAACTCTGCTGCCTCTTCTGTGAGAGAGAAAAGTCTCTCACAGGGCTTAGAAAATAGTAAGAAAATCCTTGCTAGCAGCATTTTTGTATCCACACCATGCCATGTTTTGTGCAGAGACACAGAGGAACGAGGGCAGCTCAGGCTGGAAAGGTCCCTGTCCTGAAGGTTCAGTTCCACAACACTGTGGAGTCAGAGGTCTTGCTGAGCACCCTGAAGGCCCTGGATTTTAGAACAGCCAACAGGAGTATGCTCCGGAGGCAGCTGTGAGGGATTCCGTGGCAAGCCTCCACGGAGGGCCAAGGAGCTTGGAATGCTGGAAGTTTTCAAGAGCAGCTTCCTGAAAGCCCAGCAGCGCTGCATCCCTGCACGGGATCAGGAAGAGGGCAGAACCAGAGACGACCCGGGCTTAACAGTGGCCTCTGGGTGCGCCTACGAGCAAACGAAGCAGCAGCACAGTGGCCGAGACTGGGATGCGCGGCCATCCCGGTGTCCGGAGCGCTGTCAGGCAGTGTTGGGATCCTGGGGGCGGTTCTGGTCTCCACAAGTGTGGAATTGCAGCCCCTGCTGATGCCTAGAGAGGCCACCTAAAAACAGAGGCTAGAGCAGAATAAGGGAATAAAGGTAGGTATTTATTTGAAAGGCCTTCAAAGGTACACCCAGGGTAGCCAGAGGCTACTGCCAAGATGGACCCCAAGATGGACAACAGGTCACGAGTTCTTCACACTTTTGTAAGTTTGGTTCATTTGCATATGTGCCGGTTTGGCCAAATTTAGAAAGATATCCTCTGAGAGAAGGCACAACCACCCCTCCCCGAACCTGGTTCGGGAAAAAATAAGTTTTCCTCAAATGAAAGTGAAGGAGATTAAAACTATTGATTTAACAAACACATGGGAAAAGGAAAATAATGCTAAATAATAAAATCTCTCGCTGTGGAGAAAAAACCTGGGAAAGTGTTAGAGTCCTCCCTTTGGTCTCCTCGGAGCTGGGGCTTGGCCCAGGGCCAGGCCCTCTGTGCTCGGTGGCAAGTCCTCCTGATGTGTTCTGATATTGAAGCAGTCCAGCAGAAAAGGGAGAAAATCCAAAATTCCAGGGAATGAAAAAAAAATTCAGCTCTCAGTCTCCCTTTGGAGAAAAAGAAACTGAAGAACTGGCCAAAAGCTGACCAGGGAAGCAGCAAGCTGGCTGCCTCCTCCCTCCCCTGCTGCAGCTGGGAAAAAGAAAGTCCCTATCTCTGTGTGACCTTGAACAAGCTGCAAAGTGCTTTGAAAAAGTTTTGCTCAGTTTTTCCTTCCCCCTCTCAGGCTCAGTTTAGAGGCATAGAAAGGCACAAAGTTAATTTCTAGGCATAGGGCAGGGATACGGGATACACATCACAAAGTCACCCCAAGACATTCCACCCCTTATCCCATAGCATTGGCTCAATGCCCAAACGAATATATTCTAACTCTACACACACACATCAATACATATACATATATATATATATATATATATATATACAGCTATGTACGAACCGTGACAGTGACCCTCAGCAAGCAGGGGTACACAGGCATTTCACACTACAGGTGGTTTTCACCCAACAATCAGATCTCCCTGCGGTACACAATGCGTTGTTCCATCTTTCTGCATTACCCACCATGTGCAACCAGGTCCCTGAGCAAAGACAACCCCACGGATGGGTTTGTCTGTACTCGAGGCAGAATTTATCCACACAGGCTTTCCTAAGAGACCTCTGACATGCACTGCTGGGGCCTTATCTCCATCTGTTGTATGCAGGGATTCAGATTGGGCTGGACCCGCTCTACTGGTGGAACCTCGGGTGTTAACTAACCAGGTGGCCTTTGCCAGATGCTGCTCCCAATTTTTGAAAGTTCTCCCACCCAGTGCCTTCAAGGTGGTTTTCAACAATCCATGGCACCGTTCCACTTTGCCTGCAGCTGGTGCATGGTAAGGGATGTGGTACACCCACTCTATGCCATGTTCTCTAGCCCAGGTGTTGATAAGGCTGTTCTTAAAATGAGTCCTGTTGTTGGTCTCAATTCTCTCAGGGGTGCCATGCCTCCAAAGGACTTGCTTTTCCAGGCCCAGGATGGTGTTCTGGGCAGTAGTGTGAGGCACAGGGTAGGTCTCCAGCCATCCAGTGGTGGCTTCTACCATTGTGAGCACACAGCGCTTGCCTTGGTGGGTTTGAGGCAGTGTGATGTAATCAATCTGCCAGGCCTCCCCATACTTGTATTTGGACCATCGCCCACCGTACCACAGGGGCTTCACCCGCTTGGCCTGCTTGATCGCAGCGCATGTCTCACAGTCATGGATCACCTGGGAGATACTGTCCATGGTCAGATCCACCCCTCGATCTCGTGCCCACTTATAGGTGGCATCTCTGCCCTGATGACCTGAGGCATCATGGGCCCATCGAGCTAGGAACAACTCTCCTTTATGTTGCCAATCCAAGTCTATCTGGGACACCTCTATCTTTGCAGCCTGATCTACCTGCTTGTGGTTTTGGTGTTCCTCATTAGCCCTACTCGTGGGGACACGATGCCTCAGGTCATCAAGGCAGAGATGCCACCTATAGGTGGGCACGAGATCGAGGGGTGGATCTAACCATGCATAGTATCTGTGATAAAACAAACTGTCTCCCTGTGATCCATGAAAGGCGGCCACCAGAGGCCAAGGCCAGCCAGACCTGTTGGCCTTGGCAGCTTTTGTCTGGCAGCAATCCTGAGATAGATGGAATTTTGGAGGCCAAATTGCAATTTTGGCCATGGGCCCCTGGAGGAGAAGGACAGTTCTGTTCCACAGGAAGGAAAGCACGGAGCCCCAGCGCTCCAGGGCAGGTGAGAAGCAGCTCTGGCCATGCCAAGGTCAGCCGGAGCTGCCAGGCGGCCCCAGGAGCCCAAGGCAGCCAGAGCTGTTCCATGTTCCCTTGGTTCCGTGGGCCCAGCAGTGTCCCAATGGACTCCGTGATTCCATGAGGACCTGCAGGAGCACCATGGTCTCCTTGGATCCACGGGGCCCCTCAGAATCACACCAGCCCCTTGGTCCAGGGGGCCCAGCAGTGCCCCGATGATGCCCTCGGATCCAATCCCACAATTACAGGGCTGCCAAGCAAAAATGCAGGAAAGGGAGTAACAGTTCTTTACTCTAAGAAGTAAACAAGGCTGAGGGAGGAGAATGAATCCACCAGAAAGCCAAGCCCAGAGCTGTCCTGAAAATCAGCCCTGGCTGGGGTCGGGCTGGGGGAGGCCCCAGCCCCCAGACCCATTTGCTGAGGCCAGGTTTGCACCCCCACCCCCCACCCAAGGGGGCAGGAGGAGTTTTGGGGGTGGGGGTAAGCCCTGTTCAGGGGGAGTGAACACCACCCCCCTTACCCTGACTGGCTCAGGTGTGAAACCCCCACCCCGGGAAGGCCACACACACAGGGGACAGAGTCACACTCGCCCCTCCCCAGGGGAGGTCTCTGTCCCTGTCACTCCCTTGCTCTCCCCCCTTTTCTCTCTCACAGGCTGGGGGGCTTTGCCAAATGGGAGAATCATTTTTCTCTTTCTCCGTGCCACCTTTGTGACAGCTACACAGAGTTTTCCTTCCTTTCAATCATCTGTATTGGGCCGAATTGTCACTTTTCTTTTACAGGAACCTGCAGCAGCTGAGCTGGAGCTGTGCGGGAACCGCTGGAACTTTGAATTGCCACCATAACTGCTTGTGCTGTCAGTTCATTCATGGTTGGGGTTTGTTTGTGTTTTCACTACAAGTGACCTGTGGGAAGAGCAAGCATTGCTCAAAGCATTTTGTGTAGAGTTAAGTTTGATTTCTGCCAAGTTTATTTGGTCTGGTGTCAAGGAGATGCTGAGGAGGGGCTTGGTGGGGTTGTCCCTGTCCCTCTCAGCCCAGGGCATTCCTGAGGGGGTGTCCCTGTCCCTCTCAGCCCAGGGGATGCTCAGGGGATGTCCCTGTCCCTCTCAGCCCAGGGGATGCTCGGGGGTCCCTGTCCCCCTCGCCCTGGGGGATGCTCAGGTGTTGGGGTCCCTCCCCTGCCATGGAGCCCTGCGAGATGGGCCCTGGGGGGGAGACACGGCGTTTCCCTGCCCCTGGTCACCTTTGTTCCCCATTGGTTGGTTTGTGTTCCCTGGTGTGGCCAAGGACCCTCGGGTCCCGTGACTGGGGGAGTTCCTGAGCTGAGCCCCGGCCATGCGGCTGGAGAAATAAAGATCTCTGAAACATCTACCACGAATCTGTCCATATATACTTCTTTTCCACAGGACTCCTGGTTTGAAATATGCTTGTTGCAGTAACCCCTGCTGCAACAAACTGGTGGAGGAATGCGAGCAAGATACCAATCCCTGAGGAAGATTCGTGAGTAAAATCACCACTCTAGACCTCTCTCTTCTCATCTTGGTTTGGATATTCTCTCTGGACTATGGAAGAATCATGGGAAATGGGGCTCTCTGAGCCACAGAAAGAAATGTACCTAGAAGTTAAAGGAATCCTTGAACAACAAAACAAAAAAGTTATGGAACCTGGAGATCTAGAACTTTTTTTTAACTGGCTTTTCAAAAATTTTTCCTATATTTCTCGAGACTTACTTTTTGATATTGAACCTCCTGGATCTTGTCAGGGGTGTTTTTGGGACGAGATCTTGTGGGAGACGAAAGATCAAACAGAACATGTAATAGTGATCGAACCCTTGCGTGGATCCCTCGTGGTCAGTGAAGCTATTCAGGAGCATTTATATGGTCCCATTACCCCTAAAGCAAAGGATGGCCATAGTCCCGTGGCCGAGGCTGCACGGCCGCCATCCCTGTGGCACACACCGGTGGAGGTGCCTGCACTGGATGCACCTGGCCCCCTCGGGAGCGCGCGCCTTATCGCGGACCCCATCCCTGTCTCGGGGTCCCCGGCCACGCGGCCGCGAGTGAGGGAGCGATGCCGCAGGCGCCGCGGGTGCCATGGGCCACGAGCAGCCAGGAACCGGGCATCGGTGTGGCAGGCCGCTCTGAGCACACGGCTCGGAGAGCCCTGCGGAGGGAGAAGCGGCAGTTTCCACAGCGACACGAGAAGCCGCGCAGCACAGCACCGAGCCGGAACGGGGCCGCTCTCAAAGCAGCGTGGAGCTGGCGGAATGAAACCGCTCACAGGGCATGGAGCCAGCGGCGGTGGCAACGCGGGGCCGCGCAGAGCCCAGACACGCGCCGGAGCAGCGCCGCTCGGAGAGCGCGGAGCAGCCGCAACGCGGGGGCCCGGCTGAGATGTCAGAGTCGGCGAGGCAGTGGCCACGCGGGACCGGCAGCCACAATGAACACGCAAGCACGTGATAGGAGGAGTTGTAGCCATGAAAGTCACAGGAACTGTGAAATGGTACAATGTAAAAAACAACTATGGATTTATAACACAGGGGGAGATCTATTCATCCATAGAACTGCCATTAAAAGGAATAACCCTAAAAATTACCTGCAAAGTGTAGGAGATGGGGAGGTTGTACAGTTTGATATAGTGCAAGGAAAGAAGGGTTTACAAGCAGCGAATGTTACTGGGCCTGGGGGTATTCCAGTCAAAGGCAGCCGTTATGCACAAAATTATAAACAATATCCATCCCTGCAATTTCCCTACCCACAGCCTACTTCCCCCTTTTACCCTGTACCCAATATGAACCCCTTCCTAAGTTTACCCTATTCCCAGTTTATTCCTAATCCCTTTTTCACCCCATGGCTTCCCTATACAATTCCATTTCCCTACAATTCCTCTCCGATTCCGAGGGGGGGATGAAAAGGGGGAGGGAAGAAATTAAACCCTCTCCTGCCTCAGTTTCCCCACAGAGCATGCCCGGAGAGTTCTGTCTCCCTTCTGTCAGCCCTAAGATGTTCCACAGAATCTGACTGGACATTTAAAAACTCAGGAGGGTGGCTTGTTTTGCCTTGAAACTGTTCTTGTTATGTTTATCCAGTTGTTTCCATTCTCCTTTTATTAAAATAAAACGGGTGAGATGTTGGGGTCCCTCCCCTGCCATGTAGCCCTGGGAGATGGGCCCTGGGGAGGAGACACGGCGTTTCCCTGTCCCTGGTCACCTTTGTTTCCCATTGGTTGGTTTGTGTTCCCTGGTGTGGCCAAGGACCCTCGGGTCCCGTGACTGCGGAGTTCCTGAGCTGAGCCCCGGCCATGCGGCTGGAGAAATAAACATCTCTGAAACATCTACCACGACTCTGTCCATATATACTTCGCTTTCCACGGGACTCCTGGTTTGAAATATGCTTGTTGCAGTAATCCCCGCTGCAACACTCAGGGGTCTCCATCCCTCTCGCCCCAGGGAATGCTTGTGCAGGGTGGGGGACCAGGGGCTCTGTGTCCCTCTCACCGCTGAGTGTGCTCGGGGGGTGGGGGGCTCTCCGACCTTCTCACACCTGGGGAGGCCAGGGGGGGGGTCTCTGTCCCTCTCACCCCTGGTGTGACCCCACCCAAGCATCATCGGGGTGAGAGGGACAGAGACACCCCCAAACCTCCACAAGCACCTCCCAAGAATCCCAAGGGGACAAGGACAGAGACCCTCACTGGGCACCAAGTGGGGTGAGAGGGACAGAGACAGTCTCCATCCTCCTCTGCCAAATATCACCCTGAACCCAAAATTCCCCCCACATACCAGTAAAATAGTGAGATTTTAGATGTCTCTGATCAATTTCTTTATTTTTACCCCAGTTTGGGGTGTATTTAAGGGACAAAGATGGATCAAAAGAAAATTAGGGCCAAAACAAAAGGACCATCAGCCAGGTGTCTTCCCAACGTGGATCACAGGGAATGTGGGTCACCAGGGCTCGTCTGGGGGATGGAGTTGGAGCACAGGACAAAGCTCTTGCCACAGTCAGGGCACTTGCGGGGCTTCCCTTACTGGTGGCTCTGTTGGTGTGGGGCTGTGGAAGGTATCTTTTCAGCTTTATACCGGCTAGCGCTTGTATTTCAATGCCTTAGAAAGCCCCGAGCAGCCTTGAGAGGTAGCAAGGGCGATCTAGCACTTTGGTAGCTCTAAAATCGGTACCTGAATCAGCTGCAGAGCAAATACCATCAGCAGAAGCAAAGAGGGAGAAATATAGCTCCCTGCAGTTAGAAGCTTTCAAACGAGACAGACAACCAGAGATGTTCGCAGGAAAGTTGCTGAGCTGAGTGAGCGGGCGTTTGCCTCCCCTCGACCATCTTTTATTAGGAGAAGGGGAAAGGGGAGGACTGGGGGCGGACCCGGGGTGAGCGGCCAATCAGACACTGCTGAAGAGTCTGAGTTACATTTGGCTTTGCCCGCGCTTGGAACAAAGGACCTCTGAGCACATGTCTTTGGGGGGGGGGGGGGGGGGGAAGCTCGGAACAGGCAGCAACAATTCCCTATTTTTTTTTCTTTAAAGCTGGGTTGTAACTCTTAGTAACTTAAAAGTGCATAGAACAGTAACAAAACAACAGTGCAAAATATAATTGTAATCTATCGTCCTTACAACTCAACAGTACCTAGGATGCCTTTAAACTAGTTCCCCAGTCAAAACTCAGGGGTTTAGTTAGGACATCTATGGTATGGAGTATCAGGATGAAGATTTACAAAATACAGTGCAAAAACCTGAGTGCAAAACAGTGCAACTTAACTTAAGGGATTAACATAAAGATCTGCAGTAGGGGGTTTACATGAAGGTGCAAAATCAGGATTCTTTTTTACGGCGTCTCTTCCAGGAGGCAGTTTTAACCTCCTTAACTTTCGAGGAAGTGACATAAGGTTTTACCCACTTCCCTGGGATCCATCTCAGTCCTTGAGGGGTAGATACACTGGCATACCCACGTCCCCAATTTACAAGTTTGTATGGTCCTTGGATTTTTTGAGTCTCTGGGTCCCGGATCAGGACTTCTGGATTTCCTTCAGTTTCTGTCTCCCGGTGTTCTGGAAATGACGATAGATGGGAGGGTTTGGATCCTCAAAGGTGCCATTCAGGAAGTTTATGGTAAACAGTGCTTTGCTGAGTCTGAGGACAGGTGAGTTGAGTTTGGTGGTCCCTGATTGTTGTAGCAGCATTCGCTTGAGGGTTTGATGGGCACGTTCAACAATGCCTTGTCCAGTTGGGGAGTGAGGAATACCTGTAACATGTCGAAATCCCCACTGCTGACGAAAGTTTTTAAACTCCTGGGAGGTGTAGGCAGGTCCATTATCAGTTTTTATCTCCTCAGGTATACCGAGCACAGCAAAAGCTTGGACAAGATGTTTTTCAACATCCTTAGCCTTTTCACCTGCATGTGCAGAGGCATACATAGCACCAGAGAAGGTATCAATAGAAACATGAACGTATTTTAATCTCCCAAATTCAGGGAAATGTATGACGTCCATTTGCCACACTTCACCACTATTAATGCCTCTGGGATTGACCCCCATGCCCAGTGATGGAAGCTGTAGCTTCTGGCAGTTGGGACATGTTGCCACTATTGCTTTTGCCTGTGTCCGCGACAGATGGAACATGCGGATAAGAGCAGGAATATTTTGATGGTACATGGCATGGCTCAATTTTGCTTGTTCAAAAACTTGGGGGAGCTTTGGTAAGTCAGCTGATAGAACTATGTCGGCTGGCATAGCCAGAGCATCAGCTCTATGATTACCTTCCGCAATAAATCCTGGCAGGTTTGCATGTGATCTCACGTGCATGACAAAATAGGGATGCTCTCTGTGAGAAATCAGATAAATTAATTTTGAGAGCAAATCATAAATTTTCTTGTTTGAGATTTCTTTTAGGAGAGCATGCTCAGCTCTAACAGTTACTCCAGCTACATATGCTGAGTCTGTGACCAAATTAAAGGGTTCTTTGAACCTCTCAAATGCTCTAACAACAGCTGCTAATTCAGCTACTTGTGGTGATCCCTGGATTACCTCGATGTCAGATTCCCACTTTTGCGTCTTTGGATTTTTCCATGTGACCACGGACTTTTTACTTTTTCCTGAGGCATCAGTAAAAACGGTAATCACATTGAGGGGTTTTCTACTTTGAATCTCTCGAGGGATGAAAGAGAATGGCAGATTAAACATGTCATGTTTTGGGTAATGACTGGAGATTTGGCCTGAGTAACTATCTAATGCAAATTGTAAATTTATATTATTTTGGAGTACGTGATCTAATGTGTCAGTTGTTACAAGTAAGTATATGCATGCAAAGTCACATCCTGCCAGGGTGCGGAGCCTTGCTCTACCCTTCATGATAATTTTTGCCATTAGTTCTTGTGGCTGTGTGATGGTTTTAGGAGGTTGGAGTGGAAGGAATACCCATTCAGTTATGATGAGGAGTTCCTTCTGCTCTTTGTCCCACTGAAATATGAGGCCATGAAAGCGTGGTACCTTTCCTAGAATGACAAGCTTAAAGGGTAGGAAGGGCTGATACCTGTGTGCTTGTCTGGTGGAAATGAGCTCTTGTATCTTTTTGAGAGACTGCCTTGCCTCTTCTGTCAGGGATCTAGGGGATGCTGGACCACCTTCCCCTTTTACTAGGTTTGCAATAGGAGCTACATCCTCTGTGGTGAGTCCTAACCAGGACCTTAAATACTTCAGTGTCCCACAGATCTGTTGCACTTCTAGTGTTTTTGGGTTATTATTAATGGTGACAGGTGTTGGGGTGATAGAGGTTTCTGTGATTTTGAGTCCGAGGTACTTCCAAGGGCTTGTTCTCTGCATTTTTTCAGGTTGCAATTCAAAGCCCTTGGCCTCTAGGGCCTCAATCACCATGTTAAGTGTCTGCTCGAGATACTGATTATTGGGAGCACACACCAGCACATCATCCATGTAATGCAGGATGATGGCTTTCTCTGCTTTGGCACGCATGGGAGATAGAATTTTAGCAATATACTCTTGGCAAAGAGTTGGGGAATTTTTCATACCTTGGGGAAGCACAAGCCAATGATAACGTTCCATGGGAGTTTCACGATTAAGAGATGGTACAGAAAATGCAAATCGGGGGGCATCTGCAGGGTGGAGTGGAATATGAAAGAAGCAATCTTTAATGTCAAGAACAGCTAAATGCCAATGTTGTGGGAGCATTGAAGGTGATGGCATACCTGGTTGAAGGGGTCCCATGTCTCCAATAACCTTATTAACTTCCCTAAGATCTTGGAGTAGCCTATATTTGCTCTTTCCCGGTTTTTGTATTACAAACACGGGTGTGTTCCATGGGCTGTTAGTTGGAACTATATTTCCTTTAGCCAATTGTTCAGCTACTAATGTTTTGAGTGCCTCTAAGTTTTCTTTTTTTAGCGACCACTGGTTAATCCACATGGGTTCATCTGTTTTCCAAGTTAATTTATGTGGATGGCACTCTGCTTCAGTGGCCTGCAAGGGAAAATTTTGATGTCTAGGGGTGATATCAATTTTTGTTCCCCACTGAGACATGGCATCCCTTCCCCACAGGGTGAATTTGGTGTCTAGGACATACGGACGAAGCGTCGCTATTTGTCCTTCAGGACCTTCAATTTGGATGGTGTGTTTGGACTGCTTTGCAATTTGGGTACCTCCAATCCCTTGTATGATGCCCTGAGATTGCAATTCCCATTGCGTAGGCCACTTATCAAATGGAATGACAGACACATCAGCACCTGTGTCTATCATTCCCATTATACTGATTTTATGTGTTTTGTAACGGAGCTTACATTCTATTACAGGTTTGCCGTTTCCCAAAACCTCAGTCCAACAGATGGCTGGGATATGACCATCTGTGGGCAGGTATTTGGGCAGTGGAAAGGCCTGTGCAATGACTTGACCCTTTGGCATAAAGTACGGTGGATATATACATTGTACAATTAGGTTAGAACACCCGTTCTGATCCATTTTCATGAGTGTGGGTGTAACCTCTATCCCAGCAGGTGTTTCCCGAGTGTCCCCAATAACAAAAAGGCATGTAAATTCTGGCATGTGGTCCACATTCTGGAATGAAATGGGTATTACAGTCTGTTTGTTGTTGTTGAAATGGTGTGCTTTATCACAGGTTACCTTAAACCTGAGTCCAGAAGTCCAAGTTGCTTTGTCTGCAGCCCTATTTCTGTCTGAACGCGGAGCTGTTAGGACGCGTTGAGTCGCTAGTTTCCCTGCTGTTGACCTGGGGAAACAGTCTTTGGAGAGTTTTTATCAGCAGTTATAATCGCTCTGCAATTGCGAGCTACATGTCCCTTTTTCTGACAACGATAGCATACAAAGTTACCGCGCGATTGAGTTTCTCCTGTACCTGTAACATTCTCTACAACTTCCCCAACCATCCCCACTTTTTTCAAAAAGGGAGCAGCTGTGTTCAGCTGCACCTTCTTCGTACAGACTTCGAGCATGGATTCAACAGTAGGAGGAGGATACAGCGGGAGAGTGAGAATGACTTGTTTGCAAGCATCATTTGTATTAACTTGGAGAAGTTCGAGTAGGAGCGCTTGCTGGAGGTCAGGATTAGGGACCTGGGAAGAGACAGCTTCGCACAAACGGTTATAAAAGTGAATAATATTTTCATTTGGCAATTGCTTGATGATGGTATAATGAGAATTAGGAGTTTGAGATGGTAATAATGTTAAGGCCTTTTCAGCAGCACGTGTGATTTCAGTAAGAACTGGACGAGGGATAAGCATTGCTTGTTTTTGAGGATTTGCCATATTATTGTCACCAGATAAAAGGTCTAATGTGATGTAATTGTTTTCAAAATCCAGGTAATTATCTGGAGTTTGCCACAAAATTTTTAATAAATCAGATAAAATTATTTTCCATTGCTTTTTCCACATCATAAAATCACCAGGTGTGAGAAGAGTTTGCATTAATGTAAGTAAATCATGAGGTACAAGTAAGTGAGTTGCAAAAGTAGCACTTAAAAGGCTCTTAAAATAATTACTATGCATTCCAAACTCCTTAATTGCCTTGCACAAATCCTTAATATCAGAATAAGAAAGGGGTTTCCAGTCGGGGTTCGCTCCATTGCTAGTACAAGAGAGTGTAGTAGAAGCATTTGGAGTTACTTCCCGGTAGGCATGGGTTCCCGGATTCAGAGGGGCAGTCACGGGATTGCGGGAACCTGGGGCGGGACAGTGGGAAGCAGGGGCGGGGAGTGGAGGGGCAGGGGCGGGGAGTGGAGGCGGGGACACGGCCGGAGGAGGGGAGGGGTTGGGGGCGGGATTGTGGGAGGCAGGGGCGGTACTTGAGCCATGGGCGGGCATAGAGGGAGGGGTGAAAAACGACGCTGTGGGGGCGGGGTTGAGGGCGGGGTCAGGTTGTTACGCAGTAGTGGGAGGGGATGGGGACAAGAAGGGATTTGTGGGATGGGGGAGAAAGGGATTGTGGGAGGTGTAGTTTGGAGAGGAAGGAACATTGCGTCCGCCATTACTGGAGACAAACAAACTCGGAGAAACGGGGTTGGGGGGAGGGGTTTTTTCTCGGGCTGCGAGCACGTGGCAATGGCTGTCCCTGGGAACAAAGAGATCAGGGGAGAAGGGGTTTTTATGCGCGCTTGAAACATGAGGGCTAGAAACTGGGGAAAAGGGAGTGGAGAAAAGGGGTTGAGAAGGTCCTGGGATGGGCTCCGGATTCCCATCCAAGGCAGGGTGCTGAGGAAACACGGGTGAGCCAGGAGGACGATAGCTCTCCTGTGCTGAGAAGCAGTCTGCTCTACCTTTGTTTTCCAGCGTAGGGGAAGAGGGGTCCGGGACACAGGGGTTGGAAGAGGGTATAAGGGAATTAACAGGGGGGTTTTTCAGTGGCTTTTCACGTACTGCCTTTTTCTCCAGCAAAGTATAACTTAGTAACAGGAGAGGAAAGAATTTTGAAACCGTTTCATATCCTGCACGCCTCAGAGAGGAGAGTTTTCTCCCCACCTTATCCCAAAATTCAGCAGATCTTATGTCCTCGAAGGTCAGAATAGGAAAGTACTGAAAAAGCCATTGTACAAAAGATTGAACTAGATTTTTAGGGTATTTGTGCCCAGTTAAAGAAAGGTAACTTTGACCTTGGTGGTATATGTCTCTATGGTGTGCAGAAACTTCAGATCCCATTATAAATGCACACCAAACCTCAACCTCTTACTCGCCAAAAGGAGGAAAAAAAAAAGAGAAAGTTTACACCGGCAGCAGCTTAAGACAGGAGCCCCTAAACCAGCAGGGAAATACTCACCAGAACTCTGGATTTACCACAGGAAAGCAGGTCCGGAGAAAAAAAAACACGCGAGAAGGGTCTTGTGCTTTCCAGCCGTTCCCTCGCCATGTGGCGTGGGGGAGGGTACAGGCTGAGGCTCTGGGCTCGATGTTACACAAAAAGTAACACCTCGCTACACAGAGCTGGCACGGCAGGACGTGCAGAGCTAACTCCAGCAGACACACAGCTGCCGGGACACCCTGAAAGTCTCTCAGAACCGGAGTTCAGAGATAGCACGTTAGGCGCCAGACGTGGAAGGTATCTTTTCAGCTTTATACCGGCTAGCGCTTGTATTTCAATGCCTTAGAAAGCCCCGAGCAGCCTTGAGAGGTAGCAAGGGCGATCTAGCACTTTGGTAGCTCTAAAATCGGTACCTGAATCAGCTGCAGAGCAAATACCATCAGCAGAAGCAAAGAGGGAGAAATATAGCTCCCTGCCCGCTTAATTCCCTGCAGTTAGAAGCTTTCAAACGAGACAGACAACCAGAGATGTTCGCAGGAAAGTCGCTGAGCTGAGTGAGAGGGCGTTTGCCTCCCCTCGACCATCTTTTATTAGGAGAAGGGGAAAGGGGAGGACTGGGGGCGGACCCGGGGTGAGCGGCCAATCAGACACTGCTGAAGAGTCTGAGTTACATTTGGCTTTGCCCGCGCTTGGAACAAAGGACCTCTGAGCACATGTCTTTGGGGGGGGGGGGGGGGGGGGGGAAGCTCGGAACAGGCAGCAACATGGGGCCAACTGTGAGCTCCTGGAGAAGCTCTTCCCACACTGGGGACACTCGCAGGGCCTCTCCCCGGTGTGGATGCGCCGGTGGGTGACGAGGGTGGAGTTGTACTTGAAGCCTTTTGTGTAGTCAGGGCAGCAGAAGGAGCACTCCTCTGTGTGCTTGCGCTGGTGCCCGAGGAGACTGGAGCTCTTCCCACCCTCAGGACACTCGCAGGGCCTCTCCCCAGTGTGGATCCTCTTGTGGCAGAGCAGGCTGGAGCTCCAGCTGAAGCTCTTCTCACATTCCAAGCACTTGTTGGGCTTCTCTGTGCCATGAAGCTGCTCAGGAAGCCCCAGCTCTGAGCCCTGGCTGGATCTGCAGCTGCCTCCCCAGCACAGGGTGGGTCTTTCCTCCTCAGAGCACCCTGGGCTGCGTTTGGAGCCCCCCCAGTCACTTCTCAGCCCCTTCCCAGCCCCGGCTGAGTTTAAGCCCTGTGTGCCTCTGTGCTGTGCCCGGGCTGGCTGCAGGCAGTGCCCCAGCCCTGCTGGGCTGTGCCCAGGAGCTGCTCCTGGCCAGAGCTGTCTCTCTGCAGCGCTGCCGCTTGTCAGGAGCTGCCTCTGTGCCAGGAGCCCGGCCCAGCTCAGCAGCACAGACACAGCACAAGGACTGGAATGACCCTCTTGGGGCTTGGTGCTGAGGCCCTGAACATCAGTCCCTGACAGGGACTGGCAGAAACCTCTCAAGGATTCAAGTCAGAACTGAACTTCAAAGTTTCTGGAAGTTTTCATGGGTCCCAGTGAGGGACACGACTGAGAAAGTGTCCCCAGGCTCCGGTCAGAGCAGAGAACTGGAGGCAGGGATGACAGGGGGGGACAAAGAGAAGCCAAGCCTTGGTGCCCTGGGGCACAGCAGCATCTGTGCCACCAAGGGCTGGGAGGAGACACCTTGTCCTGAGGCCCTGGGGCCTCCTGGGCACAGCCCCAGCAAGGCTGGGCACTGTCAGCCCCTTGTCCTGCCCTCAGCATCCCCCCACATCCCAGTGGCCTCAGGGATCTGCTGGAAGGAGTCCCTGGGGAGCCTTGGTCAGGAATGGCCCTGGGGGCTCCTGAATGCTCCCAGGGACTGCAGGGTTTTCAAAGGACTTTGGCTTTGGCTTTTGCCTGGGAGCCTCTGAGAGCTTTGTGCAATCCTGGCCCCCAATTATCTGCTCTAATGAGCCCCTGGAGATTCTTTGTCAGTAACAACACTCAGTGGGGCTCATTAATGCTTCAGGGTACTCAGGGGTAATTTAAGTACTTCTTTTTGACACTGACTCTCTGAGAGGTTTGTGCAGTCATGGCCTCCAATTATCTCCAATTACTTTAACGAGTCCCTTGAGAGCTTTGCAGTGACACTCAGTGGGGCTCATTAATGCTCTGAGATACTCAAGGGTTTTAAGGTACTTGGGATTTTCCTTCCCACACTGAGGCTCTGAGAGGTTTTTGGGCAATCCTGGCTTCCAAGTCTCTCTTCCAAGGAGTCCATGAGGAGCCTGTGTTGGGGATGGACCTCAGTGGGACCCATGAATGCCTCGAGACACTTTGGGTGTTTCCTCTGCCTTTGACTCCTGGAAAGGTTTGTGCAATCTCCTCTCAGGCCCTGAGCTTCAAGGGCTCAGCCCCAAATGCACCACGGGGCTCATTAGGATCAAGCAAGTGCTGACAAACCCTGGCTCTGCCTTGATTTCCCTCTGGCCTGGTGCAGTTCATTAGGAAGGTTTCCTTCTCCAGTTATGGAGAAATATTTCAAAGAGCTTCTAAGAAATATGCATTCCTATTTTAAGGGGTGTATTTTATTGCTGTTCTCTTTAGAGAAGAGGTGATTGCAGCATTCTGTGACTGACACTGATGGAGGGTCTCTCCTAAGGAGGTGTGGCCTGGTCACAGAAGCTGTGCCTTGAGGTCTGACCCAGCGCGGAGAACCCTGCTCCACATTCCCAGCCCCATCCTGTCTCTCCTCACTCACCTGGGACCTGCTTTGCTCAGAGAACTGGCTGCACTCAGCCAAAGGGGCGGTTGTTGGGGTTTTTTTGAAGCAATCTGAAACTCCTGAGTTTCCTCATTGAAAAGAGAGACTCTCCTCCACTGTGTGCCAAGCCCCAGTGAAAGGGTGAAAATCATTGTACTTGGGCGTCCTTGGGCAAGAATAAAATGCACAGTAACCAATGTAGAAGCCAGCTGAACACCTTGGCAAGAGATAGGGAACAAAGCTGGCAGGAATGAGGAACAAAGCTGCCGAAAGCAGGGAAGAAAGTGCTGAAACAGCTGCCAAGAGACTGCGCATGCTGAGAGGAGAAAGGTGAAGAGTGCAGAGCGAGGAAGACGTTCAGCCTTCATCAAATGCCCACCGAGCCTTCCTGAGCACGACCACCAGGGAGCCCTGGGCCTGCGCTCCGCGTGTGCTCCTGATAATAACGAGTGCTGAGAAATGGTTTGCACAACCACACCTTTTCTAGGGAAAACAATGAACATGCCTGAAATGGAACCACATCTTGTAATCTGCCGTGTGCCTGGGGTGGGTGTTAGGAGGAGCGATGCCCGCACACCCAGCGTGCTGAATAAAGCAAACACCCGCTTCTTGGGCTTTGTCTGGGAAGTGTCTCTTGGCCCGGTGTGGGGCGAATCATAGAGCTGCCAGAGGGGCCTTTTTGGCTTGGCTGAGAGCAGTCCTGCTGCAAGGCTGTCCTCGAGCTGCTTGGGCTGCACATGTGCCCAGGGAATGCTCATTGCTTGCAGTCTCAGGGGCTGTGGGTGTGCAGGTGTAAGTACTGCAGGAGGGAACAGCTCTGCTGGGGGCAGTTCTCTTTTTCTTGGTGGTTTTTCTGTTGAATGAACGTTCCCTGCCAGCTCTGGGCAGAGCTCTGTAGCTGTATGTGCCACTTGTCTGTGGCACTGTGGCTCAGGAGGTGGCCAAGGGGAGCTTGGCCGAGGTGTGGGCAGAGGAATGGCCATCAGGCCAGGCTGGGGGGTCAGCGGCCGGTCAGTTGCGTTGCGTGGCCGCGGCTCTGGAGGCTTGTGTGGGAGCGTGTGCAGGGCTGGAAGGCTGGGGCTGCCGCCGCTGTGTCCCAGAGCCGGGAAGGCCGGGGCTGGCCCGGCCCTGGCCCGGCCCCGCCAGCTCTGGCAGCTGCCGGCGGGGACACAAAGGGCAGCTCCGAGCTGCGGCCGCTGCGCTGCGGCCGCACAAAGGCAGCGCCCGCAGAGCTCCAGGGCAAGGTCCTGGCCCTGGCTCGGGGCTGGGCCGGGGCCAGCGGCAGAAAATCAACTTGCAGCTTGGGCCCCGCAGCAGGGAGGAGCAGCAATTGCTGGCTGAGAGAGACTCTTGCCAAGGGCCTGCGGGGCCGGGCCCCAGGGAACGGCTTCCCGCTGCCCGAGGGCAGGCTGAGATGGGATGTGGGGCAGCAATGGTTCCCTGGCAGGGCGCTCAGGGCCTGGCACAGGCTGGCCCCAGAAGCTGCGGCTGCCCCCGCATCCCTGCAAGTGTCCCAGGCCGGCTCGGCCATTGGGGCTTCCTGCCCAGGAGGGCTGGGCTGGGCTGGGCTGGGGCTGCTGAGGGCGGGATGGGCTCTGCCTGAGACAGCTGAAGGCTGCGCATGATGAGGCCGGGGGGACCCCGTTCCTCAGTGGGTTCTGGGGTATCCCCCATTCCTGAAGGGATTTCAGGGTATGTCCTGTTCCTGAGGCAGTTTTGGGGTCCCCCCAATGCTTTGGGAGGGGTTCTGAGAGGGGGCCTCTGGTACTTGGAAGGGGGACCTATTGTCAGGGAGCCGGGGAGCCCATTTTGGGAAGGATGCTGCTGTTTCTGGCAATGTTGAGAGGTTCTGAATGGCCTGTGGGGCCGTGGCTCTCATTTTGGGACTTGAGGTGAGCCCATGGGCACAGCAAGGGCTGAGGAGAGGGTCCAAGCTCCCATTTGGGATGGAGGGATTGAGCGGGTGCCTCCAATCAACTCAATGCCAGCCCCAATGTGTCGATGGCAGCCCCAAATGGCTCGATCTGTCAGCCCCAAGGCCCGGCTGTGGGGAGTCAGGAAGCACAGAAGGGGAATTGGTGTCCAGGAGGGGTGGCATGGCATGGCATGGCATGGCATGGCATGGCATGGCATGGCATGGCATGGCATGGCATGGGGGTGGCATTGTTGGGGTGGGATGAAGTTTGGGAGGGATGGGGTGGTTTGGGCACTTGGAGTGGGGCACTCCAGGGAGGGAAAGCAGGAGCTGCGTTTGGGGAGGCTCCTGCTGCTTTTTGACAATTTAGGGGCCTCTAGGGGGCTTCTGGGAGGTTGCAGTGAATTTGGGGAAGGTGCCATAAACTCCCCGCAAGGTGGGGGGCTGTGGTGAAGTCCCCCATATTTTTGGGAGGGTGAGAGAACCGCAACTGGGAGGGGATCCTGCTGCTTTGCACCACTTCAATGGGGTGAGAAACAGCTTGTGAGGGAGGGAGGGAAGGAAGGAAGGAAGGAATTCGGAAGGAAGGAAGGAATTCGGAAGGAAGGAAGGAAGGAAGGAATTCGGAAGGAAGGAAGGAATTCGGAAGGAAGGAAGGAAGGAATTCAGAAGGAATTCGGAAGGAATTCGGAAGGAAGGAATTCGGAAGGAAGGAAGGAATTCGGAAGGAAGGAATTCGGAAGGAATTCGGAAGGAATTCGGAAGGAATTCAGAAGGAATTCGGAAGGAAGGAAGGAATTCGGAAGGAAGGAATTTGGAAGGAAGGAATTAGGAAGGAAGGAAGGAAGGAAGGAAGGAAGGAAGGAAGGAAGGAAGGAAGGAAGGAAGGAAGGAAGGAAGGAAGGAAGGAAGGAAGGAAGGAAGGAAGGAAGGAAGGAAGGGAAGGAGTGAAAACAATGTAAGTACTGAATGAAACAAAACCAAAGGTAAATAACTGAGTTCTCTTTTAAAAAATATCAATTCCCTCTGAATCCAAAGTTGCAGAAGACTTTTCACTCCACATTTGGGTTTTGTTTTTCTCTCTCATGCTTCTTCTGGTTCTTTCCTTTTCTCTCTTGTTTTTAATAGATAACACCTGCTAGGAAAGGAATGCAGAGCAAAATGAGACCCATTTCTGGCAGGCAATGAAAGTGTGGGCTCCTGGTCTGGTTCCTTTTGTGTGGATCCCTCATCTCTGCGGCACGGGGGGAATAGCAGTGCTGGGAGGCAGCAGCGGGCTCAGGAGCATCCCGCTCTGGCAGCTCTGAGCAGGTGGCACATGTCCTGCTCTCCTGCTGCCCTCCAAAGCACAGAATCCATGGGCAAGTTTAGGCACAGCTCTGGGCACAGCCAGCATGGCCTGGGCACGGGAACGGGGGGCAAAGCGGGCAGGATCCTTCTGCAGCTGCCTGGTGGTTTCTGCTTTCTGTGCCCAGAGTGCCAGGATGTTCTTCAGAGGTGCTTGTCCATGCAGCCCTTGGCCAGGCCGTCCTTGGAAGAGCTCTTCAGTGAGCCTTGGCTGCAGGGTGTTCATGTGCCTTGAAGCATTAATGACCACGGCTCTCAAGGGACTGATTAAAGCTTTAGCCCTATTGCTGCTACATGGACAGGGAGTATGTGGATTCTTGAACTGAAACAGCAACACTTGTTGTGTGCACATTTGTCTGGGTTTTGAAAGACAGGTGTCTGCTAAGGAAGGCAGAAGCCCCCCTTGAAGTGGCAGATATAACCCCTTTTTTCCTCCAAGTTATTATATTTTGAAATCAAGGGCCTTTAGGCAAAGATGTGGGAAATAGGAATAACAGTTCTTTACTCTATATATATATATATATATGTATATGTATATAACCAGTCAAACAAACAACAACAACTATGGCAGTAACAGCACACACAAACCCAGTGCCAGCCTTCTCGGCTGTCAGGCCCTTTCCCCTCGGGTGCAGTTCCGCTCGCAGCCGGCAGGGGCGCTGGCGGCTCCCGGTGAGCAGGGCAGGTGCGATGGTTCCCCCGCGGCTGCAGGGGGCGCTCCGGAGCGAGCTCGGGGAGCACGCGGCACCGGTGCCCTGGGATCCCGGGAAGGGATGGAACAAAGGCTTCACAAACCCCTGGGCAGCCGATCCCGGACTCTCAGGAACAGCAGGCTGGAAACGGCAGGCGGGAACAGCGGGCTAGAGCGGCAGGCTAGAGCGGTAGGGACGAACGCAAATCCCGGGTGGCAGGCGAGATGTATCCAGATGGGAGAACCCCACGGATGCCCAGGCAGGCAGGGCGAGCAGGGCTACAGCGTAGCGAAAACTCGAAGCAGCAGCAGCGGGGCAGGGCAGCCACAGCTCGGCCTCCAGCAGGGCAGGGAAAGCGGCTTTTGGGGTCCCGGCGTTGTTTCCAGCAGGAAGAGAAGAACGGCCAAAAAGAAAGAAACAGCAGCTCCTTTCTCTGCAGCTTCTCTCTCCGGACGCTCAGAGCGAACTGCCCCCACACCCAGGTGTAGACAAAAAAAGTAGCCAGGCCCGCCCCACTCCCTTTTTTTTTTGTCTTTCTTAAGTACAGCTATTTGTCCCCTAGCAACATGCATATGGGAGAAAATTCCTTTAACAGAAAAAAAAACCTAAGACTAAACTAAAACCCCAACAACATTCCAAATGGGATGCTGGACTGGATGATCAGGGAGAGAGGATAAAATCGGTTGCTGCATCCAGCAGGGAATTAAGGGGAGGGTTAGACAGTAACTGGTTGGATAAAATATTTAGAGGACTTGGATTTTCCCTGACTGATGGTTGGCCTCACTTTTGCAAAGTCTAACTGGGATCAGAGCAATACTTGTGCTTATGACACTTGCTTTGAGCTGTGTAAAGAACATGGTTGTGAAAGCAGCTGAGGAACTCGTGGGATGTGAGTAAAGGAGCAGAGTGAGGCTTACGAAGGCTTGAAGGGAAGAGAAGCTTCACAACCCTCCAAGGGGGGGAGATTTGCCAGATGAAAAACCGTTTGCACCTGCTGGGTTCATGCAATGCTTCTTCTCCAAAAGCCACTGGCCATGGAACCGCACAGGGCTGATTCTGTAGGCAGCAACCAGCCCAGGTGTGCCAACTTTCACCAGTTCACCGGGCAGTCAGGGCTGGCTTTGGGGTCAGCGACCCCCAGGGACCCCCAAAGAGACCCCCAGGGCAGAAGAACGGATGTGCAAAGGGGTGGGGGAAATCTGCAATGATTTTGGGGCAATGATGATCGTGTGTGTGTTTCTTGTTGGACAATCTGGGAATGTGTCTGTGAAACACAGTCTGCAAACAGGAACATTCCTGAACTCGGCACACACGACTTTGGGAGGGGCTCTCCCCTCGTGCATCCGGCCCAATAAAGAATGCTGCTGCTTCGTGCTGCGCTGGTGCTGAGGAGGTTTTGTTTCACTGAAGTTTTGGTAACACCTCTGTGCCTGTGTCACAGACCCACAGAGCAGCTGTGATGTCAGAAAGGGGCTGTGTGACATCACAGAGTGGGCTGTGACATCACAGGGTGGCTGTATGACATTATAGAGTCAGCTGTGACATCACAGAGCAGCTGTGTGGTGTCACAGAGAAAACTGTGACAACACAGATGGGTGCTGTGACATCACAGAGTGGCTATGACATCACAGAGTGAGCTGTGACATTGCAGATAAGGCTGTGATATCACAGGGCAGAGGTCTGACATCATAGAGCAGACTATGACATCACTGAGTGGTTGTGACATCACAGCATGGCTGTGTGACATCCCAGGGTGGCTGTGTGACATCCCAGGGGGTTGGATGCCATGGCAACCCTCAGCAGTTCCAGTTCCCTTGGAAACCCCCCCAGGCCCCATTGCTGCAGTCAGGCTCCGTGGCCACTTGCCCGCAGAGCTGTGGCTGCCCTCGGCTGCCATGGCAGCCCTCAGGACAGAGCGGTGCCGGGGCTGGTGCCAGCTACAATTGCAGTGACACTCCCTGATGCCCTCAGGTGCCACGGCAGCGGCCACAGGGCCCCGTTCCTCACTTTGGTGCCACGGACACCAACGCTTGGCCCCGCTGCCATGGGCATTGGCACGGTCACCTGCACTCAGGGCCCGTGGCTGGGCACTGCTGCCATGGACACGGGCACGGAGCCCTGGGCCACAGTCGGCTGCCGTGGCCACCAGCCCAAGGTCCCGTGGCCAGGGCCGGGGGCATGGAAAGGAACCTGTGGAGCCGTGGTGATGGTGGGTGGCCATGGGGTGCTGCTGTGGGCTGGGCCAGAGGGAATTTCCTTGCCAGGCCTTTCTCTGGGGCTGTGTTTGGCTCTGTGCTGAGCACAGCGTTGCTCACACTGAGATGGTTTTGTTCTTGCTGAGCTTGCACAGAGCCAAGGCCTTTCCTGCCCCTTGTCCGGCCACGCTGGCGAGGGGCTGGGGGTGCGGGGGAGCTTGGCAGGGGTCACAGCCAGGACAGGTGACCCCAACTGACCCCAGGCATATCCCAGACCACAGGACATCATGGCCAGTGTATAAAGTGGGGGGAACAAGGAGGAAGGGGGGACATTCCGAGTGAGGGTTTTTGTCTTCCCAGGTAACACTCAGGCAGGACGGGGCCCTGTTTTGCTGGTGGGCAGGGTCAGCACCAAAGACACAGACACCAACTGAAGGAATTGTGCAATTTATAGAATGCAAATCTGCAAAAAGTCACAAAAGCATAAGCTCAGCAAAGCACATCATCATTAGCAAAGAATCACAGCAGGAGCAGCTCAGCAATGCCCCCAATCATCAGTGCCAAAGATTGCCTGCAGTGATTAACCAAGATCCAGCCCCAGTTCCCCTCAGACTTTACCATCACCCAGAGCCACCCATCAGCTGGGGGAAGCTGTCCCAGCCAGGGACTGGAGAGCCACTCCCGGACACTGGGAATTCCTGCAGCTGCCTCCAGCCACAGCTGAGGCTCCAACCCCGCTGGGAGAGGGCCCAGCTTTGACAGTGCTGGAGAAACAAACTGACAGCACTTCCAGTGCGGGAACATCTGCTTTCATCCTCCTCTGGGCTTCCTCCTAAGCCTGGCCAGGGCTCGAGGAGGAGCCAAGGGAGCTGACTTTGACCATACAGCCCCAAACAAGGCCAGATGTCGGATTTCATGGCCTTGTCCAGCTTCTAAACACAGAAAGGTCAATACATGTTTCACTAATGAGTGGATACATCTATCACAGCGCTAATGATCATGCAAATTTCGGTAATGAGCAGATACAAAGATAACCTTTGGGTGGAAGGTTCACCCAGAGGTCACCTTTGGCTCAGGGCCTCTTGTTCAGGCCTCAGTCAGGCCTCTTGTCCAGGCCTTGGCACTTCAGGGATGTGGTTTAGTGCTGGGCTTGACAGTGATGGGTTAATGGTTGGACTCGATGAGCTCCGAGGTCTTTTCCAACAGGAAGGATTCTGTAATTCCAGGATTCAGCCAGGTCCATGGTACCAGCATGACTTTGCCCCAAAGTCTCCTCTTGCTCAGCTCTTGTGGCCCAAGGTTTCAGCTCCTTCAGCTCCTGGTGCTGAGCTGCTCATGCTGAACGAGACGACTCAGAGAGAAGAATACAGCTCATCCAATTCCTTCTGGCACACGGAGAGGGGAGGCTGTGAAAAGAGGAGCATTGTTTGCTGTGGCCTCCTCTGTGCCCTTCACGCCTTTCAGCGCTTTGAAACAGCCAAGAGCTTTCTCCAAGAGTGCAATGAAGCAGCTGTTCCTGCTCCCAGTCTGTGCCCTTGACTGCTTTTGTCCCTCTTGCTGTGCCCTCTGTGCCCCCGGGGCTCGGTGGCTGTTGCCCAGGGCTGTGCCAGTGGCACAGCTCCAGTGCTCGAGACCCTCCTCAGCCAGTAGGAAGGGAGCTGCTCCAAACGGGAACCAGAAGTAAAGGATACTCCTTTTTTAGGACATGTTTTCTGTTGAAAATAATGGGGAAAAAATAAATACACAATTAAAAAAAAAAAAAAAGATAAAATCAAACCCCAAATGTGTAGTGGAAAATCTTCTGTAACTCTGGATTAAGAGATCTTTTTACAAAGAGAGCTGAGGTATTTATTTTGCAAATGTACTGATGGTGTGGATCCATCTAACTGAGCTCTTCAGCCTTTTTTAAAGATTATGAGGTTTGTTTCCAATACTGTTAATTTAAATTGTGGCTGAAGCAACTGGAAATTGAAATATGGATTGAGCATGACTTGTGTCTTGAGTATAAAACTATTGAAATTTGTAACATGGACCTAAAATCTTGCAAATAGAGATTATCAATCCCAGTGCGATGTGTGACAGCAGCTTTTCCTGGAGGATGTGCAGCATCCCAGAGACTTCAGCAGTGTGGCTGTGGGTGCTTGGAGCTTTGTCCGGTGCCCCTCCAGGATGTCCTGAAACAGGACCTCACTGGCCACCAGCCCAGGTCACCCTCTGCCACCGCACCTCCTTGGACCTTGTGTCCCCACAAGAAGACACAAAGTGTTTCTGCTGCTCCCCCTTTGCATAAATCCACACAGAGCTGGGATTTCTCCAAGTCTCATGTCTCCCTTGTGCCATATTGTTGAGAGTCTTTCTGAAGAATGGCTAAAAAGCAAAGGTCATGATAACACAGCAGGCTTAGTAAAGATGCAGACACTGAGTCCTTGAGCAAGAAGTTGCATAGATAACAGAATGTGCATTCAGATAAGTAAGAAGACAGAAACCATATGGAAGAGGAAGATAAGACCACCGTGTTTGCAGATCCCACGGAATAGCTCCCACCAATGAGGAGCTCAGCTTTTGCAATATGTATGAGCTAATTAAAGGTACTATAAGTAAGTGTAGTTTTGAAAAATAAATCGAGACTTGCTGAACATCATGCCTTGAGTGCTTGTCTCCCGCGACTCCACCCGACATCTGGCACCCGAACAGGAGAAGTTGCCCTTGCCTTATGCGATGGGGGAGTTGCGTTGGGGTCGGGTCCCGCAGCTAGACGGACGGCGAAAGAGGTCTCGTATACTGCAACGATTTCCTCCGCGCCCGAGCGACCGCACAGGCGGGCTCGCCGATACGTGCTGCCGAAGCCTGGAGGGGCTAGCAACGGTACCGACGTAAGTATGGAAAGGCAAGCAGCACAGGAACTTTTTAAGGCTTTTTTGCTTAAGCGTAATTTTAAAGGGATTGATCTTGATAAAGACCTCCCCGCTCTTTTAACGCATGCGCGCTCTTACGGTTTTTTCGCTGACCCCCACTCCATTCATGAATTAAGTCAGTGGCGCGCGTATAGTGACAAACTCTGGGATCTTGTCTTAGATGACGATAAGCCAGCTAAAAAGATAGCTAAACTATGGAGAGTTGTTTATAATGAACTTTTAATGGTACAGGCAGAAAAGAAAGCCGCAGAAAAGATTAAAGTTGCACAGGACCGTAATCGTCTTTACGGGGAACATGGTCCCTCTCCCTTCTCTGGTCCGCCTAATCCCCCCACCTTTGCTACGGTTCACGTACCCCCTGAGGCTCTTGCCTCTGAGTTGCCTTCCGCGCCTCCCCCCCCCACCTCCTGCTCCTCCCACGCCTTCCTTGCCGCAGCCTGCTCCTCCGCCCTTGCCTCACCCGTCTCCGCCGGACTGTTCTCGCTCGCGAAACCCCTTTGTTAGCCCTGAGCCTGTCCCTGGGGCAGAGTCTGACCTCGCGGAGGCCATGGCTAGGGGCCATCGAGAACTTTGGGCTGCGGTTGCTCGTGAGGGCTTACAAAAGGGTGATTCTGACATGCTAGCGGCTGCTCAGGACAGCATAGCGTTCCCTGTCCTATTTGTCCCTAATCCGCAAGGGGGCGGCAATATCGCGCAGGTGACTAATCTGGATTGGAAGCTGTTAGCTCAGCTACGAGCAACGGTGGGGAATTACGGTGTCACCAGTGAACCAGTTAAACAGATGCTTGATTATATTTTTAACGCTTTTACCCTTCTTCCTGCTGACATTAAAGGCATCACTAAATTAATGTACACCCCGCACCAGCGATTACTCTTTGACGCTCGCTGGAGAGAAGAAGCAGCTGTGAGCGCAGATCTTAACAGACCCCAGGGGGACCCCTTGGCTGACATTACGGTTGATGAGTTACTAGGACAGGGTCAACATATGAGGGTTGAGGCTCAGGCTGCACTAGGCCCTGCTAAATTGCGGGAGGCCATGGCAGTTGCTAAGAGAGCCATGGACAAAGTTCGAGCCCCGGGTGGAATTCCTATGTACATGAGCATTAAGCAAGGTCGGGAAGAGTCTCTAGGCTCTTTTGTTGATAAAGTCATGGAGGCAATTTCAAAAGCCGGGGTGCAAGAGCACATGCACGACCCATTATTAAAACAATGTCTCCTACAAAATGGTAACCAAGCCACTCGTGCCCTTATTACTTCCACCCCAGGGGATTGGACTGTCCAGCAACTTTTAGAGAAAGCTGCGACCATGCCCACTGGCTCGCAACTATTCTTAGCACAAGCCTTAGCAAAATTAGATGAAGGGCTTAAAGAACAGGCTATTAGCTCTCAAAATCAGGTTATGGCAGCCCTTGCTCCTCTCCAAGCGGCAGCAGCACATCCCCACCCAGCTCCAGGTGGCCGCATGAAGTGTTATCGCTGTGGGACACCCAGTCATATTCGTCACGAATGTATAGCCGCAAGAATTTAGTGACCCAGCGCGAACAGCGGCCGCACGACGACACAAGTAACCGCTCCAGCACCTCTACCTGTCCCCGCCCAGCGACAAGCGGAAGTCTCGGCCTGGACCTGGCAGCCTCAGTAGATACCGAGTTGCTAACATCAGAAATCCGTCGCATTCCCACTGGTGTCATCGGACCTGTGTACATTAATGGCCAAGCTATGGGAGGACTTATTGTAGGTCATTCATCTGCAATTACAATGGGACTCCTAGTAGAGACTGGTCTTGTTGATGCTGACTCCGCTAAAGAAATTTTTATTTTAGCACATACCGATTATCCTCCCGTTAAGATCCCAGCAGGACAAAAGTTAGCACAACTAGTACCATTACCACATCTGGCTTCAAGCATTCTGCCTGTTTGTGATGCACTTAGGTGTCAGCCAAGTCCTGGCTCTACTGGATCTCTGACCTTACTCACTATTGATCTCACCTCCCGCCCACGGAAGCGTTGTCTCCTGCTGCATCAGGCAGAGTCCATCACCTTGGAACCTATCCTCAACCCCCGACGCCCATGCCTTGGGTGCGCTACAAAGACCCCAAGACGGGACTTTAGCAGGACCCTGTAAAAACCTTGTACTGGGGAAGAGGTTACTTATGTGTGTCCACTCCGACAGGTCCCCTATGGGTTCCGGCCAAATGGACTAAGCCTGTTGTCACTGATGAGCAACCCACAACAGAAGAAGAAAAGAAGGGTACAGAGGAAGATCTCACAGATCCTGCAGGAAGTTGAGCAGCGGTTTTGCATTACCTTCCTTGTGGACTCTGAACAGGAGATAGAGGGTTATCTCCTCCCACATTTGCAGAGACACTTTTTGCGCTTTTGCCAGTCTAGTTGCTTTGCATGTAATTGTAATAATCATAAGGCGTGGGTAAGATTGCTTTGCGGAGGCTGTAATTTACAGTGGTGGGTCCACCAGCAACATCTATCAGAAGGGTTTTGGTGTCAGTCTTGCAGTTTTCACTGGCACCGTGAGACGGCTCAAGGAGCATTAGTACAACTCACAGGCAAAAATATCATTGACAGTTTGCAATTAGTTGAAAATCTTGAAGATCTGCGGCTAAGAGAATTAGCGTGGTCAGTACAGCATTTAGCAAAAAAGATCTTAGCCGATAGCTACTCTGTAGTTTTGCAATCCTCATGCCAACCAAATATCGGGGTCCCCATTCAGTGGCAAGTTGACCCAAGAAAGTGGGATCATGTTTGCCGGCGGTTTAAGCATCGTGCTGCTAATCGCAGGCTCAGTAATGGGTCACCCCCTTTCCTACCCTCCTAAGGTGTTTGACCCTAGAGATAATATCTGGGTCTCCTTGGCACGTGAATTGAACACCACAACATTCTGTGCCTCCCTAGCCACACCCAGTACCCCATTTTTGACATGCTTAGTTGGAGTACCACTAACAGATAATACATGGCGTAACTTCGTAATCGAGACCCAGAACCAGTTCAAAATTATTAGACCATTAAATCCACAATGAATATTACCGCTGGCCTACTGAAGTATGATAGCTGGGATGATAAACTCCCGGTGGGCCCTGAGCCACAAGAGATAGAACTAGTTGATTCCCTTAACGCTACAGTCTGTATTTATATTAATAGTTCACGTAATTTATGCCAAGAGGGCAGCCTTAATGGCTGTCGACTGAATGAATCCAACCCCACCTTGATTTATCCTATTGGCAATGCTTCACAGTGAGATTTAGAATGGTGCAACATTACCGTGAGAAATCGATCTCTTGCAGCCCCTGGAACGTTTTTCCCTCAAAAGTTACCCAGAGGGTTTTTCCTAATTTGTGGGAATCGTGCCTGGTCAGGTATTCCATCCAGGCCTGTAGGTGGGCCCTGTACCTTTGGCCAACTAAGTCTTGCACTTCCACAGCACCATCCTAATGCTACACACCGAACACGATGGCGGAGGTCTTTAACAGAAACTATAACACCTGAATGTCAGGATGACCTCACGCTATGGAGCAAATCAGAAGTGCTTTTTACCTCCCTTTTTGTTCCTGGTGCAGCTGCGGCACGAGCCCATTGTCACTTAGAAAAACTGGCATGTTGGGTAGTTAAACAGGCAAACGGTACCAGCCGAGTGTTGTCTGAACTTGCAGAAGATCTGAGTTCAGTCCAACACGCCCTGCTTCAGAATAGAGCAGCTATAGATTTTCTACTCTTAGCCCACGGCCATGGCTGTGAAGACTTTGAAGGAATGTGCTGTATGGATCTTGAGGATCATTCTAAGTCCATCCACGCCGAAATTAAGAATTTGATTGAACACTCCCAAAAAATAAAAAAAAGACTCCGGATTTTTCGGATTAGAAGGACTTACAGAGTGGATGGGCTTAGAAGGATGGATGAAAAGTGTGATTAAATCTTTAATGCTGTTGCTAATAATTGTTTTGCTTGGTTTACTTATGCTTAGCTGTATAATGTCATGTGTAAAAAATTTAATTTTGAAGTCAGTCAATATGACTATGATCATGCAAAAAGAAAACAGGGGAAGTGTTGAGAGTCTTTCTGAAGAATGGCTAAAAAGCAAAGGTCATGATAACACAGCAGGTTTAGTAAAGATGCAGACACTGAGTCCTTGAGCAAGAGGTTGCATAGATAACAGAATGTGCATTCAGATAAGTAAGCAGACAGAAACCATATGGAAGAGGAAAATAAGACCACCGTGTTTGCAGATCCCACGGAATAGCTCCAACCAATAAGGAGCTCAACTTTTGCAATATGTATGAGCTAATTAAAGGTACTATAAGTAAGTGTAGTTTTGAAAAATAAATCGAGACTTGCTGAACATCATGCCTTGTCTCCCGCGACTCCACCCAACACCTGGGAACTGCTGGCCCATGCTGGGGTCATACTGGGATCATACTGGGAGTGACAGGGTCATGTTGGAATGACTGGCATAGTTCTGGGAGGATCTGGGAGTGACTGGGATCATACTGGGGCTGACAGGATTCAAACCAGACTCCTACTGGGAAGTTACCTGGAATCATACTGGGGGTGACTGGACTCATACTGGGATCATGCTTAGAGCAACTGGGACCATAATGGGGCAAAAGGCATCAGAGGGACTGACTGGGAATGGCTGGGTTCATACTGGGAGTGACTTTACTCTACTGGGAGGGACTGAGAGTGAAAGGAACCATACAGGGCATGACTGGGAACAACTGGGACCATGTTGGGGGCAACTGGGATCTTATTGGGAGTGACTGGGAACATAAAAGTTTGAGTGGAGTTTTTATCCCGTGGCATTCCCAGGCAGCAGCGGCAGCTCCGCACCCCCAGCCCGGGGGGTGGGAGCAGGGGAAGCGCTGGCAGCACCTTCGGGGCACAGCCGAGGGCTGGGGGGCTCCTCCCCCTCTTCATTTTCTCTGCCCAATTCAAATCATCCCCTCCCATTCAAATCCCCTCCGTTCACATTTTCTCCCCACCATTAAAGTTTCCTTGGCCCAATTCAACTTTTCTCCCCAATTAAGCCCTGAGGCCCCTCCCCGCCCCCGGCTCCTCCCGGCAGGACCCAGTCGGGACCTTCTGGAAACAGCAGCAGAAAGAGTTCAAAAATTCCTCATTACTTCCATCTATTTCCTTGGTTTCGGGGCATTTTCCTGCAGCTGCTCCGGGCCATGGCTGAGGGGTCCCCTCGGGCTCCAGCCCCTTTCCAGCCCCTTTTTCCAGCTCTTTTCCTCAGCTGACTCAAAGCTGCGGATTTTGGGGGGTGGGAAGAGTCGCTCTGCTCCGGGGTCCCCGCGGTGCCCCAGGGAGGCCCCGAGGCCGCAGCGCGGATCCCTCGGGCCCCTTGGAGTGTTTGGAATCTCCAACTCTCAGCAGTCGCTGTCCGTGGCATTCAATGCCCCTGCAGGGTTTTCCCCCAGACCGGCTTTCTTTCCAGAGGGTTTTGTGGTTTCGCTTCGAGCCGGGGCCTGAGGGCACCGGAGCGGCCGCGGGTGCCGGGGCAGGAAGGGCTGAGGGACAGCAGCGCCCCACAAACCTCCGGGAGGGGGACAAGGGCTGGAGGGGGCAAAGAGAGAATAAACACGAGATTTTAGAAAAAGAAAGAAAAAAAAAAGCGTACCTCTAAGGAAATTCGGCTTGGCTTGCAGCATGCAGGACACGTCTCAGCGTGCAGATCACTTTGGGAAGCACCAAATATTACCGCAGGCCTGGGCCCTAGGGTATATCACCGTGTCCCACAGCCATAGGGAGGAGGAGGAGAGAAGATCCAGCAGGCAGGAATTGTGCAGCAAGATTGATTTATTTAATTATTTTACAAACTCTTTTATAGACTTTTTTCTTCATAGTCTAATTGCACAAAGGATCAGCCTCCCCTTGGGGTGATTGGCTGAAATCCTAAGACATCCATTGTCAAAATATTTTTCTACTACACTCTTAACAAAACTTTTCAAGGTTGCAGGTGGCTTGGTTGTTTACATACCCTGCTACCTCTTCTGTGAGAGAGAAAAGTCTCTCACGGACTTAGAAAATAGCAAGAAAAATCCTTGCTGGCGGCATTTTTGCATCTACAATGAGTGAGTGGGTGTGGATCACATCACTGGCATCCCTCACTCGCCCACAGGCCAAGCCATCGTAGAGAGGAAACATCAAACACTAAAAATAATGCTAGAACAACAAAAAGGTGGCAATGAGATCGCTGCCCCCATCACAAGACTGTCCAAAGCGTTGTTCACTTTGAACTTTTTAAACTGTTCCTATGAGGAACCTGATCCTCCCATAATGAGACACTTCACCAACTCTGCCAGACATAAACTGACTGAGAGACCTGAGGTCCTAATAAAAGACCCTGATACTTTACAAATGCATGGCCTGTACCCCCTAGTCACCAGGGTAGAGGCTACGGGTGTGTTTCCATCTCAGAGGGTCCAAGATGGATCCCTGGGAAGTGGATCAAACCCTTTTTGAGACCACCTGCGGATGCCAAACAAAGGAAAGAAGCTGCCACAGCCTGGAAAAGAAGAAAAACCAAGCCACCTGGAAAAAAGACTCTTCGTCCAGGCCTGAAAAACAAACCCTCCACCTCCCAGTCTCCTTAAAATGTGTCTCCCTTCCCAAAATGACCCCTCATTTTGTTTTGAAAGAGGGGCAGTCCAAGGGAGCCATTGTTATTTAAGTTGATTGTATTTGTATTAATTTTGTGTTATACTGTTCCTAAAGTTACCTCCCTTGACAGCGTGATGACATCCTACCTGCTGCTGTCCCACCTGCTGCTGCAGCTCCTCCTCTGCACCGACAGCTCCAGCAGGCGGATTCCTTCCATTATCGAGGACATTGTATGGGGTTTCTTTATGGAGTTGTTAATTTTATTAGCCATTCCCATTGTTAAGTGTTTGGTTTTGAAATCCCTTAAGCCTTCCCCCTCATTTCAAAGTAATAAAGAAGGGGGAGATGTTGGTGTGACCCAGCCCACTGCAGGGCTGGGGCTGCGTAATGCCAATCAATCCCAGCCCCTCCCCTGGCTCGAGTTCCCCGAAGAGGCCGACTCAGAGGTCGATGGGCGGCTCAGAAGCCTAAGCCGCACCCCCTGGGCGGTGCCCGGGTCCAAGCCACCTCCCCAGTTCGGGAAAATTCTCGGTTACTCGGTCGTTCATTGGTTCTGTTATAACTCCCGCCTCTCGGTCCCCCCCGCGGTGGTTCTTGTTCCATTGTATCCTCCCCCTGGCTTGGAACTCATTGGTTGTTTTCCCCTTTCACCGGGGTTTTCAAATTCCCTATAAAACTGAGGGAAAAGACTCAGTAGCCGATCCCACCAATCCCATCACATACCAACACATCGGATTCCAGCCTTCCGAGCTCCTTCGGGTTGGAAAACTTCTAACAATAATCCTGTTAGAAGTCAAACCTGAACAGCCTCTCTCTTCCTATGTCTCCGAGCTAACGTGAGCCGATCCCGTCGGCTCCTGCCGTGTTCCCTCTGCCGAGAAGCCAGCTAGCTAGCCCAGCCAGCAGCTCTTTTCCTGATCCCAAAGTCGATTCTGCGACGCACAGAAGTGACGCAGCTGCACTGTTTCTGACCTGGGGCACACCAGAGCTCGTGCTTCGGGCACCAAACGCCACATTAAGCCTGACTGGGAAAGAGTGGCAAAAGCATCCGATTGTGACTGGCCCAGAGGCCCCCTGTATTCTGGGCACAGACTTCCTCCAGAACGGCTATTACAAAGACCCAAAAGGACTCAGGTGGGCATTTGGTATTGCTGCTGTGGAGGCAGAGGGCATTAGGCAATTGAACACCCTGCCTGGACTATCAGAAAATCCCTCTGCAGTTGGGCTCCTGAAAGTGGAAGAGCAACGAGTGCCAATTGCCACCTCGACAGTGCACCGCCGGCAGTATCGGACAAATTGAGATGCTGTGATCCCCATCCATAAGATGGTCCGTGAGCTGGAGAGTCAAGGGGTGGTCAGCAAGACCCATTCACCCTTCAACAGCTCCATCTGGCCTGTGCACAAGTGTTGGGGTTTTAGTTTAGTCTTAGGGGGTTTTTTTTCTGTTAAAGGAATTTTCTCCCATATGCATGTTGCTAGGGGACAAATAGCTGTACTTAAGAAAGACAAAAAGGGAGTGGGGCGGGCCTGGCTACTTTTTTGTCTACACCTGGGTGTGGGGGCAGTTCGCTCTGAGCGTCCGGAGAGAGAAGCTGCAGAGAAAGGAGCTGCTGCTTCTTTCTTTTTGGCCGTTCTTCTCTTCCTGCTGGAAACAACGCCGGGACCCCAAAAGCCGCTTTCCCTGCCCTGCTGGAGGCCGAGCTGTGGCTGCCCTGCCCCACTGCTGCTGCTTCGAGTTTTCGCTACGCTGTAGCCCTGCTCGACCTGCCTGCCTGGGCACCCGTGGGGTTCTCCCATCTGGATACATCTCGCCTGCCACCCGGGATTTGCGTTCGTCCCTGCTGCTTTAGCCTGCTGCTCCCGCCTGCCGTTTCCAGCCTGCCGTTCCCGAGAGTCCGGGATCGGCTGCCCAGGGGTTTGTGAAGCCTTCGTCCCATCCCTTCCCGGGATTCCAGGGCACGGGTGCCGCGTGTTTCCTGAGCTCGCTCCGGAGCGCCCCCTGCAGCCGCGGGGGAACCATCGCACCTGCCCTGCTCACCGGGAGCCGCCAGCGCCCCTGCCGGCTGCGAGCGGAACTGCACCCGAGGGGAAAGGGCCCGACAGCCGAGAAGGCTGGCACTGGGTTTGTGTGTGCTGTTACTGCCAGAGTTGTTGTTGTTTTGTTTGACTGGTTATATACATATACATATATATATATATATATATATATAGTAAAGAACTGTTATTCCTATTTCCCACATCTTTGCCTAAAGGCCCTTGATTTCAAAATATAATAACTTGGAGGGGAAAAGGGTTATATCTGCCACTTGAAGGGGGGCTTCTGCCTTCCTTAGCAGACACCTGTCTTTCAAAACCGAGACAGATCTTGGCGCCCAATGTGGGGCCTGAGGGCATTAAGAGAGAGAGGTGAAAAAAAGGAATAACAGTTCTTGGATAACTTTATTTTGTGTGCCAGATATAGGAACCTTGTTAGGCTGCACTATGTGGTCTAGTTTACCCTGGTTCGGGTGGCATGTGGCCGTAGCTATATTCTTCCCCTTTGCAGCTCCTTACTTGAATATGGGTCCTCTGACTAAGGCTACCATTGCTGTTATCCAGCTTGCGTTATGGGTTGAGAAGGTGAGGAATTCATGGGTTTTTAGCTTCCTCCGGAATGTGGGCACATGGATAAACGGCTATCACACACTGAGCACATGTTTTTGGGGTTATGTTAACAATGGTACCTTCTGTGAGGAAATGACACCAGGGGAAGTTTTCCCCCAACCCCTCAACCAGTTCTTCGGGCCCACCCCATCAATTTTCGAAGGGTTTAAATTCCCTCTGAATATTAACCATCTGCTGCTGATAGGCCTACTCTATTTAGCACTCAAGGATAAGTTGAGATTGGCTTGGATATCTACCCGGACACCAGCCCCAGAGACTAGAGATCCTGCCCCAGAACCTGACATGGCCCCAGAGAGTAGAGTTCCTACCCCAGAGCCTGATCCTGCCCCAGAACCTGACATGGCCCCAGACACAAGAGATCCTACCCCAGAGCCCTCTCCTGCCCCAGAACCTGGCACGGCCCCAGACACTAGAGATCCTACCCCAGAGACTGACGTAGCCCCAGACACTAGAGACCCCGCCCCACAGACTGATACCGCCCAACAGTCCACCTCAGAAATGGACTACCCAAACTGGGTGGGGGTACTGGCAAAAGGGATGCAAGAGATGTGCCAAGAGATGGGTCAGGTGCGCCAGGGGATATGCCAGGAGATGGGCCAGGTGCGCCAGGAGATGTGCCAGGAGATGGGCCAGGTGTGCAAGGAGATGTGCCAGGAGATGGGCCAGGTGCGCAAGGAGATGTGCCAGGAGATGGGCCAGGTGCGCCAGGAGATATGCCAATTGCTAAGGGAATACACCTCCTCAGCTAGTGAAAAGCCCTCTCCCTGCCCCAAAGAGGGTGAGTCCGATGGTGCAGCAGTAGAACCCACGGATGTTACAACCGTCCAGGCTTCAGCTGAACCACAAGGACAACCACAGCCAGCAGCAGTCGCCCCTGTGCAAAGGAGGAAGTGTAAGACCAAATCAGTACGACCAGTTAATGATGATGGGCAACCAGGGCCCTCACAACCAGCAGGAGAGCCAGAGCCAGAAATCATCACTGAGTCCCTGTCATACGACAGTCTCTGCACTATGCGAAACGACATTGCGCGAAGGGGGCGTGAGCCTTATACAACCTGGCTGCTTCGGGTTTGGGACCTTATGGGCACAAGTGTGCAACTGGATAGTGGTGAGGCAAGGTATCTGGGATCATTGACCCAGGACCCGGGTGTGGACCAGGTATTTGTGAGGGAGCCAGGGCCCCTTTCTCTCTGGGAGCGGCTCTTAACGAGTGTGAGAGAAAGGTTCATTCACAAAGAAAGAATGCAGGAGTATCATCATAGAATGCAGTGGAAGACACTCGAGCAAGGGATCCAACAGCTAAGAGAGGTGGCAATATTAGAGGTACTCTTTGGGAGGGATGGACAGCATGATAATGACCCCGATAAGGTCAGGTGCACAGGACAGATGATGTGGAACCTGGCAAGGCTAGGGCCATCGCAATACACCACCTTCATTGCAACGATTGATGCTGACAATACCCGAGAAACCGTGGGCTCTGTTGCCAGCAAGCTCAGGCATTATGACAGCATGATCAATGGCCCGCTGAAAGCTCATGTCTCTGCTGTGGTCCAGGACCTCAAAGAGGAGATGAAGGAGATGAGGGAGGAGATGAGGGAGGAGATGAGGAGGGTCAGTGTGGCACCAGTGCGAGTCACAGGCCCCCAAGTCAGAGCCCGTCGTCCCCCTGCTAGAGAGAGAGGGTACACCCCACAAGCTGAGCTGTGGTTTTTCCTGTGTGAGCATGGGGAAGACATGAGGAGGTGGGATGGGAAACCCACCTCTGTCCTGGCAGCGCAGGTGCGTGAACTCAAGGAGGGAGGCACTAACCGAGGGGGTTCCGCTAAGGTGAAGGTAGCCTCAGCCTCCCGTGACCGAGCTGCCAGGTATTACAGAAGGGAGGATGATATGTCGGATCCCCTTGAAGGTACCTCGAGCATGTACGCCCAGGGAAAGAATGATAACGAGGGCTAGAGGGGCCCTGCCTCTAGCCAGGAAGAGGCACGGGAGAACCGAGTTTTCTGGACGGTGTGGATCCGATGGCCTGGCACATCAGAGCCACAAAAATATGATGCATTGGTTGATACTGGGGCACAGTGTACTTTAATGCCATCGGGACATGTGGGGGCAGAACCTGTATCCATCGCTGGGGTGACCGGGGGATCACAGCAGTTGACCCTTTTGGAAGCTGAGGTGAGCCTGACTGGGAAGGAGTGGCAAAAGCATCCGATTGTGACCGGCCCAGAGGCCCCGTGTATTCTGGGCATAGACTTCCTCCGGAATGGCTATTACAAAGACCCAAAAGGACTCAGGTGGGCATTTGGTATTGCTGCTGTGGAGGCAGAGGGCATTAGGCAATTGAACACCCTGTCTGGACTATCTGAGAATCCTTCTGCAGTTGGGCTCCTGAAAGTGGAAGAGCAACGAGTGCCAATTGCCACCTCGACAGTGCACCGCCGGCGGTATCGGACAAATCGAGATGCTGTGATCCCCATCCACAAGATGATCCGCGAGCTGGAGAGCCAAGGGGTGGTCAGCAAGACCCACTCACCCTTCAACAGCCCCATCTGGCCTGTGCGCAAGTCTGATGGGGAATGGAGACTGACTGTGGACTATCGTGCCCTGAATGAAGTGACTCCACCGCTGAGCGCTGCCGTGCCAGACATGTTGGAGCTCCAGTACGAGCTGGAGTCCAAAGCAGCGAAGTGGTACGCCACTATTGACATTGCCAATGCATTCTTCTCTATTCCTCTGGCAGCAGAGTGCAGGCCTCAGTTTGCCTTCACATGGAGGGGCGTGCAGTACACCTGGAACCGACTGCCCCAGGGGTGGAAGCACAGTCCCACCATCTGTCATGGACTGATCCAGACTGCACTAGAAAAGGGTGGGGCTCCAGAACATCTGCAGTACATTGATGACATCATTGTGTGGGGGAACACCGCGACCGAAGTGTTTGAGAAAGGAGAGAGAATAATTCAAATTCTCCTGCAAGCTGGTTTTGCCATCAAGAAGAGCAAGGTCAAGGGACCTGCCCGAGAGATCCAGTTCCTGGGAGTAAAGTGGCAAGATGGAGGGCGTCAGATTCCCACTGAGGTCATCAATAAGATCACAGCAATGTCTCCACCGACCAACAAGAAGGAAACACAAGCTTTCCTAGGCGCCATAGGTTTCTGGAGGATGCACATTCCCGAGTACAGCCAGATCGTGAGTCCTCTCTACCTGGTTACCCGCAAGAAGAACGATTTCCACTGGGGCCCTGAACAGCAGCAAGCCTTCGCCCAGATCAAGCAGGAAATTGCTCACGCCGTAGCCCTTGGCCCAGTCAGGACAGGACCAGAGGTGAAGAACGTGCTCTACTCTGCAGCCGGGAACAATGGTCTGTCCTGGAGCCTTTGGCAGAAGGTGCCTGGTGAGACTCGGGGCCGACCACTGGGATTCTGGAGCCGAAGCTACAGAGGGTCTGAAGCCAACTACACTCCCACAGAGAAGGAAATCCTGGCAGCTTATGAAGGAGTCCAGGCTGCCTCAGAAGTAATTGGCACAGAGGCACAACTCCTCTTGGCACCCCGACTACCGGTGCTGGGGTGGATGTTCAAAGGAAAGGTTCCCTCCACGCATCACGCCACCGACGCTACTTGGAGCAAATGGATTGCCCTCATCACGCAGCGCGCCCGAATTGGAAACCCAAGTCGCCCTGGGATCTTGGAAATAATTACGAACTGGCCGGAAGGTGAGACTTTTGGGTTATCTTCTGAAGAAGAAGAGGAGCAGGTGACACGTGCTGAAGAAGCCCCACCATATAACGAGCTACCAGAGAGTGAAAGACAATACGCCCTCTTCACTGATGGTTCCTGCCGAATTGTAGGCGCTAGCCGGAAATGGAAAGCCGATTTATGGAGCCCCACACGACAAGTTGCACAGGCTACTGAAGGAGAAGGTGGATCGAGCCAATTTGCTGAGCTCAAAGCTGTCCAATTAGCTCTGGACATAGCTGAAAGAGAGAAGTGGCCAAAGCTCTACCTCTACACTGATTCATGGATGGTAGCCAATGCTCTGTGGGGTTGGCTGGAAAGGTGGAATAAGGCAAACTGGCAGCGCAGAGGAAAACCAATCTGGGCTGCTGAAGAGTGGAAAGACATTGCCACTCGGGTAGAGAAGCTATCCGTGAAGGTCCGTCATGTAGATGCTCACATTCCCAAGAGCCGGGCTAATGAAGAACATCGTAACAACAAGCAGGTAGATCAGGCTGCGAAAATAGAGGTGTCCCAGATAGACTTAGATTGGCAACATAAAGGAGAACTGTTCCTAGCTCGATGGGCCCATGATGCCTCAGGTCATCAGGGCAGAGATGCCACCTATAAGTGGGCACGAGATCGAGGGGTGGATCTGACCATGGACAGTATCTCCCAGGTGATCCATGACTGTGAGACATGCGCTGCGATCAAGCAGGCCAAGCGGGTGAAGCCCCTGTGGTACGGTGGGCGATGGTCCAAATACAAGTATGGGGTGGCCTGGCAGATTGATTACATCACACTGCCTCAAACCCGCCAAGGCAAGCGCTGTGTGCTCACAATGGTAGAAGCCACCACTGGATGGCTGGAGACCTACCCTGTGCCTCATGCTACTGCCCGGAACACCATCCTGGGCCTGGAAAAGCAAGTCCTTTGGAGGCATGGCACCCCTGAGAGAATCGAGTCTGACAATGGGACTCATTTCAAGAACAGCCTTATAAACACCTGGGCTAGAGAACATGGCATAGAGTGGGTGTACCACATCCCTTACCATGCACCAGCAGCTGGGAAGGTTGAGTGGTGTAATGGACTGATTAAAACCACCTTGAAGGCACTGGGTGGGGGGACTTTCAAAAACTGGGAGATGCATTTAGCAAGAGCCACCTGGTTAGTTAACACCCGAGGCTCCACCAGCCGAGCAGGCCCTGCCCAATCCGAACCCCTACAAACAACAGACGGAGATAAGGTTCCAGTGGTGCACATGAGAGGTATGCTTGGAAAAACCGTTTGGGTAAAGTCTGCCTTGAGCAAAGACAAACCCATCCGTGGGGTCGTTTTTGCTCAGGGACCAGGTTGCACCTGGTGGGTGATGCAAAAGGATGGAGAGACCCGATGCTTACCTCAAGGGGACCTTGTTTTAGGGTGAACTACCCATGGCTCTGTACTTGTATCACTATCAGCATGTATATTTGTATATAATTTGGGTAATGCATAGATTTATATGGTTAAGAAAAAAAGTTGTTTCATGTAACATGTTAGTATGGGAAAAAATTCGGGGTGGATAATGTTGGGGTTTTAGTTTAGTCTTAGGGTTTTTTTTTTCTGTTAAAGGAATTTTCTCCCCTATGCATGTTGCTAGGGGACAAATAGCTGTACTTAAGAAAGACAAAAAGGGAGTGGGGCGGGCCTGGCTACTTTTTTGTCTACACCTGGGTGTGGGGGCAGTTCGCTCTGAGCGTCCGGAGAGAGAAGCTGCAGAGAAAGGAGCTGCTGCTTCTTTCTTTTTGGCCGTTCTTCTCTTCCTGCTGGAAACAACGCCGGGACCCCAAAAGCCGCTTTCCCTGCCCTGCTGGAGGCCGAGCTGTGGCTGCCCTGCCCCACTGCTGCTGCTTCGAGTTTTCGCTACGCTGTAGCCCTGCTCGACCTGCCTGCCTGGGCACCCGTGGGGTTCTCCCATCTGGATACATCTCGCCTGCCACCCGGGATTTGCGTTCGTCCCTGCTGCTTTAGCCTGCTGCTCCCGCCTGCCGTCTGTGACAGTAACAGCACACACAAACCCAGTCCCAGCCTTCTCGGCTGCCCAGGGGTTTGTGAAGCCTTTGTTCCTTCCCTTCCCGGGATTCCAGGGCACGGGTGCCGCGTGTTTCCTGAGCTCGCTCCGGAGCGCCCCCTGCAGCCGCGGGGGAACCATCGCACCTGCCCTGCTCACCGAGAGCCGCCAGCGCCCCTGCCGGCTGCGAGCGGAACTGCACCCGAGGGGAAAGGGCCTGACAGCCGAGAAGGCTGGGACTGAGTTTGTGTGTGCTGTTACTGCCATAGTTGTTGTTGTTTTGTTTGACTGGTTATATACATATACATATATATATATATATATATATATAGTAAAGAACTGTTATTCCTATTTCCCACATCTTTGCCTAAAGGCCCTTGATTTCAAAATATAATAACTTGGAGGGGAAAAGGGTTATATCTGCCACTTGAAGGGGGGCTTCTGCCTTCCTTAGCAGACACCTGTCTTTCAAAACCGAGACAACAAGTCTGATGGGGAATGGAGACTGACTGTGGACTATCGTGCCCTGAATGAAGTGACTCCACCGCTGAGCGCTGCTGTGCCAGACATGTTGGAGCTCCAGTACGAGCTGGAGTCCAAAGCAGCGAAGTGGTACACCACTATTGACATTGCCAATGCCTTCTTCTCCATTCCTCTGGCAGCAGAATGCAGGCCTCAGTTTGCCTTCACTTGGAGGGTTGTGCAGTACACCTGGAACTGACTGCCCCAGGGGTGGAAGCACAGTCCCACCTTCTGTCATGGACTGATCCAGACTGCACTGGAAAAGGGTGAGGCTCCAGAACATCTGCAGTACATTGATGACATCATTGTGTGGGGGAACACAGCAACCGAAGTGTTTGAGAAAGGAGAGAGAATAATTCAAATTCTCCTGCAAGCTGGTTTTGCCATCAAGAAGAGCAAAGTCAAGGGAGCTGCCCAAGAGATCCAATTCCTGGGAGTAAAGTGGCAAGATGGAGGGCGTCAGATTCCCACTGAGGTCATCAATAAGATCACAGCAATGTCTCCACCGACCAACAAGAAGGAAACACAAGCTTTCCTAGGCGCCATAGGTTTCTGGAGAATGCACATTCCCGAGTACAGCCAGATTGTGAGTCCTCTCTACCTGGTTACCCACAGGAAGAACGATTTCCACTGGGGCCCTGAACAGCAGCAAGCCTTCGCCCAGATCAAGCAGGAAATTGCTCACGCCGTAGCCTTTGGCTCAGTCAGGACAGGACCAGAGGTGAAGAACGTGCTCTACTCTGCAGCCGGGAACAATGGTCTGTACTGGAGCCTGTGGCAGAAGGTGCCTGGTGAGACTCGGGGCCGACCACTGGGATTCTGGAGCCGAAGCTACAGAGGGTCTGAAGCCAACTACACTCCCACAGAGAAGGAAATCCTGGCAGCTTATGAAGGAGTCAAAGCTGCCTCAGAAGTAATCGGCACTGAGGCACAACTCCTCCTGGCACCCCGACTACCGGTGCTGGGTTGGATGTTCAAAGGAAAGGTTCCCTCCATGCATCACGCCACCGACGCTACTTGGAGCAAATGGATCGCCCTCATCAAGCAGCCCGCCCAAATTGGAAACCCAAGTCGCCCTGGGATCTTGGAAATAATTACAAACTGGCCGGAAGGTGAGACTTTTGGGTTATCTTCTGAAGAAGAAGAGGAGCAGGTGACACGTGCTGAAGAAGCCCCACCATATAACGAGCTACCAGAGAGTGAAAGACAATACGCCCTCTTCACTGATGGTTCCTGCCGAATTGTAGGCGCTAGCCGGAAATGGAAAGCCGATTTATGGAGTCCCACACGACAAGTTACACAGGCTACTGAAGGAGAAGGCGGATCGAGCCAATTTGCTGAGCTCAAAGCTGTCCAATTAGCTCTGGACATAGCTGAAAGAGAGAAGTGGCCAAAGCTCTACCTCTACACTGATTCATGGATGGTAGCCAATGCTCTGTGGGGTTGGCTGGAAAGGTGGAAAAAGGCAAACTGGCAGCACAGTGGAAAACCAATCTGGGCTGCTGAGGAGTGGAAAGACATTGCCACTCGGGTAGAGAAGCTATCCGTGAGAGTCTGCCATGTAGATGCTCACATCCCCAAGAGCCGGGCTAACGAAGAACATCGTAACAACAAGCAGGTAGATCAGGCTGCAAAAATAGAGGTGTCCCAGATAGACTTGGATTGGCAACATAAAGAAGAGCTGTTCCTAGCTCGATGGGCCCATGATGCCTCAGGTCATCAGGGCAGAGATGCCACCTATAAGTGGGCACGAGACTGAGGGGTGGATCTAACCATGGACAGTATCTCCCAGGTGATCCATGATTGTGAGACATGCGCTGCGATCAAGCAGGCCAAGCGGGTGAAGCCCCTGTGGTACGGTGGGCGATGGTCCAAATACAAGTATGGGGTGGCCTGGCAGATTGATTACATCACACTGCCTCAAACCCGCCAAGGCAAGCGCTGTGTGCTCACAATGGTAGAAGCCACCACTGGATGGCTGGAGACCTACCCTGTGCCTCACACTACTGCCCGGAACACCATCCTGGGCCTGGAAAAGCAAGTTCTTTGGAGGCATGGCACCCCTGAGAGAATCGAGTCTGAAAACGGGACTCATTTCAAGAACAGCCTTATCAACACCTGGGCTAGAGAACATGGCATAGAGTGGGTGTACCACATCCCTTACCATGCACCAGCAGCTGGGAAGGTTGAGTGGTGTAATGGACTGATTAAAACCACCTTGAAGGCACTGGGTGGGGGGACTTTCAAAAACTGGGAGGTGCATTTAGCAAGAGCCACCTGGTTAGTTAACACCCGAGGCTCCACCAGCCGAGCAGGCCCTGCCCAATCCGAACCCCTACAAACAACAGACGGAGATAAGGTTCCAGTGGTGCACATGAGAGGTATGCTTGGAAAAACCGTTTGGGTAAAGTCCGCCTCGAGCAAAGACAAACCCATCCGTGGGGTCGTTTTTGCTCAGGGACCAGGTTGCACCTGGTGGGTGATGCAAAGGGATGGAGAGACCCGATGCATACCTCAAGGGAACCTTGTTTTAGGGTGAACTACCCATTGCTCTGTACTTGTATCCGTATCAGCGTGTATATATGTATATAATTCGGGTGATGCATGGATTTATATGGTTAAAAAGGTTAAGTTTCATGTAACATGTTAGTATGGGAAAAAATTCGGGGTGGATAATGTTGGGGTTTTAGTTTAGTCTTAGCTTTTTTCCTGTTAAAGGAATTTTCTCCCATATGCATGTTGCTAGGGGACAAATAGCTGTACTTAAGAAAGACAAAAAGGGGGGTGGGGCGGGCCTGGCTACTCCTTTGTTTACACCTGGGTGTGGGGTCAGTTCCCTCTCAGCGTCAGCAGAGAGAAGCTGCAAAGAAAGGAGCTGCTGGTTTTTTTTTTTTCCGGCCGTTTTTGCTTTCTGCTGAAAATAACGCCAGGATCCCAAAAGCCGCTTTTCCTGCCCTGCTGGAGGCCAGGCTGTGGCCGCTCTGCCCCGCTGCTGCTTCGAGCTTTCGCTGCGCTGTAGCCGCGCTCTCCCTGCCTGCGTGAACCTCCGGGGGGTTTCCCCTTTTCGATACATCTCGTCTGCCACCCGGGATTTGTGTTTGTCCCTGCTGCTCCAGCCTACCGCTCTAGCCTGCCGCTCTAGCCTGCCGTTCCAGCCTGCTGTTCCTGAGAGTCCGGGATCAGCTGCCCAGGGGTTTGTGAAGCCTTTGTCCCATCCCTTCCCGGGATTCCAGGCCGCCAGTGCCGCGTGCTCCCCGAGCTCGCTCCGGAGCGCCCCCTGCAGCCGCGGGGAAACCATCGCACCTGCCCTGCTCACCGGGAGCCGCCAGCGCCCCTGCCGGCTGCGAGCGGAACTGCACCCGAGGCTTCGGGGGGGGTGGGCGTAGCTTCGGCAAGGGTGGTTGGGGCCCCGGTGCGCAATGAGCTTGGCTTAAGGACGGGTGGGCGGGGCTCCGGCGGGCGTGGGCGTGGCTTAGGCCGGCGTGGGCGTGGCTTGTTGCACTGTGGGCGGGGCTTAGCGACGCGGGGCGGGGCTTAGGCACGGAGTGGGCGGGGCTTGGGGCAGGATGGTCGTTGGCTTAGGTGTGGGCAGGGCTAAGGGGTGATGTGGGCGTGGCTTGGGTAAGCGGGACGGGGCTAAATGGACGCGCGGGCGTGGCTTAGGCAGGGGTGGGCGGGGCTCGGGTGCGGGGTGGGCGGGGCTAACGGGACACGTGGGCGTGGTCTGTGGTCGGGTGGGCGGGGCTTGGGGCGCTGTGGGCGTGGCCCCGCCCCCGGGGGTGCTCCCCGAGGTAGAGGATTCTTTCAGCATCGGGGACAGCAGCTCGGGGCTGCGGCAGACAGGTGAGGTCCAGCCCCCCGCCGGGGATTTTGGGGTTTTGGGGGGGTTTTTTGGGGGGTTTTTAAGGGTATTTTTGGGGGTTCTTTTTGTCACCCGGCCCCTCCTCGGCCCCTCCGTCAGTGCCCGTCAGCCATTTTGGGTGGGTTTTGCCCATTTTGGGGTTTTTTTTGAGGTTTTTTGAGGGGTTTCTTGGGGGGTTTTTCGGGGTTATTTTGGGGGTAGTTTTGGGGGGGTTTTGTGGGTTTTTTGCGGTTTTTTGGGTTTATTTTGGGGGGGTTGCGGGTATTTTTGGGGGTTTCTTTGAGGGTATTTTAAGTTTTTTGGGGGGTTATTTTTGGGGGGGTTTTGGGGGTATTTTTGTGGTTTTTTGGGGGTATCTTTTGGGGCTTTTTTGTTTTTTCTTTGGGGGGTTTGGGAGATGTTTTGGAGGATTTTTTGGGTTTTTCGGGGTTTTACTGGGGGGATTTTTCGGGTTTTTGGGGTTGTTTGGGGGGGGTGTTCGGGTATTTTGGGGTTATTTTGGGAGGTTTGGGGTGTTTTTAACCTCCCCGCCCCTCCCCCGGTGTTCATCAGCAGTTCTGGGCTGGTTTTGCCCATTTTGGGGCGTGGCTTAGGTGCAGAGTGGCTTGGGGGGGTGGGCGTGGCTTCGGCAGGGGTGGTCGGGGCCTCAGTGTGCAATGGGCGTGGCTTAAGGCGGGGTGGGCGGGCTAAAGGGGGCCTGTGGGGGGGCTTAGGCAGGGTGGGCGCGGCTTCAGGCTCTATGGGCGGGGTTTCATTTGGCCTGTGGGTGTGGCTTAGGTACAGAGTGGGCGTGGTTTTTAGGCGGGGTGGGCGGGGGCTTCAGCGGGCATGGGCGTGGCTTAGACCCGGCGAGGGCGTGGCTACAGGGTGGCGGGGGCGTGGCTTATGGCACTGTGGGCGTGGCTTAGGCATGGAGTGGGCGTGGCTTGGGCAGGATGGTCGGTGGCTTAGACAGGTGTGGGCGGAGCTAAGGGGCGGTGTGGGCGTGGCTTGGGCGGACGTGGGCGGGGCTAAATGGACGCGTGGGCGTGGCTTAGGCAGGTGGGTGCATGGCTCGGGTGCGGGGTGGGCGGGGCTTAGAAGGGTCAGGCAGGGGTGGCCTGTGTGCGGGTGGGCGGGGCTTGGGGCGCTGTGGGCGGGGCCCAGCCCTGGCCCCGCCCCCGGGGGTGCTCCCCGAGGTCGAGGATTCTTTCGGCATCGGGGACAGCAGCTCGGGGCTGCGGCAGACAGTTGAGGTCCCAGCCCCCCGCCGGTGATTTTGGGGTTTTGGGGGGCTTTACGGCTTCTTTGGTTTTTTGGGGGTTTTTTTGGGGTGTTTTTAACCTCCCCGCCCCTCCCCCGGTGTTCATCAGCAGTTCTGGGCTGGTTTTGCCCATTTGGGGGCGTGGCTTAGGTGCAGAGTGGCTGGGGGGTGGGCGTGGCTTCGGCAGGGGTGGTCGGGGCCTCAGTGCGCAATGGGCGGGGCTTAAGACGATGTGGGCGGGGCTAAAGGGGCCTGTGGGCGGGGCTTAGGCGGGGAGTGGACGGGACTTAGCGACGCGGGGCGTGGGTTAGGCCCGGAGTGGGCGTGGCTTGGGCAGGATGGTCGTTGGCTTAGACATGTGTGGGCGGGGCTACGGGGCGGTGTGGGCGTGGCTTGGGCGGGGGCGGGGCTTTTAGAGCGATGTGGGCGTGGCTTGGGCGGGTGTGGGCGGGGCGAAATGGACATGTGTGCGTGGTTTAGGCAGGGGTGGGCGTGGCTCGGGTGCGGGGTGGGCGGGGCTTAGACGGGGTGGGCGGGGCTACCGGGTCGGGTGGGGGTGGCCTGTGGCCGGGTGGGCGGGGCTTGGGGCGCTGTGGGCGGGGCCCAGCCCTGGCCCCGCCCCCGGGGATGCTCCCCGAGGTCGAGGATTCTTTCGGCATCGGCGGCAGCAGCTCGGGGCTGCTGCAGACAGGTGAGGTCCCGGCCCCCCGCCGGGGATTTTGGGGTTTTGAGGGGGTTTAGGGCTTCTTTGGTTTTTTGGGCGGTTTTTGGGGGGTTTTTTAAGGGTATTTTTGGGGGTTCTTTTTGTCACCCGGCCCCTCCTCGGCCCCTCCGTCAGTGCCCGTCCGCCATTTTGGGTGGGTTTTGCCCATTTTTGGGGTTTTTTTGAGGTTTTTTGAGGGGTTTCTTGGGGGGGTTTTTCGGGTTATTTTGGGGGTATTTTGGGGTGGGTTTTTGTGTAATTTTGGGGGTATTTTTGAGAGGGTTTTGTGGGTTTTTTGCGGTGTTTTGGGTTTATTTTGGGGGGGTTGCGGGTATTTTTGGGGGTTTCTTTGGGGGTATTCTAAGTTTTTTGGGGGGTTATTTTTGGGGGGGTTTTGGGGGTATTTTTGTGGTTTTTTGGGGGTATCTTTTGGGGCTTTTTTGTTTTTTCTTTGGGGGGTTTGGGAGATGTTTTGGAGGTTTTTTTGGGTTTTTCGGGGTTTTGCTGGGGGGATTTTTCGGGTTTTTTTGGGGTTGTTTGGGGGGGGTGTTCGGGTATTTTGGGGTTATTTTGGGAGGTTTGGGGTGTTTTTAACCTCCCCGCCCCTCCCCCGGTGTTCATCAGCAGTTCTGGGCTGATTTTTGCCCATTTTGGGGCGTGGCTTAGGTGCAGAGTGGCTTGGGGGGGTGGGCGTGGCTTCGGCAGGGGTGGTCGGGGCCTCAGTGCGCAATGGGCGTGGTTTTAGGGGGGGTGGGGGGGCTAAAGGGGCCTGTGGGGGGGCTTAGGCAGGGTGGGCGTGGCTTCAGGCTCTATGGGCGGGTTTCATGGGGGTGGGCGTGGCTTAGGTACAGAGTGGGCGTGGTTTTTAGGCGGGGTGGGCGGGGGCTTCAGCGGGCATGGGCGTGGCTTAGACCCGGCGAGGGCGTGACTTGTGGCGCCGTGGGCGTGGCTTAGGCTCGGAGTGGGCGGGGCTAGGGGCAGGATGTCGTTGGCTTAGACAGGTGAGGGCGGGGCTAAGGGGCGATGTGGGCGTGGCTTGGGCGAGCGGGAGCGGGGCTTTGGCGGGTGTGGGCTGGGCTAAATGGCAGCGTGGACGTGGTTTAGGCAGGGGTGGGCGTGGCCTGTGGCCGGGTGGGCGTGTCAGGGTGGGCGGGGCTTGGGGCGCTGTGGGCGGGGCCCAGCCCTGGCCCCGCCTCCGGGGGTGCTCCCCGAGGTCGAGGATTCTTTCGGCATCGGCGGCAGCAGCTCGGGGCTGCGGCAGACAGGTGAGGTCCCGGCCCCCCGCCGGGGATTTTGGGGTTTTGGGGGGGGTTTAGGGCTTCTTTGGTTTTTTGGGGTTTTTTTCTAGGGTATTCTGGGGGGGGTTTTTTGTCACCCGGCCCCTCCATCAGTGCCCGTCCGCCATTTTGGGTGGGTTTTGCCCATTTTGGGGGTTTTTTTTGAGGTTTTTTGAGGGGTTTCTTGGGGGGTTTTTCCGGGTTATTTTGGGGGTGGGTTATTTTGGGGGTTTTTGGGGGGAGTTTTTTGAGGATTTGGGGTTATTTTGGGGTGTTTTATGGGTATTTTTGGAGATTTTTTAAGGGTTTGGGGGGGTTCTTTGGGGGGCTTCTGGGGTTTTTTTTTTCACCGGCCCCTCCCCAAGTGTCCATCCGCCATTTTGGTCTGGTTTTACCCATTTTTGGGGTGTTTTTTTGGGGTATTTTTGGGGGTTTTGGGGATTTTATTTTTTTGGGGGGGGGTATTTGGGGTGGTTTTGGGGGGTTTTTGGATTATTTTGGGGGGGTTATTTTGGGGGTATTTTGGGGTTATTTTGGGGTGGGTTTTTGGGTAATTTTGGGGGTATTTTGGGGGGGTTTTTTGTGGTTTTTTTGGGGGGGTTGCGGGTATTTTTCGGGGGTTCTTTGGGGGTATTTTAAGTTTTTTGGGGGGTTATTTTTGGGGTTGTTTCTTGGGGGGTTATTTTTGGGGTCATTTTTGTGGTTTTTTGAGGTATTTTGGGGGGTCTTTTTGGGGTTATTTTGGGGGGAGTTTTGAGGGTATCTTTTTTGGGGTTTTGGGGGGTATTTTGGGATTTTTTGGGGGGTTTGGGGGCTTTTTTGGTTTTTATTTGGGAGGTTTTGGGGGATTCTTCAGGGTTTTTTTGGGGGTTTCTCTGGGTTTTTCTGGGGGTATTTTTGGGGATTCTTGGGGGTTTTGGGGGGTTGTTTAGGGGGGTATTTAGGGTATTTTGGCGTTATTTTGGTTGGTTTGAGCGTTTTTTTAACTTCCCCGCCCCTCCCCCAGTGTTCATCAGCAGTTCTGGGCTGGTTTTGCCCATTTTTGGGCAAACGGCTGTCCCAAAATCACTGTCTTTTTCCCAACAGCTCCAAGCATAATTCTCTCACTGCAGGGACCAAATGATCCTAAGAATCCTGCACACTACCCTGGACAACCTGTTTCGGTAGATCTCCCTACCATAGGAGAAGTACCACTAGTGCTAAAACGCCCTCTGAATAAATATGCATGAGTAGCCTCTGATGCCCTAGGGAGAGAGCATCGGATACATACACGCTGCATCATTCCATCATTCTAATTTTCTGCCTTTTGGTGGCAGACTCTGTTGTGTTCACTTTTCACAGAAGAACTCCGAGGGACATGAAGAAGAGCACATAAACCATGATAAGACTAGTGATACTTTTCTGCATCCTACCACAACACCAGGGCCAAAAACCAGCTGAGTGGCCATGGTCTGAAGCTACCATTAGGTACACTAGTGCTCTAGGATCCTATCCCAGAGATGGTTGCCCGAACCTAGCCACTGTAGCACTGCACGACTCTGAGGTATACCGTCCAAGTGAATGGGGATGGGACTTGAAGGATTGGACTAGAATCCTAAAAGGAACAAGAGGGGAAAAAATTAAGGTAGGATGCAGAAAAGTAGAAGGATCTCTTTACCAGAAAGCTTCCACCATTGCAATCGCTGGAAATTTTCTAAAACCAGATGGGAAAAGTGATTTGCACCCCAACATTACGGCCAAACTCTGCCCTACAACGGAGTGGGTGTGTGACAAACAAACCCCCTTCATCCTGTGTGGTTGTCAGAAGAATGTCGGTAACTACACCTTAGGCCCCAGTACCAACAATGTGGAAATCACAAAGCTTCGCAGAAACAAACTAACTGACTGCTGGTATAACTTTCCTCTAACCAAACCGACCTATGCAACATGCAGTTGGCAAAATAACCCGGCAGATCAGCCAAGTCTGACAGGTTTAACTTATAAATTCAAAATAAACGCCGCAGCAAAGCCCATACTGAGTGCAGTAATCACATACCACGGTATAAGTACCCCCCTCGTGTTAGATGACAAGAATAAAGTTTTTCCACCCTTTATGGTAACCCGAGGTGACGATGTTACAATACGATGTGGATTAATTGCTGAATGTTTTACCGAACCTGTACACAGTTATAGCATTGGACCTCATGGCCGTGTTTTGTTTGGTGAAATTCAAAATCAAGATTGTTGGCTAAACCTTAATTGCTGTACAATTTCCCCATAAAGTCACGTGTGGTAAAAACAATACAAAATACTGGGGGGAACTCAAAGTCGATGTTGCAATACCTACCACCCAACCACCGGTCATGCTAAGCCCGAGAATTTTTGAAATTGGACCACGTATAATCACAAAAACAGGCCAACAACAACTATTGCTCAATCCGGCATGGTCCCTTAAACAAGTCAAGTTGCTGATGCAAAACAATGTCTCAGAAATTCAGCCAGCTTGTTCACCTTTTCTGCAGACTTCCTTCAAGGGGCAGACAACCGGGTTGCAAAAGCGGAACCCTTCTAAGAAACGGACGCAAAGAGACATAACCGGCGTTGTGGGAACAGGACTGGGAATCTTAAATAGTATTGATTCAGAAGTGCTAATGAATAAATTGGCTGCCACAACTACAGATTTGACTAAAATACAACAAGCCATCAGCGGTTGTTATCAAACATATTACCAAATTGAGAAAAGGTAAATGTGAATGACCACAAATTGATAATTGGCATGCTCCGTGCTACGCAAAACAACATTTCTTTGGCTCTCAGCTGCGTCCAGGCTCAATTGTGGATGCAGTCCGTTGCTGCCTCAATTGTAAGAGAAGGCAAAGAAGGCACTTTTCCTACTGAAATTCGGAACATAATCTGGGACGGTGCCACTGATTTTGAAAGAGAATTCCAATCCTGGTGGAATTTAGTGAATTTTACCTACAATCCCATCACAAACACAGCCACAGCCTTTGTACTAACCATACGTAATGCTTCAGTGCATTTGATAGTCCCTATCATTGCATTAGGGCTGAACCATGATGCAGCTATTCTCTACCCTTTCCAGCACAGAGAATGGGCCCGTCAAACTGGTAAGAAGTGGCAAACTGTTAATTTGGAAACTTGTATTGTCCGAGAGCAACAAGGGTTTATCTGTGAAAGCAGTGCAATTAGACCTCAAGACATTTGTTTGGACACAGAACAAAATATCTGTCCTTTTGAAATTCATCCTAACAAGATTCCTGAAACACTGCTTGTGTATATAGGCAATGGATGTGCATGCTTAAGAACTGCATGTGATAAGGTATTTCTAGAAAATGTAGTTGTAGATACTAAAACTCATTCAAATTCTTGTGTTTGTAACTTGACTAAAAGCACAGGATGCGATTTCTCTTATTTAGCCCCACTTACTTCTTATTGTATTTTACAGTCCAATTACACAGTGATCCACCAATTATTGCCTACCCCCACTGGGATGAACCTTACTTAGGTAAAGCACTTGTTGCTTCACCAGGATTTCATTGGAATTTTGGAAAAGATCAAGAAAAACAGACAGAAAACCTTGGTAACTGTTCATCACAATGGGAAAGAAACACATTGTTTTCTAGACAGAGGAAAGAAAGATGCTGGACACAGCTGGTGGGATACTCCTTTTGGGTGCTCACCTACTGCTACAGGTGTCCTGAACAAATTGTGTCATCCCATCCTTGTTCTCTTGATTTTAGTTTTGATTGGGTTTGTTTTATCAGCAATCTTACACATCATGAATTGCAGAATGATGAAACGGTTGACATCTGTAATAGATGTGCACAATTTGGACACTATCCCATCCACTGTGGACACCCCTAAGGTTATTGACACAAGATGAACTACATGAGTATTAAAATAAGATAAGACATGATTAAAAATTACAGGTGTATTTTGATTAAAAATTACTTATTCCTTCTTTTTCCTTTTCTTTCTCTTTTCTTATTTTCTCTACCCTTTTCTGGGATATGCTACCAACATTAACGAGTCCTGAAGACTTCGCAACAACACTACGAAATCGTGCTGATGGAGCTCTCCTGATGACAATCGTGAGTCATGGGGTGGTGTAAGAGACGGTCTGAAGATCCCTCATCTGCCTCACGATCATCGCCGAGGACAGAGGCTAAACACAGGAGTTCCGACCTGCCTAAGGTGGGATGTCTGCCAACTGTTGCCTGCAGGTGTGCTCGCTGGGAACTGGTACGCATTCCTGAGGAAATTTGTGCAGGTCACAGTGGACTGCGCCGTTCTTGCTGCCCAGGCGGGAAGGACTGCGCTGAAGCGGAAAGGAATGACCTGTCCTCTACACCTGTCCTGTACCTGTTTCCCAAAGCAACGGGCCTCATAACAACGGCTGTAGATTGCCCCACCTCTTGGGGAAAAGGGCGAGATGTGGGGATACAGCTAGAAAGCAGAAGCGAGAGCACTGCTAAACTCATGCCAGAAGTAGACGCGCTAACGCTGCTAGGCCGCAAACCATAGCAGGCAGTATAGTTAGCATAGGAGAAAGGCATGCTTGGTATGTACCTGGGATAGTTAGGGCTAGCTTTTAGTTCTGCAATGTTATTACAAAACACAGATATGGTCTTGGCCAGTTGGCCCTCGTTTCAAAAAAGGCCTATAAAGGGACTTTCTGAAATAACTGAGATGAGATCTCCCCACGGAAAGAAGACAAATCTATTGGCAGCAGAGCACGAGGACTTCGTCTCATCCGTTGGTAGCCATTGCCCCCCCTTTCTTCCTCTCTACTCTTTTACTTTGTTTTTCTTTCTCTCTCTCTCTCTTTCTCTCCTCTATCGCATTACCGTGTTGTGGGTACTTAACAAAGGTGCACTGTTTTGATTAAAACTGAAATCCCTTGTGTCCTTTTGCACTCTGAGATCTGTAAACAAACCATCACGACCCTTACTTGTATTAACGGATCGTGACGCATGTCCAAAAGAAAAAATCACTGGAACAAAAAGAGCAAACTGATCCAAGGTGAACTGATCCACGGTGAAAAACAGAAGCCTACAAAAATCTGGGGGGAAAAAAAAAGGCAACTCACGTGCCCGATTCACAGATGCAACTCCTGCAAAACTTTTGAAGGCAGTCTCACTCCCTCTGCTGAACAATCAACTGGAGGAAATCCCACTCCAAATCTGTGGGAAACAACAAAAGTGGTGCAACAAGCACTTCATAGAATAAAAACTAAAACTCCACCTGAATAAATTAATGCAATTAACATTGCATTAATTTCACCTGGCTTTTTTTTTTTTTTTTTTTTGAGGAAATCTGTTTCTCTTCTCTTTTCTAAGAATGTCAAACATCCCTGCATTGACGATAAAGAAAGCAGTTTGAGGGCAGAGAAAGTGCAAGCAGCAGAATCACATCTAAATGTGATAACCATTTACTCACGTGGACGCTGTCCCTTTGTGTTAGCCCCAAGGAGTTGTACTTCTTTTTAATAATCGGTCTAGTGGGCCCAATTTTCACTTTTTAAGAACCTACCAACACATGGGATGGAGCTGCATGAAAACCAATGAAATGTAAAGTGTCACCATAATTGCTTGCATTGTCAGTTTGTTAACGTTTGTCATTTAAGAATTTATACATATTTGAAATCATACAAATATGTTCTAACCTTCCCAGTTCTGCCTCAGAAGACTTCAAAATTATTATCATTCAGCTAATTTTTTAAATTTACTATTTAGTGAATTAAAGAATCTTGACAAAACACAAGCAAATGCTAGAGAAGAAATGATTAAATCCCCCTTCCAGGGGACCCCAGGCGCTGACGGCTGCCACCGGCGTGCGCCAGGTCGGGACCGGCAGGCAGGGCTGCACCCCGCGTCTGCCACAACACCTGCAGCTTCTGCAGCCTGAAACACAGCTGGCTCAGGGGTTTCAATCAAGAGCCAAAAGATCTTGCTGGTCAATTTGGGGCAGAGAAAGGTCATCACTTCTAGCATGGCATAAGCCTGCCACTACATTTCTGTGAAGGACAATCACCTTGTTGCAGTGAAACTCCTGGGTAAAATACTGAAGCGCTTTCAGATTCATATTATCCGACATTTCGGTGACCTTCTTTTATACCTGCATTGCTTCATACTGCTGGTTGTGGGCACAAGTTCTTTGTACACTATCCTGGAAATTAAAAAGATCAGAAACAACACCCACCCCTCCCCCACCACCACCCCTTCCCCAGCCACAACCCTAACAAAACCAACCTCCAGAATGTTCAGGAGTTCAAATGAGAACAAGCATAGATGGGGCATAAAAAGATGGATCCTCCTTAGACATTTGTGCATGCAGTGCCCTGCAATCCACTAAGTTCTACTTCTCGTACACCAAATACCTGTCTTCGGAACTCCTTGTTCTCCATTCAAACCCTTCTGGGAGGGTAATCGAGGAGATACTCTTACATATTTTGAGCACATCTTGCACTAGGCAATTAAATCCAGTGCGCAGCATTACCTGACGAACTGAGGCGGTGACAAGGTCAATTAAGACCTGTTCATATCTTCATTTGGAGCTCTTCCAACTGCTTGAAAAGTGAAGCCTTGGACATTGAAGGTTCAGACTAAGGAAAATCCAAAACATGGACAGCATCTCCCTTCTGCTGGAAGCCTTCAAGTTCACCACTGCAGTCTGCAGCCTACACAGATCATCTGAGGATTGTAAAAGTTCTCCAAGGAAGAACAAGAACAAGGCTAATGCATGCACACAAACGCTGATCAAAAGCACTTGATGCTCTTGGACAAAAAGATGTAACCTTCACTTTTGGAAAGACAAGGTGACTATGGCTGTCTCCACAGTACTCGTAGGAAAAAATCCCTGAAGTTTTGTAAAACCTCTTTTCAGGGCTTTGTTAACTTCATTTTTGTTAAGAATTGGGGAACGCAGAGAGACCTGTCACTTTTTTTGCAGAATGCCATAGAAACTGCTACACTCACCTCAACAACAGTCCACGTAACCTTCTCTGCAAATACTGACCATATGCAGTTCTGGTTGATACAAACCCCCATTACCTAAGAAAAGGAACAACTCGGCAAGCAGTTTGCAAAGATGAACAACTTAGCACGATTGCGGCTGATGACATGCCCTGACTTTTTTTACCTTCAGCTGTGGGTGCCGTACCTTCCTACCCTCGCACATGCCACTCCAAGCTGCTTGCGTGGAGCTCTCGCACCACCTATGCCAGCAACTGTGCCAAGCCGCCACCCTTCTTCAGCACCATCGCACCTACCACAAGGTAGCTGAATCAGAGGGAAAAGGAGGTCGCCAATGGAGGGAAGTTGTTCCCCCTGACAGCTAAGCTCCAACTTTGGTGTCCCTTATGTCCTCCCCAGGACTTGCGGGAAAACGCCTCGGCGGAGCGCAGCGCTGGGCGGGAGCGGCCGGCAGAGCACCGAGCGCGCTCCCCACTCCCTCCCGCCCGCGCCGCTGCGGAGACCCCGGCTTCGCCGGAATCGGCCACGTGCTGCACGGAGGGCAGCGCGGCAAAGGCGGTCGCCCCTCGTTACCCTAGGAAGGCCGGCCTCGGATCCCCGCTCTCTCCGCCGGCACGGGCAGTGCCGGCAGACTGTCGCTGCGGCCGCCGCTGGCCGAAAGCCTCGCCGCGCACCGCCCGGCCGGCCCCGCCGCTCCGCGGGGTCACACGGCACCTGCCGTGGGCGGCAGCCGAGCGACAGCAAGCAGAAGCGCTCACCGCCGCGCCACTCGCCGCCCCGCCCGGGCGCTCCTCTCCTCGCGCTACCACCATGGCGCCGGCCCGCCCCGCCTTCCCCGTCGCCTGCGGCGCAACGCGGGTGCTCCGAGCCACGCAGCACGCGTGCGGCCGGGCCCTGCCGAGCCGCAGGCGGAGCCGGGGCACGGCCCGGGCGGGAGAGCTTCCGGCGAGGCTGGGCGGGCGGCGAGCGCGGCCGAGCGTGAACGCGCCAGGCGGGGTCGGCCGGCGGCGCGATGGGGAGCTAGATGGAGGCGGCAGCACCGCGCGGCATAAAAGAGCTGATCGTCCCGCAGCCGCCCGCTCCGCAGCCCCTCGGCTGCTGTCGAGAAGGGCCCCGGCCCTGGCCGCGCCGGTGGCGAGGTGGCTCCGCAGACCTCAGGCAGCCCTGGCGGGGCAGGGGAGCACTGCGAGCAGCCCCGGCGCCGCGCAGCCGTCTGTAACGCGCGGTGGGAGCCGCCGGCAACTATTTGACACCTCCCGGGGGGCTGGGGAGGAGCACGGAGGCCACGCAGCATGTCGCTGCCGTTAGGGAAAATTAATCCACCATGCCTGAGGTTGATGTCCGAAAAGGAGACAGAGGAGTCCTGCAACATTCTTCGACTACAGGGAGAGTCCATGGGGCTTTTCCCATGGGGTCTGTCAAACGGTTGCGGGATGCAGCCCCCTTTTGATGTCAAGTTCCCAGCCACAGCACCCTCTTCCTTTTCCCCACTGGCTGAGGTATTCGGGAGATACAGACTTCCGGAACTGCCTACTCTATGCCCTCCTCTAATATGCACCCCCCTTTTGGCATCGAAAAGGAAGAAAAAAAACCATTTCTAATTCTATTAAGTCTTTGTTGCCTTGCTCTAGGTTCAGGAATTTAACACGGCCTTGATTAATCAACAGTCTCTGATGATTAGTAACAGTTCTAGAGAACTAATACTTTCTTCTGTTACTTCACTCCGCATAAGTTCCTAGCCTTGTCTACAGGCCAATTCACACGGTCTGTTTGTAAAGACTCATCCATCTCATTCCTTTTAATCCCTCCTTTTTTTATTTAATCGGTATTTGTCTTTACAAACCTTAATTACCATTGATTTAATTTTTTCTTCTTGAGTCTTCTGGGCTTTTGCTATTATTTGCAGTGACATCCTCTTCTGTCCTTTTGTAGTCATTTCTGGATCAGGTAGGCATGGCTGCTAGCAGCATCCCCTTGACCACCTGCTGAAAGAGCTGCACCCAGCATGGTGTCACGCATGGTCAAAAGATTAGAGTTGCTATAGCATAGAAGAGGAGAAATGGCATTCATTTAGCCCATAGCTGGCCAGTTAACCATGAAAACATGTCCCATTACCATCTTTTCAACACTTGGACAAGTAGATGAGCTGAGGTTATTTCCTCTGTTATTTGACCACTTTTCTGCTGTCATCTGCTTGCAAACAGCAGCTCGAGTCATTTAATTTCCCACAAACTCCTCCTTCTTCTGCTAACAGATAATCTAATACCATCCAATGTTGAAAATGCCACTTTCCTCATTGAAGTGGGTTGCTCAGCAAGACGGTCAAGAGCTGTGGCTGGCTGGTTGGTAATTATTTCTGAGACAGCTTGTACCCTAATTATCTCATTCAAATGATAAATGGGTTCCCAGGCATCTGGGATTAATTCCTTAGGTTTCCAAGTGGCTGGTCCATCATGTTGCGTAACTTCTTCTGGTGGCCATTCATCTTTTCCCCGTTTTGGGGTGCTCCCTGCAGCCAAGGCTGCATCAGCTGACTGCTTTTCTCGAATTAAATCATCACAGATTTTGATTCCTAAGCGATTTCCCTGAATTTGTAGTAGCAAAAAGAACAACGGTCTAATATACCCCAGGGATATACCATATCCCTGACCAGTTTGGAGGTAACCTGAGCTAAGCATGTTGGCCACAAATCCAATCATGTCCTTTCAAAGCCCGTGTTCCATTAGCAAAGGGGCCTTCCTACCCTTGGTCATCAATTGGTAGGTCAAAATACTGCGGGTTTCCCTGGCCTAACGGTCCTCCAACAATAGCTGCCCCACCATAAGGGTCACAGCATTTGCATTTCCAAGCTCCCACACAGGGTTCCCATCTACATTTACATCTGCAAGTTGCTTGCTTGGATTTGGAGCAGAACTCACTAAAAGGCTTTGAGTTCCAATCCGCTGTTGCCATTCCCACTGATAATCACAAACAACATGTCTTCTACTTGTGGGATTTTTGTGGGGACAGCTTAAAAATAGGTGGTCAAAAAAACCCCTTGTCCCTCCCCATTGCTTTACAGGCTTCCAAATGTTTTTGGTAAGAACACCTTACGCAGCTACCATTAGTGAGCTGAACAGCTCTTTGATTGCAATTGTCTTGATATTTGGAACAATTGTAAGGAGGGCAATTGTGGGTCCAAACCCAATTGTTTAAAGCCAGAGGGAAAGTCAATTGACAAACGCCTTTTCCTACATAGACCCGCCCTGTCCTGTTTAGGCAATAAGTGCCTGTTGGAGAAGAATGAAGTGGCCATGGACTTCCTTCTTTGGCCCAAAATCCCATCCTATTGTGGCCCTCACATTGACCCACCATTTAGGTTCAGCTGGGCTAGCCAACCGTAGGCACTCTTCAGATCCTCCTGGCCCTCCACAGAGCCAGCAATTGCTAAGGTGAAAAACTTTTGCTACTTCTTCTGCTAAGGCTGCAAATTGATTCTCCCACTCCTGGCCTAAACTTAGCTGACCATATAAAAGTAGAGTTATTAAGGAAAATGTTTTAATAGTGTGATCTAATTAGCTAGTCTAATTTTCCCGTTGTCTTCTGCACCACCTGTGGCAATTGAAGACACAGAAACTACTTAACGTGAAACAATGGCTGCAAGTATTAGCTCCCCAGTGAGTGGAGATTCTAGAGGAAGGATACCCATAGAGACTATTTCAGCAGGTGGTCTGTGGGTAGGCACGCAGGGCTTCCTCTGATGTCGAAGCACTGGCTACTGCTCCGGCCCACTCCTGCAGAGTGTCAGTCACAGCCTCCCGGCCTTCTCCTCCAGCTGAGATGTGCAAATCTCTGAGGCTTCAGAGACCTTGACCCGAGAGTGACGGGTCCACCTGTGTCCAGCTGTCTTCATGGCTGTTTCTGTCGTCAGTGACACTTGGAATGGGCCACGCCATTTCAGAACCACTGGCGCTTCTTTCTACTCCTTAACTAGGACTCAATCTCCTGGTTGGATGTTACAAGCAGCAAAGTCCAAAGGTGGGGCTTGTGCCAGCTGAGCTTCCTGTTGAAGGGGTTTCACAAGAAGCAGCATCCTGGCCACAGATGGTTTTAAATATACATCACTTACCTCTACTCCCCCACTAGGTTGAGACTTACCCGGGTAATTCATAACAACGACGGAAAGGGGGAGAACGGAATCTCTCTTCTGGGTCGGGCTCTCATTCTCGCCAAAGCCAATGTCCAAAGCCCTAGCCATGGCATCTTGGTTTCTATTAGCAGCTTCAAAAGGTGTTTATTTCTCTATTCATTGTTTTCTACCCGAGCCGAGCTCTGGGGGTGCCAGGGCCTATGGAGGTTCCATTGTGTTCCTAAAGAAGCCAAAACCCCTTGAAGGATCTTTCCTGTAAAATGAGTTCCCCTGTCTGAGTCTATTGCTTCTACAATGCTGTATCTTGGAAAGATTTGTTCCAAAAATGCCTTAATACCTGATGCTGTCGTTGCTGAAGCAGTTGGAAATGCTTCTGGCCACCTTGCTAGCTGACATACCATTACCAGAAGAGATGAAGCCTTCCCACTTGGGGCATCTCAGGAAAATCCACCTGGCATCTTTGGAAGGGACCTGCAGCCCAAGGCCTCCCTCCCCTGGCAAGTTCCTTTGTAACTTGGCTGTTTGCTTTAGCACAGATCAAGCAACCTTCAACAGCTCGTTTTGCCAGTCTAAAAAGACCCCCAGCACCATCCAGCATGAGGAAGGCTTCTGCCAATCCTCAGGAGGTGCAAGGACTCTCTTCACTGAGTGCTTTTAATATTGGTAGGGCCAAAGCTTCTGGTATCTCTTGTTTGCCATCCCTTGTAAACCAATTATTGCCTTTTTTCTCTGCCACACGGCTTTTAACTGTATCTCAAACTCCTCTGGGAGAAAAGACAGCTTCCCAGCCAGTGATGGAGTCACTGGGAGCAAAGGGGGCATCTTGGAGAGTTCTGGCAGAAGTGTTGCTTTCTGACTTTCTTCATCCACCAAAAAGGAGACAGAGGAGGCCTGTAACATTCTTCAACTACAGGGAGAGGCCATGGGGCTTTTGCCATGGAGTCTCTCAACTGATTGCGGGACGCAGCCCCCTTTTGATGCAAAGTTCCTGGCAACAGCACCCTCGGAGGTACTCGGGAATTACAGACTTCCGGAACTGCCTACTCTAGGCTCCCCTCTAATATGCACCCCCCTCTTGGTATGGAAAAGGAAGAAAACGAAACTATTCCTAATGCTATTAAGTCTTTGCTGCCTTGCTCTAGGTTCAGGAATTTAACACGGCCTTGGCTGAGCAACAGTCTCTGTCGATTAGTAACAGTTTCTAGAACTAAGACTTTCTTCTGTTACTCCCCTACCAGTAAATTCCTAGCCTTGTCTAAGGACAGATTCACACGGTCTCTTTGTAAAGACACATCTATGTTACTTCTTTCACTCCCACACCTTCGTGGCGGTGGGATGGCTCCCCCCGGCACAGCACCTGGCACAAAACCCCCCCTATGCGCACACGCACACCTGCACTTACCCTGCACTCCGCTGCACACACACACACACACCTCCCGCACACTAACACCCCCCTCCACATCCCCGCCATGCTACTTGCAGTGGCCCCGCCCCTGCCATCCCGGCCGGCTGGCAGCACTCACTCCTCACGTGCTTCCCCATGCCTTGCATTTCTTTGCTGCCCTCTCTGTAGCCTTCCCTCAACCTGCCTTTTCTCCCCTGCCTTGCATTGACTTGCTCACCCATCCCCCACCTGACTTCCTTTCGTCTAGCTCTGGCCTCACCTTTCCTTTTCCTTCTAGGACCCTCATTGCCTTGCCTCGCCTCGCCTCGCCAAGCCACCACTTGCCTTGCCCTGCCCTTGAAGCCCTCCCTTGCCTTGCATGACCTTGCTCACCCCTCCCCCACCTGGAATTCAAGACCCCTTTTCAATGCCATTTCATGGCCTTGCCCTGCCCTTTCTGCTCCTCCTAGGAATCTCAAAGCTCTCAAGCATCTCCCGTGTTTCAGGATCACAGGAGAGGAAGACCAGGGGACGACGCGTGTTGCCACACTCATCTCTATGGGCAGCCTTGGTCTGGGAGCAATCCTTGCATGTCTTGAATCTTGCAAGGGCAATTCACATTTTGCCCTTGAGCTCGGGGACCAGAATGAGAGTTCTTTTGCCTACAAAGGAAAGCAGGTAGCTCAAGTCTTTGAGGTGCAGAGGAGACATGACCCACGCGGGATCAAGGCCACACAAAGCACTTGGTCCTGGCCACTTTTGTGTACCAGCAGTCCTTGAATGTACTTCTCACCTGCCTTGCCTGGCCTTGCCTTGGCAACACAACAGTTTCCTTGTCTTGCCCTGCTAGCCCTCTGGAGCCCTCTGGAGCCTTGCATTCCTTTGCATGGCCATGCCCCGCCCTTGACCTGCCTACCACTTTCCTCCAAGGCCTTGACTGGCCAAGCCCTTCCTGTTTCTGCCTGGCCTTCCCATCAGTGGACTTCCCTTCCTACGGCCAGCCTTGCCTCTAACGTCTGGGCCTTCTCTTGCCTACCACTCCATTTGCTTTGCCCTCACTGCTCTGGCCTTGCTTACCTCTCCCTTGACTTGCCCACAATTGCCTGCACTTGCTTTGCAGCGCCTTGCCTGCATGGAAGGCGAGGGCAAGAGTGGTAGGCAGGGCAAAGCAAAGCCAGCAAGTTGTAGGTAGTGCAAGGCAAGGCAGCAGAGGCAAAGGAAGCAGAGCAAGGGTAGCTTAAGAAGAACTAGACAAGGTACTGAAGGCAAGGCAAGGCCAAGAGACTCGGAGTGCCTTTCCTTGCCAAGGCAAGGACATAGTGCCAGTGTTGCTGGAGCAGATGGTAAGGTAGCACGGGGAGGAATAGAAAGTGCTGAGAACAGCGTGTGTGCTGCTAGTTTGAGGGGTGCAGTTGAAGTTGCAGGCAGCAAGATCTTCCTCAGCCCGCACTGTTTTGAGCTCTGTTTTTGCCAGATGGTTTCAAGTTGGTGGGCAGAATCTGCGAGAGGGCAAAGATTGGTTTGGGCCAAAGAGGTTTGTCTGCCTCTTGGAGTGCGGTATAAAGAAGAGTCCGCTCTTGGAAGGGGAAGATGAGGGAAATCTTTTTGTCCTGAGGTGCTGTTGATTTGAGTGCAGGGACGTTTGCAACTTGCCTCTGCCCTTGGGGTGGTTTCGAGCAGCGCCAGGCGCTTGGCCTTCTTTTGCAAGTCGTCAGCGCCATCGTGTGCTTGTTTCGAGGAGCGCTGACAGTGCCGGGGAAAAAGCCAAGCGCTTCGCTGGCGCCGCCCCAAGTCGTGTGCGAGCAGTTGCTGGAAGAGCTCCGCTGTGCATCCTGCCTCTTGGAGACACAAAAGAATGTGATCCTGCGCGTAGCGGGGAAGCAAGAGGAATCTTTTCATTGTTGGCTGTGCAGTTACTAAGCGGCAAAAGTCAAGGCAGCTCCAGCACGGCCTCTTTCTTTCAGAACCTTTTCTGTGCCATCATGAACATGCTCAACATGCAACTCGCACCCACTGAACTGCATCAAAGGTCCTGGAGAGACGCACTTTCCTTCAAGCTCTAGCTACCATCCTACCCTCCACCTCTCGCCGATCCCAAAGCCCTTCCGAACATGCAGCAGCTGCACGCAGAGAACAAGTGCTAGAAGAAGGCGTTGGCCTTCAGAGTCCCTCTAAAGTCTGTAAACTAGGCGAAACATTGCAGTGACCAGCATTTTCCTTCGCAACTATCTACAGAGCGTCATCACATTCTCTCAGAGTGGCTAAGTCCACCCTTGCAGCACAGCAGCGTTTCCAGCCACAGTTGGGACTGAGAGATGGGCCAGGTGAGAAAGCATTTGTTGACTATCCCTCGTCTCTGGAAGACTTGATAGTCGCAGCGCAATCACGTGCACACACCTTCAGTGTGGCCAAGTTCAAGCAGCTAGAGCTCACAGAGACGGGAGAGGCAGGAGAGAAGCCGTTCCAAAAGTACCGTGTACTTACAGCAGCATTCAAACTGTGCACAGCACTCTACAGCACTGTAGACCGTGGCTTCTCTGACAAGACGTGCCATCCCATTGTTGGCTCTCGCAGCTCGCTTGCTAGCTGCTCTCCTGAAGAAAAGAACTAGGAGGAAAAGCCAATGCTGGGCTGCACCTTCCCCTTGCCTCACGTAAAGCCACTTCAACTCCCCGCTGCACTCTCTACTTCCCCTCTCCTTGGCATCGACCGCTGTGTTTTCTGCATCTCGGAGCCCAAAGGTAAGCGCCAGTGTTCCCAGGGATGCTTGGAAGAGGGAGAAGTAGTAGCACAAGTAGCTGCCCTTGAACTTCCTCCTTCTCAATGCTAACGTGAAGTCGGCAGGCAGGCGAGCGCCAGCCACGCTCCTTTCTCAGTTTGGACGCTGCGGACACGAGCCCGGTGCTCGGCGCCTTCGTTCGGCCTCTTTAGTAGCCATGTCGCGCTTTCATTCTGCCGGAGTCGAAGCGTCGTCTACTTGTGGCACAGAGAGCACCGTGCCGGCAGCCAAATGCTCCAGCCGACTGCTTCTGCCGACACACGCCTGGGCTATGCACTTTCCCTCTCAGCGACATACAGCAGCACATTCGCTCTAAATGTAAAGATTCTCGGCTACGTCTGGCACAGAGAACAGCTTTAGTTCAACGGGCTTACCCAGAGCATGCCCCCGGACGCGTGGAAACCTGTATTTGCACCACATTCCAGTGGCAGTCCTCTTTCCTTTACAGGCTGCACAGCGCCGGCAGATGGCCGGGCGCTCTGCACCTGCCTTCTCACTTCCAAGTAGCACCGCGCACATTAGAGCCTTGCAGGGAGAGAAGACGCGGCTAGGCGTCTCGCCCAGAAGAACGTGGCAGGGCGAAAAGGTGTTCTTCTTTTGTCTTCCTCGTCGCCCAGAGTGTGCTGCTGTGTTGAAAGTCTTGGCCAGCGAAAAGCTACACCAGCAAGTGTTTCTCTCCTGATGCATTGCGCTGAGCGAGAGCTGAGGAAAATGCTTGCACATCACACTGTGGATGCGTGCAGTACACACGCTGAAGAGCGGCACGGCTAAAAGTCATCGCTGGGCTTCAGTTCTGTCCAGATCACAGAAGGCGAAGAACGAAGCAGCTGGGCACCGGCTGCATGTACTTAGTGGAGCGAATTTCACATGTCCAGCCAAGAGCTGCTTCACAAGCAGATTCAGCTGAGAATGCTCTGGCTGCTTCACAAAGGAAGGTGCTGTGTTGCACTCCTGGACACTACGTGGTCAGAAGCAGGTTCTTACACCTTCAATGCTGCAGAGTCCATGCAGCTGGAGCATCCCCAGAAGGATTCGTCCAGCTGGAAGGCGTTCTTCAAGTACCCCCCTCTTCCAAGTAGCCTTGAAACTGAGCACAACACACTGCGCCTCGGCAGCTTCCTTCTCAGATAGACGTGCCGTCTCTCTATTCACTCTCACAGCTCCGTTGCCCGCTTGCAGCAGCTGCTGCCAAAGAAAAAGGCTTCAGAAGGAAAAGCCACTGCTGGGCTGCCCTTTCCCCTTGCCTCACGTCAAGCACCTGAAACTGTCCGCTGCACTCTCTATTTCCTTTCTTCGTCGCATCTACCACTGTAATGTCTGCATCTCGAAGCATAAACCCCGGCACAATTCTTTCCAGGGAAAGCTGGAAGAGAAATAGGTAGCAGCACAAGTAGCTGCAAGTTGAACTTTAAGTTTCGAGCTGCTAACGTGAATCCGAAAACAAGCGAGTGGCAGCCACGCTTCCTCTTGCAGCCTGTGCGATACACACACCAGCTCGGTGCTCTGCCTTCATTCTTACGCCCTTCGTAGCATGTCGCGCTTTCGTTTTGCTGGAGACGAACCGTCGTCTACTTCTCGCGCAGAGAGCACGGTGCCGGCAGCCAAATGCTGCAGGCTGCTGCTTCTGCCGAAACACACCTTGGCTATGCAATTTCTCTCTAGCGCTGAAGTAGCACCACATTCTCTTTGCTTTGTAGCCAGCATCTTTACGGAAAGCTTCTCGGCTACGTCTGGCACAGGGAACAGCTTTATTTTAACCGGCTTAGCTGGAGCTTGCCCCGACACGTGGCAACTTGTATTTGCACCACATTCCAGTCGCAGTCCTCTTTCCTTTACAGGCTGCACAACGCCGTCAGATAGCAGTGCTTCTCTGCACCTGCCTTCTCACTTCCAAGTAGCACCGCGCACATAAGAGCCTTGCAGGGAGAGAAGACGCGGCTAGGCGTCTCGCCCAGAAGAACGTGGCAGGGCGAAAAGGTGTTCTTCTTTTGTCTTCCTCGTCGCCCAGAGTGTGCTGCTGTGTTGAAAGTCTTGGCCAGCGAAAAGCTACACCAGCAAGTGTTTCTCTCCTGATGCATTGCGCTGAGCGAGAGCTGAGGAAAATCCTTGCACAGCACACTGTGGATGCGTGCAGTACACACGCTGAAGAGCGGCACGGCTAAAAGTCATCGCTTGGCTTCAGTTCTGTCCAGACAGCAGAAGGCGAAGAACGAAGCAGCTGGGCACCGGCTGCATGTACATAGTGAAGCGAATTTCACATGTCCAGCCAAGTGCTGCTTCACAAGCAGATTCAGCTGAGAATGCTCTGGCTGCTTCACAAAGGACGGTCCTGTGCTGCACTCCTGGACACTACCTGGTCAGAAGCAGGTTCTTACACCTTCAATGCTGCAGAGTCCATGCAGCTGGAGCACCCGCAGAAGGACTCGTCCAGCTAGAAGGCGTTCTTCAAGTACCCCCCTCTTCCAAGTAGCCTTGAAACTGAGCACAACACACTGCGCCTCGGCAGCTTCCTTCTCAGATAGACGTGCCGTCACATTTTGCACTCTCGCAGCTCCGTTGCCCACTTGCAGCAGCTGCTCCCAAAGAAAAAGGCTCCAGAAAGAAAAGCCACTGCTGGCTGGGCTGCCCTTTCCCCTTGCCTCACGTGAAGCACCTGAAACTGTCCGCTGCACTCTCCTTTCTCCGCCGTATGGCGAAGCATAAACCTAACCGCAATTGTTTCCAGGGGAAAGCTGGAAGAGAAATAGGTAGCAGCACAAGTAGCTGCAAGTTGAACTTTAAGTTTCGAGCTGCTAACGTGAATCCGAAAACAAGCGAGTGACAAGCACGCTTCCTCTTGCAGCCTGTGCGATGCACACACCAGCTCCGTGCTCTGCCTTCATTCTTACGCCCTTCGTAGCAGGTCGCGCTTTCGTTTTGCTGGAGACGAACCGTCGTCTACTTCTCGCGCAGAGAGCACGGTGCCGGCAGCCAAATGCTGCAGGCTGCTGCTTCTGCCGAAACACGCCTGGGCTATGCAATTTCTCTCTAGCGCTGAAGTAGCACCACATTCTCTTTGCTTTGTAGCCAGCATCTTTACGGAAAGCTTCTCGGCTACGTCTGGCACAGAGAACAGCTTTATTTTAACCGGCTTAGCCGGAGCTTGCACCGACGCGTGGCAACTTGTATTTGCACCACATTCCAGTCGCAGTCCTCTTTCCTTTACAGGCTGCACAGCGCCGTCAGATCGCGGTGCTCTCTGCACCTGCCTTCTCACTTCCAAGTAGCACAGCGCACATTAGAGCCTTGCAGGGAGAGGAGACGCGGATAGGCGTCTCGCCCAGAAGAACGTGGCAGGGCGAAAAGATATTCTTCCTTTCTCTTTCTTCTTGCCCGAATTGGGGTGCTGTGTTGAAAGTCTTGGCCAGCGAAAAGCTACTCCAGCAAGTGTTTCTCTCCTGACGCATTTCGCTGAGCGAGAGCTACGCGGACAGTGTGGACCCTGTGGAACAGCAAGAAAATGACTGTACGTCGAGCTGAGGAAAACCCGTGCACAGCACACTGTGGCCGCGTGCAGTGTTCGCGCTGAAGAGCGGCAAAACTCAAAGGCATCGCTGGGCTTCAGTTCTGTCCAGAGCACAGAAGGCGAAGAACGAAGCAGCTGAGCACCGGCTGCATGTACTCAGTGAAGCGAATTTCAAATGTCCAGCCAAGAGCTGCTTCACAAGCAGATTCAGCTGAGAATGCTCTGGCTGCTTCACAAAGGAAGGTGCTGTGTTGCACTCCTGGACACTACGTGGTCAGAAGCAGGTTCTTACACCTTCAATGCTGCAGAGTCCATGCAGCTGGAGCACAGGCAGAAGGACGCGTCCAGCTGGAAGGCGTTCTTCAAGTACCCCCCTCTTCCAAGTAGCCTTGAAACTGAGCACAACACACTGCGCCTCGGCAGCTTCCTTCTCAGATAGACGTGCCGTCACATTTTGCACTCTCGCAGCTCCGTTGCCCACTTGCAGCAGCTGCTCCCAAAGAAAAAGGCTCCAGAAAGAAAAGCCACTGCTGGCTGGGCTGCCCTTTCCCCTTGCCTCACGTCAAGCACCTGAAACTGTCCCCTGCACTCTCTATTCCCATTCTCCGTCGCATCTACCACTGTAATGTCTGCATCTCGAAGCATAAACCCCGGCACAATTCTTTCCAGGGAAAGCTCGAAGAGAAATAGGTAGCAGCACAAGTAGCTGCAAGTTGAACTTTCTGTTTTCAACAGCTAATTCGAGTCTGAAAACAAGCGAGTGGCAGCCACGCTTCCTCTTGCAGCCTGTGCTATGCACACACCAGCTAGGTGCTTCTGCCTTCATTCTTATGCTCTTCGTACCATTTCGTTCTTTTCATTCTGCCGGAGTCGAACCGTCGTCTACTTCTCGCACAGAGGGCACGCCGGCAGAGAAACCCTCCAGAGAAACGCTCCAGGTTGCTGTCTCTTCCGAAACACCCCTGGGCTGTGCACTTTCCTTCGCTGCCCTTGGTAGCACCACATTCTCTTTGCTTTGTAGCCTGAATGTAAAGGGAAAGAGTCTCAGCTACGTCTGGCACCGAGAACAGCTCTAGTTCAACGGGCTTACCCGGCTCTTACCCCGACCCGTGGCAACTTGTATTTGCACCACATTCCAGGGGTAGTCTTTCTTTCCTTTACAGCCTGCACAGCGCCGGCAGATGGCAGTGCTTCTCTGCACCTGCCTTCTCAATTCCAAGTAGCACCTTGCAGGGAGCAAAGACGTGGATAGATGTGTGGCAGAGAAAATCGTGCAAAGACGAAAAGATGGTCTTCTTTTGTCCTCCTCGTCGCCCAGATTGTGCTGCTGTGCTGAAAGCGTGCGTTTTATTACCCCTTCTCGCAGTAAGACTATGTGCTGCGTTGCAACTGTTGGCCAGCGGAAGGCTAATCCAGCAAGACACATTTCTCTGAGCGAGAGCTTGTGCGGACAGTTGGGCTCTGCGAAGCAGAAAGGCTGTACTTGCACGTAGCGCTGAGGAAAATCCGTGCACTGCGCACTGTGGATGCGTGCAGTACACACACTGAAGAGAGCCAAAGCTGAATGCTTCAGTTCTGTCCAGCGCCGGTAAGGGAGAAGAACGCAGCCCCAGGCCACTGGGCTGGTGTGTGCGATGACTAGGAGCTTTGCCGCTCTTCTGCGTGTATACTGCACGCATCCACAGTGCGCAGGGCACGGATTTTCCTCAGCTCTCGCTCAGCAAAATGCATCAGGAGGGAAGCACATGATGGATTAGCCTTGCACTGGCCAACAGTTCCAACGCAGCACCACAGTCTTCTTGCGAGAAGGGGTAATAAAACACATGTATTGTCCCGGAACAGTTCTCTGGGCGAGCCGAGGCCGAGAATCCTTCCCTTAAGATAAAGACCACAACGCAGACAGAATGTTGTGCTACCTAGCGCTCGAGAGAAATTGCATAGCCCAGGCGTGTTTCGGCAGAAGCAGCAGCCTGCAGCATTTGGCTGCCGGCACCGCGCTCTCTGCGCGAGAAGTAGACGACGGGTCGTCTCCAGCAAAACGAAAGCGCGACCTGCTACGACGAGCGTAAGAACGAAGGCAGAGCACGGAGCTGCTGTGGGCATCGCACAGGCTGCAAGAGGAAGCGTGCCTGCCACTCGCTTGTTTTCGGATTCAAATTAGCAGTCGGAAACTTGCAGCTACTTGTGCGGCTACCTATTTCTCTTCCAGCTTTGCCCAGGAGAGAACTGTGCCGGGGTTTATGCTTCGAGATGCAGACATTACAGTGGTAGATGCGACGGAGAATGGAAATAGAGAGTGCAGCGGACAGTTTCTGGTGCTTCACGTGAGGCAAGGGGAAAGGGCAGCCCAGCCAGCAGTGGCTTTTCTTTCTGGAGCCTTTTTCTTTGGGAGCAGCTGCTGCAAGTGGGCAACGGAGCTGCGAGAGTGCATAATGTGACGGCACGTCTATCTGAGAAGGAAGCTGCCGAGGCGCAGTGTGTTGTGCTCAGTTTCAAGGCTACTTGGAAGAGGGGGGTACTTGAAGAACGCCTTCTAGCTGGACGCGTCCTTCTGGGGGTGCTCCAGCTGCATGGACTCTGCAGCATTGAAGGTGTAAGAACCTGCTTCTGACCACGTAGTGTCCAGGAGTGCAACACAGCACCTTCCTTTGTGAAGCAGCCAGAGCATTCTCAGCTGAATCTGCTTGTGAAGCAGCTCTTGGCTGGACATGTGAAATTCGCTCCACTATGTACATGCAGCCGGTGCCCAGCTGCTTCGTTCTTCGCCTTCTGTGATCTGGACAGAACTGAAGCCCAGCGATGACTTTTAGCCGTGCCGCTCTTCAGCGTGTGTACTGCACGCATCCACAGTGTGATGTGCAAGCATTTTCCTCAGCTCTCGCTCAGCGCAATGCATCAGGAGAGAAACACTTGCTGGTGTAGCTTTTCGCTGGCCAAGACTTTCAACACAGCAGCACACTCTGGGCGACGAGGAAGACAAAAGAAGAACACCTTTTCGCCCTGCCACGTTCTTCTGGGCGAGACGCCTAGCCGCGTCTTCTCTCCCTGCAAGGCTCTAATGTGCGCGGTGCTACTTGGAAGTGAGAAGGCAGGTGCAGAGCGCCCGGCCATCTGCCGGCGCTGTGCAGCCTGTAAAGGAAAGAGGACTGCCACTGGAATGTGGTGCAAATACAGGTTTCCACGCGTCCGGGGGCATGCTCTGGGTAAGCCCGTTGAACTAAAGCTGTTCTCTGTGCCAGACGTAGCCGAGAATCTTTACATTTAGAGCGAATGTGCTGCTGTATGTCGCTGAGAGGGAAAGTGCATAGCCCAGGCGTGTGTCGGCAGAAGCAGTCGGCTGGAGCATTTGGCTGCCGGCACGGTGCTCTCTGTGCCACAAGTAGACGACGCTTCGACTCCGGCAGAATGAAAGCGCGACATGGCTACTAAAGAGGCCGAACGAAGGCGCCGAGCACCGGGCTCGTGTCCGCAGCGTCCAAACTGAGAAAGGAGCGTGGCTGGCGCTCGCCTGCCTGCCGACTTCACGTTAGCATTGAGAAGGAGGAAGTTCAAGGGCAGCTACTTGTGCTACTACTTCTCCCTCTTCCAAGCATCCCTGGGAACACTGGCGCTTACCTTTGGGCTCCGAGATGCAGAAAACACAGCGGTCGATGCCAAGGAGAGGGGAAGTAGAGAGTGCAGCGGGGAGTTGAAGTGGCTTTACGTGAGGCAAGGGGAAGGTGCAGCCCAGCATTGGCTTTTCCTCCTAGTTCTTTTCTTCAGGAGAGCAGCTAGCAAGCGAGCTGCGAGAGCCAACAATGGGATGGCACGTCTTGTCAGAGAAGCCACGGTCTACAGTGCTGTAGAGTGCTGTGCACAGTTTGAATGCTGCTGTAAGTACACGGTACTTTTGGAACGGCTTCTCTCCTGCCTCTCCCGTCTCTGTGAGCTCTAGCTGCTTGAACTTGGCCACACTGAAGGTGTGTGCACGTGATTGCGCTGCGACTATCAAGTCTTCCAGAGACGAGGGATAGTCAACAAATGCTTTCTCACCTGGCCCATCTCTCAGTCCCAACTGTGGCTGGAAACGCTGCTGTGCTGCAAGGGTGGACTTAGCCACTCTGAGAGAATGTGATGACGCTCTGTAGATAGTTGCGAAGGAAAATGCTGGTCACTGCAATGTTTCGCCTAGTTTACAGACTTTAGAGGGACTCTGAAGGCCAACGCCTTCTTCTAGCACTTGTTCTCTGCGTGCAGCTGCTGCATGTTCGGAAGGGCTTTGGGATCGGCGAGAGGTGGAGGGTAGGATGGTAGCTAGAGCTTGAAGGAAAGTGCGTCTCTCCAGGACCTTTGATGCAGTTCAGTGGGTGCGAGTTGCATGTTGAGCATGTTCATGATGGCACAGAAAAGGTTCTGAAAGAAAGAGGCCGTGCTGGAGCTGCCTTGACTTTTGCCGCTTAGTAACTGCACAGCCAACAATGAAAAGATTCCTCTTGCTTCCCCGCTACGCGCAGGATCACATTCTTTTGTGTCTCCAAGAGGCAGGATGCACAGCGGAGCTCTTCCAGCAACTGCTCGCACACGACTTGGGGCGGCGCCAGCGAAGCGCTTGGCTTTTTCCCCGGCACTGTCAGCGCTCCTCGAAACAAGCACACGATGGCGCTGACGACTTGCAAAAGAAGGCCAAGCGCCTGGCGCTGCTCGAAACCACCCCAAGGGCAGAGGCAAGTTGCAAACGTCCCTGCACTCAAATCAACAGCACCTCAGGACAAAAAGATTTCCCTCATCTTCCCCTTCCAAGAGCGGACTCTTCTTTCTACCGCACTCCAAGAGGCAGACAAACCTCTTTGGCCCAAACCAATCTTTGCCCTCTCGCAGATTCTGCCCACCAACTTGAAACCATCTGGCAAAAACAGAGCTCAAAACAGTGCGGGCTGAGGAAGATCTTGCTGCCTGCAACTTCAACTGCACCCCTCAAACTAGCAGCACACACGCTGTTCTCAGCACTTTCCTTCTCAGCTCTAGGTACCATCCTAAGCCTTCCCTCTCCCAGAGTCAGCATCCAAAGACAACGGCACCACGGACTGCTCACACACTAAAGGCACCAGGACAAAAGGCTCACAAGCTTGGCCTTTGCATTCCCACGGACAGCTCAACAGCTCTAAGCCAGAGAGAGCTCTGCCTCTTGGGAAAAGCCTTTAAAATCTCTAAGAGCACCTGATGTACACATCCAAACCTGCTTTCCTTGCCAAAGAGAGCAACTACAAGCCCATCTCCAAAGAAACGGCATCCCCTCCTCCAAAATACAACACATCCATCCACTGATCCACCTCCAGTATAGAATAGATCCAACAATTGCCCCTACACTCCCAGGGGCCAGAAGAGAAATGTCTTGCTGGACTATTCCTCCCCATGCTACCTTAACATCTGCTCCAGCAACACTGGCACTATGTCCTTGCCTTGGCAAGGAAAGGCACTCCGAGTCTCTTGGCCTTGCCTTGCCTTCAGTACCTTGTCTAGTTCTTCTTAAGCTACCCTTGCTCTGCTTCCTTTGCCTCTGCTGCCTTGCCTTGCACTACCTACAACTTGCTGGCTTTGCTTTGCCCTGCCTACCACTCTTGCCCTCGCCTTCCATGCAGGCAAGGCGCTGCAAAGCAAGTGCAGGCAATTGTGGGCAAGTCAAGGGAGAGGTAAGCAAGGCCAGAGCAGTGAGGGCAAAGCAAATGGAGTGGTAGGCAAGAGAAGGCCCAGACGTTAGAGGCAAGGCTGGCCGTAGGAAGGGAAGTCCACTGATGGGTAGGCCAGGCAGAAACAAGAAGGGCTCGGCAATCCAAGGCCCTGGAGGAAAGCAGTAGGCAGGTCAAGGGCGGGGCATGGACGTGCAAAGGAATGCAAGGCTCCAGAGAGCTAGCAGGGCAAGGCAAGGAAACTGTTGTGTTGCCAAGGCAAGGCCAGGCAAGGCAGGTGAGAAGTACATTCGAGGACTGCTGGTACACAAAAGCGGCCAGGACCAAGTGCTCTGTGTGGCCTTGCTTGGCGAGGCGAGGCAGGGCAATGAGGGTCCTAGAAGGAAAAGGAAAGGTGAGGCCAGAGCTAGACGAATGTGAAAGGAAGTCAGGTGGGGGATGGGTGAGCAAGTCAATGCAAGGCAGGGGAGAAAAGGCAGGTTGAGGGAAGGCTACAGAGAGGGCAGCAAGGAAATGCAAGGCATGGGGAAGCACGTGAGGAGTGAGTGCTGCCAGCCGGCCGGGATGGCAGGGGCGGGGCAACTGCAAGTAGCATGGCAGGGATGTGGAGGGGGGTGTTAGTGTGCGGGAGGTGTGTGTGTGTGTGTGCAGCGGAGTGCAGGGTAAGTGCAGGTGTGCGTGTGTGCATAGGGGGGTTTTGTGCCAGGTGCTGTGCCGGGGGGAGCCGTCCTACTGCCAAGAAGGTGTGGGAGTGAAAGGAGTAACATAGATGTGTCTTTACAAAGAGACCGTGTGAATCTGTCCTTAGACAAGGCTAGGAATTTACTGGTAGGGGCGTAACAGAAGAAAGTCTTAGTTCTAGAAACTGTTACTAATCGACAGAGACTGTTGCTCAGCCAAGGCCGTGTTAAATTCCTGAACCTAGAGCAAGGCAGCAAAGACTTAACAGCATTCGGAATAGTTTCGTTTTCTTCCTTTTCCATACCAAGAGGGGGGTGCATATTAGAGGGGAGCCTAGAGTAGGCAGTTCCGGAAGTCTGTAATTCCCGAGTACCTCCGAGGGTGCTGTTGCCAGGAACTTTGCATCAAAAGGGGGCTGCGTCCCGCAATCAGTTGAGAGACTCCATGGCAAAAGCCCCATGGCCTCTCCCTGTAGTTGAAGAATGTTACAGGCCTCCTCTGTCTCCTTTTTGGTGGATGAAGAAAGTCAGAAAGCAACACTTCTGCCAGAACTCTCCAAGATGCCCCCTTTGCTCCCAGTGACTCCATCACTGGCTGGGAAGCTGTCTTTTCTCCCAGAGGAGTTTGAGATACAGTTAAAAGCCGTGTGGCAGAGAAAAAAGGCAATAATTGGTTTACAAGGGATGGCAAACAAGAGATACCAGAAGCTTTGGCCCTACCAATCTTAAAAGAACTCCGTGAAGAGAGTCCTTGCACCTCCTGAGGATTGGCAGAAGCCTTCCTCATGCTGGATGTTGCTGGGGGTCTTTTTAGACTGGCAAAACGAGCTGTTGAAGGTTGCTTGATCTGTGCTAAAGCAAACAGCCAAGTTACAAAGGAACTTGCCAGGGGAGGGAGGCCTTGGGCTGCAGGTCCCTTCCAAAGATGCCAGGTGGATTTTCCTGAGATGCCCCAAGTGGGAAGGCTTCATCTCTTCTGGTAATGGTATGTCAGCTAGCAAGGTGGCCAGAAGCATTTCCAACTGCTTCAGCAACGACAGCATCAGGTATTAAGGCATTTTTGGAACAAATCTTTCCAAGATACAGCATTGTAGAAGCAATAGACTCAGACAGGGGAACTCATTTTACAGGAAAGATCCTTCAAGGGGTTTTGGCTTCTTTAGGAACACAATGGAACCTCCATAGGCCCTGGCACCCCCAGAGCTCGGCTCGGGTAGAAAACAATGAATAGAGAAATAAACACCTTTTGAAGCTGCTAATAGAAACCAAGATGCCATGGCTAGGGCTTTGGACATTGGCTTTGGCGAGAATGAGAGCCCGACCCAGAAGAGGGATTCCGTTCTCCCCCTTTCCGTCGTTGTTTTGAATTACCCGGGTAAGTCTCAACCTAGTGGGGGAGTAGAGGTAAGTGATGTATATTTAAAACCATCTGTGGCCAGGATACTGCTTCTTGTGAAACCCCTTCAACAGGAAGCTCAGCTGGCACAAGCCCCACCTTTGGACTTTGCTGCTTGTAACATCCAACCAGGAGATTGAGTCCTAGTTAAGGAGTAGAAAGAAGCGCCAGTGGTTCTGAAATGGCGTGGCCCATTCCAAGTGTCACTGACGACAGAAACAGCCATGAAGACAGCTGGACACAGGTGGACCCGTCACTCTCGGGTCAAGGTCTCTGAAGCCTCAGAGATTTGCACATCTCAGCTGGAGGAGAAGGCTGGGAGGCTGTGACTGACACTCTGCAGGAGTGGGCCGGAGCAGTAGCCAGTGCTTCGACATCAGAGGAAGCCCTGCGTGCCTACCCACAGACCACCTGCTGAAATAGTCTCTATGGGTATCCCTCCTCTAGAATCTCCACTCACTGGGGCGCTAATACTTGCAGCCATTGTTTCACGTTAAGGAGTTTCTGTGTCTTCAATTGCCACAGGTGGTGCAGAAGACAACGGGAAAATTAGACTAGCTAATTAGATCACACTATTAAAACATTTTCCTTAATAACTCTACTTTTATATGGTCAGCTAAGTTTAGGCCAGGAGTGGGAGAATCAATTTGCAGCCTTAGCAGAAGAAGTAGCAAAAGTTTTTCACCTTAGCAATTGCTGGCTCTGTGGAGGGCCAGGAGGATCTGAAGAGTGCCTACGGTTGGCTAGCCCAGCTGAACCTAAGTGGTGGCTCAACACCTGACATCAGGTCCATACTAGGACGGGATTTTGGGGCCAAAGAAGGAAGTCCATGGCTATAGGAGAAGGTTTCACGAAGGATGTCTGGACTTCAGGTGGCTCTCTTGAAAGCTGTTTATTGCATAGGCGAAGTTCCAGCATTTCAGGGAGTGGCCATCCAGAGCCAGCCCTACAGCTGCCAGCTCCAGCTGTAGGCATACCTGAAGCCGCTTGCTGTTCAAGTTACAGAGCATTCTATACTTTTCTTTGCGGAGTATCTTAGCACGTAACAACCAATAAGCACCATACACAATACCTTGACATTGGCCTATAGCCTATCATAGCTACTACCATCACCATATTATAGTCATTATTATCCAATCACAAGAGTAAGTTACAATTTAAGCTTCCAGTGGAAAATTCTTAGACCTTTCTTCTTCTTGCTACATCAACATTTCTTGTTTGCCTGCCATATCTTTCTTTTTGCTAAAGACACCTTTTCTATTCACTTATGCTCTTCTTGAGACTTACTTACTTGGTGAAAAACATGTCTTTGTTTGTAATCACATACCTTTGTCCTGCTCCTAAAAATCTCCTTCCAACTCATCTCCAACCTTTGCCTTCTCAGTTACTCAGCGATCACTGTTTCAGCAAAACATCTTTTCTTCTATATCAAAACTTGCTTTCATTTCTACCTCATCCCCAGCTTCTACATTCTCAGACCTTGCTGCCAAGCCTACATACCTGTGAAACTTTCTTACCAAACTTTCATCCTCCCCAACACATGGCCACTTCATTCTTCTCCAACAGGCACTTATTGCCTAAACAGGACAGGGCGGGTCTATGTAGGAAAAGGCGTTTGTCAATTGACTTTCCCTCTGGCTTTAAACAATTGGGTTTGGACCCACAATTGCCCTCCTTACAATTGTTCCAAATATCAAGACAATTGCAATCAAAGAGCTGTTCAGCTCACTAATGGTAGCTGCGTAAGGTGTTCTTACCAAAAACATTTGGAAGCCTGTAAAGCAATGGGGAGGGACAAGGGGTTTTTTTGACCACCTATTTTTAAGCTGTCCCCACAAAAATCCCACAAGTAGAAGACATGTTGTTTGTGATTATCAGTGGGAATGGCAACAGCGGATTGGAACTCAAAGCCTTTTAGTGAGTTCTGCTCCAAATCCAAGCAAGCAACTTGCAGATGTAAATGTAGATGGGAACCCTGTGTGGGAGCTTGGAAATGCAAATGCTGTGACCCTTAGGGTGGGGCAGCTATTGTTGGAGGACCGTTAGGCCCGGGAATCCTGCTGTATTTTGACCCACCAATTGATGACCAAGGGTAGGAAGGCCCCTTTGCTAATGGAACACGGGCTTTGAAAGAACATGATTGGATTTGTGGCCAACATGCTTAGCTCAGGTTACCTCCAAACTGGTCAGGGATATGGTGTATATCTTAGACCATTGTTCTTTTTGCTACTACAAATTCAGGGAAATCGCTTAGGAATCAAAAGCTGTGATGATTTAATTCGAGAAAAGCAGTCAGCTGATGCAGCCTTGGCTGCAGGGAGCACTCCAAAAGGGGGAAAAGATGAATGGCCACCAGAAGAAGTTACGCAACATGATGGACCAGCCACTTGGAAACCTAAGGAATTCATCCCAGATGCCTGGCAACCCATTTATCATTTGAATGAGATAATTAGGGTACAAGCTGTCTCAGAAATAATTACCAACCAGCCAGCCACAGCTCTTGACCGTCTTGCTGAGCAACCCACTTCAATGAGGAAAGCGGTATTTCAACATTGGATGGTATTAGATTATCTGTTAGCAGAAGAAGGAGGAGTTTGTGGGAAATTAAATGACTCAAGCTGCTGTTTGCAAGCAGATGACAGTGGAAAATGGTCAAACAAATAACAGAGGAAATAACCTCAGCTCATGGACCTGTCCAAGTGTTGAAAGGATGGTAATGGGACATGTTTTCCTGGCTAACTGGCCAGCTATGGGCTAAATTGTTACAGCAGGGATTACTGTAACACGCCTATATCAAGCCAGGAATCCCGTGGAAAAGAAGTAGATATGGACAGATTGGTGGTAGATGTTTCAGAGGTCTTTATTTCTCCAGCCACATGGCCAGGGCTCTGCTCAGGAACTCCCCCAGTCAAGGGACCCGAGGGTCCTTGGCCACACCGGGGAACACAAACCAACCAAGGGGGAATGAAGCTGACCAGGGGCAGGGAAACCCCGTGTCTCCCCCCCAGGGCCCATCGCCCAGGGCTCCATGGCAGGGGGGGAGACCCCAACACTAAATGAATGCCATTTCTCCTCTTCTATGCTATAGCAACTCTAATCTTTTGACCATACGTGACACCATGCTGGGTGCAGCTCTTTCAGCAGGTAGCAGCCATGCCTACTTGATCCAGAAATGACTACAAAAGGACAGAAAAGGATGTCACTGCAAATAATAGCAAAAGCCCAGAAGACTCAAGAAGAAAAAATTAAATCAATGGTAATTAAGGTTTGTAAAGACAAATACAGATTAAATAAAGAAAGGAGGGATTAAAAGGAATGAGATGGATGAGTCTTTACAAACAGACCGTGTGAATTGGCCTGTAGACAAGGCTAGGAACGTATGGGGCGTGAAGTAACAGAAGAAACGATTAGTTCTCTAGAACTGTTACTAATCATCAGAGACTGTAGATTAATCAAGGCCGTGTTAAATTCCTGAACCTAGAGCAAGGCAACAAAGACTTAATAGAATTAGGAATGGTTTCTTTTTCTTTCTTTTCGATGCCAAAAGGGGGGTGCATATTAGAGGAGGGCATAGAGTAGGCAGTTCCGGAAGTCTGTATCCCCCTAATACCTCAGCCAGTGGAGAAAAGGAAGAGGGCGTTGTGGCCGGGAACTTGGCATAAAAAAGGGGCTGCATCCCGCAACCGTTTGACAGACCCCATGGGAAAAGCCCCAGGGACTCTCCCTGTAGTCGAAGAATGTTGCAGGACTCCTCTGTCTCCTTTTCGGACATCAACCTCAGGCATGGTGGATTAATTTTCCCTAACGGCAGCGACATGCTGCGTGGTCTCCGTGCTCTTCCCCAGCCCCCCGGGAGGTGCAAAATAGTTGCCGGCGGCTCTCACCGCGCGTTACAGACGGCTGCGCGGCGCCGGGGCTGCTCGCAGTGCTCCCCTGCCCTGCCAGGGCTGCCTGAGGTCTGCGGAGCCACCTCGCCACCGGCGCGGCCAGGGCCGGGGCCCTTCTCGACAGCAGCCGAGGGGCTGCGGAGCGGGCGGCTGCGGGACGATCAGCTCTTTTATGCCGCGCGGTGCTGCCGCCTCCATCTAGCTCCCCATCGCGCCGCCGGCCGACCCCGCCTGGCGCGTTCACGCTCGGCCGCGCTCGCCGCCCGCCCAGCCTCGCCGGAAGCTCTCCCGCGCGGGCCGTGCCCCGGCTCCGCCTGCGGCTCGGCAGGGCCCGGCCGCACGCGTGCTGCGTGGCTCGGAGCACCCGCGTTGCGCCGCAGGCGACGGGGAAGGCGGGGCGGGCCGGCGCCATGGTGGTAGCGCGAGGAGAGGAGCGCCCGGGCGGGGCGGCGAGTGGCGCGGCGGTGAGCGCTTCTGCTTGCTGTCGCTCGGCTGCCGCCCACGGCAGGTGCCGTGTGACCCCGCGGAGCGGCGGGGCCGGCCGGGCGGTGCGCGGCGAGGCTTTCGGCCAGCGGCGGCCGCAGCGACAGTCTGCCGGCACTGCCCGTGCCGGCGGAGAGAGCGGGGATCCGAGGCCGGCCTTCCTAGGGTAACGAGGGGCGGCCGCCTTTGCCGCGCTGCCCTCCGTGCAGCACGTGGCCGATTCCGGCGAAGCCGGGGTCTCCGCAGCGGCGCGGGCGGGAGGGAGTGGGGAGCGCGCTCGGTGCTCTGCCGGCCGCTCCCGCCCAGCGCTGCGCTCCGCCGAGGCGTTTTCCTGCCTATCCTGGGAAGGACATAAGGGACCCCGGAGTCGGAGCTTAGCTGTCAGGGGGAACAACTTCCCTCCATTGGCGACCTCCTTTTCCCTCTGATTCAGCTACCTTGTGGTAGGTGCGATGGTGCTGAAGAAGGGTGGCGGCTTGGCACAGTTGCTGGCATAGGTGGTGCGAGAGCTCCACGCAAGCAGCTTGGAGTGGCATGTGCGAGGGTAGGAAGGTACGGCACCCACAGCTGAAGGTAAAAAAAGTCAGGGCATGTCATCAGCCGCAATCGTGCTAAGTTGTTCATCTTTGCAAACTGCTTGCCGAGTTGTTCCTTTTCTTAGGTAATGGGGGTTTGTATCAACCAGAACTGCATATGGTCAGTATTTGCAGAGAAGGTTATTTGGACTGTTGTTGAGGTGAGTGTAGCAGTTTCTATGGCATTCTGCAAAAAAGTGACAGGTCTCTCTGCGTTCCCCAATTCTTAACAAAAATGAAGTTAACAAAGCCCTGAAAAGAGGTTTTACAAAACTTCAGGGATTTTTTCCTACGAGTACTGTGGAGACAGCCATAGTCACCTTGTCTTTCCAAAAGTGAAGGTTACATCTTTTTGTCCAAGAGCATCAAGTGCTTTTGATCAGCGTTTGTGTGCATGCATTAGCCTTGTTCTTGTTCTTCCTTGGAGAACTTTTACAATCCTCAGATGATCTGTGTAGGCTGCAGACTGCAGTGGTGAACTTGAAGGCTTCCAGCAGAAGGGAGATGCTGTCCACGTTTTGGATTTTCCTTAGTCTGAACTGATGATCTGTCATTTGCATGTTTGTTTAGCTGTGCTTAGAATAATGAGCAGAAACATTGATAAGTTGGTGTCTAGAATAAAGACAATTACCAATTTCCTCCCTTTGTGGGAGCCCATCCAAAAGTCACGCAAGAAGAAACTTAGAGGTCACTAACGTAATTAGAATTGTTAAAACTCAGAAAGGCATAAAGGCCAGAGTGAGGAAGATGAGTTACTTCATCTTCCTTAGGACCACTGACCCAATTCAAGACCACCGACTCCATTCAGATCACACGGTACGCATGCTTAATGACATGTAAGCTCATTTCCATACAAAGCGGAGAATGGGAGGTGTCAACACCATGAATACGCATTTTGTATTTTGGATATTCATAATACGTGGAAATAAAAGGTATCATGTTTGCTTGTATCAGGGCCTGCGACTTAGGGAGCTATCCCACACAAAAATAAAACATACACTTTCTAACTCTAAACTGTTAAGAGTTTTTGTCCATCTCAGTTGGATATCGATATTAGATCGATATTCATATTTTGGTAAATCATAGTTAGCATAGGAGAAAGGCATGCTTGGTATGTACCTGGGATAGTTAGGGCTAGCTTTTAGTTCTGCAATGTTATTACGAAACATAGATACGGTCTTGGCCAGTTGCCCCTCGTTTCGAAAAAGGGCTATAAAGGGACTTTCTGAAATAACTGAGATGAGATCTCCCCACGGAAAGAAGACAAATCTATTGGCAGCAGAGCACGAGGACTTCGTCTCATCTGTTGGTAGCCACTGCCCCCCCTTTCTTCCTCTCTACTCTTTTACTTTGTTTTTCTTTGTCTCTCTCTCTCTCCTTCTCTCCTCTATCACATTACCATGTTGTGGGTACTTAACAAAGGTGAAAAGGTGATTAAAACTGAAATCCCTTGTGTCCTTTTGCACTCGGAGATCTGTAAACAAACCATCACGACCCTCACTTCTATTAGCAGATCGTGACATTAAACTGGCATCACGGACAGGATTTCTGACAGACAGAAGGGGTTGCAAGGTTGTGTGTAGTCTCTAATAGGGGAAGGACGTTTCACTGCAGCCGCACCTAGCCCGACACCCCGCAAAGGGTGAGCGGTGTCTAGAAAGCAAGGGGGGCGACTCGAATTTCCCGCAAACTGCACACACCTAGGTGAAAAGCACCCCATACTCAACTGAGGGCTCTGTCTTCAGATTTTTCACAAAAAGATCTCTGGTGGGCGTGTGTGAATTTGGACTGCTTGGTGTAGTGAAGAGACAACCGTAAGTAACTTAAGGAGTACCTCCCAGGCAGATTTTGGTCTCTTCACCCACCCAGGGAAGCGAAGGGCGACACGGCGAAGCTGTTTGTGTGGCAATGTGTAATTAGGTTTTGCCTCCCTGTAGTGGTTTTGATCCCTTTATAAAATGACTGAAAACCCTAGTGCAAATCATAAAGCTGCATTTTATGCTCTGCTAGCAAAACATAATGCCCGGCCCTCTCCGGGAGGGGAAGAATGGGCTCAAAATAACTGGTTTAATTTGGAGAGTGTGACTGATAGAAGATGTTCATTCCAACATGAGACAAAGTTTAAATTTGGCCAAAATAAAACCATAATCTGCTCCTAAATCTGTTTCAGGAGCATGCCTTACAGCAGCTATAGATCACTGCTTTAAGCGATGTAGTGAAGAGAAAGCAATCACAGATTCCCTTCAAAACCTAGTGGAAATTTTACAGGAACAATCAGATGAAGAAAGGAATGAAAATCATTTGCTGCGGGCTGCTTTGAGGGAGGAATATTTTAAGAATTCAAAGAATGCTGACTCACCAAAAGAGAAAGAGGAAAAGAAAACTCCTCACATTAACCAAATATACCCCCAGGAAGAACTAGTGCTAGTGAAAAATTGTGGGGAAAACTGCTGCCCTCCTATGGGACCTCTAATTAAAACAGAATATAATTATATCAATGATGAAGATTTTGAACCGCATATCACCACTAAACAAATACCATACACTGCTCCTGAGTTGGCGAAGTTAAAAAAGGAGTACGGGCGGCTTCCCCACGAAGCTGAGATGGAATATGTCTTCCAAGTGTCTCTCACCAGAGGAGACCAAATTCAATTCACTGAACAGGAGGCCAGTGGATACTGGGGACATGGAGTTCTCTTAACAACAGGAGACAAACGTAACACATGGTCGCTGACTCAGCGCGCAGCTTTCTGGGCCGGGGGACTCAATCCTTTAGAAAGGGGAGACCCTTTCGCTACAGTTGGTACCCCTGATCAACTTCTAGAAAGCGTCCACAAAGCCGCCTGTCTGCAAATGATCCATGAAAGGAAATTAACTCCTGGATATGAATCCCCCACGCAATTACCTGTGAAACCTGAACTGATGACCCCTTTAATTCGAGGCCTTCCAGAATCACTCCAATCTACAGCAGCTGTCCTTCAAAAAACCATAGCTGCTGCAGGTCCTGTAGAGAGGTCGGACAGATTCCTTGGAAACCCGAGCGACCAAACTGCATCTACCGATCCTGGGTTTACTCCATATTCAACCCCCTCTCAGCCGCCAGGTTCACAATCAAATTCACCTGCTGGTGATTGCAAAGTTTGGACATGGAGTGAGGTTGAAGAAGATCTGATTAATTACAGTAGGAAATATGGACCGATAAAAATCCCAGAGGAAAAATCAGAAAAAACAAAAGGTGTCAGGTACATTAGGGCTCCTCATAGTGAAAAACCAAAGAATGTAACCAGAGATCCCTAACCGTCAGCATTGGTGCTTATTAGGTATCAAAAAGGGGGTCCCCAGAAATGCGATGGATGGCTTAGCCCTTGATCAGTTGAGTAAGGTAGTGTCTAACTGGCACTGCCAAAAGCCCCTTCTACCGAATCCGTCACTTCAACCCAGTGCACCCCTCCTCCCTCAGAATCTGGGCAGTGAGTCAAAGCCACTTCTCCCTCAAAGTCCGGCCAATGAGCCAGAACAGATTCTTCCTCAAAACCAGGGAAACTAGACCCTCTGTTTCTTGTCAGTGGGCAAAGAAACGGAGCATAGGTATACCTGAGAATGCTCACTAAAAATAAAACAGGAGATATAACGATCACAGCTATTACAAGTCCTAAACGGGCACCTGTAACTTTTCTGATTGACACTGGGGCACAAATTTCTGCGCTGACAAAGAAAGATGCCCAGAGGTGTGGAATTGTTCCAACAAAGAACCGATATTGTGTTTTAAGTGCCTTGGGCACTTAAACAGAATCTATGAATGGGGCCTTAGTCAAGCTCCCTTTGCCTGGAGAGGAAAACCAACTCTCCATCCATGGGGTGATTGGAGATATTCCAACCAATTTATTAGGGCTGAATGCCCTTGCTAGGAGGCAGTGGGAGGACTCAGAGGGTCTTCTGTGGTCTTTTGGCACACCACATTTTAACATCAGACTGCTCCAAGCTGCAGCCTCCCTACCATTCAGCAAAGTAACTAATGTAAAACAATACCTCCTTCCCCTGGGTGCCAAAGAGGGTATCAAGCCAGTGATACAGGAGCTACGACAACAAGGAGTAATACTTAATACCCATTCTCCTTTCAATTCTCCGGTGTGGCCAGTGCAAAATCCTAATGGGAAGTGGAGGCTGACAATAGATTTTCGTAGGCTAAATGCTAACACAGACCCTCTTACAGCAGCAGTCCCAAATCTAGCAGAATTCATAACATTGATTCAAGAAAAGGCTCATTCAATCATGCCACCTGTAGATGTCAAAGACATGTTTTTTACGACACCTTTACAGCCAGAAGATATGGACCGTTTTGCTTTCGCATGGCAAGGACAGCAACGCACTTTCACTAGGCTTCCCCAAGGGTACAAACATTCTCCTACCCTGGCTCATCACGCTTTAGCCCAAGAGTTCGACAAAGTACCCAAAGCGGACAATCTAGCTGTTCATCAACACACTGATGAGACCCTTGTGGGAGGAGATGAAATAGAAGAAGTGAGAGATACCCAGCAGAAAATAACCTCCCACTTAGAAAGCCTTGATTTGCAAATTCCCTCAGAAAAAACCCAAACCCCTTCACATGAAGTGAAATTGTTGGGAATTTGGTGGAAAGGAGGTATGACACGTATCCCACCTGATACCCTAACCTCTTCAGATCAGATTAAAATGCCTGAATCCAAAAAAGATCTCCAACATGCTTTAGGATTATTAGTGCTCCGGAGAAAACACATCCCAGATTTTCCATAATTGCCAGACCTCTTTACAACTTGTTAAGAAAAGGGACAAAATGGGAATGGAGTGCTTCCCAAGAAGAAGCACGGCAATTGTTGGTTTTTGAAGCAACAGCCTCACCAAGCCCTGGGCCCTATTCATCCCACAGATGCTTTTCAGGTCTCCTCAGGGTTGTCAGTACACATATGGCAGCGGGGTCCTGAGGGTCCGACGAAGCCTCTTGGTTTTTACTCCCGTGGCTTTAAAGATGCTGAAAAAAGGTACACTACCTGGGAGAAAGGATTGTTTGTGGTTAGCTTAGCTCTCCTAGAAGCGGAGAAGATTGCACAACAACGACCAATTGTTTTGAGAGGCCCTTTCAAAGTTATTAAGGCTGTCTCTACTGGCACCACCCCCACGTGACGGGGTGGCCCAGAGGACCTCAGTAAGGAAGTGGTATGCTCAGATTGAACATGATTGTAGCGTCTTCTCAAGAACTGAAGGAGCTGTAAAAAATCTGGCAATCCAAGAAACTGAAAACTTGGGTAGCAGCCAGGACAAACCTGCCTCAGTCATTAGAGTAGCCCCTCCTTTTTCCCCCAAACGGTCAGCAAATTCTTGGCTTACGGATGCTTCTGCCAAGCGAGAAGGAAAGGTGTGGAAACATAAGGCTGTAGCCCTCCACACTTCCTCAGGTGAAGGAATTATCACAGAGGGGGAAGGCAGTGCCCAAGTTGGCAAGCTGATAGCTCTTTGGAGTGTTTTCCAACGTGAGGCACAGAATACTTCTCCTGTCTGTATCTACACCGATTGTTCCTATGCTGTGTTTAAGGGATGGACTGAGTGGCTTCCTTTTTGGCAGCAAAAGGATTGTGAAGTTAACAGAATCCCAGTATGGCAAAAGGAGAAGTAGCAAGAAATTCTAAGTATTGCAAGTCCAGGGAATTTTGCCGTGGAGTGGGTAGCCTCTCACCAGACAGATGGAAATCCAGCAGGAGAGTGGAACACTAGAGCTGACGAATTAGCAAGACTAAGTCCTGTGAAAAAAGATCAAATTACAGAGGACTGGGAGCACTTCTTAGAATGGTTGCATGTAAAAAGACAACGCACAGGTGCAAAAGATTTGTACAAAGAAGCCCTTGCTCGCGGTTGGTCTGTTACCAGAGAAATGTGTAAAACATGCATGTCAGCCTGTGAACAACGTCGCAGACGGCTAGAAAGACACCCTTTGGAAGATGACCCTCTGCATTTAAGAAAGGGTAAAGGCTTACGGGAAGCGTGGCAGGTAGATTATATCGGCCCCTTTAAAAAGTCAGGAAGTAAACACTTTGGGCTGGTAGGAGTAGAGATGATATCTGGGTTAGTCCAGGCCAATGCTTTTAAAAGAGCTACAGGAGATCATACTGTTCAAGCATTGCAGGCATGGTTTGGAACTTTCCCAAAACCACAAGAAATTCAATCTGATCATGGGTCTCACTTTACTGCCAAAGTTGTACAGGACTGGGCAAAAGGTGAAGGGATTAAACGGACTTTTCACACTCCTTACTACCCTCAAGCTAACGGCATTGTAGAAAGGACCAATGGTCTCTTGAAAGGACTTTTGAAACCACAGGAGGGAAATTGGGATGTTCGGCTATGGGAAGCTGTGAAAGGTGTGAATGATAGATGGGGGGTAAACGGGTGTCCCAAAATCACTGTCTTTTTCCCAACAGCTCCAAGCATAATTCTCTCACTGCAGGGACCAAATGATCCTAAGAATCCTGCACACTACCCTGGACAACCTGTTTCGGTAGATCTCCCTACCGTAGGAGAAGTACCACTAGTGCTAAAACGCCCTCTGAATAAATATGCATGGCTAGCCTCTGATGCCCTAGGGAGAGAGCATCGGATACATACACGCTGCATCATTCCATCATTCTAATTTTCTGCCTTTTGGTGGCAGACTCTGTTGTGTTCACTTTTCACAGAAGAACTCCGAGGGACATGAAGAAGAGCACATAAACCATGATAAGACTAGTGATACTTTTCTGCATCCTACCACAACACCAGGGCCAAAAACCAGCTGAGTGGCCATGGTCTGAAGCTACCATTAGGTACACTAGTGCTCTAGGATCCTATCCCAGAGATGGTTGCCCGAACCTAGCCACTGTAGCACTGCACGACTCTGAGGTATACCGTCCAAGTGAATGGGGATGGGACTTGAAGGATTGGACTAGAATCCTAAAAGGAACAGGAGGTGAAAAAATTAAGGTAGGATGCAGAAAAGTAGAAGGATCTCTTTACCAGAAAGCTTCCACCATTGCAATCGCTGGAAATTTTCTAAAACCAGATGGGAAAAGTGATTTGCACCCCAACATTACGGCCAAACTCTGCCCTACAACGGAGTGGGTGTGTGACAAACAAACCCCCTTCATCCTGTGTGGTTGTCAGAAGAATGTCGGTAACTACACCTTAGGCCCCAGTACCAACAATGTGGAAATCACAAAGCTTCGCAGAAACAAACTAACTGACTGCTGGTATAACTTTCCTCTAACCAAACCGACCTATGCAACATGCAGTTGGCAAAATAACCCGGCAGATCAGCCAAGTCTGACAGGTTTAACTTATAAATTCAAAATAAACGCCGCAGCAAAGCCCATACTGAGTGCAGTAATCACATACCACGGTATAAGTACCCCCCTTGTGTTAGATGACAAGAATAAAGTTTTTCCACCCTTTATGGTAACCCGAGGTGACGATGTTACAATACGATGTGGATTAATTGCTGAATTTTTTACCGAACCTGTACACAGTTATAGCATTGGACCTCATGGCCGTGTTTTGTTTGGTGAAATTCAAAATCAAGATTGTTGGCTAAACCTTAATTGCTGTACAATTTCCCCATAAAGTCACGTGTGGTAAAAACAATACAAAATACTGGGGGGAACTCAAAGTCGATGTTGCAATACCTACCACCCAACCACCGGTCATGCTAAGCCCGAGAATTTTTGAAATTGGACCACGTATAATCACAAAAACAGGCCAACAACAACTATTGCTCAATCCGGCATGGTCCCTTAAACAAGTCAAGTTGCTGATGCAAAACAATGTCTCAGAAATTCAGCCAGCTTGTTCACCTTTTCTGCAGACTTCCTTCAAGGGGCAGACAACCGGGTTGCAAAAGCGGAACCCTTCTAAGAAACGGACGCAAAGAGACATAACCGGCGTTGTGGGAACAGGACTGGGAATCTTAAATAGTATTGATTCAGAAGTGCTAATGAATAAATTGGCTGCCACAACTACAGATTTGACTAAAATACAACAAGCCATCAGCGGTTGTTATCAAACATATTACCAAATTGAGAAAAGGTAAATGTGAATGACCACAAATTGATAATTGGCATGCTCCGTGCTACGCAAAACAACATTTCTTTGGCTCTCAGCTGCGTCCAGGCTCAATTGTGGATGCAGTCCGTTGCTGCCTCAATTGTAAGAGAAGGCAAAGAAGGCACTTTTCCTACTGAAATTCGGAACATAATCTGGGACGGTGCCACTGATTTTGAAAGAGAATTCCAATCCTGGTGGAATTTAGTGAATTTTACCTACAATCCCATCACAAACACAGCCACAGCCTTTGTACTAACCATACGTAATGCTTCAGTGCATTTGATAGTCCCTATCATTGCATTAGGGCTGAACCATGATGCAGCTATTCTCTACCCTTTCCAGCACAGAGAATGGGCCCGTCAAACTGGTAAGAAGTGGCAAACTGTTAATTTGGAAACTTGTATTGTCCGAGAACAACAAGGGTTTATCTGTGAAAGCAATGCAATTAGACCTCAAGACATTTGTTTGGACACAGAACAAAATATCTGTCCTTTTGAAATTCATCCTAACAAGATTCCTGAAACACTGCTTGTGTATATAGGCAATGGATGTGCATGCTTAAGAACTGCATGTGATAAGGTATTTCTAGAAAATGTAGTTGTAGATACTAAAACTCATTCAAATTCTTGTGTTTGTAACTTGACTAAAAGCACAGGATGCGATTTCTCTTATTTAGCCCCACTTACTTCTTATTGTATTTTACAGTCCAATTACACAGTGATCCACCAATTATTGCCTACCCCCACTGGGATGAACCTTACTTAGGTAAAGCACTTGTTGCTTCACCAGGATTTCATTGGAATTTTGGAAAAGATCAAGAAAAACAGACAGAAAACCTTGGTAACTGTTCATCACAATGGGAAAGAAACACATTGTTTTCTAGACAGAGGAAAGAAAGATGCTGGACACAGCTGGTGGGATACTCCTTTTGGGTGCTCACCTACTGCTGCAGGTGTCCTGAACAAATTGTGTCATCCCATCCTTGTTCTCTTGATTTTAGTTTTGATTGGGTTTGTTTTATCAGCAATCTTACACATCATGAATTGCAGAATGATGAAACGGTTGACATCTGTAATAGATGTGCACAATTTGGACACTATCCCATCCACTGTGGACACCCCTAAGGTTATTGACACAAGATGAACTACATGAGTATTAAAATAAGATAAGACATGATTAAAAATTACAGGTGTATTTTGATTAAAAATTACTTATTCCTTCTTTTTCCTTTTCTTTCTCTTTTCTTATTTTCTCTACCCTTTTCTGGGATATGCTACCAACATTAACGAGTCCTGAAGACTTCGCAACAACACTACGAAATCGTGCTGATGGAGCTCTCCTGATGACAATCGTGAGTCATGGGGTGGTGTAAGAGACGGTCTGAAGATCCCTCATCTGCCTCACGATCATCGCCAAAGACAGAGGCTAAACACAGGAGTTCCGACCTGCCTAAGGTGGGATGTCTGCCAACTGTTGCCTGCAGGTGTGCCCGCTGGGAACTGGTACGCATTCCTGAGGAAATTTGTGCAGGTCACAGTGGACTGCGCCGTTCTTGCTGCCCAGGCGGGAAGGACTGCGCTGAAGCGGAAAGGAATGACCTGTCCTCTACACCTGTCCTGTACCTGTTTCCCAAAGCAACGGGCCTCATAACAACGGCTGTAGATTTGCCCCACCTCTTGGGGAAAAGGGCGAGATGTGGGGATACAGCTAGAAAGCAGAAGCGAGAGCACTGCTAAACTCATGCCAGAAGTAGACGCGCTAACGCTGCTAGGCCGCAAACCATAGCAGGCAGTATAGTTAGCATAGGAGAAAGGCATGCTTGGTATGTACCTGGGATAGTTAGGGCTAGCTTTTAGTTCTGCAATGTTATTACGAAACACAGATATGGTCTTGGCCAGTTGGCCCTCGTTTCAAAAAAGGCCTATAAAGGGACTTTCTGAAATAACTGAGATGAGATCTCCCCACGGAAAGAAGACAAATCTATTGGCAGCAGAGCACGAGGACTTCGTCTCATCCGTTGGTAGCCATTGCCCCCCCTTTCTTCCTCTCTACTCTTTTACTCTGTTTTTCTTTCTCTCTCTCTCTCTTTCTCTCCTCTATCGCATTACCGTGTTGTGGGTACTTAACAAAGGTGCACTGTTTTGATTAAAACTGAAATCCCTTGTGTCCTTTTGCACTCTGAGATCTGTAAACAAACCATCACGACCCTTACTTGTATTAACGGATCGTGACGCATGTCCAAAAGAAAAAATCACTGGAACAAAAAGAGCAAACTGATCCAAGGTGAACTGATCCACGGTGAAAAACAGAAGCCTACAAAAATCTGGGGGGAAAAAAAAAGGCAACTCACGTGCCCGATTCACAGATGCAACTCCTGCAAAACTTTTGAAGGCAGTCTCACTCCCTCTGCTGAACAATCAACTGGAGGAAATCCCACTCCAAATCTGTGGGAAACAACAAAAGTGGTGCAACAAGCACTTCATAGAATAAAAACTAAAACTCCACCTGAATAAATTAATGCAATTAACATTGCATTAATTTCACCTGGCTTTTTTTTTTTTTTTTTTTTTGAGGAAATCTGTTTCTCTTCTCTTTTCTAAGAATGTCAAACATCCCTGCATTGACGATAAAGAAAGCAGTTTGAGGGCAGAGAAAGTGCAAGCAGCAGAATCACATCTAAATGTGATAACCATTTACTCACGTGGACGCTGTCCCTTTGTGTTAGCCCCAAGGAGTTGTACTTCTTTTTAATAATCGGTCTAGTGGGCCAAATTTTCACTTTTTAAGAACCTACCAACACATGGGATGGAGCTGCATGAAAACCAATGAAATGTAAAGTGTCACCATAATTGCTTGCATTGTCAGTTTGTTAACGTTTGTCATTTAAGAATTTCTACATATTTGAAATCATACAAATATGTTCTAACCTTCCCAGTTCTGCCTCAGAAGACTTCAAAATTATTATCATTCAGCTAATTTTTTAAATTTACTATTTAGTGAATTAAAGAATCTTGACAAAACACAAGCAAATGCTAGAGAAGAAATGATTAAATCCCCCTTCCAGGGGACCCCAGGCGCTGACGGCTGCCACCGGCGTGCGCCAGGTCGGGACCGGCAGGCAGGGCTGCACCCCGCGTCTGCCACAACACCTGCAGCTTCTGCAGCCTGAAACACAGCTGGCTCAGGGGTTTCAATCAAGAGCCAAAAGATCTTGCTGGTCAATTTGGGGCAGAGAAAGGTCATCACTTCTAGCATGGCATAAGCCTGCCACTACATTTCTGTGAAGGACAATCACCTTGTTGCAGTGAAACTCCTGGGTAAAATACTGAAGCGCTTTCAGATTCATATTATCCGACATTTCGGTGACCTTCTTTTATACCTGCATTGCTTCATACTGCTGGTTGTGGGCACAAGTTCTTTGTACACTATCCTGGAAATTAAAAAGATCAGAAACAACACCCACCCCTCCCCCACCACCACCCCTTCCCCAGCCACAACCCTAACAAAACCAACCTCCAGAATGTTCAGGAGTTCAAATGAGAACAAGCATAGATGGGGCATAAAAAGATGGATCCTCCTTAGACATTTGTGCATGCAGTGCCCTGCAATCCACTAAGTTCTACTTCTCGTACACCAAATACCTGTCTTCGGAACTCCTTGTTCTCCATTCAAACCCTTCTGGGAGGGTAATCGAGGAGATACTCTTACATATTTTGAGCACATCTTGCACTAGGCAATTAAATCCAGTGCGCAGCATTACCTGACGAACTGAGGCGGTGACAAGGTCAATTAAGACCTGTTCATATCTTCATTTGGAGCTCTTCCAACTGCTTGAAAAGTGAAGCCTTGGACATTGAAGGTTCAGACTAAGGAAAATCCAAAACATGGACAGCATCTCCCTTCTGCTGGAAGCCTTCAAGTTCACCACTGCAGTCTGCAGCCTACACAGATCATCTGAGGATTGTAAAAGTTCTCCAAGGAAGAACAAGAACAAGGCTAATGCATGCACACAAACGCTGATCAAAAGCACTTGATGCTCTTGGACAAAAAGATGTAACCTTCACTTTTGGAAAGACAAGGTGACTATGGCTGTCTCCACAGTACTCGTAGGAAAAAATCCCTGAAGTTTTGTAAAACCTCTTTTCAGGGCTTTGTTAACTTCATTTTTGTTAAGAATTGGGGAACGCAGAGAGACCTGTCACTTTTTTTGCAGAATGCCATAGAAACTGCTACACTCACCTCAACAACAGTCCACGTAACCTTCTCTGCAAATACTGACCATATGCAGTTCTGGTTGATACAAACCCCCATTACCTAAGAAAAGGAACAACTCGGCAAGCAGTTTGCAAAGATGAACAACTTAGCACGATTGCGGCTGATGACATGCCCTGACTTTTTTTACCTTCAGCTGTGGGTGCCGTACCTTCCTACCCTCGCACATGCCACTCCAAGCTGCTTGCGTGGAGCTCTCGCACCACCTATGCCAGCAACTGTGCCAAGCCGCCACCCTTCTTCAGCACCATCGCACCTACCACAAGGTAGCTGAATCAGAGGGAAAAGGAGGTCGCCAATGGAGGGAAGTTGTTCCCCCTGACAGCTAAGCTCCGACTCCGGGGTCCCTTATGTCCTTCCCAGCATAGGCAGGAAAACGCCTCGGCGGAGCGCAGCGCTGGGCGGGAGCGGCCGGCAGAGCACCGAGCGCGCTCCCCACTCCCTCCCGCCCGCGCCGCTGCGGAGACCCCGGCTTCGCCGGAATCGGCCACGTGCTGCACGGAGGGCAGCGCGGCAAAGGCGGTCGCCCCTCGTTACCCTAGGAAGGCCGGCCTCGGATCCCCGCTCTCTCCGCCGGCACGGGCAGTGCCGGCAGACTGTCGCTGCGGCCGCCGCTGGCCGAAAGCCTCGCCGCGCACCGCCCGGCCGGCCCCGCCGCTCCGCGGGGTCACACGGCACCTGCCGTGGGCGGCAGCCGAGCGACAGCAAGCAGAAGCGCTCACCGCCGCGCCACTCGCCGCCCCGCCCGGGCGCTCCTCTCCTCGCGCTACCACCATGGCGCCGGCCCGCCCCGCCTTCCCCGTCGCCTGCGGCGCAACGCGGGTGCTCCGAGCCACGCAGCACGCGTGCGGCCGGGCCCTGCCGAGCCGCAGGCGGAGCCGGGGCACGGCCCGCGCGGGAGAGCTTCCGGCGAGGCTGGGCGGGCGGCGAGCGCGGCCGAGCGTGAACGCGCCAGGCGGGGTCGGCCGGCGGCGCGATGGGGAGCTAGATGGAGGCGGCAGCACCGCGCGGCATAAAAGAGCTGATCGTCCCGCAGCCGCCCGCTCCGCAGCCCCTCGGCTGCTGTCGAGAAGGGCCCCGGCCCTGGCCGCGCCGGTGGCGAGGTGGCTCCGCAGACCTCAGGCAGCCCTGGCGGGGCAGGGGAGCACTGCGAGCAGCCCCGGCGCCGCGCAGCCGTCTGTAACGCGCGGTGGGAGCCGCCGGCAACTATTTGACACCTCCCGGGGGGCTGGGGAGGAGCACGGAGGCCACGCAGCATGTCGCTGCCGTTAGGGAAAATTAATCCACCATGCCTGAGGTTGATGTCCGAAAAGGAGACAGAGGAGTCCTGCAACATTCTTCGACTACAGGGAGAGTCCATGGGGCTTTTCCCATGGGGTCTGTCAAACGGTTGCGGGATGCAGCCCCCTTTTGATGTCAAGTTCCCAGCCACAGCACCCTCTTCCTTTTCCCCACTGGCTGAGGTATTCGGGAGATACAGACTTCCGGAACTGCCTACTCTATGCCCTCCTCTAATATGCACCCCCCTTTTGGCATCGAAAAGGAAGAAAAAAAACCATTTCTAATTCTATTAAGTCTTTGTTGCCTTGCTCTAGGTTCAGGAATTTAACACGGCCTTGATTAATCAACAGTCTCTGATGATTAGTAACAGTTCTAGAGAACTAATACTTTCTTCTGTTACTTCACTCCGCATACGTTCCTAGCCTTGTCTACAGGCCAATTCACACGGTCTGTTTGTAAAGACTCATCCATCTCATTCCTTTTAATCCCTCCTTTTTTTATTTAATCGGTATTTGTCTTTACAAACCTTAATTACCATTGATTTAATTTTTTCTTCTTGAGTCTTCTGGGCTTTTGCTATTATTTGCAGTGACATCCTCTTCTGTCCTTTTGTAGTCATTTCTGGATCAGGTAGGCATGGCTGCTAGCAGCATCCCCTTGACCACCTGCTGAAAGAGCTGCACCCAGCATGGTGTCACGCATGGTCAAAAGATTAGAGTTGCTATAGCATAGAAGAGGAGAAATGGTATTCATTTAGCCCATAGCTGGCCAGTTAACCATGAAAACATGTCCCATTACCATCTTTTCAACACTTGGACAGGTAGATGAGCTGAGGTTATTTCCTCTGTTATTTGACCACTTTTCCGCTGTCATCTGCTTGCAAACAGCAGCTCGAGTCATTTAATTTCCCACAAACTCCTCCTTCTTCTGCTAACAGATAATCTAATACCATCCAATGTTGAAAATGCCACTTTCCTCATTGAAGTGGGTTGCTCAGCAAGACGGTCAAGAGCTGTGGCTGGCTGGTTGGTAATTATTTCTGAGACAGCTTGTACCCTAATTATCTCATTCAAATGATAAATGGGTTCCCAGGCATCTGGGATTAATTCCTTAGGTTTCCAAGTGGCTGGTCCATCATGTTGCGTAACTTCTTCTGGTGGCCATTCATCTTTTCCCCGTTTTGGGGTGCTCCCTGCAGCCAAGGCTGCATCAGCTGACTGCTTTTCTCGAATTAAATCATCACAGATTTGGATTCCTAAGCGATTTCCCTGAATTTGTAGTAGCAAAAAGAACAACGGTCTAATATACCCCAGGGATATACCATATCCCTGACCAGTTTGGACGTAACCTGAGCTAAGCATGTTGGCCACAAATCCAATCATGTCCTTTCAAAGCCCGTGTTCCATTAGCAAAGGGGCCTTCCTACCCTTGGTCATCAATTGGTAGGTCAAAATACTGCGGGTTTCCCTGGCCTAACGGTCCTCCAACAATAGCTGCCCCACCCTAAGGGTCACAGCATTTGCATTTCCAAGCTCCCACACAGGGTTCCCATCTACATTTACATCTGCAAGTTGCTTGCTTGGATTTGGAGCAGAACTCACTAAAAGGCTTTGAGTTCCAATCCGCTGTTGCCATTCCCACTGATAATCACAAACAACATGTCTTCTACTTGTGGAATTTTTGTGGGGACAGCTTAAAAATAGGTGGTCAAAAAAACCCCTTGTCCCTCCCCATTGCTTTACAGGCTTCCAAATGTTTTTGGTAAGAACACCTTACGCAGCTACCATTAGTGAGCTGAACAGCTCTTTGATTGCAATTGTCTTGATATTTGGAACAATTGTAAGGAGGGCAATTGTGGGTCCAAACCCAATTGTTTAAAGCCAGAGGGAAAGTCAATTGACAAACGCCTTTTCCTACATAGACCCGCCCTGTCCTGTTTAGGCAATAAGTGCCTGTTGGAGAAGAATGAAGTGGCCATGGACTTCCTTCTTTGGCCCCAAATCCCATCCTATTGTGGCCCTCACATTGACCCACCATTTAGGTTCAGCTGGGCTAGCCAACCATGGCCACTCTTCAGATCCTCCTGGCCCTCCACAGAGCCAGCAATTGCTAAGGTGAAAAACTTTTGCTACTTCTTCTGCTAAGGCTGCAAATTGATTCTCCCACTCCTGGCCTAAACTTAGCTGACCATATAAAAGTAGAGTTATTCAGGAAAATGTTTTAATAGTGTGATCTAATTAGCTAGTCTAATTTTCCCGTTGTCTTCTGCACCACCTGTGGCAATTGAAGACACAGAAACTACTTAACGTGAAACAATGGCTGCAAGTATTAGCTCCCCAGTGAGTGGAGATTCTAGAGGAAGGATACCCATAGAGACTATTTCAGCAGGTGGTCTGTGGGTAGGCACGCAGGGCTTCCTCTGATGTCGAAGCACTGGCTACTGCTCCGGCCCACTCCTGCAGAGTGTCAGTCACAGCCTCCCGGCCTTCTCCTCCAGCTGAGATGTGCAAATCTCTGAGGCTTCAGAGACCTTGACCCGAGAGTGACGGGTCCACCTGTGTCCAGCTGTCTTCATGGCTGTTTCTGTCGTCAGTGACACTTGGAATGGGCCACGCCATTTCAGAACCACTGGCGCTTCTTTCTACTCCTTAACTAGGACTCAATCTCCTGGTTGGATGTTACAAGCAGCAAAGTCCAAAGGTGGGGCTTGTGCCAGCTGAGCTTCCTGTTGAAGGGGTTTCACAAGAAGCAGCATCCTGGCCACAGATGGTTTTAAATATACATCACTTACCTCTACTCCCCCACTAGGTTGAGACTTACCCGGGTAATTCATAACAACGACGGAAAGGGGGAGAACGGAATCTCTCTTCTGGGTCGGGCTCTCATTCTCGCCAAAGCCAATGTCCAAAGCCCTAGCCATGGCATCTTGGTTTCTATTAGCAGCTTCAAAAGGTGTTTATTTCTCTATTCATTGTTTTCTACCCGAGCCGAGCTCTGGGGGTGCCAGGGCCTATGGAGGTTCCATTGTGTTCCTAAAGAAGCCAAAACCCCTTGAAGGATCTTTCCTGTAAAATGAGTTCCCCTGTCTGAGTCTATTGCTTCTACAATGCTGTATCTTGGAAAGATTTGTTCCAAAAATGCCTTAATACCTGATGCTGTCGTTGCTGAAGCAGTTGGAAATGCTTCTGGCCACCTTGCTAGCTGACATACCATTACCAGAAGAGATGAAGCCTTCCCACTTGGGGCATCTCAGGAAAATCCACCTGGCATCTTTGGAAGGGACCTGCAGCCCAAGGCCTCCCTCCCCTGGCAAGTTCCTTTGTAACTTGGCTGTTTGCTTTAGCACAGATCAAGCAACCTTCAACAGCTCGTTTTGCCAGTCTAAAAAGACCCCCAGCACCATCCAGCATGAGGAAGGCTTCTGCCAATCCTCAGGAGGTGCAAGGACTCTCTTCACTGAGTGCTTTTAATATTGGTAGGGCCAAAGCTTCTGGTATCTCTTGTTTGCCATCCCTTGTAAACCAATTATTGCCTTTTTTCTCTGCCACACGGCTTTTAACTGTATCTCAAACTCCTCTGGGAGAAAAGACAGCTTCCCAGCCAGTGATGGAGTCACTGGGAGCAAAGGGGGCATCTTGGAGAGTTCTGGCAGAAGTGTTGCTTTCTGACTTTCTTCATCCACCAAAAAGGAGACAGAGGAGGCCTGTAACATTCTTCAACTACAGGGAGAGGCCATGGGGCTTTTGCCATGGAGTCTCTCAACTGATTGCGGGACGCAGCCCCCTTTTGATGCAAAGTTCCTGGCAACAGCACCCTCGGAGGTACTCGGGAATTACAGACTTCCGGAACTGCCTACTCTAGGCTCCCCTCTAATATGCACCCCCCTCTTGGTATGGAAAAGGAAGAAAACGAAACTATTCCTAATGCTATTAAGTCTTTGCTGCCTTGCTCTAGGTTCAGGAATTTAACACGGCCTTGGCTGAGCAACAGTCTCTGTCGATTAGTAACAGTTTCTAGAACTAAGACTTTCTTCTGTTACTCCCCTACCAGTAAATTCCTAGCCTTGTCTAAGGACAGATTCACACGGTCTCTTTGTAAAGACACATCTATGTTACTTCTTTCACTCCCACACCTTCGTGGCGGTGGGATGGCTCCCCCCGGCACAGCACCTGGCACAAAACCCCCCTATGCGCACACGCACACCTGCACTTACCCTGCACTCCGCTGCACACACACACACACACCTCCCGCACACTAACACCCCCCTCCACATCCCCGCCATGCTACTTGCAGTGGCCCCGCCCCTGCCATCCCGGCCGGCTGGCAGCACTCACTCCTCACGTGCTTCCCCATGCCTTGCATTTCTTTGCTGCCCTCTCTGTAGCCTTCCCTCAACCTGCCTTTTCTCCCCTGCCTTGCATTGACTTGCTCACCCATCCCCCACCTGACTTCCTTTCGTCTAGCTCTGGCCTCACCTTTCCTTTTCCTTCTAGGACCCTCATTGCCTTGCCTCGCCTCGCCTCGCCAAGCCACCACTTGCCTTGCCCTGCCCTTGAAGCCCTCCCTTGCCTTGCATGACCTTGCTCACCCCTCCCCCACCTGGAATTCAAGACCCCTTTTCAATGCCATTTCATGGCCTTGCCCTGCCCTTTCTGCTCCTCCTAGGAATCTCAAAGCTCTCAAGCATCTCCCGTGTTTCAGGATCACAGGAGAGGAAGACCAGGGGACGACGCGTGTTGCCACACTCATCTCTATGGGCAGCCTTGGTCTGGGAGCAATCCTTGCATGTCTTGAATCTTGCAAGGGCAATTCACATTTTGCCCTTGAGCTCGGGGACCAGAATGAGAGTTCTTTTGCCTACAAAGGAAAGCAGGTAGCTCAAGTCTTTGAGGTGCAGAGGAGACATGACCCACGCGGGATCAAGGCCACACAAAGCACTTGGTCCTGGCCACTTTTGTGTACCAGCAGTCCTTGAATGTACTTCTCACCTGCCTTGCCTGGCCTTGCCTTGGCAACACAACAGTTTCCTTGTCTTGCCCTGCTAGCCCTCTGGAGCCCTCTGGAGCCTTGCATTCCTTTGCATGGCCATGCCCCGCCCTTGACCTGCCTACCACTTTCCTCCAAGGCCTTGACTGGCCAAGCCCTTCCTGTTTCTGCCTGGCCTTCCCATCAGTGGACTTCCCTTCCTACGGCCAGCCTTGCCTCTAACGTCTGGGCCTTCTCTTGCCTACCACTCCATTTGCTTTGCCCTCACTGCTCTGGCCTTGCTTACCTCTCCCTTGACTTGCCCACAATTGCCTGCACTTGCTTTGCAGCGCCTTGCCTGCATGGAAGGCGAGGGCAAGAGTGGTAGGCAGGGCAAAGCAAAGCCAGCAAGTTGTAGGTAGTGCAAGGCAAGGCAGCAGAGGCAAAGGAAGCAGAGCAAGGGTAGCTTAAGAAGAACTAGACAAGGTACTGAAGGCAAGGCAAGGCCAAGAGACTCGGAGTGCCTTTCCTTGCCAAGGCAAGGACATAGTGCCAGTGTTGCTGGAGCAGATGGTAAGGTAGCACGGGGAGGAATAGAAAGTGCTGAGAACAGCGTGTGTGCTGCTAGTTTGAGGGGTGCAGTTGAAGTTGCAGGCAGCAAGATCTTCCTCAGCCCGCACTGTTTTGAGCTCTGTTTTTGCCAGATGGTTTCAAGTTGGTGGGCAGAATCTGCGAGAGGGCAAAGATTGGTTTGGGCCAAAGAGGTTTGTCTGCCTCTTGGAGTGCGGTATAAAGAAGAGTCCGCTCTTGGAAGGGGAAGATGAGGGAAATCTTTTTGTCCTGAGGTGCTGTTGATTTGAGTGCAGGGACGTTTGCAACTTGCCTCTGCCCTTGGGGTGGTTTCGAGCAGCGCCAGGCGCTTGGCCTTCTTTTGCAAGTCGTCAGCGCCATCGTGTGCTTGTTTCGAGGAGCGCTGACAGTGCCGGGGAAAAAGCCAAGCGCTTCGCTGGCGCCGCCCCAGTCGTGTGCGAGCAGTTGGTGGAAGAGCTCCGCTGTGCATCCTGCCTCTTGGAGACACAAAAGAATGTGATCCTGCGCGTAGCGGGGAAGCAAGAGGAATCTTTTCATTGTTGGCTGTGCAGTTACTAAGCGGCAAAAGTCAAGGCAGCTCCAGCACGGCCTCTTTCTTTCAGAACCTTTTCTGTGCCATCATGAACATGCTCAACATGCAACTCGCACCCACTGAACTGCATCAAAGGTCCTGGAGAGACGCACTTTCCTTCAAGCTCTAGCTACCATCCTACCCTCCACCTCTCGCCGATCCCAAAGCCCTTCCGAACATGCAGCAGCTGCACGCAGAGAACAAGTGCTAGAAGAAGGCGTTGGCCTTCAGAGTCCCTCTAAAGTCTGTAAACTAGGCGAAACATTGCAGTGACCAGCATTTTCCTTCGCAACTATCTACAGAGCGTCATCACATTCTCTCAGAGTGGCTAAGTCCACCCTTGCAGCACAGCAGCGTTTCCAGCCACAGTTGGGACTGAGAGATGGGCCAGGTGAGAAAGCATTTGTTGACTATCCCTCGTCTCTGGAAGACTTGATAGTCGCAGCGCAATCACGTGCACACACCTTCAGTGTGGCCAAGTTCAAGCAGCTAGAGCTCACAGAGACGGGAGAGGCAGGAGAGAAGCCGTTCCAAAAGTACCGTGTACTTACAGCAGCATTCAAACTGTGCACAGCACTCTACAGCACTGTAGACCGTGGCTTCTCTGACAAGACGTGCCATCCCATTGTTGGCTCTCGCAGCTCGCTTGCTAGCTGCTCTCCTGAAGAAAAGAACTAGGAGGAAAAGCCAATGCTGGGCTGCACCTTCCCCTTGCCTCACGTAAAGCCACTTCAACTCCCCGCTGCACTCTCTACTTCCCCTCTCCTTGGCATCGACCGCTGTGTTTTCTGCATCTCGGAGCCCAAAGGTAAGCGCCAGTGTTCCCAGGGATGCTTGGAAGAGGGAGAAGTAGTAGCACAAGTAGCTGCCCTTGAACTTCCTCCTTCTCAATGCTAACGTGAAGTCGGCAGGCAGGCGAGCGCCAGCCACGCTCCTTTCTCAGTTTGGACGCTGCGGACACGAGCCCGGTGCTCGGCGCCTTCGTTCGGCCTCTTTAGTAGCCATGTCGCGCTTTCATTCTGCCGGAGTCGAAGCGTCGTCTACTTGTGGCACAGAGAGCACCGTGCCGGCAGCCAAATGCTCCAGCCGACTGCTTCTGCCGACACACGCCTGGGCTATGCACTTTCCCTCTCAGCGACATACAGCAGCACATTCGCTCTAAATGTAAAGATTCTCGGCTACGTCTGGCACAGAGAACAGCTTTAGTTCAACGGGCTTACCCAGAGCATGCCCCCGGACGCGTGGAAACCTGTATTTGCACCACATTGCAGTGGCAGTCCTCTTTCCTTTACAGGCTGCACAGCGCCGGCAGATGGCCGTGCGCTCTGCACCTGCCTTCTCACTTCCAAGTAGCACCGCGCACATTAGAGCCTTGCAGGGAGAGAAGACGCGGATAGGCGTCTCGCCCAGAAGAACGTGGCAGGGCGAAAAGGTGTTCTTCTTTTGTCTTCCTCGTCGCCCAGAGTGTGCTGCTGTGTTGAAAGTCTTGGCCAGCGAAAAGCTACACCAGCAAGTGTTTCTCTCCTGATGCATTGCGCTGAGCGAGAGCTGAGGAAAATGCTTGCACATCACACTGTGGATGCGTGCAGTACACACGCTGAAGAGCGGCACGGCTAAAAGTCATCGCTGGGCTTCAGTTCTGTCCAGATCACAGAAGGCGAAGAACGAAGCAGCTGAGCACCGGCTGCATGTACTTAGTGGAGCGAATTTCACATGTCCAGCCAAGAGCTGCTTCACAAGCAGATTCAGCTGAGAATGCTCTGGCTGCTTCACAAAGGAAGGTGCTGTGTTGCACTCCTGGACACTACGTGGTCAGAAGCAGGTTCTTACACCTTCAATGCTGCAGAGTCCATGCAGCTGGAGCATCCCCAGAAGGATTCGTCCAGCTGGAAGGCGTTCTTCAAGTACCCCCCTCTTCCAAGTAGCCTTGAAACTGAGCACAACACACTGCGCCTCGGCAGCTTCCTTCTCAGATAGACGTGCCGTCTCTCTATTCACTCTCACAGCTCCGTTGCCCGCTTGCAGCAGCTGCTGCCAAAGAAAAAGGCTTCAGAAGGAAAAGCCACTGCTGGGCTGCCCTTTCCCCTTGCCTCACGTCAAGCACCTGAAACTGTCCGCTGCACTCTCTATTTCCTTTCTTCGTCGCATCTACCACTGTAATGTCTGCATCTCGAAGCATAAACCCCGGCACAATTCTTTCCAGGGAAAGCTGGAAGAGAAATAGGTAGCAGCACAAGTAGCTGCAAGTTGAACTTTAAGTTTCGAGCTGCTAACGTGAATCCGAAAACAAGCGAGTGGCAGCCACGCTTCCTCTTGCAGCCTGTGCGATACACACACCAGCTCGGTGCTCTGCCTTCATTCTTACGCCCTTCGTAGCATGTCGCGCTTTCGTTTTGCTGGAGACGAACCGTCGTCTACTTCTCGCGCAGAGAGCACGGTGCCGGCAGCCAAATGCTGCAGGCTGCTGCTTCTGCCGAAACACACCTTGGCTATGCAATTTCTCTCTAGCGCTGAAGTAGCACCACATTCTCTTTGCTTTGTAGCCAGCATCTTTACGGAAAGCTTCTCGGCTACGTCTGGCACAGGGAACAGCTTTATTTTAACCGGCTTAGCTGGAGCTTGCCCCGACGCGTGGCAACTTGTATTTGCACCACATTCCAGTCGCAGTCCTCTTTCCTTTACAGGCTGCACAACGCCGTCAGATAGCAGTGCTTCTCTGCACCTGCCTTCTCACTTCCAAGTAGCACCGCGCACATAAGAGCCTTGCAGGGAGAGAAGACGCGGCTAGGCGTCTCGCCCAGAAGAACGTGGCAGGGCGAAAAGGTGTTCTTCTTTTGTCTTCCTCGTCGCCCAGAGTGTGCTGCTGTGTTGAAAGTCTTGGCCAGCGAAAAGCTACACCAGCAAGTGTTTCTCTCCTGATGCATTGCGCTGAGCGAGAGCTGAGGAAAATCCTTGCACAGCACACTGTGGATGCGTGCAGTACACACGCTGAAGAGCGGCACGGCTAAAAGTCATCGCTTGGCTTCAGTTCTGTCCAGACAGCAGAAGGCGAAGAACGAAGCAGCTGGGCACCGGCTGCATGTACATAGTGAAGCGAATTTCACATGTCCAGCCAAGTGCTGCTTCACAAGCAGATTCAGCTGAGAATGCTCTGGCTGCTTCACAAAGGACGGTCCTGTGCTGCACTCCTGGACACTACCTGGTCAGAAGCAGGTTCTTACACCTTCAATGCTGCAGAGTCCATGCAGCTGGAGCACCCGCAGAAGGACTCGTCCAGCTAGAAGGCGTTCTTCAAGTACCCCCCTCTTCCAAGTAGCCTTGAAACTGAGCACAACACACTGCGCCTCGGCAGCTTCCTTCTCAGATAGACGTGCCGTCACATTTTGCACTCTCGCAGCTCCGTTGCCCACTTGCAGCAGCTGCTCCCAAAGAAAAAGGCTCCAGAAAGAAAAGCCACTGCTGGCTGGGCTGCCCTTTCCCCTTGCCTCACGTGAAGCACCTGAAACTGTCCGCTGCACTCTCCTTTCTCCGCCGTATGGCGAAGCATAAACCTAACCGCAATTGTTTCCAGGGGAAAGCTGGAAGAGAAATAGGTAGCAGCACAAGTAGCTGCAAGTTGAACTTTAAGTTTCGAGCTGCTAACGTGAATCCGAAAACAAGCGAGTGACAAGCACGCTTCCTCTTGCAGCCTGTGCGATGCACACACCAGCTCCGTGCTCTGCCTTCATTCTTACGCCCTTCGTAGCAGGTCGCGCTTTCGTTTTGCTGGAGACGAACCGTCGTCTACTTCTCGCGCAGAGAGCACGGTGCCGGCAGCCAAATGCTGCAGGCTGCTGCTTCTGCCGAAACACGCCTGGGCTATGCAATTTCTCTCTAGCGCTGAAGTAGCACCACATTCTCTTTGCTTTGTAGCCAGCATCTTTACGGAAAGCTTCTCGGCTACGTCTGGCACAGAGAACAGCTTTATTTTAACCGGCTTAGCCGGAGCTTGCACCGACGCGTGGCAACTTGTATTTGCACCACATTCCAGTCGCAGTCCTCTTTCCTTTACAGGCTGCACAGCGCCGGCAGATCGCGGTGCTCTCTGCACCTGCCTTCTCACTTCCAAGTAGCACAGCGCACATTAGAGCCTTGCAGGGAGAGGAGACGCGGATAGGCGTCTCGCCCAGAAGAACGTGGCAGGGCGAAAAGATATTCTTCCTTTCTCTTTCTTCTTGCCCGAATTGGGGTGCTGTGTTGAAAGTCTTGGCCAGCGAAAAGCTACTCCAGCAAGTGTTTCTCTCCTGACGCATTTCGCTGAGCGAGAGCTACGCGGACAGTGTGGACCCTGTGGAACAGCAAGAAAATGACTGTACGTCGAGCTGAGGAAAACCCGTGCACAGCACACTGTGGCCGCGTGCAGTGTTCGCGCTGAAGAGCGGCAAAACTCAAAGGCATCGCTGGGCTTCAGTTCTGTCCAGAGCACAGAAGGCGAAGAACGAAGCAGCTGAGCACCGGCTGCATGTACTCAGTGAAGCGAATTTCAAATGTCCAGCCAAGAGCTGCTTCACAAGCAGATTCAGCTGAGAATGCTCTGGCTGCTTCACAAAGGAAGGTGCTGTGTTGCACTCCTGGACACTACCTGGTCAGAAGCAGGTTCTTACACCTTCAATGCTGCAGAGTCCATGCAGCTGGAGCACAGGCAGAAGGACGCGTCCAGCTGGAAGGCGTTCTTCAAGTACCCCCCTCTTCCAAGTAGCCTTGAAACTGAGCACAACACACTGCGCCTCGGCAGCTTCCTTCTCAGATAGACGTGCCGTCACATTTTGCACTCTCGCAGCTCCGTTGCCCACTTGCAGCAGCTGCTCCCAAAGAAAAAGGCTCCAGAAAGAAAAGCCACTGCTGGCTGGGCTGCCCTTTCCCCTTGCCTCACGTCAAGCACCTGAAACTGTCCCCTGCACTCTCTATTCCCATTCTCCGTCGCATCTACCACTGTAATGTCTGCATCTCGAAGCATAAACCCCGGCACAATTCTTTCCAGGGAAAGCTCGAAGAGAAATAGGTAGCAGCACAAGTAGCTGCAAGTTGAACTTTCTGTTTTCAACAGCTAATTCGAGTCTGAAAACAAGCGAGTGGCAGCCACGCTTCCTCTTGCAGCCTGTGCTATGCACACACCAGCTAGGTGCTTCTGCCTTCATTCTTATGCTCTTCGTACCATTTCGTTCTTTTCATTCTGCCGGAGTCGAACCGTCGTCTACTTCTCGCACAGAGGGCACGCCGGCAGAGAAACCCTCCAGAGAAACGCTCCAGGTTGCTGTCTCTTCCGAAACACCCCTGGGCTGTGCACTTTCCTTCGCTGCCCTTGGTAGCACCACATTCTCTTTGCTTTGTAGCCTGAATGTAAAGGGAAAGAGTCTCAGCTACGTCTGGCACCGAGAACAGCTCTAGTTCAACGGGCTTACCCGGCTCTTACCCCGACCCGTGGCAACTTGTATTTGCACCACATTCCAGGGGTAGTCTTTCTTTCCTTTACAGCCTGCACAGCGCCGGCAGATGGCAGTGCTTCTCTGCACCTGCCTTCTCAATTCCAAGTAGCACCTTGCAGGGAGCAAAGACGTGGATAGATGTGTGGCAGAGAAAATCGTGCAAAGACGAAAAGATGGTCTTCTTTTGTCCTCCTCGTCGCCCAGATTGTGCTGCTGTGCTGAAAGCGTGCGTTTTATTACCCCTTCTCGCAGTAAGACTATGTGCTGCGTTGCAACTGTTGGCCAGCGGAAGGCTAATCCAGCAAGACACATTTCTCTGAGCGAGAGCTTGTGCGGACAGTTGGGCTCTGCGAAGCAGAAAGGCTGTACTTGCACGTAGCGCTGAGGAAAATCCGTGCACTGCGCACTGTGGATGCGTGCAGTACACACACTGAAGAGAGCCAAAGCTGAATGCTTCAGTTCTGTCCAGCGCCGGTAAGGGAGAAGAACGCAGCCCCAGGCCACTGGGCTCGTGTGTGCGATGACTAGGAGCTTTGCCGCTCTTCTGCGTGTATACTGCACGCATCCACAGTGCGCAGGGCACGGATTTTCCTCAGCTCTCGCTCAGCAAAATGCATCAGGAGGGAAGCACATGATGGATTAGCCTTGCACTGGCCAACAGTTCCAACGCAGCACCACAGTCTTCTTGCGAGAAGGGGTAATAAAACACATGTATTGTCCCGGAACAGTTCTCTGGGCGAGCCGAGGCCGAGAATCCTTCCCTTAAGATAAAGACCACAACGCAGACAGAATGTTGTGCTACCTAGCGCTCGAGAGAAATTGCATAGCCCAGGCGTGTTTCGGCAGAAGCAGCAGCCTGCAGCATTTGGCTGCCGGCACCGCGCTCTCTGCGCGAGAAGTAGACGACGGGTCGTCTCCAGCAAAACGAAAGCGCGACCTGCTACGACGAGCGTAAGAACGAAGGCAGAGCACGGAGCTGCTGTGGGCATCGCACAGGCTGCAAGAGGAAGCGTGCCTGCCACTCGCTTGTTTTCGGATTCAAATTAGCAGTCGGAAACTTGCAGCTACTTGTGCGGCTACCTATTTCTCTTCCAGCTTTGCCCAGGAGAGAACTGTGCCGGGGTTTATGCTTCGAGATGCAGACATTACAGTGGTAGATGCGACGGAGAATGGAAATAGAGAGTGCAGCGGACAGTTTCTGGTGCTTCACGTGAGGCAAGGGGAAAGGGCAGCCCAGCCAGCAGTGGCTTTTCTTTCTGGAGCCTTTTTCTTTGGGAGCAGCTGCTGCAAGTGGGCAACGGAGCTGCGAGAGTGCATAATGTGACGGCACGTCTATCTGAGAAGGAAGCTGCCGAGGCGCAGTGTGTTGTGCTCAGTTTCAAGGCTACTTGGAAGAGGGGGGTACTTGAAGAACGCCTTCTAGCTGGACGCGTCCTTCTGGGGGTGCTCCAGCTGCATGGACTCTGCAGCATTGAAGGTGTAAGAACCTGCTTCTGACCACGTAGTGTCCAGGAGTGCAACACAGCACCTTCCTTTGTGAAGCAGCCAGAGCATTCTCAGCTGAATCTGCTTGTGAAGCAGCTCTTGGCTGGACATGTGAAATTCGCTCCACTATGTACATGCAGCCGGTGCCCAGCTGCTTCGTTCTTCGCCTTCTGTGATCTGGACAGAACTGAAGCCCAGCGATGACTTTTAGCCGTGCCGCTCTTCAGCGTGTGTACTGCACGCATCCACAGTGTGATGTGCAAGCATTTTCCTCAGCTCTCGCTCAGCGCAATGCATCAGGAGAGAAACACTTGCTGGTGTAGCTTTTCGCTGGCCAAGACTTTCAACACAGCAGCACACTCTGGGCGACGAGGAAGACAAAAGAAGAACACCTTTTCGCCCTGCCACGTTCTTCTGGGCGAGACGCCTAGCCGCGTCTTCTCTCCCTGCAAGGCTCTAATGTGCGCGGTGCTACTTGGAAGTGAGAAGGCAGGTGCAGAGCGCCCGGCCATCTGCCGGCGCTGTGCAGCCTGTAAAGGAAAGAGGACTGCCACTGGAATGTGGTGCAAATACAGGTTTCCACGCGTCCGGGGGCATGCTCTGGGTAAGCCCGTTGAACTAAAGCTGTTCTCTGTGCCAGACGTAGCCGAGAATCTTTACATTTAGAGCGAATGTGCTGCTGTATGTCGCTGAGAGGGAAAGTGCATAGCCCAGGCGTGTGTCGGCAGAAGCAGTCGGCTGGAGCATTTGGCTGCCGGCACCGTGCTCTCTGTGCCACAAGTAGACGACGCTTCGACTCCGGCAGAATGAAAGCGCGACATGGCTACTAAAGAGGCCGAACGAAGGCGCCGAGCACCGGGCTCGTGTCCGCAGCGTCCAAACTGAGAAAGGAGCGTGGCTGGCGCTCGCCTGCCTGCCGACTTCACGTTAGCATTGAGAAGGAGGAAGTTCAAGGGCAGCTACTTGTGCTACTACTTCTCCCTCTTCCAAGCATCCCTGGGAACACTGGCGCTTACCTTTGGGCTCCGAGATGCAGAAAACACAGCGGTCGATGCCAAGGAGAGGGGAAGTAGAGAGTGCAGCGGGGAGTTGAAGTGGCTTTACGTGAGGCAAGGGGAAGGTGCAGCCCAGCATTGGCTTTTCCTCCTAGTTCTTTTCTTCAGGAGAGCAGCTAGCAAGCGAGCTGCGAGAGCCAACAATGGGATGGCACGTCTTGTCAGAGAAGCCACGGTCTACAGTGCTGTAGAGTGCTGTGCACAGTTTGAATGCTGCTGTAAGTACACGGTACTTTTGGAACGGCTTCTCTCCTGCCTCTCCCGTCTCTGTGAGCTCTAGCTGCTTGAACTTGGCCACACTGAAGGTGTGTGCACGTGATTGCGCTGCGACTATCAAGTCTTCCAGAGACGAGGGATAGTCAACAAATGCTTTCTCACCTGGCCCATCTCTCAGTCCCAACTGTGGCTGGAAACGCTGCTGTGCTGCAAGGGTGGACTTAGCCACTCTGAGAGAATGTGATGACGCTCTGTAGATAGTTGCGAAGGAAAATGCTGGTCACTGCAATGTTTCGCCTAGTTTACAGACTTTAGAGGGACTCTGAAGGCCAACGCCTTCTTCTAGCACTTGTTCTCTGCGTGCAGCTGCTGCATGTTCGGAAGGGCTTTGGGATCGGCGAGAGGTGGAGGGTAGGATGGTAGCTAGAGCTTGAAGGAAAGTGCGTCTCTCCAGGACCTTTGATGCAGTTCAGTGGGTGCGAGTTGCATGTTGAGCATGTTCATGATGGCACAGAAAAGGTTCTGAAAGAAAGAGGCCGTGCTGGAGCTGCCTTGACTTTTGCCGCTTAGTAACTGCACAGCCAACAATGAAAAGATTCCTCTTGCTTCCCCGCTACGCGCAGGATCACATTCTTTTGTGTCTCCAAGAGGCAGGATGCACAGCGGAGCTCTTCCAGCAACTGCTCGCACACGACTTGGGGCGGCGCCAGCGAAGCGCTTGGCTTTTTCCCCGGCACTGTCAGCGCTCCTCGAAACAAGCACACGATGGCGCTGACGACTTGCAAAAGAAGGCCAAGCGCCTGGCGCTGCTCGAAACCACCCCAAGGGCAGAGGCAAGTTGCAAACGTCCCTGCACTCAAATCAACAGCACCTCAGGACAAAAAGATTTCCCTCATCTTCCCCTTCCAAGAGCGGACTCTTCTTTATACCGCACTCCAAGAGGCAGACAAACCTCTTTGGCCCAAACCAATCTTTGCCCTCTCGCAGATTCTGCCCACCAACTTGAAACCATCTGGCAAAAACAGAGCTCAAAACAGTGCGGGCTGAGGAAGATCTTGCTGCCTGCAACTTCAACTGCACCCCTCAAACTAGCAGCACACACGCTGTTCTCAGCACTTTCCTTCTCAGCTCTAGGTACCATCCTAAGCCTTCCCTCTCCCAGAGTCAGCATCCAAAGACAACGGCACCACGGACTGCTCACACACTAAAGGCACCAGGACAAAAGGCTCACAAGCTTGGCCTTTGCATTCCCACGGACAGCTCAACAGCTCTAAGCCAGAGAGAGCTCTGCCTCTTGGGAAAAGCCTTTAAAATCTCTAAGAGCACCTGATGTACACATCCAAACCTGCTTTCCTTGCCAAAGAGAGCAACTACAAGCCCATCTCCAAAGAAACGGCATCCCCTCCTCCAAAATACAACACATCCATCCACTGATCCACCTCCAGTATAGAATAGATCCAACAATTGCCCCTACACTCCCAGGGGCCAGAAGAGAAATGTCTTGCTGGACTATTCCTCCCCATGCTACCTTAACATCTGCTCCAGCAACACTGGCACTATGTCCTTGCCTTGGCAAGGAAAGGCACTCCGAGTCTCTTGGCCTTGCCTTGCCTTCAGTACCTTGTCTAGTTCTTCTTAAGCTACCCTTGCTCTGCTTCCTTTGCCTCTGCTGCCTTGCCTTGCACTACCTACAACTTGCTGGCTTTGCTTTGCCCTGCCTACCACTCTTGCCCTCGCCTTCCATGCAGGCAAGGCGCTGCAAAGCAAGTGCAGGCAATTGTGGGCAAGTCAAGGGAGAGGTAAGCAAGGCCAGAGCAGTGAGGGCAAAGCAAATGGAGTGGTAGGCAAGAGAAGGCCCAGACGTTAGAGGCAAGGCTGGCCGTAGGAAGGGAAGTCCACTGATGGGTAGGCCAGGCAGAAACAAGAAGGGCTCGGCAATCCAAGGCCCTGGAGGAAAGCAGTAGGCAGGTCAAGGGCGGGGCATGGACGTGCAAAGGAATGCAAGGCTCCAGAGAGCTAGCAGGGCAAGGCAAGGAAACTGTTGTGTTGCCAAGGCAAGGCCAGGCAAGGCAGGTGAGAAGTACATTCGAGGACTGCTGGTACACAAAAGCGGCCAGGACCAAGTGCTCTGTGTGGCCTTGCTTGGCGAGGCGAGGCAGGGCAATGAGGGTCCTAGAAGGAAAAGGAAAGGTGAGGCCAGAGCTAGACGAATGTGAAAGGAAGTCAGGTGGGGGATGGGTGAGCAAGTCAATGCAAGGCAGGGGAGAAAAGGCAGGTTGAGGGAAGGCTACAGAGAGGGCAGCAAGGAAATGCAAGGCATGGGGAAGCACGTGAGGAGTGAGTGCTGCCAGCCGGCCGGGATGGCAGGGGCGGGGCAACTGCAAGTAGCATGGCGGGGAGGTGAAGGGGGGTGTTAGTGTGCGGGAGGTGTGTGTGTGTGTGTGCAGCAGAGTGCAGGGTAAGTGCAGGTGTGCGTGTGTGCATAGGGGGGTTTTGTGCCAGGTGCTGTGCCGGGGGGAGCCGTCCTACTGCCAAGAAGGTGTGGGAGTGAAAGGAGTAACATAGATGTGTCTTTACAAAGAGACCGTGTGAATCTGTCCTTAGACAAGGCTAGGAATTTACTGGTAGGGGCGTAACAGAAGAAAGTCTTAGTTCTAGAAACTGTTACTAATCGACAGAGACTGTTGCTCAGCCAAGGCCGTGTTAAATTCCTGAACCTAGAGCAAGGCAGCAAAGACTTAACAGCATTCGGAATAGTTTCGTTTTCTTCCTTTTCCATACCAAGAGGGGGGTGCATATTAGAGGGGAGCCTAGAGTAGGCAGTTCCGGAAGTCTGTAATTCCCGAGTACCTCCGAGGGTGCTGTTGCCAGGAACTTTGCATCAAAAGGGGGCTGCGTCCCGCAATCAGTTGAGAGACTCCATGGCAAAAGCCCCATGGCCTCTCCCTGTAGTTGAAGAATGTTACAGGCCTCCTCTGTCTCCTTTTTGGTGGATGAAGAAAGTCAGAAAGCAACACTTCTGCCAGAACTCTCCAAGATGCCCCCTTTGCTCCCAGTGACTCCATCACTGGCTGGGAAGCTGTCTTTTCTCCCAGAGGAGTTTGAGATACAGTTAAAAGCCGTGTGGCAGAGAAAAAAGGCAATAATTGGTTTACAAGGGATGGCAAACAAGAGATACCAGAAGCTTTGGCCCTACCAATATTAAAAGAACTCCGTGAAGAGAGTCCTTGCACCTCCTGAGGATTGGCAGAAGCCTTCCTCATGCTGGATGTTGCTGGGGGTCTTTTTAGACTGGCAAAACGAGCTGTTGAAGGTTGCTTGATCTGTGCTAAAGCAAACAGCCAAGTTACAAAGGAACTTGCCAGGGGAGGGAGGCCTTGGGCTGCAGGTCCCTTCCAAAGATGCCAGGTGGATTTTCCTGAGATGCCCCAAGTGGGAAGGCTTCATCTCTTCTGGTAATGGTATGTCAGCTAGCAAGGTGGCCAGAAGCATTTCCAACTGCTTCAGCAACGACAGCATCAGGTATTAAGGCATTTTTGGAACAAATCTTTCCAAGATACAGCATTGTAGAAGCAATAGACTCAGACAGGGGAACTCATTTTACAGGAAAGATCCTTCAAGGGGTTTTGGCTTCTTTAGGAACACAATGGAACCTCCATAGGCCCTGGCACCCCCAGAGCTCGGCTCGGGTAGAAAACAATGAATAGAGAAATAAACACCTTTTGAAGCTGCTAATAGAAACCAAGATGCCATGGCTAGGGCTTTGGACATTGGCTTTGGCGAGAATGAGAGCCCGACCCAGAAGAGAGATTCCGTTCTCCCCCTTTCCGTCGTTGTTATGAATTACCCGGGTAAGTCTCAACCTAGTGGGGGAGTAGAGGTAAGTGATGTATATTTAAAACCATCTGTGGCCAGGATACTGCTTCTTGTGAAACCCCTTCAACAGGAAGCTCAGCTGGCACAAGCCCCACCTTTGGACTTTGCTGCTTGTAACATCCAACCAGGAGATTGAGTCCTAGTTAAGGAGTAGAAAGAAGCGCCAGTGGTTCTGAAATGGCGTGGCCCATTCCAAGTGTCACTGACGACAGAAACAGCCATGAAGACAGCTGGACACAGGTGGACCCGTCACTCTCGGGTCAAGGTCTCTGAAGCCTCAGAGATTTGCACATCTCAGCTGGAGGAGAAGGCTGGGAGGCTGTGACTGACACTCTGCAGGAGTGGGCCGGAGCAGTAGCCAGTGCTTCGACATCAGAGGAAGCCCTGCGTGCCTACCCACAGACCACCTGCTGAAATAGTCTCTATGGGTATCCCTCCTCTAGAATCTCCACTCACTGGGGCGCTAATACTTGCAGCCATTGTTTCACGTTAAGGAGTTTCTGTGTCTTCAATTGCCACAGGTGGTGCAGAAGACAACGGGAAAATTAGACTAGCTAATTAGATCACACTATTAAAACATTTTCCTTAATAACTCTACTTTTATATGGTCAGCTAAGTTTAGGCCAGGAGTGGGAGAATCAATTTGCAGCCTTAGCAGAAGAAGTAGCAAAAGTTTTTCACCTTAGCAATTGCTGGCTCTGTGGAGGGCCAGGAGGATCTGAAGAGTGCCTACGGTTGGCTAGCCCAGCTGAACCTAAGTGGTGGCTCAACACCTGACATCAGGTCCATACTAGGACGGGATTTTGGGGCCAAAGAAGGAAGTCCATGGCTATAGGAGAAGGTTTCACGAAGGATGTCTGGACTTCAGGTGGCTCTCTTGAAAGCTGTTTATTGCATAGGCGAAGTTCCAGCATTTCAGGGAGTGGCCATCCAGAGCCAGCCCTACAGCTGCCAGCTCCAGCTGTAGGCATACCTGAAGCCGCTTGCTGTTCAAGTTACAGAGCATTCTATACTTTTCTTTGCGGAGTATCTTAGCACGTAACAACCAATAAGCACCATACACAATACCTTGACATTGGCCTATAGCCTATCATAGCTACTACCATCACCATATTATAGTCATTATTATCCAATCACAAGAGTAAGTTACAATTTAAGCTTCCAGTGGAAAATTCTTAGACCTTTCTTCTTCTTGCTACATCAACATTTCTTGTTTGCCTGCCATATCTTTCTTTTTGCTAAAGACACCTTTTCTATTCACTTATGCTCTTCTTGAGACTTACTTACTTGGTGAAAAACATGTCTTTGTTTGTAATCACATACCTTTGTCCTGCTCCTAAAAATCTCCTTCCAACTCATCTCCAACCTTTGCCTTCTCAGTTACTCAGCGATCACTGTTTCAGCAAAACATCTTTTCTTCTATATCAAAACTTGCTTTCATTTCTACCTCATCCCCAGCTTCTACATTCTCAGACCTTGCTGCCAAGCCTACATACCTGTGAAACTTTCTTACCAAACTTTCATCCTCCCCAACACATGGCCACTTCATTCTTCTCCAACAGGCACTTATTGCCTAAACAGGACAGGGCGGGTCTATGTAGGAAAAGGCGTTTGTCAATTGACTTTCCCTCTGGCTTTAAACAATTGGGTTTGGACCCACAATTGCCCTCCTTACAATTGTTCCAAATATCAAGACAATTGCAATCAAAGAGCTGTTCAGCTCACTAATGGTAGCTGCGTAAGGTGTTCTTACCAAAAACATTTGGAAGCCTGTAAAGCAATGGGGAGGGACAAGGGGTTTTTTTGACCACCTATTTTTAAGCTGTCCCCACAAAAATCCCACAAGTAGAAGACATGTTGTTTGTGATTATCAGTGGGAATGGCAACAGCGGATTGGAACTCAAAGCCTTTTAGTGAGTTCTGCTCCAAATCCAAGCAAGCAACTTGCAGATGTAAATGTAGATGGGAACCCTGTGTGGGAGCTTGGAAATGCAAATGCTGTGACCCTTAGGGTGGGGCAGCTATTGTTGGAGGACCGTTAGGCCCGGGAATCCTGCTGTATTTTGACCCACCAATTGATGACCAAGGGTAGGAAGGCCCCTTTGCTAATGGAACACGGGCTTTGAAAGAACATGATTGGATTTGTGGCCAACATGCTTAGCTCAGGTTACCTCCAAACTGGTCAGGGATATGGTGTATATCTTAGACCATTGTTCTTTTTGCTACTACAAATTCAGGGAAATCGCTTAGGAATCAAAAGCTGTGATGATTTAATTCGAGAAAAGCAGTCAGCTGATGCAGCCTTGGCTGCAGGGAGCACTCCAAAAGGGGGAAAAGATGAATGGCCACCAGAAGAAGTTACGCAACATGATGGACCAGCCACTTGGAAACCTAAGGAATTAATCCCAGATGCCTGGCAACCCATTTATCATTTGAATGAGATAATTAGGGTACAAGCTGTCTCAGAAATAATTACCAACCAGCCAGCCACAGCTCTTGACCGTCTTGCTGAGCAACCCACTTCAATGAGGAAAGCGGTATTTCAACATTGGATGGTATTAGATTATCTGTTAGCAGAAGAAGGAGGAGTTTGTGGGAAATTAAATGACTCAAGCTGCTGTTTGCAAGCAGATGACAGTGGAAAATGGTCAAACAAATAACAGAGGAAATAACCTCAGCTCATGGACCTGTCCAAGTGTTGAAAGGATGGTAATGGGACATGTTTTCCTGGCTAACTGGCCAGCTATGGGCTAAATTGTTACAGCAGGGATTACTGTAACACGCCTATATCAAGCCAGGAATCCCGTGGAAAAGAAGTAGATATGGACAGATTGGTGGTAGATGTTTCAGAGGTCTTTATTTCTCCAGCCGCATGGCCAGGGCTCTGCTCAGGAACTCCCCCAGTCACGGGACCCGAGGGTCCTTGGCCACACCGGGGAACACAAACCAACCAAGGGGGAATGAAGCTGACCAGGGGCAGGGAAACCCCGTGTCTCCCCCCCAGGGCCCATCGCCCAGGGCTCCATGGCAGGGGGGGAGACCCCAACACTAAATGAATGCCATTTCTCCTCTTCTATGCTATAGCAACTCTAATCTTTTGACCATACGTGACACCATGCTGGGTGCAGCTCTTTCAGCAGGTAGCAGCCATGCCTACTTGATCCAGAAATGACTACAAAAGGACAGAAAAGGATGTCACTGCAAATAATAGCAAAAGCCCAGAAGACTCAAGAAGAAAAAATTAAATCAATGGTAATTAAGGTTTGTAAAGACAAATACAGATTAAATAAAGAAAGGAGGGATTAAAAGGAATGAGATGGATGAGTCTTTACAAACAGACCGTGTGAATTGGCCTGTAGACAAGGCTAGGAACGTATGGGGCGTGAAGTAACAGAAGAAACGATTAGTTCTCTAGAACTGTTACTAATCATCAGAGACTGTAGATTAATCAAGGCCGTGTTAAATTCCTGAACCTAGAGCAAGGCAACAAAGACTTAATAGAATTAGGAATGGTTTCTTTTTCTTTCTTTTCGATGCCAAAAGGGGGGTGCATATTAGAGGAGGGCATAGAGTAGGCAGTTCCGGAAGTCTGTATCCCCCTAATACCTCAGCCAGTGGAGAAAAGGAAGAGGGCGTTGTGGCCGGGAACTTGGCATAAAAAAGGGGCTGCATCCCGCAACCGTTTGACAGACCCCATGGGAAAAGCCCCAGGGACTCTCCCTGTAGTCGAAGAATGTTGCAGGACTCCTCTGTCTCCTTTTCGGACATCAACCTCAGGCATGGTGGATTAATTTTCCCTAACGGCAGCGACCTGCTGCGTGGCCTCCGTGCTCCTCCCCAGCCCCCCGGGAGGTGTCAAATAGTTGCCGGCGGCTCCCACCGCGCGTTACAGACGGCTGCGCGGCGCCGGGGCTGCTCGCAGTGCTCCCCTGCCCTGCCAGGGCTGCCTGAGGTCTGCGGAGCCACCTCGCCACCGGCGCGGCCAGGGCCGGGGCCCTTCTCGACAGCAGCCGAGGGGCTGCGGAGCGGGCGGCTGCGGGACGATCAGCTCTTTTATGCCGCGCGGTGCTGCCGCCTCCATCTAGCTCCCCATCGCGCCGCCGGCCGACCCCGCCTGGCGCGTTCACGCTCGGCCGCGCTCGCCGCCCGCCCAGCCTCGCCGGAAGCTCTCCCGCGCGGGCCGTGCCCCGGCTCCGCCTGCGGCTCGGCAGGGCCCGGCCGCACGCGTGCTGCGTGGCTCGGAGCACCCGCGTTGCGCCGCAGGCGACGGGGAAGGCGGGGCGGGCCGGCGCCATGGTGGTAGCGCGAGGAGAGGAGCGCCCGGGCGGGGCGGCGAGTGGCGCGGCGGTGAGCGCTTCTGCTTGCTGTCGCTCGGCTGCCGCCCACGGCAGGTGCCGTGTGACCCCGCGGAGCGGCGGGGCCGGCCGGGCGGTGCGCGGCGAGGCTTTCGGCCAGCGGCGGCCGCAGCGACAGTCTGCCGGCACTGCCCGTGCCGGCGGAGAGAGCGGGGATCCGAGGCCGGCCTTCCTAGGGTAACGAGGGGCGACCGCCTTTGCCGCGCTGCCCTCCGTGCAGCACGTGGCCGATTCCGGCGAAGCCGGGGTCTCCGCAGCGGCGCGGGCGGGAGGGAGTGGGGAGCGCGCTCGGTGCTCTGCCGGCCGCTCCCGCCCAGCGCTGCGCTCCGCCGAGGCGTTTTCCTGCCTATCCTGGGAAGGACATAAGGGACCCCGGAGTCGGAGCTTAGCTGTCAGGGGGAACAACTTCCCTCCATTGGCGACCTCCTTTTCCCTCTGATTCAGCTACCTTGTGGTAGGTGCGATGGTGCTGAAGAAGGGTGGCGGCTTGGCACAGTTGCTGGCATAGGTGGTGCGAGAGCTCCACGCAAGCAGCTTGGAGTGGCATGTGCGAGGGTAGGAAGGTACGGCACCCACAGCTGAAGGTAAAAAAAGTCAGGGCATGTCATCAGCCGCAATCGTGCTAAGTTGTTCATCTTTGCAAACTGCTTGCCGAGTTGTTCCTTTTCTTAGGTAATGGGGGTTTGTATCAACCAGAACTGCATATGGTCAGTATTTGCAGAGAAGGTTATTTGGACTGTTGTTGAGGTGAGTGTAGCAGTTTCTATGGCATTCTGCAAAAAAGTGACAGGTCTCTCTGCGTTCCCCAATTCTTAACAAAAATGAAGTTAACAAAGCCCTGAAAAGAGGTTTTACAAAACTTCAGGGATTTTTTCCTACGAGTACTGTGGAGACAGCCATAGTCACCTTGTCTTTCCAAAAGTGAAGGTTACATCTTTTTGTCCAAGAGCATCAAGTGCTTTTGATCAGCGTTTGTGTGCATGCATTAGCCTTGTTCTTGTTCTTCCTTGGAGAACTTTTACAATCCTCAGATGATCTGTGTAGGCTGCAGACTGCAGTGGTGAACTTGAAGGCTTCCAGCAGAAGGGAGATGCTGTCCACGTTTTGGATTTTCCTTAGTCTGAACTGATGATCTGTCATTTGCATGTTTGTTTAGCTGTGCTTAGAATAATGAGCAGAAACATTGATAAGTTGGTGTCTAGAATAAAGACAATTACCAATTTCCTCCCTTTGTGGGAGCCCATCCAAAAGTCACGCAAGAAGAAACTTAGAGGTCACTAACGTAATTAGAATTGTTAAAACTCAGAAAGGCATAAAGGCCAGAGTGAGGAAGATGAGTTACTTCATCTTCCTTAGGACCACTGACCCAATTCAAGACCACCGACTCCATTCAGATCACACGGTACGCATGCTTAATGACATGTAAGCTCATTTCCATACAAAGCGGAGAATGGGAGGTGTCAACACCATGAATACGCATTTTGTATTTTGGATATTCATAATACGTGGAAATAAAAGGTATCATGTTTGCTTGTATCAGGGCCTGCGACTTAGGGAGCTATCCCACACAAAAATAAAACATACACTTTCTAACTCTAAACTGTTAAGAGTTTTTGTCCATCTCAGTTGGATATCGATATTAGATCGATATTCATATTTTGGTAAATCATAGTTAGCATAGGAGAAAGGCATGCTTGGTATGTACCTGGGATAGTTAGGGCTAGCTTTTAGTTCTGCAATGTTATTACGAAACATAGATACGGTCTTGGCCAGTTGCCCCTCGTTTCGAAAAAGGGCTATAAAGGGACTTTCTGAAATAACTGAGATGAGATCTCCCCACGGAAAGAAGACAAATCTATTGGCAGCAGAGCACGAGGACTTCGTCTCATCTGTTGGTAGCCACTGCCCCCCCTTTCTTCCTCTCTACTCTTTTACTTTGTTTTTCTTTGTCTCTCTCTCTCTCCTTCTCTCCTCTATCACATTACCATGTTGTGGGTACTTAACAAAGGTGAAAAGGTGATTAAAACTGAAATCCCTTGTGTCCTTTTGCACTCGGAGATCTGTAAACAAACCATCACGACCCTCACTTCTATTAGCAGATCGTGACATTAAACTGGCATCACGGACAGGATTTCTGACAGACAGAAGGGGTTGCAAGGTTGTGTGTAGTCTCTAATAGGGGAAGGACGTTTCACTGCAGCCGCACCTAGCCCGACACCCCGCAAAGGCTGAGCGGTGTCTAGAAAGCAAGGGGGACGACTCGAATTTCCCGCAAACTGCACACACCTAGGTGAAAAGCACCCCATACTCAACTGAGGGCTCTGTCTTCAGATTTTTCACAAAAAGATCTCTGGTGGGCGTGTGTGAATTTGGACTGCTTGGTGTAGTGAAGAGACAACCGTAAGTAACTTAAGGAGTACCTCCCAGGCAGATTTTGGTCTCTTCACCCACCCAGGGAAGCGAAGGGCGACACGGCGAAGCTGTTTGTGTGGCAATGTGTAATTAGGTTTTGCCTCCCTGTAGTGGTTTTGATCCCTTTATAAAATGACTGAAAACCCTAGTGCAAATCATAAAGCTGCATTTTATGCTCTGCTAGCAAAACATAATGCCCGGCCCTCTCCGGGAGGGGAAGAATGGGCTCAAAATAACTGGTTTAATTTGGAGAGTGTGACTGATAGAAGATGTTCATTCCAACATGAGACAAAGTTTAAATTTGGCCAAAATAAAACCATAATCTGCTCCTAAATCTGTTTCAGGAGCATGCCTTACAGCAGCTATAGATCACTGCTTTAAGCGATGTAGTGAAGAGAAAGCAATCACAGATTCCCTTCAAAACCTAGTGGAAATTTTACAGGAACAATCAGATGAAGAAAGGAATGAAAATCATTTGCTGCGGGCTGCTTTGAGGGAGGAATATTTTAAGAATTCAAAGAATGCTGACTCACCAAAAGAGAAAGAGGAAAAGAAAACTCCTCACATTAACCAAATATACCCCCAGGAAGAACTAGTGCTAGTGAAAAATTGTGGGGAAAACTGCTGCCCTCCTATGGGACCTCTAATTAAAACAGAATATAATTATATCAATGATGAAGATTTTGAACCGCATATCACCACTAAACAAATACCATACACTGCTCCTGAGTTGGCGAAGTTAAAAAAGGAGTACGGGCGGCTTCCCCACGAAGCTGAGATGGAATATGTCTTCCAAGTGTCTCTCACCAGAGGAGACCAAATTCAATTCACTGAACAGGAGGCCAGTGGATACTGGGGACATGGAGTTCTCTTAACAACAGGAGACAAACGTAACACATGGTCGCTGACTCAGCGCGCAGCTTTCTGGGCCGGGGGACTCAATCCTTTAGAAAGGGGAGACCCTTTCGCTACAGTTGGTACCCCTGATCAACTTCTAGAAAGCGTCCACAAAGCCGCCTGTCTGCAAATGATCCATGAAAGGAAATTAACTCCTGGATATGAATCCCCCACGCAATTACCTGTGAAACCTGAACTGATGACCCCTTTAATTCGAGGCCTTCCAGAATCACTCCAATCTACAGCAGCTGTCCTTCAAAAAACCATAGCTGCTGCAGGTCCTGTAGAGAGGTCGGACAGATTCCTTGGAAACCCGAGCGACCAAACTGCATCTACCGATCCTGGGTTTACTCCATATTCAACCCCCTCTCAGCCGCCAGGTTCACAATCAAATTCACCTGCTGGTGATTGCAAAGTTTGGACATGGAGTGAGGTTGAAGAAGATCTGATTAATTACAGTAGGAAATATGGACCGATAAAAATCCCAGAGGAAAAATCAGAAAAAACAAAAGGTGTCAGGTACATTAGGGCTCCTCATAGTGAAAAACCAAAGAATGTAACCAGAGATCCCTAACCGTCAGCATTGGTGCTTATTAGGTATCAAAAAGGGGGTCCCCAGAAATGCGATGGATGGCTTAGCCCTTGATCAGTTGAGTAAGGTAGTGTCTAACTGGCACTGCCAAAAGCCCCTTCTACCGAATCCGTCACTTCAACCCAGTGCACCCCTCCTCCCTCAGAATCTGGGCAGTGAGTCAAAGCCACTTCTCCCTCAAAGTCCGGCCAATGAGCCAGAACAGATTCTTCCTCAAAACCAGGGAAACTAGACCCTCTGTTTCTTGTCAGTGGGCAAAGAAACGGAGCATAGGTATACCTGAGAATGCTCACTAAAAATAAAACAGGAGATATAACGATCACAGCTATTACAAGTCCTAAACGGGCACCTGTAACTTTTCTGATTGACACTGGGGCACAAATTTCTGCGCTGACAAAGAAAGATGCCCAGAGGTGTGGAATTGTTCCAACAAAGAACCGATATTGTGTTTTAAGTGCCTTGGGCACTTAAACAGAATCTATGAATGGGGCCTTAGTCAAGCTCCCTTTGCCTGGAGAGGAAAACCAACTCTCCATCCATGGGGTGATTGGAGATATTCCAACCAATTTATTAGGGCTGAATGCCCTTGCTAGGAGGCAGTGGGAGGACTCAGAGGGTCTTCTGTGGTCTTTTGGCACACCACATTTTAACATCAGACTGCTCCAAGCTGCAGCCTCCCTACCATTCAGCAAAGTAACTAATGTAAAACAATACCTCCTTCCCCTGGGTGCCAAAGAGGGTATCAAGCCAGTGATACAGGAGCTACGACAACAAGGAGTAATACTTAATACCCATTCTCCTTTCAATTCTCCGGTGTGGCCAGTGCAAAATCCTAATGGGAAGTGGAGGCTGACAATAGATTTTCGTAGGCTAAATGCTAACACAGACCCTCTTACAGCAGCAGTCCCAAATCTAGCAGAATTCATAACATTGATTCAAGAAAAGGCTCATTCAATCATGCCACCTGTAGATGTCAAAGACATGTTTTTTACGACACCTTTACAGCCAGAAGATATGGACCGTTTTGCTTTCGCATGGCAAGGACAGCAACGCACTTTCACTAGGCTTCCCCAAGGGTACAAACATTCTCCTACCCTGGCTCATCACGCTTTAGCCCAAGAGTTCGACAAAGTACCCAAAGCGGACAATCTAGCTGTTCATCAACACACTGATGAGACCCTTGTGGGAGGAGATGAAATAGAAGAAGTGAGAGATACCCAGCAGAAAATAACCTCCCACTTAGAAAGCCTTGATTTGCAAATTCCCTCAGAAAAAACCCAAACCCCTTCACATGAAGTGAAATTGTTGGGAATTTGGTGGAAAGGAGGTATGACACGTATCCCACCTGATACCCTAACCTCTTCAGATCAGATTAAAATGCCTGAATCCAAAAAAGATCTCCAACATGCTTTAGGATTATTAGTGCTCCGGAGAAAACACATCCCAGATTTTCCATAATTGCCAGACCTCTTTACAACTTGTTAAGAAAAGGGACAAAATGGGAATGGAGTGCTTCCCAAGAAGAAGCACGGCAATTGTTGGTTTTTGAAGCAACAGCCTCACCAAGCCCTGGGCCCTATTCATCCCACAGATGCTTTTCAGGTCTCCTCAGGGTTGTCAGTACACATATGGCAGCGGGGTCCTGAGGGTCCGACGAAGCCTCTTGGTTTTTACTCCCGTGGCTTTAAAGATGCTGAAAAAAGGTACACTACCTGGGAGAAAGGATTGTTTGTGGTTAGCTTAGCTCTCCTAGAAGCGGAGAAGATTGCACAACAACGACCAATTGTTTTGAGAGGCCCTTTCAAAGTTATTAAGGCTGTCTCTACTGGCACCACCCCCACGTGACGGGGTGGCCCAGAGGACCTCAGTAAGGAAGTGGTATGCTCAGATTGAACATGATTGTAGCGTCTTCTCAAGAACTGAAGGAGCTGTAAAAAATCTGGCAATCCAAGAAACTGAAAACTTGGGTAGCAGCCAGGACAAACCTGCCTCAGTCATTAGAGTAGCCCCTCCTTTTTCCCCCAAACGGTCAGCAAATTCTTGGCTTACGGATGCTTCTGCCAAGCGAGAAGGAAAGGTGTGGAAACATAAGGCTGTAGCCCTCCACACTTCCTCAGGTGAAGGAATTATCACAGAGGGGGAAGGCAGTGCCCAAGTTGGCAAGCTGATAGCTCTTTGGAGTGTTTTCCAACGTGAGGCACAGAATACTTCTCCTGTCTGTATCTACACCGATTGTTCCTATGCTGTGTTTAAGGGATGGACTGAGTGGCTTCCTTTTTGGCAGCAAAAGGATTGTGAAGTTAACAGAATCCCAGTATGGCAAAAGGAGAAGTAGCAAGAAATTCTAAGTATTGCAAGTCCAGGGAATTTTGCCGTGGAGTGGGTAGCCTCTCACCAGACAGATGGAAATCCAGCAGGAGAGTGGAACACTAGAGCTGACGAATTAGCAAGACTAAGTCCTGTGAAAAAAGATCAAATTACAGAGGACTGGGAGCACTTCTTAGAATGGTTGCATGTAAAAAGACAACGCACAGGTGCAAAAGATTTGTACAAAGAAGCCCTTGCTCGCGGTTGGTCTGTTACCAGAGAAATGTGTAAAACATGCATGTCAGCCTGTGAACAACGTCGCAGACGGCTAGAAAGACACCCTTTGGAAGATGACCCTCTGCATTTAAGAAAGGGTAAAGGCTTACGGGAAGCGTGGCAGGTAGATTATATCGGCCCCTTTAAAAAGTCAGGAAGTAAACACTTTGGGCTGGTAGGAGTAGAGATGATATCTGGGTTAGTCCAGGCCAATGCTTTTAAAAGAGCTACAGGAGATCATACTGTTCAAGCATTGCAGGCATGGTTTGGAACTTTCCCAAAACCACAAGAAATTCAATCTGATCATGGGTCTCACTTTACTGCCAAAGTTGTACAGGACTGGGCAAAAGGTGAAGGGATTAAACGGACTTTTCACACTCCTTACTACCCTCAAGCTAACGGCATTGTAGAAAGGACCAATGGTCTCTTGAAAGGACTTTTGAAACCACAGGAGGGAAATTGGGATGTTCGGCTATGGGAAGCTGTGAAAGGTGTGAATGATAGATGGGGGGTAAACGGGTGTCCCAAAATCACTGTCTTTTTCCCAACAGCTCCAAGCATAATTCTCTCACTGCAGGGACCAAATGATCCTAAGAATCCTGCACACTACCCTGGACAACCTGTTTCGGTAGATCTCCCTACCGTAGGAGAAGTACCACTAGTGCTAAAACGCCCTCTGAATAAATATGCATGGCTAGCCTCTGATGCCCTAGGGAGAGAGCATCGGATACATACACGCTGCATCATTCCATCATTCTAATTTTCTGCCTTTTGGTGGCAGACTCTGTTGTGTTCACTTTTCACAGAAGAACTCCGAGGGACATGAAGAAGAGCACATAAACCATGATAAGACTAGTGATACTTTTCTGCATCCTACCACAACACCAGGGCCAAAAACCAGCTGAGTGGCCATGGTCTGAAGCTACCATTAGGTACACTAGTGCTCTAGGATCCTATCCCAGAGATGGTTGCCCGAACCTAGCCACTGTAGCACTGCACGACTCTGAGGTATACCGTCCAAGTGAATGGGGATGGGACTTGAAGGATTGGACTAGAATCCTAAAAGGAACAGGAGGTGAAAAAATTAAGGTAGGATGCAGAAAAGTAGAAGGATCTCTTTACCAGAAAGCTTCCACCATTGCAATCGCTGGAAATTTTCTAAAACCAGATGGGAAAAGTGATTTGCACCCCAACATTACGGCCAAACTCTGCCCTACAACGGAGTGGGTGTGTGACAAACAAACCCCCTTCATCCTGTGTGGTTGTCAGAAGAATGTCGGTAACTACACCTTAGGCCCCAGTACCAACAATGTGGAAATCACAAAGCTTCGCAGAAACAAACTAACTGACTGCTGGTATAACTTTCCTCTAACCAAACCGACCTATGCAACATGCAGTTGGCAAAATAACCCGGCAGATCAGCCAAGTCTGACAGGTTTAACTTATAAATTCAAAATAAACGCCGCAGCAAAGCCCATACTGAGTGCAGTAATCACATACCACGGTATAAGTACCCCCCTTGTGTTAGATGACAAGAATAAAGTTTTTCCACCCTTTATGGTAACCCGAGGTGACGATGTTACAATACGATGTGGATTAATTGCTGAATTTTTTACCGAACCTGTACACAGTTATAGCATTGGACCTCATGGCCGTGTTTTGTTTGGTGAAATTCAAAATCAAGATTGTTGGCTAAACCTTAATTGCTGTACAATTTCCCCATAAAGTCACGTGTGGTAAAAACAATACAAAATACTGGGGGGAACTCAAAGTCGATGTTGCAATACCTACCACCCAACCACCGGTCATGCTAAGCCCGAGAATTTTTGAAATTGGACCACGTATAATCACAAAAACAGGCCAACAACAACTATTGCTCAATCCGGCATGGTCCCTTAAACAAGTCAAGTTGCTGATGCAAAACAATGTCTCAGAAATTCAGCCAGCTTGTTCACCTTTTCTGCAGACTTCCTTCAAGGGGCAGACAACCGGGTTGCAAAAGCGGAACCCTTCTAAGAAACGGACGCAAAGAGACATAACCGGCGTTGTGGGAACAGGACTGGGAATCTTAAATAGTATTGATTCAGAAGTGCTAATGAATAAATTGGCTGCCACAACTACAGATTTGACTAAAATACAACAAGCCATCAGCGGTTGTTATCAAACATATTACCAAATTGAGAAAAGGTAAATGTGAATGACCACAAATTGATAATTGGCATGCTCCGTGCTACGCAAAACAACATTTCTTTGGCTCTCAGCTGCGTCCAGGCTCAATTGTGGATGCAGTCCGTTGCTGCCTCAATTGTAAGAGAAGGCAAAGAAGGCACTTTTCCTACTGAAATTCGGAACATAATCTGGGACGGTGCCACTGATTTTGAAAGAGAATTCCAATCCTGGTGGAATTTAGTGAATTTTACCTACAATCCCATCACAAACACAGCCACAGCCTTTGTACTAACCATACGTAATGCTTCAGTGCATTTGATAGTCCCTATCATTGCATTAGGGCTGAACCATGATGCAGCTATTCTCTACCCTTTCCAGCACAGAGAATGGGCCCGTCAAACTGGTAAGAAGTGGCAAACTGTTAATTTGGAAACTTGTATTGTCCGAGAACAACAAGGGTTTATCTGTGAAAGCAATGCAATTAGACCTCAAGACATTTGTTTGGACACAGAACAAAATATCTGTCCTTTTGAAATTCATCCTAACAAGATTCCTGAAACACTGCTTGTGTATATAGGCAATGGATGTGCATGCTTAAGAACTGCATGTGATAAGGTATTTCTAGAAAATGTAGTTGTAGATACTAAAACTCATTCAAATTCTTGTGTTTGTAACTTGACTAAAAGCACAGGATGCGATTTCTCTTATTTAGCCCCACTTACTTCTTATTGTATTTTACAGTCCAATTACACAGTGATCCACCAATTATTGCCTACCCCCACTGGGATGAACCTTACTTAGGTAAAGCACTTGTTGCTTCACCAGGATTTCATTGGAATTTTGGAAAAGATCAAGAAAAACAGACAGAAAACCTTGGTAACTGTTCATCACAATGGGAAAGAAACACATTGTTTTCTAGACAGAGGAAAGAAAGATGCTGGACACAGCTGGTGGGATACTCCTTTTGGGTGCTCACCTACTGCTGCAGGTGTCCTGAACAAATTGTGTCATCCCATCCTTGTTCTCTTGATTTTAGTTTTGATTGGGTTTGTTTTATCAGCAATCTTACACATCATGAATTGCAGAATGATGAAACGGTTGACATCTGTAATAGATGTGCACAATTTGGACACTATCCCATCCACTGTGGACACCCCTAAGGTTATTGACACAAGATGAACTACATGAGTATTAAAATAAGATAAGACATGATTAAAAATTACAGGTGTATTTTGATTAAAAATTACTTATTCCTTCTTTTTCCTTTTCTTTCTCTTTTCTTATTTTCTCTACCCTTTTCTGGGATATGCTACCAACATTAACGAGTCCTGAAGACTTCGCAACAACACTACGAAATCGTGCTGATGGAGCTCTCCTGATGACAATCGTGAGTCATGGGGTGGTGTAAGAGACGGTCTGAAGATCCCTCATCTGCCTCACGATCATCGCCAAAGACAGAGGCTAAACACAGGAGTTCCGACCTGCCTAAGGTGGGATGTCTGCCAACTGTTGCCTGCAGGTGTGCCCGCTGGGAACTGGTACGCATTCCTGAGGAAATTTGTGCAGGTCACAGTGGACTGCGCCGTTCTTGCTGCCCAGGCGGGAAGGACTGCGCTGAAGCGGAAAGGAATGACCTGTCCTCTACACCTGTCCTGTACCTGTTTCCCAAAGCAACGGGCCTCATAACAACGGCTGTAGATTTGCCCCACCTCTTGGGGAAAAGGGCGAGATGTGGGGATACAGCTAGAAAGCAGAAGCGAGAGCACTGCTAAACTCATGCCAGAAGTAGACGCGCTAACGCTGCTAGGCCGCAAACCATAGCAGGCAGTATAGTTAGCATAGGAGAAAGGCATGCTTGGTATGTACCTGGGATAGTTAGGGCTAGCTTTTAGTTCTGCAATGTTATTACGAAACACAGATATGGTCTTGGCCAGTTGGCCCTCGTTTCAAAAAAGGCCTATAAAGGGACTTTCTGAAATAACTGAGATGAGATCTCCCCACGGAAAGAAGACAAATCTATTGGCAGCAGAGCACGAGGACTTCGTCTCATCCGTTGGTAGCCATTGCCCCCCCTTTCTTCCTCTCTACTCTTTTACTCTGTTTTTCTTTCTCTCTCTCTCTCTTTCTCTCCTCTATCGCATTACCGTGTTGTGGGTACTTAACAAAGGTGCACTGTTTTGATTAAAACTGAAATCCCTTGTGTCCTTTTGCACTCTGAGATCTGTAAACAAACCATCACGACCCTTACTTGTATTAACGGATCGTGACGCATGTCCAAAAGAAAAAATCACTGGAACAAAAAGAGCAAACTGATCCAAGGTGAACTGATCCACGGTGAAAAACAGAAGCCTACAAAAATCTGGGGGGAAAAAAAAAGGCAACTCACGTGCCCGATTCACAGATGCAACTCCTGCAAAACTTTTGAAGGCAGTCTCACTCCCTCTGCTGAACAATCAACTGGAGGAAATCCCACTCCAAATCTGTGGGAAACAACAAAAGTGGTGCAACAAGCACTTCATAGAATAAAAACTAAAACTCCACCTGAATAAATTAATGCAATTAACATTGCATTAATTTCACCTGGCTTTTTTTTTTTTTTTTTTTTTGAGGAAATCTGTTTCTCTTCTCTTTTCTAAGAATGTCAAACATCCCTGCATTGACGATAAAGAAAGCAGTTTGAGGGCAGAGAAAGTGCAAGCAGCAGAATCACATCTAAATGTGATAACCATTTACTCACGTGGACGCTGTCCCTTTGTGTTAGCCCCAAGGAGTTGTACTTCTTTTTAATAATCGGTCTAGTGGGCCAAATTTTCACTTTTTAAGAACCTACCAACACATGGGATGGAGCTGCATGAAAACCAATGAAATGTAAAGTGTCACCATAATTGCTTGCATTGTCAGTTTGTTAACGTTTGTCATTTAAGAATTTATACATATTTGAAATCATACAAATATGTTCTAACCTTCCCAGTTCTGCCTCAGAAGACTTCAAAATTATTACCATTCAGCTAATTTTTTAAATTTACTATTTAGTGAATTAAAGAATCTTGACAAAACACAAGCAAATGCTAGAGAAGAAATGATTAAATCCCCCTTCCAGGGGACCCCAGGCGCTGACGGCTGCCACCGGCGTGCGCCAGGTCGGGACCGGCAGGCAGGGCTGCACCCCGCGTCTGCCACAACACCTGCAGCTTCTGCAGCCTGAAACACAGCTGGCTCAGGGGTTTCAATCAAGAGCCAAAAGATCTTGCTGGTCAATTTGGGGCAGAGAAAGGTCATCACTTCTAGCATGGCATAAGCCTGCCACTACATTTCTGTCAAGGACAATCACCTTGTTGCAGTGAAACTCCTGGGTAAAATACTGAAGCGCTTTCAGATTCATATTATCCGACATTTCGGTGACCTTCTTTTATACCTGCATTGCTTCATACTGCTGGTTGTGGGCACAAGTTCTTTGTACACTATCCTGGAAATTAAAAAGATCAGAAACAACACCCACCCCTCCCCCACCACCACCCCTTCCCCAGCCACAACCCTAACAAAACCAACCTCCAGAATGTTCAGGAGTTCAAATGAGAACAAGCATAGATGGGGCATAAAAAGATGGATCCTCCTTAGACATTTGTGCATGCAGTGCCCTGCAATCCACTAAGTTCTACTTCTCGTACACCAAATACCTGTCTTCGGAACTCCTTGTTCTCCATTCAAACCCTTCTGGGAGGGTAATCGAGGAGATACTCTTACATATTTTGAGCACATCTTGCACTAGGCAATTAAATCCAGTGCGCAGCATTACCTGACGAACTGAGGCGGTGACAAGGTCAATTAAGACCTGTTCATATCTTCATTTGGAGCTCTTCCAACTGCTTGAAAAGTGAAGCCTTGGACATTGAAGGTTCAGACTAAGGAAAATCCAAAACATGGACAGCATCTCCCTTCTGCTGGAAGCCTTCAAGTTCACCACTGCAGTCTGCAGCCTACACAGATCATCTGAGGATTGTAAAAGTTCTCCAAGGAAGAACAAGAACAAGGCTAATGCATGCACACAAACGCTGATCAAAAGCACTTGATGCTCTTGGACAAAAAGATGTAACCTTCACTTTTGGAAAGACAAGGTGACTATGGCTGTCTCCACAGTACTCGTAGGAAAAAATCCCTGAAGTTTTGTAAAACCTCTTTTCAGGGCTTTGTTAACTTCATTTTTGTTAAGAATTGGGGAACGCAGAGAGACCTGTCACTTTTTTTGCAGAATGCCATAGAAACTGCTACACTCACCTCAACAACAGTCCAAATAACCTTCTCTGCAAATACTGACCATATGCAGTTCTGGTTGATACAAACCCCCATTACCTAAGAAAAGGAACAACTCGGCAAGCAGTTTGCAAAGATGAACAACTTAGCACGATTGCGGCTGATGACATGCCCTGACTTTTTTTACCTTCAGCTGTGGGTGCCGTACCTTCCTACCCTCGCACATGCCACTCCAAGCTGCTTGCGTGGAGCTCTCGCACCACCTATGCCAGCAACTGTGCCAAGCCGCCACCCTTCTTCAGCACCATCGCACCTACCACAAGGTAGCTGAATCAGAGGGAAAAGGAGGTCGCCAATGGAGGGAAGTTGTTCCCCCTGACAGCTAAGCTCCGACTCCGGGGTCCCTTATGTCCTTCCCAGCATAGGCAGGAAAACGCCTCGGCGGAGCGCAGCGCTGGGCGGGAGCGGCCGGCAGAGCACCGAGCGCGCTCCCCACTCCCTCCCGCCCGCGCCGCTGCGGAGACCCCGGCTTCGCCGGAATCGGCCACGTGCTGCACGGAGGGCAGCGCGGCAAAGGCGGTCGCCCCTCGTTACCCTAGGAAGGCCGGCCTCGGATCCCCGCTCTCTCCGCCGGCACGGGCAGTGCCGGCAGACTGTCGCTGCGGCCGCCGCTGGCCGAAAGCCTCGCCGCGCACCGCCCGGCCGGCCCCGCCGCTCCGCGGGGTCACACGGCACCTGCCGTGGGCGGCAGCCGAGCGACAGCAAGCAGAAGCGCTCACCGCCGCGCCACTCGCCGCCCCGCCCGGGCGCTCCTCTCCTCGCGCTACCACCATGGCGCCGGCCCGCCCCGCCTTCCCCGTCGCCTGCGGCGCAACGCGGGTGCTCCGAGCCACGCAGCACGCGTGCGGCCGGGCCCTGCCGAGCCGCAGGCGGAGCCGGGGCACGGCCCGGGCGGGAGAGCTTCCGGCGAGGCTGGGCGGGCGGCGAGCGCGGCCGAGCGTGAACGCGCCAGGCGGGGTCGGCCGGCGGCGCGATGGGGAGCTAGATGGAGGCGGCAGCACCGCGCGGCATAAAAGAGCTGATCGTCCCGCAGCCGCCCGCTCCGCAGCCCCTCGGCTGCTGTCGAGAAGGGCCCCGGCCCTGGCCGCGCCGGTGGCGAGGTGGCTCCGCAGACCTCAGGCAGCCCTGGCAGGGCAGGGGAGCACTGCGAGCAGCCCCGGCGCCGCGCAGCCGTCTGTAACGCGCGGTGGGAGCCGCCGGCAACTATTTGACACCTCCCGGGGGGCTGGGGAGGAGCACGGAGGCCACGCAGCATGTCGCTGCCGTTAGGGAAAATTAATCCACCATGCCTGAGGTTGATGTCCGAAAAGGAGACAGAGGAGTCCTGCAACATTCTTCGACTACAGGGAGAGTCCATGGGGCTTTTCCCATGGGGTCTGTCAAACGGTTGCGGGATGCAGCCCCCTTTTGATGTCAAGTTCCCAGCCACAGCACCCTCTTCCTTTTCCCCACTGGCTGAGGTATTCGGGAGATACAGACTTCCGGAACTGCCTACTCTATGCCCTCCTCTAATATGCACCCCCCTTTTGGCATCGAAAAGGAAGAAAAAAAACCATTTCTAATTCTATTAAGTCTTTGTTGCCTTGCTCTAGGTTCAGGAATTTAACACGGCCTTGATTAATCAACAGTCTCTGATGATTAGTAACAGTTCTAGAGAACTAATACTTTCTTCTGTTACTTCACTCCGCATAAGTTCCTAGCCTTGTCTACAGGCCAATTCACACGGTCTGTTTGTAAAGACTCATCCATCTCATTCCTTTTAATCCCTCCTTTTTTTATTTAATCGGTATTTGTCTTTACAAACCTTAATTACCATTGATTTAATTTTTTCTTCTTGAGTCTTCTGGGCTTTTGCTATTATTTGCAGTGACATCCTCTTCTGTCCTTTTGTAGTCATTTCTGGATCAGGTAGGCATGGCTGCTAGCAGCATCCCCTTGACCACCTGCTGAAAGAGCTGCACCCAGCATGGTGTCACGCATGGTCAAAAGATTAGAGTTGCTATAGCATAGAAGAGGAGAAATGGTATTCATTTAGCCCATAGCTGGCCAGTTAACCATGAAAACATGTCCCATTACCATCTTTTCAACACTTGGACAGGTAGATGAGCTGAGGTTATTTCCTCTGTTATTTGACCACTTTTCCGCTGTCATCTGCTTGCAAACAGCAGCTCGAGTCATTTAATTTCCCACAAACTCCTCCTTCTTCTGCTAACAGATAATCTAATACCATCCAATGTTGAAAATGCCACTTTCCTCATTGAAGTGGGTTGCTCAGCAAGACGGTCAAGAGCTGTGGCTGGCTGGTTGGTAATTATTTCTGAGACAGCTTGTACCCTAATTATCTCATTCAAATGATAAATGGGTTCCCAGGCATCTGGGATTAATTCCTTAGGTTTCCAAGTGGCTGGTCCATCATGTTGCGTAACTTCTTCTGGTGGCCATTCATCTTTTCCCCGTTTTGGGGTGCTCCCTGCAGCCAAGGCTGCATCAGCTGACTGCTTTTCTCGAATTAAATCATCACAGATTTGGATTCCTAAGCGATTTCCCTGAATTTGTAGTAGCAAAAAGAACAACGGTCTAATATACCCCAGGGATATACCATATCCCTGACCAGTTTGGACGTAACCTGAGCTAAGCATGTTGGCCACAAATCCAATCATGTCCTTTCAAAGCCCGTGTTCCATTAGCAAAGGGGCCTTCCTACCCTTGGTCATCAATTGGTAGGTCAAAATACTGCGGGTTTCCCTGGCCTAACGGTCCTCCAACAATAGCTGCCCCACCCTAAGGGTCACAGCATTTGCATTTCCAAGCTCCCACACAGGGTTCCCATCTACATTTACATCTGCAAGTTGCTTGCTTGGATTTGGAGCAGAACTCACTAAAAGGCTTTGAGTTCCAATCCGCTGTTGCCATTCCCACTGATAATCACAAACAACATGTCTTCTACTTGTGGAATTTTTGTGGGGACAGCTTAAAAATAGGTGGTCAAAAAAACCCCTTGTCCCTCCCCATTGCTTTACAGGCTTCCAAATGTTTTTGGTAAGAACACCTTACGCAGCTACCATTAGTGAGCTGAACAGCTCTTTGATTGCAATTGTCTTGATATTTGGAACAATTGTAAGGAGGGCAATTGTGGGTCCAAACCCAATTGTTTAAAGCCAGAGGGAAAGTCAATTGACAAACGCCTTTTCCTACATAGACCCGCCCTGTCCTGTTTAGGCAATAAGTGCCTGTTGGAGAAGAATGAAGTGGCCATGGACTTCCTTCTTTGGCCCCAAATCCCATCCTATTGTGGCCCTCACATTGACCCACCATTTAGGTTCAGCTGGGCTAGCCAACCATGGCCACTCTTCAGATCCTCCTGGCCCTCCACAGAGCCAGCAATTGCTAAGGTGAAAAACTTTTGCTACTTCTTCTGCTAAGGCTGCAAATTGATTCTCCCACTCCTGGCCTAAACTTAGCTGACCATATAAAAGTAGAGTTATTCAGGAAAATGTTTTAATAGTGTGATCTAATTAGCTAGTCTAATTTTCCCGTTGTCTTCTGCACCACCTGTGGCAATTGAAGACACAGAAACTACTTAACGTGAAACAATGGCTGCAAGTATTAGCTCCCCAGTGAGTGGAGATTCTAGAGGAAGGATACCCATAGAGACTATTTCAGCAGGTGGTCTGTGGGTAAGCACGCAGGGCTTCCTCTGATGTCGAAGCACTGGCCCACTCCTGCAGAGTGTCACAGCCTCCCGGCCTTCTCCTCCAGCTGAGATGTGCAAATCTCTGAGGCTTCAGAGACCTTGACCCGAGAGTGACGGGTCCACCTGTGTCCAGCTGTCTTCATGGCTGTTTCTGTCGTCAGTGACACTTGGAATGGGCCACGCCATTTCAGAACCACTGGCGCTTCTTTCTACTCCTTAACTAGGACTCAATCTCCTGGTTGGATGTTACAAGCAGCAAAGTCCAAAGGTGGGGCTTGTGCCAGCTGAGCTTCCTGTTGAAGGGGTTTTACAAGAAGCAGTATCCTGGCCACAGATGGTTTTAAATATACATCACTTACCTCTACTCCCCCACTAGGTTGAGACTTACCCGGGTAATTCATAACAACGACGGAAAGGGGGAGAACGGAATCTCTCTTCTGGCTCGGGCTCTCATTCTCGCCAAAGCCAATGTCCAAAGCCCTAGCCATGGCATCTTGGTTTCTATTACCAGCTTCAAAAGGTGTTTATTTCTCTATTCATTGTTTTCTACCCGAGCCGAGCTCTGGGGGTGCCAGGGCCTATGGAGGTTCCATTGTGTTCCTAAAGAAGCCAAAACCCCTTGAAGGATCTTTCCTGTAAAATGAGTTCCCCTGTCTGAGTCTATTGCTTCTGCAATGCTGTATCTTGGAAAGATTTGTTCCAAAAATGCCTTAATACCTGATCCTGTCGTTGCTGAAGCAGTTGGAAATGCTTCTGGCCACCTTGCTAGCTGACATACCATTACCAGAAGAGATGAAGCCTTCCCACTTGGGGCATCTCAGGAAAATCCACCTGGCATCTTTGGAAGGGACCTGCAGCCCAAGGCCTCCCTCCCCTGGCAAGTTCCTTTGTAACTTGGCTGTTTGCTTTAGCACAGATCAAGCAACCTTCAACAGCTCGTTTTGCCAGTCTAAAAAGACCCCCAGCAACATCCAGCATGAGGAAGGCTTCTGCCAATCCTCAGGAGGTGCAAGGACTCTCTTCACGGAGTGCTTTTAATATTGGTAGGGCCAAAGCTTCTGGTATCTCTTGTTTGCCATCCCTTGTAAACCAATTATTGCCTTTTTTCTCTGCCACACGGCTTTTAACTGTATCTCAAACTCCTCTGGGAGAAAAGACAGCTTCCCGGCCAGTGATGGAGTCACTGCGAGCAAAGGGGGCATCTTGGAGAGTTCTGGCAGAAGTGTTGCTTTCTGACTTTCTTCATCCACCAAAAAGGAGACAGAGGAGGCCTGTAACATTCTTCAACTACAGGGAGAGGCCATGGGGCTTTTGCCATGGAGTCTCTCAACTGATTGCGGGACGCAGCCCCCTTTTGATGCAAAGTTCCTGGCAACAGCACCCTCGGAGGTACTCGGGAATTACAGACTTCCGGAACTGCCTACTCTAGGCTCCCCTCTAATATGCACCCCCCTCTTGGTATGGAAAAGGAAGAAAACGAAACTATTCCTAATGCTATGAAGTCTTTGCTGCCTTGCTCTAGGTTCAGGAATTTAACACGGCCTTGGCTGAGCAACAGTCTCTGTCGATTAGTAACAGTTTCTAGAACTAAGACTTTCTTCTGTTACGCCCCTACCAGTAAATTCCTAGCCTTGTCTAAGGACGGATTCACACGGTCTCTTTGTAAAGACACATCTATGTTACTTCTTTCACTCCCACACCTTCGTGGCAGTGGGATGGCTCCCCCCGGCACAGCACCTGGCACAAAACCCCCCTATGCGCACACGCACACCTGCACTTACCCTGCACTCCGCTGCACACACACACACACACACACACCTCCCGCACACTAACACCCCCCTCCACATCCCTGCCATGCTACTTGCAGTGGCCCCGCCCCTGCCATCCCGGCCGGCTGGCAGCACTCACTCCAGACATGCCTTGCGTTTCCTTGCTGCCCCCTCTGTCGCCTTCCCTCAACCTGCCTTTTCTCCCCTGCCTTGCATTGACTTGCTCACCCATCCCCCACCTGACTTCCTTTCACATTCGTCTAGCTCTGGCCTCACCTTTCCTTTTCCTTCTAGGACCCTCATTGCCTTGCCTCGCCTCGCCTCGCCAAGCCACCACTTGCCTTGCCCTGCCCTTGAAGCCCTCCCTTGCCTTGCATGACCTTGCTCACCCCTCCCCCACCTGGAATTCAAGACCCCTTTTCAATGCCATTTCATGGCCTTGCCCTGCCCTTTCTGCTCCTCCTAGGAATCTCAAAGCTCTCAAGCATCTCCCGTGTTTCAGGATCACAGGAGAGGAAGACCAGGGGACGACGCGTGTTGCCACACTCATCTCTATGGGCAGCCTTGGTCTGGGAGCAATCCTTGCATGTCTTGAATCTTGCAAGGGCAATTCACATTTTGCCCTTGAGCTCGGGGACCAGAATGAGAGTTCTTTTGCCTACAAAGGAAAGCAGGTAGCTCAAGTCTTTGAGGTGCAGAGGAGACATGACCCACGCGGGATCAAGGCCACACAAAGCACTTGGTCCTGGCCGCTTTTGTGTACCAGCAGTCCTTGAATGTACTTCTCACCTGCCTTGCCTGGCCTTGCCTTGGCAACACAACAGTTTCCTTGCCTTGCCCTGCTAGCCCTCTGGAGCCCTCTGGAGCCTTGCATTCCTTTGCACGTCCATGCCCCGCCCTTGACCTGCCTACCACTTTCCTCCAAGGCCTTGACTGGCCAAGCCCTTCCTGTTTCTGCCTGGCCTTCCCATCAGTGGACTTCCCTTCCTACGGCCAGCCTTGCCTCTAACGTCTGGGCCTTCTCTTGCCTACCACTCCATTTGCTTTGCCCTCACTGCTCTGGCCTTGCTTACCTCTCCCTTGACTTGCCCACAATTGCCTGCACTTGCTTTGCAGCGCCTTGCCTGCATGGAAGGCGAGGGCAAGAGTGGTAGGCAGGGCAAAGCAAAGCCAGCAAGTTGTAGGTAGTGCAAGGCAAGGCAGCAGAGGCAAAGGAAGCAGAGCAAGGGTAGCTTAAGAAGAACTAGACAAGGTACTGAAGGCAAGGCAAGGCAAGGCCAAGAGACTTGGAGTGCCTTTCCTTGCCAAGGCAAGGACATAGTGCCAGTGTTGCTGGAGCAGATGGTAAGGTAGCACGGGGAGGAATAGAAAGTGCTGAGAACAGCGTGTGTGCTGCTAGTTTGAGGGGTGCAGTTGAAGTTGCAGGCAGCAAGATCTTCCTCAGCCCGCACTGTTTTGAGCTCTGTTTTTGCCAGATGGTTTCAAGTTGGTGGGCAGAATCTGCGAGAGGGCAAAGATTGGTTTGGGCCAAAGAGGTTTGTCTGCCTCTTGGAGTGCGGTATAAAGAAGAGTCCGCTCTTGGAAGGGGAAGATGAGGGAAATCTTTTTGTCCTGAGGTGCTGTTGATTTGAGTGCAGGGACGTTTGCAACTTGCCTCTGCCCTTGGGGTGGTTTCGAGCAGCGCCAGGCGCTTGGCCTTCTTTTGCAAGTCGTCAGCGCCATCGTGTGCTTGTTTCGAGGAGCGCTGACAGTGCCGGGGAAAAAGCCAAGCGCTTCGCTGGCGCCGCCCCAAGTCGTGTGCGAGCAGTTGCTGGAAGAGCTCCGCTGTGCATCCTGCCTCTTGGAGACACAAAAGAATGTGATCCTGCGCGTAGCGGGGAAGCAAGAGGAATCTTTTCTGTGTTGGCTGTGCAGTTACTAAGCGGCAAAAGTCAAGGCAGCTCCAGCACGGCCTCTTTCTTTCAGAACCTTTTCTGTGCCATCATGAACATGCTCAACATGCAACTCGCACCCACTGAACTGCATCAAAGGTCCTGGAGAGACGCACTTTCCTTCAAGCTCTAGCTACCATCCTACCCTCCACCACTCGCCGATCCCAAAGCCCTTCCGAACATGCAGCAGCTGCACGCAGAGAACAAGTGCTAGAAGAAGGCGTTGGCCTTCAGAGTCCCTCTAAAGTCTGTAAACTAGGCGAAACATTGCAGTGACCAGCACTTTCCTTCGCAACTGTCTACAGAGCGTCATCACATTCTCTCAGAGTGGCTAAGTCCACCCTTGCAGCACAGCAGCGTTTCTAGCCACAGATCGGACTGAGAGATGGGCCAGGTGAGAAAGCATTTGTTGACTATCCCTCGTCTCTGGAAGACTTGATACTCGCAGCGCAATCACGTGCACACACCTTCAGTGTGGCCAAGTTCAAGCAGCTAGAGCTCACAGAGACGGGAGAGGCAGGAGAGAAGCCGTTCCAAAAGTACCGTGTACTTAGGGCAGCATTCAAACTGTGCACAGCACTCTACAGCACTGTAGACCGTGGCTTCTCTGACAAGACGTGCCATCCCATTGTTGGCTCTCGCAGCTCGCTTGCTAGCTGCTCTCCTGAAGAAAAGAACTAGGAGGAAAAGCCAATGCTGGGCTGCACCTTCCCCTTGCCTCACGTAAAGCCACTTCAACTCCCCGCTGCACTCTCTACTTCCCCTCTCCTTGGCATCGACCGCTGTGTTTTCTGCATCTCGGAGCCCAAAGGTAAGCGCCAGTGTTCCCAGGGATGCTTGGAAGAGGGAGAAGTAGTAGCACAAGTAGCTGCCCTTGAACTTCCTCCTTCTCAATGCTAACGTGAAGTCGGCAGGCAGGCGAGCGCCAGCCACGCTCCTTTCTCAGTTTGGACGCTGCGGACACGAGCCCGGTGCTCGGCGCCTTCGTTCGGCCTCTTTAGTAGCCATGTCGCGCTTTCATTCTGCCGGAGTCGAAGCGTCGTCTACTTGTGGCACAGAGAGCACGGTGCCGGCAGCCAAATGCTCCAGCCGACTGCTTCTGCCGACACACGCCTGGGCTATGCACTTTCCCTCTCAGCGACATACAGCAGCACATTCGCTCTAAATGTAAAGATTCTCGGCTACGTCTGGCACAGAGAACAGCTTTAGTTCAACGGGCTTACCCAGAGCATGCCCCCGGACGCGTGGAAACCTGTATTTGCACCACATTCCAGTGGCAGTCCTCTTTCCTTTACAGGCTGCACAGCGCCGGCAGATGGCCGGGCGCTCTGCACCTGCCTTCTCACTTCCAAGTAGCACCGCGCACATTAGAGCCTTGCAGGGAGAGAAGACGCGGATAGGCGTCTCGCCCAGAAGAACGTGGCAGGGCGAAAAGGTGTTCTTCTTTTGTCTTCCTCGTCGCCCAGAGTGTGCTGCTGTGTTGAAAGTCTTGGCCAGCGAAAAGCTACACCAGCAAGTGTTTCTCTCCTGATGCATTGCGCTGAGCGAGAGCTGAGGAAAATGCTTGCACATCACACTGTGGATGCGTGCAGTACACACGCTGAAGAGCGGCACGGCTAAAAGTCATCGCTGGGCTTCAGTTCTGTCCAGATCACAGAAGGCGAAGAACGAAGCAGCTGGGCACCGGCTGCATGTACATAGTGGAGCGAATTTCACATGTCCAGCCAAGAGCTGCTTCACAAGCAGATTCAGCTGAGAATGCTCTGGCTGCTTCACAAAGGAAGGTGCTGTGTTGCACTCCTGGACACTACCTGGTCAGAAGCAGGTTCTTACACCTTCAATGCTGCAGAGTCCATGCAGCTGGAGCATCCCCAGAAGGATTCGTCCAGCTGGAAGGCGTTCTTCAAGTACCCCCCTCTTCCAAGTAGCCTTGAAACTGAGCACAACACACTGCGGCTCGGCAGCTTCCTTCTCAGATAGACGTGCCGTCTCTCTATTCACTCTCACAGCTCCGTTGCCCACTTGCAGCAGCTGCTGCCAAAGAAAAAGGCTTCAGAAGGAAAAGCCACTGCTGGGCTGCCCTTTCCCCTTGCCTCACGTCAAGCACCTGAAACTCTCCGCTGCACTCTCTATTTCCTTTCTTCGTCGCATCTACCACTGTAATGTCTGCATCTCGAAGCATAAACCCCGGCACAATTCTTTCCTGGGAAAGCTGGAAGAGAAATAGGTAGCAGCACAAGTAGCTGCAAGTTGAACTTTAAGTTTCGAGCTGCTAACGTGAATCCGAAAACAAGCGAGTGGCAGCCACGCTTCCTCTTGCAGCCTGTGCGATACACACACCAGCTCGGTGCTCTGCCTTCATTCTTACGCCCTTCGTAGCATGTCGCGCTTTCGTTTTGCTGGAGACGAACCGTCGTCTACTTCTCGCGCAGAGAGCACGGTGCCGGCAGCCAAATGCTGCAGGCTGCTGCTTCTGCCGAAACACACCTTGGCTATGCAATTTCTCTCTAGCGCTGAAGTAGCACCACATTCTCTTTGCTTTGTAGCCAGCATCTTTACGGAAAGCTTCTCGGCTACGTCTGGCACAGGGAACAGCTTTATTTTAACCGGCCTAGCTGGAGCTTGCCCCGACGCGTGGCAACTTGTATTTGCACCACATTCCAGTCGCAGTCCTCTTTCCTTTACAGGCTGCACAACGCCGTCAGATAGCAGTGCTTCTCTGCACCTGCCTTCTCACTTCCAAGTAGCACCGCGCACATAAGAGCCTTGCAGGGAGAGAAGACGCGGCTAGGCGTCTCGCCCAGAAGAACGTGGCAGGGCGAAAAGGTGTTCTTCTTTTGTCTTCCTCGTCGCCCAGAGTGTGCTGCTGTGTTGAAAGTCTTGGCCAGCGAAAAGCTACACCAGCAAGTGTTTCTCTGCTGATGCGTTGCGCTGAGCGAGAGCTGAGGAAAATCCTTGCACAGCACACTGTGGATGCGTGCAGTACACACGCTGAAGAGCGGCACGGCTAAAAGTCATCGCTTGGCTTCAGTTCTGTCCAGACAGCAGAAGGCGAAGAACGAAGCAGCTGGGCACCGGCTGCATGTACATAGTGAAGCGAATTTCACGTCCAGCCAAGTGCTGCTTCACAAGCAGATTCAGCTGAGAATGCTCTGGCTGCTTCACAAAGGACGGTCCTGTGCTGCACTCCTGGACACTACCTGGTCAGAAGCAGGTTCTTACACCTTCAATGCTGCAGAGTCCATGCAGCTGGAGCACCCGCAGAAGGATTCGTCCAGCTAGAAGGCGTTCTTCAAGTACCCCCCTCTTCCAAGTAGCCTTGAAACTGAGCACAACACACTGCGCCTCGGCAGCTTCCTTCTCAGATAGACGTGCCGTCACATTTTGCACTCACGCAGCTCCGTTGCCCACTTGCAGCAGCTGCTCCCAAAGAAAAAGGCTCCAGAAAGAAAAGCCACTGCTGGCTGGGCTGCCCTTTCCCCTTGCCTCACGTGAAGCACCTGAAACTGTCCGCTGCACTCTCCTTTCTCCGCCGTATGGCGAAGCATAAACCTAACCGCAATTGTTTCCAGGGGAAAGCTGGAAGAGAAATAGGTAGCAGCACAAGTAGCTGCAAGTTGAACTTTAAGTTTCGAGCTGCTAACGTGAATCCGAAAACAAGCGAGTGACAAGCACGCTTCCTCTTGCAGCCTGTGCGATGCACACACCAGCTCCGTGCTCTGCCTTCATTCTTACGCCCTTCGTAGCAGGTCGCGCTTTCGTTTTGCTGGAGACGAACCGTCGTCTACTTCTCGCGCAGAGAGCACGGTGCCGGCAGCCAAATGCTGCAGGCTGCTGCTTCTGCCGAAACACGCCTGGGCTATGCAATTTCTCTCTAGCGCTGAAGTAGCACCACATTCTCTTTGCTTTGTAGCCAGCATCTTTACGGAAAGCTTCTCGGCTACGTCTGGCACAGAGAACAGCTTTATTTTAACCGGCTTAGCCGGAGCTTGCACCGACGCGTGGCAACTTGTATTTGCACCACATTCCAGTCGCAGTCCTCTTTCCTTTACAGGCTGCACAGCGCCGGCAGATGGCCGTGCGCTCTGCACCTGCCTTCTCACTTCCAAGTAGCACAGCGCACATTAGAGCCTTGCAGGGAGAGGAGACGCGGATAGGCGTCTCGCCCAGAAGAACGTGGCAGGGCGAAAAGATATTCTTCCTTTCTCTTTCTTCTTGCCCGAATTGGGGTGCTGTGTTGAAAGTCTTGGCCAGCGAAAAGCTACTCCAGCAAGTGTTTCTCTCCTGACGCATTTCGCTGAGCGAGAGCTACGCGGACAGTGTGGACCCTGTGGAACAGCAAGAAAATGACTGTACGTCGAGCTGAGGAAAACCCGTGCACAGCACACTGTGGCCGCGTGCAGTGTTCGCGCTGAAGAGCGGCAAAACTCAAAGTCATCGCTGGGCTTCAGTTCTGTCCAGAGCACAGAAGGCGAAGAACGAAGCAGCTGAGCACCGGCTGCATGTACTCAGTGAAGCGAATTTCAAATGTCCAGCCAAGAGCTGCTTCACAAGCAGATTCAGCTGAGAATGCTCTGGCTGCTTCACAAAGGAAGGTGCTGTGTTGCACTCCTGGACACTACCTGGTCAGAAGCAGGTTCTTACACCTTCAATGCTACAGAGTCCATGCAGCTGGAGCACAGGCAGAAGGACGCGTCCAGCTGGAAGGCGTTCTTCAAGTACCCCCCTCTTCCAAGTAGCCTTGAAACTGAGCACAACACACTGCGCCTCGGCAGCTTCCTTCTCAGATAGACGTGCCGTCACATTTTGCACTCTCGCAGCTCCGTTGCCCACTTGCAGCAGCTGCTCCCAAAGAAAAAGGCTCCAGAAAGAAAAGCCACTGCTGGCTGGGCTGCCCTTTCCCCTTACCTCACGTCAAGCACCTGAAACTGTCCCCTGCACTCTCTATTCCCATTCTCCGTCGCATCTACCACTGTAATGTCTGCATCTCGAAGCATAAACCCCGGCACAATTCTTTCCAGGGAAAGCTCGAAGAGAAATAGGTAGCAGCACAAGTAGCTGCAAGTTGAACTTTCTGTTTTCAACAGCTAATTCGAGTCTGAAAACAAGCGAGTGGCAGCCACGCTTCCTCTTGCAGCCTGTGCTATGCACACACCAGCTAGGTGCTTCTGCCTTCATTCTTATGCTCTTCGTACCATTTCGTTCTTTTCATTCTGCCGGAGTCGAACCGTCGTCTACTTCTCGCACAGAGGGCACGCCGGCAGAGAAACCCTCCAGAGAAACGCTCCAGGTTGCTGTCTCTTCCGAAACACCCCTGGGCTGTGCACTTTCCTTCGCTGCCCTTGGTAGCACCACATTCTCTTTGCTTTGTAGCCTGAATGTAAAGGGAAAGAGTCTCAGCTACGTCTGGCACCGAGAACAGCTCTAGTTCAACGGGCTTACCCGGCTCTTACCCCGACCCGTGGCAACTTGTATTTGCACCACATTCCAGGGGTAGTCTTTCTTTCCTTTACAGCCTGCACAGCGCCGGCAGATGGCAGTGCTTCTCTGCACCTGCCTTCTCAATTCCAAGTAGCACCTTGCAGGGAGCAAAGACGTGGATAGATGTGTGGCAGAGAAAATCGTGCAAAGACGAAAAGATGGTCTTCTTTTGTCCTCCTCGTCGCCCAGATTGTGCTGCTGTGCTGAAAGCGTGCGTTTTATTACCCCTTCTCGCAGTAAGACTATGTGCTGCGTTGCAACTGTTGGCCAGCGGAAGGCTAATCCAGCAAGACACATTTCTCTGAGCGAGAGCTTGTGCGGACAGTTGGGCTCTGCGAAGCAGAAAGGCTGTACTTGCACGTAGCGCTGAGGAAAATCCGTGCACTGCGCACTGTGGATGCGTGCAGTACACACACTGAAGAGAGCCAAAGCTGAATGCTTCAGTTCTGTCCAGCGCCGGTAAGGGAGAAGAACGCAGCCCCAGGCCACTGGGCTCGTGTGTGCGATGACTAGGAGCTTTGCCGCTCTTCTGCGTGTATACTGCACGCATCCACAGTGCGCAGGGCACGGATTTTCCTCAGCTCTCGCTCAGCAAAATGCATCAGGAGGGAAGCACATGATGGATTAGCCTTGCACTGGCCAACAGTTCCAACGCAGCACCACAGTCTTCTTGCGAGAAGGGGTAATAAAACACATGTATTGTCCCGGAACAGTTCTCTGGGCGAGCCGAGGCCGAGAATCCTTCCCTTAAGATAAAGACCACAACGCAGACAGAATGTTGTGCTACCTAGCGCTCGAGAGAAATTGCATAGCCCAGGCGTGTTTCGGCAGAAGCAGCAGCCTGCAGCATTTGGCTGCCGGCACCGCGCTCTCTGCGCGAGAAGTAGACGACGGTTCGTCTCCAGCAAAACGAAAGCGCGACCTGCTACGACGAGCGTAAGAACGAAGGCAGAGCACGGAGCTGCTGTGGGCATCGCACAGGCTGCAAGAGGAAGCGTGCCTGCCACTCGCTTGTTTTCGGATTCAAATTAGCAGTCGGAAACTTGCAGCTACTTGTGCGGCTACCTATTTCTCTTCCAGCTTTGCCCAGGAGAGAACTGTGCCGGGGTTTATGCTTCGAGATGCAGACATTACAGTGGTAGATGCGACGGAGAATGGGAATAGAGAGTGCAGGGGACAGTTTCTGGTGCTTGACGTGAGGCAAGGGGAAAGGGCAGCCCAGCCAGCAGTGGCTTTTCTTTCTGGAGCCTTTTTCTTTGGGAGCAGCTGCTGCAAGTGGGCAACGGAGCTGCGTGAGTGCAAAATGTGACGGCACGTCTATCTGAGAAGGAAGCTGCCGAGGCGCAGTGTGTTGTGCTCAGTTTCAAGGCTACTTGGAAGAGGGGGGTACTTGAAGAACGCCTTCTAGCTGGACGCGTCCTTCTGCCTGTGCTCCAGCTGCATGGACTCTGCAGCATTGAAGGTGTAAGAACCTGCTTCTGACCAGGTAGTGTCCAGGAGTGCAACACAGCACCTTCCTTTGTGAAGCAGCCAGAGCATTCTCAGCTGAATCTGCTTGTGAAGCAGCTCTTGGCTGGACATGTGAAATTCGCTCCACTATGTACATGCAGCCGGTGCCCAGCTGCTTCGTTCTTCGCCTTCTGTGATCTGGACAGAACTGAAGCCCAGCGATGACTTTTAGCCGTGCCGCTCTTCAGCGTGTGTACTGCACGCATCCACAGTGTGATGTGCAAGCATTTTCCTCAGCTCTCGCTCAGCGCAATGCATCAGGAGAGAAACACTTGCTGGTGTAGCTTTTCGCTGGCCAACACTTTCAACACAGCAGCACACTCTGGGCGACGAGGAAGACAAAAGAAGAACACCTTTTCGCCCTGCCACGTTCTTCTGGGCGAGACGCCTATCCGCGTCTTCTCTCCCTGCAAGGCTCTAATGTGCGCGGTGCTACTTGGAAGTGAGAAGGCAGGTGCAGAGCGCACGGGCCATCTGCCGGCGCTGTGCAGCCTGTAAAGGAAAGAGGACTGCGACTGGAATGTGGTGCAAATACAGGTTTCCACGCGTCCGGGGGCATGCTCTGGGTAAGCCCGTTGAACTAAAGCTGTTCTCTGTGCCAGACGTAGCCGAGAATCTTTACATTTAGAGCGAATGTGCTGCTGTATGTCGCTGAGAGGGAAAGTGCATAGCCCAGGCGTGTGTCGGCAGAAGCAGTCGGCTGGAGCATTTGGCTGCCGGCACCGTGCTCTTTGTGCCACAAGTAGACGACGCTTCGACTCCGGCAGAATGAAAGCGCGACATGGCTACTAAAGAGGCCGAACGAAGGCGCCGAGCACCGGGCTCGTGTCCGCAGCGTCCAAACTGAGAAAGGAGCGTGGCTGGCGCTCGCCTGCCTGCCGACTTCACGTTAGCATTGAGAAGGAGGAAGTTCAAGGGCAGCTACTTGTGCTACTACTTCTCCCTCTTCCAAGCATCCCTGGGAACACTGGCGCTTACCTTTGGGCTCCGAGATGCAGAAAACACAGCGGTCGATGGCAAGGAGAGGGGAAGTAGAGAGTGCAGCGGGGAGTTGAAGTGGCTTTACGTGAGGCAAGGGGAAGGTGCAGCCCAGCATTGGCTTTTCCTCCTAGTTCTTTTCTTCAGGAGAGCAGCTAGCAAGCGAGCTGCGAGAGCCAACAATGGGATGGCACGTCTTGTCAGAGAAGCCACGGTCTACAGTGCTGTAGAGTGCTGTGCACAGTTTGAATGCTGCCCTAAGTACACGGTACTTTTGGAACGGCTTCTCTCCTGCCTCTCCCGTCTCTGTGAGCTCTAGCTGCTTGAACTTGGCCACACTGAAGGTGTGTGCACGTGATTGCGCTGCGAGTATCAAGTCTTCCAGAGACGAGGGATAGTCAACAAATGCTTTCTCACCTGGCCCATCTCTCAGTCCCAACTGTGGCTGGAAACGCTGCTGTGCTGCAAGGGTGGACTTAGCCACTCTGAGAGAATGTGATGACGCTCTGTAGATAGTTGCGAAGGAAAATGCTGGTCAATGCAATGTTTCGCCTAGTTTACAGACTTTAGAGGGACTCTGAAGGCCAACGCCTTCTTCTAGCACTTGTTCTCTGCGTGCAGCTGCTGCATGTTCGGAAGGGCTTTGGGATCGGCGAGAGGTGGAGGGTAGGATGGTAGCTAGAGCTTGAAGGAAAGTGCGTCTCTCCAGGACCTTTGATGCAGTTCAGTGGGTGCGAGTTGCATGTTGAGCATGTTCATGATGGCACAGAAAAGGTTCTGAAAGAAAGAGGCCGTGCTGGAGCTGCCTTGACTTTTGCCGCTTAGTAACTGCACAGCCAACAATGAAAAGATTCCTCTTGCTTCCCCGCTACGCGCAGGATCACATTCTTTTGTGTCTCCAAGAGGCAGGATGCACAGCGGAGCTCTTCCAGCAACTGCTCGCACACGACTTGGGGCGGCGCCAGCGAAGCGCTTGGCTTTTTCCCCGGCACTGTCAGCGCTCCTCGAAACAAGCACACGATGGCGCTGACGACTTGCAAAAGAAGGCCAAGCGCCTGGCGCTGCTCGAAACCACCCCAAGGGCAGAGGCAAGTTGCAAACGTCCCTGCACTCAAATCAACAGCACCTCAGGACAAAAAGATTTCCCTCATCTTCCCCTTCCAAGAGCGGACTCTTCTTTATACCGCACTCCAAGAGGCAGACAAACCTCTTTGGCCCAAACCAATCTTTGCCCTCTCGCAGATTCTGCCCACCAACTTGAAACCATCTGGCAAAAACAGAGCTCAAAACAGTGCGGGCTGAGGAAGATCTTGCTGCCTGCAACTTCAACTGCACCCCTCAAACTAGCAGCACACACGCTGTTCTCAGCACTTTCCTTCTCAGCTCTAGGTACCATCCTAAGCCTTCCCTCTCCCAGAGTCAGCATCCAAAGACAACGGCACCACGGACTGCTCACACACTAAAGGCACCAGGACAAAAGGCTCACAAGCTTGGCCTTTGCATTCCCACGGACAGCTCAACAGCTCTAAGCCAGAGAGAGCTCTGCCTCTTGGGAAAAGCCTTTAAAATCTCTAAGAGCACCTGATGTACACATCCAAACCTGCTTTCCTTGCCAAAGAGAGCAACTACAAGCCCATCTCCAAAGAAACGGCATCCCCTCCTCCAAAATACAACACATCCATCCACTGATCCACCTCCAGTATAGAATAGATCCAACAATTGCCCCTACACTCCCAGGGGCCAGAAGAGAAATGTCTTGCTGGACTATTCCTCCCCATGCTACCTTAACATCTGCTCCAGCAACACTGGCACTATGTCCTTGCCTTGGCAAGGAAAGGCACTCCGAGTCTCTTGGCCTTGCCTTGCCTTCAGTACCTTGTCTAGTTCTTCTTAAGCTACCCTTGCTCTGCTTCCTTTGCCTCTGCTGCCTTGCCTTGCACTACCTACAACTTGCTGGCTTTGCTTTGCCCTGCCTACCACTCTTGCCCTCGCCTTCCATGCAGGCAAGGCGCTGCAAAGCAAGTGCAGGCAATTGTGGGCAAGTCAAGGGAGAGGTAAGCAAGGCCAGAGCAGTGAGGGCAAAGCAAATGGAGTGGTAGGCAAGAGAAGGCCCAGACGTTAGAGGCAAGGCTGGCCGTAGGAAGGGAAGTCCACTGATGGGTAGGCCAGGCAGAAACAAGAAGGGCTCGGCAATCCAAGGCCCTGGAGGAAAGCAGTAGGCAGGTCAAGGGCGGGGCATGGACGTGCAAAGGAATGCAAGGCTCCAGAGAGCTAGCAGGGCAAGGCAAGGAAACTGTTGTGTTGCCAAGGCAAGGCCAGGCAAGGCAGGTGAGAAGTACATTCGAGGACTGCTGGTGCACAAAAGCGGCCAGGACCAAGTGCTCTGTGTGGCCTTGCTTGGCGAGGCGAGGCAGGGCAATGAGGGTCCTAGAAGGAAAAGGAAAGGTGAGGCCAGAGCTAGACGAATGTGAAAGGAAGTCAGGTGGGGGATGGGTGAGCAAGTCAATGCAAGGCAGGGGAGAAAAGGCAGGTTGAGGGAAGGCTACAGAGAGGGCAGCAAGGAAATGCAAGGCATGGGGAAGCACGTGAGGAGTGAGTGCTGCCAGCCGGCCGGGATGGCAGGGGCGGGGCAACTGCAAGTAGCATGGCGGGGAGGTGAAGGGGGGTGTTAGTGTGCGGGAGGTGTGTGTGTGTGTGTGCAGCAGAGTGCAGGGTAAGTGCAGGTGTGCGTGTGTGCATAGGGGGGTTTTGTGCCAGGTGCTGTGCCGGGGGGAGCCGTCCTACTGCCAAGAAGGTGTGGGAGTGAAAGGAGTAACATAGATGTGTCTTTACAAAGAGACCGTGTGAATCTGTCCTTAGACAAGGCTAGGAATTTACTGGTAGGGGCGTAACAGAAGAAAGTCTTAGTTCTAGAAACTGTTACTAATCGACAGAGACTGTTGCTCAGCCAAGGCCGTGTTAAATTCCTGAACCTAGAGCAAGGCAGCAAAGACTTAACAGCATTCGGAATAGTTTCGTTTTCTTCCTTTTCCATACCAAGAGGGGGGTGCATATTAGAGGGGAGCCTAGAGTAGGCAGTTCCGGAAGTCTGTAATTCCCGAGTACCTCCGAGGGTGCTGTTGCCAGGAACTTTGCATCAAAAGGGGGCTGCGTCCCGCAATCAGTTGAGAGACTCCATGGCAAAAGCCCCATGGCCTCTCCCTGTAGTTGAAGAATGTTACAGGCCTCCTCTGTCTCCTTTTTGGTGGATGAAGAAAGTCAGAAAGCAACACTTCTGCCAGAACTCTCCAAGATGCCCCCTTTGCTCCCAGTGACTCCATCACTGGCTGGGAAGCTGTCTTTTCTCCCAGAGGAGTTTGAGATACAGTTAAAAGCCGTGTGGCAGAGAAAAAAGGCAATAATTGGTTTACAAGGGATGGCAAACAAGAGATACCAGAAGCTTTGGCCCTACCAATATTAAAAGAACTCCGTGAAGAGAGTCCTTGCACCTCCTGAGGATTGGCAGAAGCCTTCCTCATGCTGGATGTTGCTGGGGGTCTTTTTAGACTGGCAAAACGAGCTGTTGAAGGTTGCTTGATCTGTGCTAAAGCAAACAGCCAAGTTACAAAGGAACTTGCCAGGGGAGGGAGGCCTTGGGCTGCAGGTCCCTTCCAAAGATGCCAGGTGGATTTTCCTGAGATGCCCCAAGTGGGAAGGCTTCATCTCTTCTGGTAATGGTATGTCAGCTAGCAAGGTGGCCAGAAGCATTTCCAACTGCTTCAGCAACGACAGCATCAGGTATTAAGGCATTTTTGGAACAAATCTTTCCAAGATACAGCATTGTAGAAGCAATAGACTCAGACAGGGGAACTCATTTTACAGGAAAGATCCTTCAAGGGGTTTTGGCTTCTTTAGGAACACAATGGAACCTCCATAGGCCCTGGCACCCCCAGAGCTCGGCTCGGGTAGAAAACAATGAATAGAGAAATAAACACCTTTTGAAGCTGGTAATAGAAACCAAGATGCCATGGCTAGGGCTTTGGACATTGGCTTTGGCGAGAATGAGAGCCCGACCCAGAAGAGAGATTCCGTTCTCCCCCTTTCCGTTCGTTGTTATGAATTACCCGGGTAAGTCTCAACCTAGTGGGGGAGTAGAGGTAAGTGATGTATATTTAAAACCATCTGTGGCCAGGATACTGCTTCTTGTGAAACCCCTTCAACAGGAAGCTCAGCTGGCACAAGCCCCACCTTTGGACTTTGCTGCTTGTAACATCCAACCAGGAGATTGAGTCCTAGTTAAGGAGTAGAAAGAAGCGCCAGTGGTTCTGAAATGGCGTGGCCCATTCCAAGTGTCACTGACGACAGAAACAGCCATGAAGACAGCTGGACACAGGTGGACCCGTCACTCTCGGGTCAAGGTCTCTGAAGCCTCAGAGATTTGCACATCTCAGCTGGAGGAGAAGGCTGGGAGGCTGTGACTGACACTCTGCAGGAGTGGGCCGGAGCAGTAGCCAGTGCTTCGACATCAGAGGAAGCCCTGCGTGCCTACCCACAGACCACCTGCTGAAATAGTCTCTATGGGTATCCCTCCTCTAGAATCTCCACTCACTGGGGCGCTAATACTTGCAGCCATTGTTTCACGTTAAGGAGTTTCTGTGTCTTCAATTGCCACAGGTGGTGCAGAAGACAACGGGAAAATTAGACTAGCTAATTAGATCACACTATTAAAACATTTTCCTTAATAACTCTACTTTTATATGGTCAGCTAAGTTTAGGCCAGGAGTGGGAGAATCAATTTGCAGCCTTAGCAGAAGAAGTAGCAAAAGTTTTTCACCTTAGCAATTGCTGGCTCTGTGGAGGGCCAGGAGGATCTGAAGAGTGCCTACGGTTGGCTAGCCCAGCTGAACCTAAGTGGTGGCTCAACACCTGACATCAGGTCCATACTAGGACGGGATTTTGGGGCCAAAGAAGGAAGTCCATGGCTATAGGAGAAGGTTTCACGAAGGATGTCTGGACTTCAGGTGGCTCTCTTGAAAGCTGTTTATTGCATAGGCGAAGTTCCAGCATTTCAGGGAGTGGCCATCCAGAGCCAGCCCTACAGCTGCCAGCTCCAGCTGTAGGCATACCTGAAGCCGCTTGCTGTTCAAGTTACAGAGCATTCTATACTTTTCTTTGCGGAGTATCTTAGCACGTAACAACCAATAAGCACCATACACAATACCTTGACATTGGCCTATAGCCTATCATAGCTACTACCATCACCATATTATAGTCATTATTATCCAATCACAAGAGTAAGTTACAATTTAAGCTTCCAGTGGAAAATTCTTAGACCTTTCTTCTTCTTGCTACATCAACATTTCTTGTTTGCCTGCCATATCTTTCTTTTTGCTAAAGACACCTTTTCTATTCACTTATGCTCTTCTTGAGACTTACTTACTTGGTGAAAAACATGTCTTTGTTTGTAATCACATACCTTTGTCCTGCTCCTAAAAATCTCCTTCCAACTCATCTCCAACCTTTGCCTTCTCAGTTACTCAGCGATCACTGTTTCAGCAAAACATCTTTTCTTCTATATCAAAACTTGCTTTCATTTCTACCTCATCCCCAGCTTCTACATTCTCAGACCTTGCTGCCAAGCCTACATACCTGTGAAACTTTCTTACCAAACTTTCATCCTCCCCAACACATGGCCACTTCATTCTTCTCCAACAGGCACTTATTGCCTAAACAGGACAGGGCGGGTCTATGTAGGAAAAGGCGTTTGTCAATTGACTTTCCCTCTGGCTTTAAACAATTGGGTTTGGACCCACAATTGCCCTCCTTACAATTGTTCCAAATATCAAGACAATTGCAATCAAAGAGCTGTTCAGCTCACTAATGGTAGCTGCGTAAGGTGTTCTTACCAAAAACATTTGGAAGCCTGTAAAGCAATGGGGAGGGACAAGGGGTTTTTTTGACCACCTATTTTTAAGCTGTCCCCACAAAAATCCCACAAGTAGAAGACATGTTGTTTGTGATTATCAGTGGGAATGGCAACAGCGGATTGGAACTCAAAGCCTTTTAGTGAGTTCTGCTCCAAATCCAAGCAAGCAACTTGCAGATGTAAATGTAGATGGGAACCCTGTGTGGGAGCTTGGAAATGCAAATGCTGTGACCCTTAGGGTGGGGCAGCTATTGTTGGAGGACCGTTAGGCCCGGGAATCCTGCTGTATTTTGACCCACCAATTGATGACCAAGGGTAGGAAGGCCCCTTTGCTAATGGAACACGGGCTTTGAAAGAACATGATTGGATTTGTGGCCAACATGCTTAGCTCAGGTTACCTCCAAACTGGTCAGGGATATGGTGTATATCTTAGACCATTGTTCTTTTTGCTACTACAAATTCAGGGAAATCGCTTAGGAATCCAAATCTGTGATGATTTAATTAGAGAAAAGCAGTCAGCTGATGCAGCCTTGGCTGCAGGGAGCACTCCAAAAGGGGGAAAAGATGAATGGCCACCAGAACAAGTTACGCAACATGATGGACCAGCCACTTGGAAACCTAAGGAATTAATCCCAGATGCCTGGGAACCCATTTATCATTTGAATGAGATAATTAGGGTACAAGCTGTCTCAGAAATAATTACCAACCAGCCAGCCACAGCTCTTGACCGTCTTGCTGAGCAACCCACTTCAATGAGGAAAGCGGTATTTCAACATTGGATGGTATTAGATTATCTGTTAGCAGAAGAAGGAGGAGTTTGTGGGAAATTAAATGACTCAAGCTGCTGTTTGCAAGCAGATGACAGTGGAAAATGGTCAAACAAATAACAGAGGAAATAACCTCAGCTCATGGACCTGTCCAAGTGTTGAAAGGATGGTAATGGGACATGTTTTCCTGGCTAACTGGCCAGCTATGGGCTAAATTGTTACAGCAGGGATTACTGTAACACGCCTATATCAAGCCAGGAATCCCGTGGAAAAGAAGTAGATATGGACAGATTGGTGGTAGATGTTTCAGAGGTCTTTATTTCTCCAGCCGCATGGCCAGGGCTCTGCTCAGGAACTCCCCCAGTCACGGGACCCGAGGGTCCTTGGCCACACCGGGGAACACAAACCAACCAAGGGGGAATGAAGCTGACCAGGGGCAGGGAAACCCCGTGTCTCCCCCCCAGGGCCCATCGCCCAGGGCTCCATGGCAGGGGGGGAGACCCCAACACTAAATGAATGCCATTTCTCCTCTTCTATGCTATAGCAACTCTAATCTTTTGACCATACGTGACACCATGCTGGGTGCAGCTCTTTCAGCAGGTAGCAGCCATGCCTACTTGATCCAGAAATGACTACAAAAGGACAGAAGAGGATGTCACTGCAAATAATAGCAAAAGCCCAGAAGACTCAAGAAGAAAAAATTAAATCAATGGTAATTAAGGTTTGTAAAGACAAATACAGATTAAATAAAGAAAGGAGGGATTAAAAGGAATGAGATGGATGAGTCTTTACAAACAGACCGTGTGAATTGGCCTGTAGACAAGGCTAGGAACGTATGGGGCGTGAAGTAACAGAAGAAACGATTAGTTCTCTAGAACTGTTACTAATCATCAGAGACTGTTGATTAATCAGGGCCGTGTTAAATTCCTGAACCTAGAGCAAGGCAACAAAGACTTAATAGAATTAGAAATGGTTTCTTTTTCTTTCTTTTCGATGCCAAAAGGGGGGTGCATATTAGAGGAGGGCATAGAGTAGGCAGTTCCGGAAGTCTGTATCCCCCTAATACCTCAGCCAGTGGAGAAAAGGAAGAGGGTGCTGTGGCTGGGAACTTGACATCAAAAGGGGGCTGCATCCCGCAACCGTTTGACAGACCCCATGGGAAAAGCCCCATGGACTCTCCCTGTAGTCGAAGAATGTTGCAGGACTCCTCTGTCTCCTTTTCGGACATCAACCTCAGGCATGGTGGATTAATTTTCCCTAACGGCAGCGACCTGCTGCGTGGTCTCCGTGCCCCTCCCCAGCCCCCCGGGAGCTGTCAAATAGTTCCCGGCGGCTCCCACCGCGCGTTACAGACGGCTGCGCGGCGCCGGGGCTGCTCGCAGTGCTCCCCTGCCCTGCCAGGGCTGCCTGAGGTCTGCGGAGCCACCTCGCCACCGGCGCGGCCAGGGCCGGGGCCCTTCTCGACAGCAGCCGAGGGGCTGCGGAGCGGGCGGCTGCGGGACGATCAGCTCTTTTATGCCGCGCGGTGCTGCCGCCTCCATCTAGCTCCCCATCGCGCCGCCGGCCGACCCCGCCTGGCGCGTTCACGCTCGGCCGCGCTCGCCGCCCGCCCAGCCTCGCCGGAAGCTCTCCCGCGCGGGCCGTGCCCCGGCTCCGCCTGCGGCTCGGCAGGGCCCGGCCGCACGCGTGCTGCGTGGCTCGGAGCACCCGCGTTGCGCCGCAGGCGACGGGGAAGGCGGGGCGGGCCGGCGCCATGGTGGTAGCGCGAGGAGAGGAGCGCCCGGGCGGGGCGGCGAGTGGCGCGGCGGTGAGCGCTTCTGCTTGCTGTCGCTCGGCTGCCGCCCACGGCAGGTGCCGTGTGACCCCGCGGAGCGGCGGGGCCGGCCGGGCGGTGCGCGGCGAGGCTTTCGGCCAGCGGCGGCCGCAGCGACAGTCTGCCGGCACTGCCCGTGCCGGCGGAGAGAGCGGGGATCCGAGGCCGGCCTTCCTAGGGTAACGAGGGGCGACCGCCTTTGCCGCGCTGCCCTCCGTGCAGCACGTGGCCGATTCCGGCGAAGCCGGGGTCTCCGCAGCGGCGCGGGCGGGAGGGAGTGGGGAGCGCGCTCGGTGCTCTGCCGGCCGCTCCCGCCCAGCGCTGCGCTCCGCCGAGGCGTTTTCCTGCCTATCCTGGGAAGGACATAAGGGACCCCGGAGTCGGAGCTTAGCTGTCAGGGGGAACAACTTCCCTCCATTGGCGACCTCCTTTTCCCTCTGATTCAGCTACCTTGTGGTAGGTGCGATGGTGCTGAAGAAGGGTGGCGGCTTGGCACAGTTGCTGGCATAGGTGGTGCGAGAGCTCCACGCAAGCAGCTTGGAGTGGCATGTGCGAGGGTAGGAAGGTACGGCACCCACAGCTGAAGGTAAAAAAAGTCAGGGCATGTCATCAGCCGCAATCGTGCTAAGTTGTTCATCTTTGCAAACTGCTTGCCGAGTTGTTCCTTTTCTTAGGTAATGGGGGTTTGTATCAACCAGAACTGCATATGGTCAGTATTTGCAGAGAAGGTTATTTGGACTGTTGTTGAGGTGAGTGTAGCAGTTTCTATGGCATTCTGCAAAAAAGTGACAGGTCTCTCTGCGTTCCCCAATTCTTAACAAAAATGAAGTTCACAAAGCCCTGAAAAGAGGTTTTACAAAACTTCAGGGATTTTTTCCTACGAGTACTGTGGAGACAGCCATAGTCACCTTGTCTTTCCAAAAGTGAAGGTTACATCTTTTTGTCCAAGAGCATCAAGTGCTTTTGATCAGCGTTTGTGTGCATGCATTAGCCTTGTTCTTGTTCTTCCTTGGAGAACTTTTACAATCCTCAGATGATCTGTGTAGGCTGCAGACTGCAGTGGTGAACTTGAAGGCTTCCAGCAGAAGGGAGATGCTGTCCACGTTTTGGATTTTCCTTAGTCTGAACTGATGATCTGTCATTTGCATGTTTGTTTAGCTGTGCTTAGAATAATGAGCAGAAACATTGATAAGTTGGTGTCTAGAATAAAGACAATTACCAATTTCCTCCCTTTGTGGGAGCCCATCCAAAAGTCACGCAAGAAGAAACTTAGAGGTCACTAAAGTAATTAGAATTGTTAAAACTCAGAAAGGCATAAAGGCCAGAGTGAGGAAGATGAGTTACTTCATCTTCCTTAGGACCACTGACCCAATTCAAGACCACCGACTCCATTCAGATCACACGGTACGCATGCTTAATGACATGTAAGCTCATTTCCATACAAAGCGGAGAATGGGAGGTGTCAACACCATGAATACGCATTTTGTATTTTGGATATTCATAATACGTGGAAATAAAAGGTATCATGTTTGCTTGTATCAGGGCCTGCGACTTAGGGAGCTATCCCACACAAAAATAAAACATACACTTTCTAACTCTAAACTGTTAAGAGTTTTTGTCCATCTCAGTTGGATATCGATATTAGATCGATATTCATATTTTGGTAAATCATAGTTAGCATAGGAGAAAGGCATGCTTGGTATGTACCTGGGATAGTTAGGGCTAGCTTTTAGTTCTGCAATGTTATTACGAAACATAGATACGGTCTTGGCCAGTTGCCCCTCGTTTCGAAAAAGGGCTATAAAGGGACTTTCTGAAATAACTGAGATGAGATCTCCCCACGGAAAGAAGACAAATCTATTGGCAGCAGAGCACGAGGACTTCGTCTCATCTGTTGGTAGCCACTGCCCCCCCTTTCTTCCTCTCTACTCTTTTACTTTGTTTTTCTTTGTCTCTCTCTCTCTCCTTCTCTCCTCTATCACATTACCATGTTGTGGGTACTTAACAAAGGTGAAAAGGTGATTAAAACTGAAATCCCTTGTGTCCTTTTGCACTCGGAGATCTGTAAACAAACCATCACGACCCTCACTTCTATTAGCAGATCGTGACATTAAACTGGCATCACGGACAGGATTTCTGACAGACAGAAGGGGTTGCAAGGTTGTGTGTAGTCTCTAATAGGGGAAGGACGTTTCACTGCAGCCGCACCTAGCCCGACACCCCGCAAAGGCTGAGCGGTGTCTAGAAAGCAAGGGGGACGACTCGAATTTCCCGCAAACTGCACACACCTAGGTGAAAAGCACCCCATACTCAACTGAGGGCTCTGTCTTCAGATTTTTCACAAAAAGATCTCTGGTGGGCGTGTGTGAATTTGGACTGCTTGGTGTAGTGAAGAGACAACCGTAAGTAACTTAAGGAGTACCTCCCAGGCAGATTTTGGTCTCTTCACCCACCCAGGGAAGCGAAGGGCGACACGGCGAAGCTGTTTGTGTGGCAATGTGTAATTAGGTTTTGCCTCCCTGTAGTGGTTTTGATCCCTTTATAAAATGACTGAAAACCCTAGTGCAAATCATAAAGCTGCATTTTATGCTCTGCTAGCAAAACATAATGCCCGGCCCTCTCCGGGAGGGGAAGAATGGGCTCAAAATAACTGGTTTAATTTGGAGAGTGTGACTGATAGAAGATGTTCATTCCAACATGAGACAAAGTTTAAATTTGGCCAAAATAAAACCATAATCTGCTCCTAAATCTGTTTCAGGAGCATGCCTTACAGCAGCTATAGATCACTGCTTTAAGCGATGTAGTGAAGAGAAAGCAATCACAGATTCCCTTCAAAACCTAGTGGAAATTTTACAGGAACAATCAGATGAAGAAAGGAATGAAAATCATTTGCTGCGGGCTGCTTTGAGGGAGGAATATTTTAAGAATTCAAAGAATGCTGACTCACCAAAAGAGAAAGAGGAAAAGAAAACTCCTCACATTAACCAAATATACCCCCAGGAAGAACTAGTGCTAGTGAAAAATTGTGGGGAAAACTGCTGCCCTCCTATGGGACCTCTAATTAAAACAGAATATAATTATATCAGTGATGAAGATTTTGAACCGCATATCACCACTAAACAAATACCATACACTGCTCCTGAGTTGGCGAAGTTAAAAAAGGAGTACGGGCGGCTTCCCCACGAAGCTGAGATGGAATATGTCTTCCAAGTGTCTCTCACCAGAGGAGACCAAATTCAATTCACTGAACAGGAGGCCAGTGGATACTGGGGACATGGAGTTCTCTTAACAACAGGAGACAAACGTAACACATGGTCGCTGACTCAGCGCGCAGCTTTCTGGGCCGGGGGACTCAATCCTTTAGAAAGGGGAGACCCTTTCGCTACAGTTGGTACCCCTGATCAACTTCTAGAAAGCGTCCACAAAGCCGCCTGTCTGCAAATGATCCATGAAAGGAAATTAACTCCTGGATATGAATCCCCCACGCAATTACCTGTGAAACCTGAACTGATGACCCCTTTAATTCGAGGCCTTCCAGAATCACTCCAATCTACAGCAGCTGTCCTTCAAAAAACCATAGCTGCTGCAGGTCCTGTAGAGAGGTCGGACAGATTCCTTGGAAACCCGAGCGACCAAACTGCATCTACCGATCCTGGGTTTACTCCATATTCAACCCCCTCTCAGCCGCCAGGTTCACAATCAAATTCACCTGCTGGTGATTGCAAAGTTTGGACATGGAGTGAGGTTGAAGAAGATCTGATTAATTACAGTAGGAAATATGGACCGATAAAAATCCCAGAGGAAAAATCAGAAAAAACAAAAGGTGTCAGGTACATTAGGGCTCCTCATAGTGAAAAACCAAAGAATGTAACCAGAGATCCCTAACCGTCAGCATTGGTGCTTATTAGGTATCAAAAAGGGGGTCCCCAGAAATGCGATGGATGGCTTAGCCCTTGATCAGTTGAGTAAGGTAGTGTCTAACTGGCACTGCCAAAAGCCCCTTCTACCGAATCCGTCACTTCAACCCAGTGCACCCCTCCTCCCTCAGAATCTGGGCAGTGAGTCAAAGCCACTTCTCCCTCAAAGTCCGGCCAATGAGCCAGAACAGATTCTTCCTCAAAACCAGGGAAACTAGACCCTCTGTTTCTTGTCAGTGGGCAAAGAAACGGAGCATAGGTATACCTGAGAATGCTCACTAAAAATAAAACAGGAGATATAACGATCACAGCTATTACAAGTCCTAAACGGGCACCTGTAACTTTTCTGATTGACACTGGGGCACAAATTTCTGCGCTGACAAAGAAAGATGCCCAGAGGTGTGGAATTGTTCCAACAAAGAACCGATATTGTGTTTTAAGTGCCTTGGGCACTTAAACAGAATCTATGAATGGGGCCTTAGTCAAGCTCCCTTTGCCTGGAGAGGAAAACCAACTCTCCATCCATGGGGTGATTGGAGATATTCCAACCAATTTATTAGGGCTGAATGCCCTTGCTAGGAGGCAGTGGGAGGACTCAGAGGGTCTTCTGTGGTCTTTTGGCACACCACATTTTAACATCAGACTGCTCCAAGCTGCAGCCTCCCTACCATTCAGCAAAGTAACTAATGTGAAACAATACCTCCTTCCCCTGGGTGCCAAAGAGGGTATCAAGCCAGTGATACAGGAGCTACGACAACAAGGAGTAATACTTAATACCCATTCTCCTTTCAATTCTCCGGTGTGGCCAGTGCAAAATCCTAATGGGAAGTGGAGGCTGACAATAGATTTTCGTAGGCTAAATGCTAACACAGACCCTCTTACAGCAGCAGTCCCAAATCTAGCAGAATTCATAACATTGATTCAAGAAAAGGCTCATTCAATCATGCCACCTGTAGATGTCAAAGACATGTTTTTTACGACACCTTTACAGCCAGAAGATATGGACCGTTTTGCTTTCGCATGGCAAGGACAGCAACGCACTTTCACTAGGCTTCCCCAAGGGTACAAACATTCTCCTACCCTGGCTCATCACGCTTTAGCCCAAGAGTTCGACAAAGTACCCAAAGCGGACAATCTAGCTGTTCATCAACACACTGATGAGACCCTTGTGGGAGGAGATGAAATAGAAGAAGTGAGAGATACCCAGCAGAAAATAACCTCCCACTTAGAAAGCCTTGATTTGCAAATTCCCTCAGAAAAAACCCAAACCCCTTCACATGAAGTGAAATTGTTGGGAATTTGGTGGAAAGGAGGTATGACACGTATCCCACCTGATACCCTAACCTCTTCAGATCAGATTAAAATGCCTGAATCCAAAAAAGATCTCCAACATGCTTTAGGATTATTAGTGCTCCGGAGAAAACACATCCCAGATTTTCCATAATTGCCAGACCTCTTTACAACTTGTTAAGAAAAGGGACAAAATGGGAATGGAGTGCTTCCCAAGAAGAAGCACGGCAATTGTTGGTTTTTGAAGCAACAGCCTCACCAAGCCCTGGGCCCTATTCATCCCACAGATGCTTTTCAGGTCTCCTCAGGGTTGTCAGTACACATATGGCAGCGGGGTCCTGAGGGTCCGACGAAGCCTCTTGGTTTTTACTCCCGTGGCTTTAAAGATGCTGAAAAAAGGTACACTACCTGGGAGAAAGGATTGTTTGTGGTTAGCTTAGCTCTCCTAGAAGCGGAGAAGATTGCACAACAACGACCAATTGTTTTGAGAGGCCCTTTCAAAGTTATTAAGGCTGTCTCTACTGGCACCACCCCCACGTGACGGGGTGGCCCAGAGGACCTCAGTAAGGAAGTGGTATGCTCAGATTGAACATGATTGTAGCGTCTTCTCAAGAACTGAAGGAGCTGTAAAAAATCTGGCAATCCAAGAAACTGAAAACTTGGGTAGCAGCCAGGACAAACCTGCCTCAGTCATTAGAGTAGCCCCTCCTTTTTCCCCCAAACGGTCAGCAAATTCTTGGCTTACGGATGCTTCTGCCAAGCGAGAAGGAAAGGTGTGGAAACATAAGGCTGTAGCCCTCCACACTTCCTCAGGTGAAGGAATTATCACAGAGGGGGAAGGCAGTGCCCAAGTTGGCAAGCTGATAGCTCTTTGGAGTGTTTTCCAACGTGAGGCACAGAATACTTCTCCTGTCTGTATCTACACCGATTGTTCCTATGCTGTGTTTAAGGGATGGACTGAGTGGCTTCCTTTTTGGCAGCAAAAGGATTGTGAAGTTAACAGAATCCCAGTATGGCAAAAGGAGAAGTAGCAAGAAATTCTAAGTATTGCAAGTCCAGGGAATTTTGCCGTGGAGTGGGTAGCCTCTCACCAGACAGATGGAAATCCAGCAGGAGAGTGGAACACTAGAGCTGACGAATTAGCAAGACTAAGTCCTGTGAAAAAAGATCAAATTACAGAGGACTGGGAGCACTTCTTAGAATGGTTGCATGTAAAAAGACAACGCACAGGTGCAAAAGATTTGTACAAAGAAGCCCTTGCTCGCGGTTGGTCTGTTACCAGAGAAATGTGTAAAACATGCATGTCAGCCTGTGAACAACGTCGCAGACGGCTAGAAAGACACCCTTTGGAAGATGACCCTCTGCATTTAAGAAAGGGTAAAGGCTTACGGGAAGCGTGGCAGGTAGATTATATCGGCCCCTTTAAAAAGTCAGGAAGTAAACACTTTGGGCTGGTAGGAGTAGAGATGATATCTGGGTTAGTCCAGGCCAATGCTTTTAAAAGAGCTACAGGAGATCATACTGTTCAAGCATTGCAGGCATGGTTTGGAACTTTCCCAAAACCACAAGAAATTCAATCTGATCATGGGTCTCACTTTACTGCCAAAGTTGTACAGGACTGGGCAAAAGGTGAAGGGATTAAACGGACTTTTCACACTCCTTACTACCCTCAAGCTAACGGCATTGTAGAAAGGACCAATGGTCTCTTGAAAGGACTTTTGAAACCACAGGAGGGAAATTGGGATGTTCGGCTATGGGAAGCTGTGAAAGGTGTGAATGATAGATGGGGGGTAAACGGGTGTCCCAAAATCACTGTCTTTTTCCCAACAGCTCCAAGCATAATTCTCTCACTGCAGGGACCAAATGATCCTAAGAATCCTGCACACTACCCTGGACAACCTGTTTCGGTAGATCTCCCTACCGTAGGAGAAGTACCACTAGTGCTAAAACGCCCTCTGAATAAATATGCATGGCTAGCCTCTGATGCCCTAGGGAGAGAGCATCGGATACATACACGCTGCATCATTCCATCATTCTAATTTTCTGCCTTTTGGTGGCAGACTCTGTTGTGTTCACTTTTCACAGAAGAACTCCGAGGGACATGAAGAAGAGCACATAAACCATGATAAGACTAGTGATACTTTTCTGCATCCTACCACAACACCAGGGCCAAAAACCAGCTGAGTGGCCATGGTCTGAAGCTACCATTAGGTACACTAGTGCTCTAGGATCCTATCCCAGAGATGGTTGCCCGAACCTAGCCACTGTAGCACTGCACGACTCTGAGGTATACCGTCCAAGTGAATGGGGATGGGACTTGAAGGATTGGACTAGAATCCTAAAAGGAACAGGAGGTGAAAAAATTAAGGTAGGATGCAGAAAAGTAGAAGGATCTCTTTACCAGAAAGCTTCCACCATTGCAATCGCTGGAAATTTTCTAAAACCAGATGGGAAAAGTGATTTGCACCCCAACATTACGGCCAAACTCTGCCCTACAACGGAGTGGGTGTGTGACAAACAAACCCCCTTCATCCTGTGTGGTTGTCAGAAGAATGTCGGTAACTACACCTTAGGCCCCAGTACCAACAATGTGGAAATCACAAAGCTTCGCAGAAACAAACTAACTGACTGCTGGTATAACTTTCCTCTAACCAAACCGACCTATGCAACATGCAGTTGGCAAAATAACCCGGCAGATCAGCCAAGTCTGACAGGTTTAACTTATAAATTCAAAATAAACGCCGCAGCAAAGCCCATACTGAGTGCAGTAATCACATACCACGGTATAAGTACCCCCCTTGTGTTAGATGACAAGAATAAAGTTTTTCCACCCTTTATGGTAACCCGAGGTGACGATGTTACAATACGATGTGGATTAATTGCTGAATTTTTTACCGAACCTGTACACAGTTATAGCATTGGACCTCATGGCCGTGTTTTGTTTGGTGAAATTCAAAATCAAGATTGTTGGCTAAACCTTAATTGCTGTACAATTTCCCCATAAAGTCACGTGTGGTAAAAACAATACAAAATACTGGGGGGAACTCAAAGTCGATGTTGCAATACCTACCACCCAACCACCGGTCATGCTAAGCCCGAGAATTTTTGAAATTGGACCACGTATAATCACAAAAACAGGCCAACAACAACTATTGCTCAATCCGGCATGGTCCCTTAAACAAGTCAAGTTGCTGATGCAAAACAATGTCTCAGAAATTCAGCCAGCTTGTTCACCTTTTCTGCAGACTTCCTTCAAGGGGCAGACAACCGGGTTGCAAAAGCGGAACCCTTCTAAGAAACGGACGCAAAGAGACATAACCGGCGTTGTGGGAACAGGACTGGGAATCTTAAATAGTATTGATTCAGAAGTGCTAATGAATAAATTGGCTGCCACAACTACAGATTTGACTAAAATACAACAAGCCATCAGCGGTTGTTATCAAACATATTACCAAATTGAGAAAAGGTAAATGTGAATGACCACAAATTGATAATTGGCATGCTCCGTGCTACGCAAAACAACATTTCTTTGGCTCTCAGCTGCGTCCAGGCTCAATTGTGGATGCAGTCCGTTGCTGCCTCAATTGTAAGAGAAGGCAAAGAAGGCACTTTTCCTACTGAAATTCGGAACATAATCTGGGACGGTGCCACTGATTTTGAAAGAGAATTCCAATCCTGGTGGAATTTAGTGAATTTTACCTACAATCCCATCACAAACACAGCCACAGCCTTTGTACTAACCATACGTAATGCTTCAGTGCATTTGATAGTCCCTATCATTGCATTAGGGCTGAACCATGATGCAGCTATTCTCTACCCTTTCCAGCACAGAGAATGGGCCCGTCAAACTGGTAAGAAGTGGCAAACTGTTAATTTGGAAACTTGTATTGTCCGAGAACAACAAGGGTTTATCTGTGAAAGCAATGCAATTAGACCTCAAGACATTTGTTTGGACACAGAACAAAATATCTGTCCTTTTGAAATTCATCCTAACAAGATTCCTGAAACACTGCTTGTGTATATAGGCAATGGATGTGCATGCTTAAGAACTGCATGTGATAAGGTATTTCTAGAAAATGTAGTTGTAGATACTAAAACTCATTCAAATTCTTGTGTTTGTAACTTGACTAAAAGCACAGGATGCGATTTCTCTTATTTAGCCCCACTTACTTCTTATTGTATTTTACAGTCCAATTACACAGTGATCCACCAATTATTGCCTACCCCCACTGGGATGAACCTTACTTAGGTAAAGCACTTGTTGCTTCACCAGGATTTCATTGGAATTTTGGAAAAGATCAAGAAAAACAGACAGAAAACCTTGGTAACTGTTCATCACAATGGGAAAGAAACACATTGTTTTCTAGACAGAGGAAAGAAAGATGCTGGACACAGCTGGTGGGATACTCCTTTTGGGTGCTCACCTACTGCTGCAGGTGTCCTGAACAAATTGTGTCATCCCATCCTTGTTCTCTTGATTTTAGTTTTGATTGGGTTTGTTTTATCAGCAATCTTACACATCATGAATTGCAGAATGATGAAACGGTTGACATCTGTAATAGATGTGCACAATTTGGACACTATCCCATCCACTGTGGACACCCCTAAGGTTATTGACACAAGATGAACTACATGAGTATTAAAATAAGATAAGACATGATTAAAAATTACAGGTGTATTTTGATTAAAAATTACTTATTCCTTCTTTTTCCTTTTCTTTCTCTTTTCTTATTTTCTCTACCCTTTTCTGGGATATGCTACCAACATTAACGAGTCCTGAAGACTTCGCAACAACACTACGAAATCGTGCTGATGGAGCTCTCCTGATGACAATCGTGAGTCATGGGGTGGTGTAAGAGACGGTCTGAAGATCCCTCATCTGCCTCACGATCATCGCCAAAGACAGAGGCTAAACACAGGAGTTCCGACCTGCCTAAGGTGGGATGTCTGCCAACTGTTGCCTGCAGGTGTGCCCGCTGGGAACTGGTACGCATTCCTGAGGAAATTTGTGCAGGTCACAGTGGACTGCGCCGTTCTTGCTGCCCAGGCGGGAAGGACTGCGCTGAAGCGGAAAGGAATGACCTGTCCTCTACACCTGTCCTGTACCTGTTTCCCAAAGCAACGGGCCTCATAACAACGGCTGTAGATTTGCCCCACCTCTTGGGGAAAAGGGCGAGATGTGGGGATACAGCTAGAAAGCAGAAGCGAGAGCACTGCTAAACTCATGCCAGAAGTAGACGCGCTAACGCTGCTAGGCCGCAAACCATAGCAGGCAGTATAGTTAGCATAGGAGAAAGGCATGCTTGGTATGTACCTGGGATAGTTAGGGCTAGCTTTTAGTTCTGCAATGTTATTACGAAACACAGATATGGTCTTGGCCAGTTGGCCCTCGTTTCAAAAAAGGCCTATAAAGGGACTTTCTGAAATAACTGAGATGAGATCTCCCCACGGAAAGAAGACAAATCTATTGGCAGCAGAGCACGAGGACTTCGTCTCATCCGTTGGTAGCCATTGCCCCCCCTTTCTTCCTCTCTACTCTTTTACTCTGTTTTTCTTTCTCTCTCTCTCTCTTTCTCTCCTCTATCGCATTACCGTGTTGTGGGTACTTAACAAAGGTGCACTGTTTTGATTAAAACTGAAATCCCTTGTGTCCTTTTGCACTCTGAGATCTGTAAACAAACCATCACGACCCTTACTTGTATTAACGGATCGTGACGCATGTCCAAAAGAAAAAATCACTGGAACAAAAAGAGCAAACTGATCCAAGGTGAACTGATCCACGGTGAAAAACAGAAGCCTACAAAAATCTGGGGGGAAAAAAAAAGGCAACTCACGTGCCCGATTCACAGATGCAACTCCTGCAAAACTTTTGAAGGCAGTCTCACTCCCTCTGCTGAACAATCAACTGGAGGAAATCCCACTCCAAATCTGTGGGAAACAACAAAAGTGGTGCAACAAGCACTTCATAGAATAAAAACTAAAACTCCACCTGAATAAATTAATGCAATTAACATTGCATTAATTTCACCTGGCTTTTTTTTTTTTTTTTTTTTTGAGGAAATCTGTTTCTCTTCTCTTTTCTAAGAATGTCAAACATCCCTGCATTGACGATAAAGAAAGCAGTTTGAGGGCAGAGAAAGTGCAAGCAGCAGAATCACATCTAAATGTGATAACCATTTACTCACGTGGACGCTGTCCCTTTGTGTTAGCCCCAAGGAGTTGTACTTCTTTTTAATAATCGGTCTAGTGGGCCAAATTTTCACTTTTTAAGAACCTACCAACACATGGGATGGAGCTGCATGAAAACCAATGAAATGTAAAGTGTCACCATAATTGCTTGCATTGTCAGTTTGTTAACGTTTGTCATTTAAGAATTTCTACATATTTGAAATCATACAAATATGTTCTAACCTTCCCAGTTCTGCCTCAGAAGACTTCAAAATTATTATCATTCAGCTAATTTTTTAAATTTACTATTTAGTGAATTAAAGAATCTTGACAAAACACAAGCAAATGCTAGAGAAGAAATGATTAAATCCCCCTTCCAGGGGACCCCAGGCGCTGACGGCTGCCACCGGCGTGCGCCAGGTCGGGACCGGCAGGCAGGGCTGCACCCCGCGTCTGCCACAACACCTGCAGCTTCTGCAGCCTGAAACACAGCTGGCTCAGGGGTTTCAATCAAGAGCCAAAAGATCTTGCTGGTCAATTTGGGGCAGAGAAAGGTCATCACTTCTAGCATGGCATAAGCCTGCCACTACATTTCTGTGAAGGACAATCACCTTGTTGCAGTGAAACTCCTGGGTAAAATACTGAAGCGCTTTCAGATTCATATTATCCGACATTTCGGTGACCTTCTTTTATACCTGCATTGCTTCATACTGCTGGTTGTGGGCACAAGTTCTTTGTACACTATCCTGGAAATTAAAAAGATCAGAAACAACACCCACCCCTCCCCCACCACCACCCCTTCCCCAGCCACAACCCTAACAAAACCAACCTCCAGAATGTTCAGGAGTTCAAATGAGAACAAGCATAGATGGGGCATAAAAAGATGGATCCTCCTTAGACATTTGTGCATGCAGTGCCCTGCAATCCACTAAGTTCTACTTCTCGTACACCAAATACCTGTCTTCGGAACTCCTTGTTCTCCATTCAAACCCTTCTGGGAGGGTAATCGAGGAGATACTCTTACATATTTTGAGCACATCTTGCACTAGGCAATTAAATCCAGTGCGCAGCATTACCTGACGAACTGAGGCGGTGACAAGGTCAATTAAGACCTGTTCATATCTTCATTTGGAGCTCTTCCAACTGCTTGAAAAGTGAAGCCTTGGACATTGAAGGTTCAGACTAAGGAAAATCCAAAACATGGACAGCATCTCCCTTCTGCTGGAAGCCTTCAAGTTCACCACTGCAGTCTGCAGCCTACACAGATCATCTGAGGATTGTAAAAGTTCTCCAAGGAAGAACAAGAACAAGGCTAATGCATGCACACAAACGCTGATCAAAAGCACTTGATGCTCTTGGACAAAAAGATGTAACCTTCACTTTTGGAAAGACAAGGTGACTATGGCTGTCTCCACAGTACTCGTAGGAAAAAATCCCTGAAGTTTTGTAAAACCTCTTTTCAGGGCTTTGTTAACTTCATTTTTGTTAAGAATTGGGGAACGCAGAGAGACCTGTCACTTTTTTTGCAGAATGCCATAGAAACTGCTACACTCACCTCAACAACAGTCCACGTAACCTTCTCTGCAAATACTGACCATATGCAGTTCTGGTTGATACAAACCCCCATTACCTAAGAAAAGGAACAACTCGGCAAGCAGTTTGCAAAGATGAACAACTTAGCACGATTGCGGCTGATGACATGCCCTGACTTTTTTTACCTTCAGCTGTGGGTGCCGTACCTTCCTACCCTCGCACATGCCACTCCAAGCTGCTTGCGTGGAGCTCTCGCACCACCTATGCCAGCAACTGTGCCAAGCCGCCACCCTTCTTCAGCACCATCGCACCTACCACAAGGTAGCTGAATCAGAGGGAAAAGGAGGTCGCCAATGGAGGGAAGTTGTTCCCCCTGACAGCTAAGCTCCGACTCCGGGGTCCCTTATGTCCTTCCCAGGATAGGCAGGAAAACGCCTCGGCGGAGCGCAGCGCTGGGCGGGAGCGGCCGGCAGAGCACCGAGCGCGCTCCCCACTCCCTCCCGCCCGCGCCGCTGCGGAGACCCCGGCTTCGCCGGAATCGGCCACGTGCTGCACGGAGGGCAGCGCGGCAAAGGCGGTCGCCCCTCGTTACCCTAGGAAGGCCGGCCTCGGATCCCCGCTCTCTCCGCCGGCACGGGCAGTGCCGGCAGACTGTCGCTGCGGCCGCCGCTGGCCGAAAGCCTCGCCGCGCACCGCCCGGCCGGCCCCGCCGCTCCGCGGGGTCACACGGCACCTGCCGTGGGCGGCAGCCGAGCGACAGCAAGCAGAAGCGCTCACCGCCGCGCCACTCGCCGCCCCGCCCGGGCGCTCCTCTCCTCGCGCTACCACCATGGCGCCGGCCCGCCCCGCCTTCCCCGTCGCCTGCGGCGCAACGCGGGTGCTCCGAGCCACGCAGCACGCGTGCGGCCGGGCCCTGCCGAGCCGCAGGCGGAGCCGGGGCACGGCCCGCGCGGGAGAGCTTCCGGCGAGGCTGGGCGGGCGGCGAGCGCGGCCGAGCGTGAACGCGCCAGGCGGGGTCGGCCGGCGGCGCGATGGGGAGCTAGATGGAGGCGGCAGCACCGCGCGGCATAAAAGAGCTGATCGTCCCGCAGCCGCCCGCTCCGCAGCCCCTCGGCTGCTGTCGAGAAGGGCCCCGGCCCTGGCCGCGCCGGTGGCGAGGTGGCTCCGCAGACCTCAGGCAGCCCTGGCGGGGCAGGGGAGCACTGCGAGCAGCCCCGGCGCCGCGCAGCCGTCTGTAACGCGCGGTGGGAGCCGCCGGCAACTATTTGACACCTCCCGGGGGGCTGGGGAGGAGCACGGAGGCCACGCAGCATGTCGCTGCCGTTAGGGAAAATTAATCCACCATGCCTGAGGTTGATGTCCGAAAAGGAGACAGAGGAGTCCTGCAACATTCTTCGACTACAGGGAGAGTCCATGGGGCTTTTCCCATGGGGTCTGTCAAACGGTTGCGGGATGCAGCCCCCTTTTGATGTCAAGTTCCCAGCCACAGCACCCTCTTCCTTTTCCCCACTGGCTGAGGTATTCGGGAGATACAGACTTCCGGAACTGCCTACTCTATGCCCTCCTCTAATATGCACCCCCCTTTTGGCATCGAAAAGGAAGAAAAAAAACCATTTCTAATTCTATTAAGTCTTTGTTGCCTTGCTCTAGGTTCAGGAATTTAACACGGCCTTGATTAATCAACAGTCTCTGATGATTAGTAACAGTTCTAGAGAACTAATACTTTCTTCTGTTACTTCACTCCGCATACGTTCCTAGCCTTGTCTACAGGCCAATTCACACGGTCTGTTTGTAAAGACTCATCCATCTCATTCCTTTTAATCCCTCCTTTTTTTATTTAATCGGTATTTGTCTTTACAAACCTTAATTACCATTGATTTAATTTTTTCTTCTTGAGTCTTCTGGGCTTTTGCTATTATTTGCAGTGACATCCTCTTCTGTCCTTTTGTAGTCATTTCTGGATCAGGTAGGCATGGCTGCTAGCAGCATCCCCTTGACCACCTGCTGAAAGAGCTGCACCCAGCATGGTGTCACGCATGGTCAAAAGATTAGAGTTGCTATAGCATAGAAGAGGAGAAATGGTATTCATTTAGCCCATAGCTGGCCAGTTAACCATGAAAACATGTCCCATTACCATCTTTTCAACACTTGGACAGGTAGATGAGCTGAGGTTATTTCCTCTGTTATTTGACCACTTTTCCGCTGTCATCTGCTTGCAAACAGCAGCTCGAGTCATTTAATTTCCCACAAACTCCTCCTTCTTCTGCTAACAGATAATCTAATACCATCCAATGTTGAAAATGCCACTTTCCTCATTGAAGTGGGTTGCTCAGCAAGACGGTCAAGAGCTGTGGCTGGCTGGTTGGTAATTATTTCTGAGACAGCTTGTACCCTAATTATCTCATTCAAATGATAAATGGGTTCCCAGGCATCTGGGATTAATTCCTTAGGTTTCCAAGTGGCTGGTCCATCATGTTGCGTAACTTCTTCTGGTGGCCATTCATCTTTTCCCCGTTTTGGGGTGCTCCCTGCAGCCAAGGCTGCATCAGCTGACTGCTTTTCTCGAATTAAATCATCACAGATTTGGATTCCTAAGCGATTTCCCTGAATTTGTAGTAGCAAAAAGAACAACGGTCTAATATACCCCAGGGATATACCATATCCCTGACCAGTTTGGACGTAACCTGAGCTAAGCATGTTGGCCACAAATCCAATCATGTCCTTTCAAAGCCCGTGTTCCATTAGCAAAGGGGCCTTCCTACCCTTGGTCATCAATTGGTAGGTCAAAATACTGCGGGTTTCCCTGGCCTAACGGTCCTCCAACAATAGCTGCCCCACCATAAGGGTCACAGCATTTGCATTTCCAAGCTCCCACACAGGGTTCCCATCTACATTTACATCTGCAAGTTGCTTGCTTGGATTTGGAGCAGAACTCACTAAAAGGCTTTGAGTTCCAATCCGCTGTTGCCATTCCCACTGATAATCACAAACAACATGTCTTCTACTTGTGGAATTTTTGTGGGGACAGCTTAAAAATAGGTGGTCAAAAAAACCCCTTGTCCCTCCCCATTGCTTTACAGGCTTCCAAATGTTTTTGGTAAGAACACCTTACGCAGCTACCATTAGTGAGCTGAACAGCTCTTTGATTGCAATTGTCTTGATATTTGGAACAATTGTAAGGAGGGCAATTGTGGGTCCAAACCCAATTGTTTAAAGCCAGAGGGAAAGTCAATTGACAAACGCCTTTTCCTACATAGACCCGCCCTGTCCTGTTTAGGCAATAAGTGCCTGTTGGAGAAGAATGAAGTGGCCATGGACTTCCTTCTTTGGCCCCAAATCCCATCCTATTGTGGCCCTCACATTGACCCACCATTTAGGTTCAGCTGGGCTAGCCAACCATGGCCACTCTTCAGATCCTCCTGGCCCTCCACAGAGCCAGCAATTGCTAAGGTGAAAAACTTTTGCTACTTCTTCTGCTAAGGCTGCAAATTGATTCTCCCACTCCTGGCCTAAACTTAGCTGACCATATAAAAGTAGAGTTATTCAGGAAAATGTTTTAATAGTGTGATCTAATTAGCTAGTCTAATTTTCCCGTTGTCTTCTGCACCACCTGTGGCAATTGAAGACACAGAAACTACTTAACGTGAAACAATGGCTGCAAGTATTAGCTCCCCAGTGAGTGGAGATTCTAGAGGAAGGATACCCATAGAGACTATTTCAGCAGGTGGTCTGTGGGTAAGCACGCAGGGCTTCCTCTGATGTCGAAGCACTGGCCCACTCCTGCAGAGTGTCACAGCCTCCCGGCCTTCTCCTCCAGCTGAGATGTGCAAATCTCTGAGGCTTCAGAGACCTTGACCCGAGAGTGACGGGTCCACCTGTGTCCAGCTGTCTTCATGGCTGTTTCTGTCGTCAGTGACACTTGGAATGGGCCACGCCATTTCAGAACCACTGGCGCTTCTTTCTACTCCTTAACTAGGACTCAATCTCCTGGTTGGATGTTACAAGCAGCAAAGTCCAAAGGTGGGGCTTGTGCCAGCTGAGCTTCCTGTTGAAGGGGTTTTACAAGAAGCAGTATCCTGGCCACAGATGGTTTTAAATATACATCACTTACCTCTACTCCCCCACTAGGTTGAGACTTACCCGGGTAATTCATAACAACGACGGAAAGGGGGAGAACGGAATCTCTCTTCTGGCTCGGGCTCTCATTCTCGCCAAAGCCAATGTCCAAAGCCCTAGCCATGGCATCTTGGTTTCTATTACCAGCTTCAAAAGGTGTTTATTTCTCTATTCATTGTTTTCTACCCGAGCCGAGCTCTGGGGGTGCCAGGGCCTATGGAGGTTCCATTGTGTTCCTAAAGAAGCCAAAACCCCTTGAAGGATCTTTCCTGTAAAATGAGTTCCCCTGTCTGAGTCTATTGCTTCTGCAATGCTGTATCTTGGAAAGATTTGTTCCAAAAATGCCTTAATACCTGATCCTGTCGTTGCTGAAGCAGTTGGAAATGCTTCTGGCCACCTTGCTAGCTGACATACCATTACCAGAAGAGATGAAGCCTTCCCACTTGGGGCATCTCAGGAAAATCCACCTGGCATCTTTGGAAGGGACCTGCAGCCCAAGGCCTCCCTCCCCTGGCAAGTTCCTTTGTAACTTGGCTGTTTGCTTTAGCACAGATCAAGCAACCTTCAACAGCTCGTTTTGCCAGTCTAAAAAGACCCCCAGCAACATCCAGCATGAGGAAGGCTTCTGCCAATCCTCAGGAGGTGCAAGGACTCTCTTCACGGAGTGCTTTTAATATTGGTAGGGCCAAAGCTTCTGGTATCTCTTGTTTGCCATCCCTTGTAAACCAATTATTGCCTTTTTTCTCTGCCACACGGCTTTTAACTGTATCTCAAACTCCTCTGGGAGAAAAGACAGCTTCCCGGCCAGTGATGGAGTCACTGCGAGCAAAGGGGGCATCTTGGAGAGTTCTGGCAGAAGTGTTGCTTTCTGACTTTCTTCATCCACCAAAAAGGAGACAGAGGAGGCCTGTAACATTCTTCAACTACAGGGAGAGGCCATGGGGCTTTTGCCATGGAGTCTCTCAACTGATTGCGGGACGCAGCCCCCTTTTGATGCAAAGTTCCTGGCAACAGCACCCTCGGAGGTACTCGGGAATTACAGACTTCCGGAACTGCCTACTCTAGGCTCCCCTCTAATATGCACCCCCCTCTTGGTATGGAAAAGGAAGAAAACGAAACTATTCCGAATGCTATGAAGTCTTTGCTGCCTTGCTCTAGGTTCAGGAATTTAACACGGCCTTGGCTGAGCAACAGTCTCTGTCGATTAGTAACAGTTTCTAGAACTAAGACTTTCTTCTGTTACGCCCCTACCAGTAAATTCCTAGCCTTGTCTAAGGACGGATTCACACGGTCTCTTTGTAAAGACACATCTATGTTACTTCTTTCACTCCCACACCTTCGTGGCAGTGGGATGGCTCCCCCCGGCACAGCACCTGGCACAAAACCCCCCTATGCGCACACGCACACCTGCACTTACCCTGCACTCCGCTGCACACACACACACACACACACACCTCCCGCACACTAACACCCCCCTCCACATCCCTGCCATGCTACTTGCAGTGGCCCCGCCCCTGCCATCCCGGCCGGCTGGCAGCACTCACTCCAGACATGCCTTGCGTTTCCTTGCTGCCCCCTCTGTCGCCTTCCCTCAACCTGCCTTTTCTCCCCTGCCTTGCATTGACTTGCTCACCCATCCCCCACCTGACTTCCTTTCACATTCGTCTAGCTCTGGCCTCACCTTTCCTTTTCCTTCTAGGACCCTCATTGCCTTGCCTCGCCTCGCCTCGCCAAGCCACCACTTGCCTTGCCCTGCCCTTGAAGCCCTCCCTTGCCTTGCATGACCTTGCTCACCCCTCCCCCACCTGGAATTCAAGACCCCTTTTCAATGCCATTTCATGGCCTTGCCCTGCCCTTTCTGCTCCTCCTAGGAATCTCAAAGCTCTCAAGCATCTCCCGTGTTTCAGGATCACAGGAGAGGAAGACCAGGGGACGACGCGTGTTGCCACACTCATCTCTATGGGCAGCCTTGGTCTGGGAGCAATCCTTGCATGTCTTGAATCTTGCAAGGGCAATTCACATTTTGCCCTTGAGCTCGGGGACCAGAATGAGAGTTCTTTTGCCTACAAAGGAAAGCAGGTAGCTCAAGTCTTTGAGGTGCAGAGGAGACATGACCCACGCGGGATCAAGGCCACACAAAGCACTTGGTCCTGGCCGCTTTTGTGTACCAGCAGTCCTTGAATGTACTTCTCACCTGCCTTGCCTGGCCTTGCCTTGGCAACACAACAGTTTCCTTGCCTTGCCCTGCTAGCCCTCTGGAGCCCTCTGGAGCCTTGCATTCCTTTGCACGTCCATGCCCCGCCCTTGACCTGCCTACCACTTTCCTCCAAGGCCTTGACTGGCCAAGCCCTTCCTGTTTCTGCCTGGCCTTCCCATCAGTGGACTTCCCTTCCTACGGCCAGCCTTGCCTCTAACGTCTGGGCCTTCTCTTGCCTACCACTCCATTTGCTTTGCCCTCACTGCTCTGGCCTTGCTTACCTCTCCCTTGACTTGCCCACAATTGCCTGCACTTGCTTTGCAGCGCCTTGCCTGCATGGAAGGCGAGGGCAAGAGTGGTAGGCAGGGCAAAGCAAAGCCAGCAAGTTGTAGGTAGTGCAAGGCAAGGCAGCAGAGGCAAAGGAAGCAGAGCAAGGGTAGCTTAAGAAGAACTAGACAAGGTACTGAAGGCAAGGCAAGGCAAGGCCAAGAGACTCGGAGTGCCTTTCCTTGCCAAGGCAAGGACATAGTGCCAGTGTTGCTGGAGCAGATGGTAAGGTAGCACGGGGAGGAATAGAAAGTGCTGAGAACAGCGTGTGTGCTGCTAGTTTGAGGGGTGCAGTTGAAGTTGCAGGCAGCAAGATCTTCCTCAGCCCGCACTGTTTTGAGCTCTGTTTTTGCCAGATGGTTTCAAGTTGGTGGGCAGAATCTGCGAGAGGGCAAAGATTGGTTTGGGCCAAAGAGGTTTGTCTGCCTCTTGGAGTGCGGTATAAAGAAGAGTCCGCTCTTGGAAGGGGAAGATGAGGGAAATCTTTTTGTCCTGAGGTGCTGTTGATTTGAGTGCAGGGACGTTTGCAACTTGCCTCTGCCCTTGGGGTGGTTTCGAGCAGCGCCAGGCGCTTGGCCTTCTTTTGCAAGTCGTCAGCGCCATCGTGTGCTTGTTTCGAGGAGCGCTGACAGTGCCGGGGAAAAAGCCAAGCGCTTCGCTGGCGCCGCCCCAAGTCGTGTGCGAGCAGTTGCTGGAAGAGCTCCGCTGTGCATCCTGCCTCTTGGAGACACAAAAGAATGTGATCCTGCGCGTAGCGGGGAAGCAAGAGGAATCTTTTCTGTGTTGGCTGTGCAGTTACTAAGCGGCAAAAGTCAAGGCAGCTCCAGCACGGCCTCTTTCTTTCAGAACCTTTTCTGTGCCATCATGAACATGCTCAACATGCAACTCGCACCCACTGAACTGCATCAAAGGTCCTGGAGAGACGCACTTTCCTTCAAGCTCTAGCTACCATCCTACCCTCCACCACTCGCCGATCCCAAAGCCCTTCCGAACATGCAGCAGCTGCACGCAGAGAACAAGTGCTAGAAGAAGGCGTTGGCCTTCAGAGTCCCTCTAAAGTCTGTAAACTAGGCGAAACATTGCAGTGACCAGCACTTTCCTTCGCAACTATCTACAGAGCGTCATCACATTCTCTCAGAGTGGCTAAGTCCACCCTTGCAGCACAGCAGCGTTTCTAGCCACAGTTCGGACTGAGAGATGGGCCAGGTGAGAAAGCATTTGTTGACTATCCCTCGTCTCTGGAAGACTTGATACTCGCAGCGCAATCACGTGCACACACCTTCAGTGTGGCCAAGTTCAAGCAGCTAGAGCTCACAGAGACGGGAGAGGCAGGAGAGAAGCCGTTCCAAAAGTACCGTGTACTTAGGGCAGCATTCAAACTGTGCACAGCACTCTACAGCACTGTAGACCGTGGCTTCTCTGACAAGACGTGCCATCCCATTGTTGGCTCTCGCAGCTCGCTTGCTAGCTGCTCTCCTGAAGAAAAGAACTAGGAGGAAAAGCCAATGCTGGGCTGCACCTTCCCCTTGCCTCACGTAAAGCCACTTCAACTCCCCGCTGCACTCTCTACTTCCCCTCTCCTTGGCATCGACCGCTGTGTTTTCTGCATCTCGGAGCCCAAAGGTAAGCGCCAGTGTTCCCAGGGATGCTTGGAAGAGGGAGAAGTAGTAGCACAAGTAGCTGCCCTTGAACTTCCTCCTTCTCAATGCTAACGTGAAGTCGGCAGGCAGGCGAGCGCCAGCCACGCTCCTTTCTCAGTTTGGACGCTGCGGACACGAGCCCGGTGCTCGGCGCCTTCGTTCGGCCTCTTTAGTAGCCATGTCGCGCTTTCATTCTGCCGGAGTCGAAGCGTCGTCTACTTGTGGCACAGAGAGCACGGTGCCGGCAGCCAAATGCTCCAGCCGACTGCTTCTGCCGACACACGCCTGGGCTATGCACTTTCCCTCTCAGCGACATACAGCAGCACATTCGCTCTAAATGTAAAGATTCTCGGCTACGTCTGGCACAGAGAACAGCTTTAGTTCAACGGGCTTACCCAGAGCATGCCCCCGGACGCGTGGAAACCTGTATTTGCACCACATTCCAGTCGCAGTCCTCTTTCCTTTACAGGCTGCACAGCGCCGGCAGATGGCCGTGCGCTCTGCACCTGCCTTCTCACTTCCAAGTAGCACCGCGCACATTAGAGCCTTGCAGGGAGAGAAGACGCGGATAGGCGTCTCGCCCAGAAGAACGTGGCAGGGCGAAAAGGTGTTCTTCTTTTGTCTTCCTCGTCGCCCAGAGTGTGCTGCTGTGTTGAAAGTCTTGGCCAGCGAAAAGCTACACCAGCAAGTGTTTCTCTCCTGATGCATTGCGCTGAGCGAGAGCTGAGGAAAATGCTTGCACATCACACTGTGGATGCGTGCAGTACACACGCTGAAGAGCGGCACGGCTAAAAGTCATCGCTGGGCTTCAGTTCTGTCCAGATCACAGAAGGCGAAGAACGAAGCAGCTGGGCACCGGCTGCATGTACATAGTGGAGCGAATTTCACATGTCCAGCCAAGAGCTGCTTCACAAGCAGATTCAGCTCAGAATGCTCTGGCTGCTTCACAAAGGAAGGTGCTGTGTTGCACTCCTGGACACTACCTGGTCAGAAGCAGGTTCTTACACCTTCAATGCTGCAGAGTCCATGCAGCTGGAGCATCCCCAGAAGGATTCGTCCAGCTGGAAGGCGTTCTTCAAGTACCCCCCTCTTCCAAGTAGCCTTGAAACTGAGCACAACACACTGCGGCTCGGCAGCTTCCTTCTCAGATAGACGTGCCGTCTCTCTATTCACTCTCACAGCTCCGTTGCCCGCTTGCAGCAGCTGCTGCCAAAGAAAAAGGCTTCAGAAGGAAAAGCCACTGCTGGGCTGCCCTTTCCCCTTGCCTCACGTCAAGCACCTGAAACTCTCCGCTGCACTCTCTATTTCCTTTCTTCGTCGCATCTACCACTGTAATGTCTGCATCTCGAAGCATAAACCCCGGCACAATTCTTTCCTGGGAAAGCTGGAAGAGAAATAGGTAGCAGCACAAGTAGCTGCAAGTTGAACTTTAAGTTTCGAGCTGCTAACGTGAATCCGAAAACAAGCGAGTGACAAGCACGCTTCCTCTTGCAGCCTGTGCGATGCACACACCAGCTCCGTGCTCTGCCTTCATTCTTACGCCCTTCGTAGCAGGTCGCGCTTTCGTTTTGCTGGAGACGAACCGTCGTCTACTTCTCGCGCAGAGAGCACGGTGCCGGCAGCCAAATGCTGCAGGCTGCTGCTTCTGCCGAAACACGCCTGGGCTATGCAATTTCTCTCTAGCGCTGAAGTAGCACCACATTCTCTTTGCTTTGTAGCCAGCATCTTTACGGAAAGCTTCTCGGCTACGTCTGGCACAGAGAACAGCTTTATTTTAACCGGCTTAGCCGGAGCTTGCACCGACGCGTGGCAACTTGTATTTGCACCACATTCCAGTCGCAGTCCTCTTTCCTTTACAGGCTGCACAGCGCCGTCAGATCGCGGTGCTCTCTGCACCTGCCTTCTCACTTCCAAGTAGCACAGCGCACATTAGAGCCTTGCAGGGAGAGGAGACGCGGATAGGCGTCTCGCCCAGAAGAACGTGGCAGGGCGAAAAGATATTCTTCCTTTCTCTTTCTTCTTGCCCGAATTGGGGTGCTGTGTTGAAAGTCTTGGCCAGCGAAAAGCTACTCCAGCAAGTGTTTCTCTCCTGACGCATTTCGCTGAGCGAGAGCTACGCGGACAGTGTGGACCCTGTGGAACAGCAAGAAAATGACTGTACGTCGAGCTGAGGAAAATCCGTGCACAGCACACTGTGGCCGCGTGCAGTGTTCGCGCTGAAGAGCGGCAAAACTCAAAGGCATCGCTGGGCTTCAGTTCTGTCCAGAGCACAGAAGGCGAAGAACGAAGCAGCTGAGCACCGGCTGCATGTACTCAGTGAAGCGAATTTCAAATGTCCAGCCAAGAGCTGCTTCACAAGCAGATTCAGCTGAGAATGCTCTGGCTGCTTCACAAAGGAAGGTGCTGTGTTGCACTCCTGGACACTACCTGGTCAGAAGCAGGTTCTTACACCTTCAATGCTACAGAGTCCATGCAGCTGGAGCACAGGCAGAAGGACGCGTCCAGCTGGAAGGCGTTCTTCAAGTACCCCCCTCTTCCAAGTAGCCTTGAAACTGAGCACAACACACTGCGCCTCGGCAGCTTCCTTCTCAGATAGACGTGCCGTCACATTTTGCACTCTCGCAGCTCCGTTGCCCACTTGCAGCAGCTGCTCCCAAAGAAAAAGGCTCCAGAAAGAAAAGCCACTGCTGGCTGGGCTGCCCTTTCCCCTTACCTCACGTCAAGCACCTGAAACTGTCCCCTGCACTCTCTATTCCCATTCTCCGTCGCATCTACCACTGTAATGTCTGCATCTCGAAGCATAAACCCCGGCACAATTCTTTCCAGGGAAAGCTCGAAGAGAAATAGGTAGCAGCACAAGTAGCTGCAAGTTGAACTTTCTGTTTTCAACAGCTAATTCGAGTCTGAAAACAAGCGAGTGGCAGCCACGCTTCCTCTTGCAGCCTGTGCTATGCACACACCAGCTAGGTGCTTCTGCCTTCATTCTTATGCTCTTCGTACCATTTCGTTCTTTTCATTCTGCCGGAGTCGAACCGTCGTCTACTTCTCGCACAGAGGGCACGCCGGCAGAGAAACCCTCCAGAGAAACGCTCCAGGTTGCTGTCTCTTCCGAAACACCCCTGGGCTGTGCACTTTCCTTCGCTGCCCTTGGTAGCACCACATTCTCTTTGCTTTGTAGCCTGAATGTAAAGGGAAAGAGTCTCAGCTACGTCTGGCACCGAGAACAGCTCTAGTTCAACGGGCTTACCCGGCTCTTACCCCGACCCGTGGCAACTTGTATTTGCACCACATTCCAGGGGTAGTCTTTCTTTCCTTTACAGCCTGCACAGCGCCGGCAGATGGCAGTGCTTCTCTGCACCTGCCTTCTCAATTCCAAGTAGCACCTTGCAGGGAGCAAAGACGTGGATAGATGTGTGGCAGAGAAAATCGTGCAAAGACGAAAAGATGGTCTTCTTTTGTCCTCCTCGTCGCCCAGATTGTGCTGCTGTGCTGAAAGCGTGCGTTTTATTACCCCTTCTCGCAGTAAGACTATGTGCTGCGTTGCAACTGTTGGCCAGCGGAAGGCTAATCCAGCAAGACACATTTCTCTGAGCGAGAGCTTGTGCGGACAGTTGGGCTCTGCGAAGCAGAAAGGCTGTACTTGCACGTAGCGCTGAGGAAAATCCGTGCACTGCGCACTGTGGATGCGTGCAGTACACACACTGAAGAGAGCCAAAGCTGAATGCTTCAGTTCTGTCCAGCGCCGGTAAGGGAGAAGAACGCAGCCCCAGGCCACTGGGCTGGTGTGTGCGATGACTAGGAGCTTTGCCGCTCTTCTGCGTGTATACTGCACGCATCCACAGTGCGCAGGGCACGGATTTTCCTCAGCTCTCGCTCAGCAAAATGCATCAGGAGGGAAGCACATGATGGATTAGCCTTGCACTGGCCAACAGTTCCAACGCAGCACCACAGTCTTCTTGCGAGAAGGGGTAATAAAACACATGTATTGTCCCGGAACAGTTCTCTGGGCGAGCCGAGGCCGAGAATCCTTCCCTTAAGATAAAGACCACAACGCAGACAGAATGTTGTGCTACCTAGCGCTCGAGAGAAATTGCATAGCCCAGGCGTGTTTCGGCAGAAGCAGCAGCCTGCAGCATTTGGCTGCCGGCACCGCGCTCTCTGCGCGAGAAGTAGACGACGGTTCGTCTCCAGCAAAACGAAAGCGCGACCTGCTACGACGAGCGTAAGAACGAAGGCAGAGCACGGAGCTGCTGTGGGCATCGCACAGGCTGCAAGAGGAAGCGTGCCTGCCACTCGCTTGTTTTCGGATTCAAATTAGCAGTCGGAAACTTGCAGCTACTTGTGCGGCTACCTATTTCTCTTCCAGCTTTGCCCAGGAGAGAACTGTGCCGGGGTTTATGCTTCGAGATGCAGACATTACAGTGGTAGATGCGACGGAGAATGGGAATAGAGAGTGCAGGGGACAGTTTCTGGTGCTTGACGTGAGGCAAGGGGAAAGGGCAGCCCAGCCAGCAGTGGCTTTTCTTTCTGGAGCCTTTTTCTTTGGGAGCAGCTGCTGCAAGTGGGCAACGGAGCTGCGTGAGTGCAAAATGTGACGGCACGTCTATCTGAGAAGGAAGCTGCCGAGGCGCAGTGTGTTGTGCTCAGTTTCAAGGCTACTTGGAAGAGGGGGGTACTTGAAGAACGCCTTCTAGCTGGACGCGTCCTTCTGCCTGTGCTCCAGCTGCATGGACTCTGCAGCATTGAAGGTGTAAGAACCTGCTTCTGACCAGGTAGTGTCCAGGAGTGCAACACAGCACCTTCCTTTGTGAAGCAGCCAGAGCATTCTCAGCTGAATCTGCTTGTGAAGCAGCTCTTGGCTGGACATGTGAAATTCGCTCCACTATGTACATGCAGCCGGTGCCCAGCTGCTTCGTTCTTCGCCTTCTGTGATCTGGACAGAACTGAAGCCCAGCGATGACTTTTAGCCGTGCCGCTCTTCAGCGTGTGTACTGCACGCATCCACAGTGTGATGTGCAAGCATTTTCCTCAGCTCTCGCTCAGCGCAATGCATCAGGAGAGAAACACTTGCTGGTGTAGCTTTTCGCTGGCCAACACTTTCAACACAGCAGCACACTCTGGGCGACGAGGAAGACAAAAGAAGAACACCTTTTCGCCCTGCCACGTTCTTCTGGGCGAGACGCCTATCCGCGTCTTCTCTCCCTGCAAGGCTCTAATGTGCGCGGTGCTACTTGGAAGTGAGAAGGCAGGTGCAGAGCGCACGGGCCATCTGCCGGCGCTGTGCAGCCTGTAAAGGAAAGAGGACTGCGACTGGAATGTGGTGCAAATACAGGTTTCCACGCGTCCGGGGGCATGCTCTGGGTAAGCCCGTTGAACTAAAGCTGTTCTCTGTGCCAGACGTAGCCGAGAATCTTTACATTTAGAGCGAATGTGCTGCTGTATGTCGCTGAGAGGGAAAGTGCATAGCCCAGGCGTGTGTCGGCAGAAGCAGTCGGCTGGAGCATTTGGCTGCCGGCACCGTGCTCTTTGTGCCACAAGTAGACGACGCTTCGACTCCGGCAGAATGAAAGCGCGACATGGCTACTAAAGAGGCCGAACGAAGGCGCCGAGCACCGGGCTCGTGTCCGCAGCGTCCAAACTGAGAAAGGAGCGTGGCTGGCGCTCGCCTGCCTGCCGACTTCACGTTAGCATTGAGAAGGAGGAAGTTCAAGGGCAGCTACTTGTGCTACTACTTCTCCCTCTTCCAAGCATCCCTGGGAACACTGGCGCTTACCTTTGGGCTCCGAGATGCAGAAAACACAGCGGTCGATGCCAAGGAGAGGGGAAGTAGAGAGTGCAGCGGGGAGTTGAAGTGGCTTTACGTGAGGCAAGGGGAAGGTGCAGCCCAGCATTGGCTTTTCCTCCTAGTTCTTTTCTTCAGGAGAGCAGCTAGCAAGCGAGCTGCGAGAGCCAACAATGGGATGGCACGTCTTGTCAGAGAAGCCACGGTCTACAGTGCTGTAGAGTGCTGTGCACAGTTTGAATGCTGCCCTAAGTACACGGTACTTTTGGAACGGCTTCTCTCCTGCCTCTCCCGTCTCTGTGAGCTCTAGCTGCTTGAACTTGGCCACACTGAAGGTGTGTGCACGTGATTGCGCTGCGAGTATCAAGTCTTCCAGAGACGAGGGATAGTCAACAAATGCTTTCTCACCTGGCCCATCTCTCAGTCCCAACTGTGGCTAGAAACGCTGCTGTGCTGCAAGGGTGGACTTAGCCACTCTGAGAGAATGTGATGACGCTCTGTAGATAGTTGCGAAGGAAAATGCTGGTCACTGCAATGTTTCGCCTAGTTTACAGACTTTAGAGGGACTCTGAAGGCCAACGCCTTCTTCTAGCACTTGTTCTCTGCGTGCAGCTGCTGCATGTTCGGAAGGGCTTTGGGATCGGCGAGTGGTGGAGGGTAGGATGGTAGCTAGAGCTTGAAGGAAAGTGCGTCTCTCCAGGACCTTTGATGCAGTTCAGTGGGTGCGAGTTGCATGTTGAGCATGTTCATGATGGCACAGAAAAGGTTCTGAAAGAAAGAGGCCGTGCTGGAGCTGCCTTGACTTTTGCCGCTTAGTAACTGCACAGCCAACAATGAAAAGATTCCTCTTGCTTCCCCGCTACGCGCAGGATCACATTCTTTTGTGTCTCCAAGAGGCAGGATGCACAGCGGAGCTCTTCCAGCAACTGCTCGCACACGACTTGGGGCGGCGCCAGCGAAGCGCTTGGCTTTTTCCCCGGCACTGTCAGCGCTCCTCGAAACAAGCACACGATGGCGCTGACGACTTGCAAAAGAAGGCCAAGCGCCTGGCGCTGCTCGAAACCACCCCAAGGGCAGAGGCAAGTTGCAAACGTCCCTGCACTCAAATCAACAGCACCTCAGGACAAAAAGATTTCCCTCATCTTCCCCTTCCAAGAGCGGACTCTTCTTTATACCGCACTCCAAGAGGCAGACAAACCTCTTTGGCCCAAACCAATCTTTGCCCTCTCGCAGATTCTGCCCACCAACTTGAAACCATCTGGCAAAAACAGAGCTCAAAACAGTGCGGGCTGAGGAAGATCTTGCTGCCTGCAACTTCAACTGCACCCCTCAAACTAGCAGCACACACGCTGTTCTCAGCACTTTCCTTCTCAGCTCTAGCTACCATCCTAAGCCTTCCCTCTCCCAGAGTCAGCATCCAAAGACAACGGCACCACGGACTGCTCACACACTAAAGGCACCAGGACAAAAGGCTCACAAGCTTGGCCTTTGCATTCCCACGGACAGCTCAACAGCTCTAAGCCAGAGAGAGCTCTGCCTCTTGGGAAAAGCCTTTAAAATCTCTAAGAGCACCTGATGTACACATCCAAACCTGCTTTCCTTGCCAAAGAGAGCAACTACAAGCCCATCTCCAAAGAAACGGCATCCCCTCCTCCAAAATACAACACATCCATCCACTGATCCACCTCCAGTATAGAATAGATCCAACAATTGCCCCTACACTCCCAGGGGCCAGAAGAGAAATGTCTTGCTGGACTATTCCTCCCCATGCTACCTTAACATCTGCTCCAGCAACACTGGCACTATGTCCTTGCCTTGGCAAGGAAAGGCACTCCGAGTCTCTTGGCCTTGCCTTGCCTTCAGTACCTTGTCTAGTTCTTCTTAAGCTACCCTTGCTCTGCTTCCTTTGCCTCTGCTGCCTTGCCTTGCACTACCTACAACTTGCTGGCTTTGCTTTGCCCTGCCTACCACTCTTGCCCTCGCCTTCCATGCAGGCAAGGCGCTGCAAAGCAAGTGCAGGCAATTGTGGGCAAGTCAAGGGAGAGGTAAGCAAGGCCAGAGCAGTGAGGGCAAAGCAAATGGAGTGGTAGGCAAGAGAAGGCCCAGACGTTAGAGGCAAGGCTGGCCGTAGGAAGGGAAGTCCACTGATGGGTAGGCCAGGCAGAAACAAGAAGGGCTCGGCAATCCAAGGCCCTGGAGGAAAGCAGTAGGCAGGTCAAGGGCGGGGCATGGACGTGCAAAGGAATGCAAGGCTCCAGAGAGCTAGCAGGGCAAGGCAAGGAAACTGTTGTGTTGCCAAGGCAAGGCCAGGCAAGGCAGGTGAGAAGTACATTCGAGGACTGCTGGTACACAAAAGCGGCCAGGACCAAGTGCTCTGTGTGGCCTTGCTTGGCGAGGCGAGGCAGGGCAATGAGGGTCCTAGAAGGAAAAGGAAAGGTGAGGCCAGAGCTAGACGAATGTGAAAGGAAGTCAGGTGGGGGATGGGTGAGCAAGTCAATGCAAGGCAGGGGAGAAAAGGCAGGTTGAGGGAAGGCTACAGAGAGGGCAGCAAGGAAATGCAAGGCATGGGGAAGCACGTGAGGAGTGAGTGCTGCCAGCCGGCCGGGATGGCAGGGGCGGGGCAACTGCAAGTAGCATGGCGGGGAGGTGAAGGGGGGTGTTAGTGTGCGGGAGGTGTGTGTGTGTGTGTGCAGCGGAGTGCAGGGTAAGTGCAGGTGTGCGTGTGTGCATAGGGGGGGTTTGTGCCAGGTGCTGTGCCGGGGGGGAGCCGTCCTACTGCCAAGAAGGTGTGGGAGTGAAAGGAGTAACATAGATGTGTCTTTACAAAGAGACCGTGTGAATCTGTCCTTAGACAAGGCTAGGAATTTACTGGTAGGGGCGTAACAGAAGAAAGTCTTAGTTCTAGAAACTGTTACTAATCGACAGAGACTGTTGCTCAGCCAAGGCCGTGTTAAATTCCTGAACCTAGAGCAAGGCAGCAAAGACTTAACAGCATTCGGAATAGTTTCGTTTTCTTCCTTTTCCATACCAAGAGGGGGGTGCATATTAGAGGGGAGCCTAGAGTAGGCAGTTCCGGAAGTCTGTAATTCCCGAGTACCTCCGAGGGTGCTGTTGCCAGGAACTTTGCATCAAAAGGGGGCTGCGTCCCGCAATCAGTTGAGAGACTCCATGGCAAAAGCCCCATGGCCTCTCCCTGTAGTTGAAGAATGTTACAGGCCTCCTCTGTCTCCTTTTTGGTGGATGAAGAAAGTCAGAAAGCAACACTTCTGCCAGAACTCTCCAAGATGCCCCCTTTGCTCCCAGTGACTCCATCACTGGCTGGGAAGCTGTCTTTTCTCCCAGAGGAGTTTGAGATACAGTTAAAAGCCGTGTGGCAGAGAAAAAAGGCAATAATTGGTTTACAAGGGATGGCAAACAAGAGATACCAGAAGCTTTGGCCCTACCAATATTAAAAGCACTCCGTGAAGAGAGTCCTTGCACCTCCTGAGGATTGGCAGAAGCCTTCCTCATGCTGGATGTTGCTGGGGGTCTTTTTAGACTGGCAGAACGAGCTGTTGAAGGTTGCTTGATCTGTGCTAAAGCAAACAGCCAAGTTACAAAGGAACTTGCCAGGGGAGGGAGGCCTTGGGCTGCAGGTCCCTTCCAAAGATGCCAGGTGGATTTTCCTGAGATGCCCCAAGTGGGAAGGCTTCATCTCTTCTGGTAATGGTATGTCAGCTAGCAAGGTGGCCAGAAGCATTTCCAACTGCTTCAGCAACGACAGCATCAGGTATTAAGGCATTTTTGGAACAAATCTTTCCAAGATACAGCATTGTAGAAGCAATAGACTCAGACAGGGGAACTCATTTTACAGGAAAGATCCTTCAAGGGGTTTTGGCTTCTTTAGGAACACAATGGAACCTCCATAGGCCCTGGCACCCCCAGAGCTCGGCTCGGGTAGAAAACAATGAATAGAGAAATAAACACCTTTTGAAGCTGCTAATAGAAACCAAGATGCCATGGCTAGGGCTTTGGACATTGGCTTTGGCGAGAATGAGAGCCCGACCCAGAAGAGAGATTCCGTTCTCCCCCTTTCCGTTCGTTGTTATGAATTACCCGGGTAAGTCTCAACCTAGTGGGGGAGTAGAGGTAAGTGATGTATATTTAAAACCATCTGTGGCCAGGATACTGCTTCTTGTAAAACCCCTTCAACAGGAAGCTCAGCTGGCACAAGCCCCACCTTTGGACTTTGCTGCTTGTAACATCCAACCAGGAGATTGAGTCCTAGTTAAGGAGTAGAAAGAAGCGCCAGTGGTTCTGAAATGGCGTGGCCCATTCCAAGTGTCACTGACGACAGAAACAGCCATGAAGACAGCTGGACACAGGTGGACCCGTCACTCTCGGGTCAAGGTCTCTGAAGCCTCAGAGATTTGCACATCTCAGCTGGAGGAGAAGGCCGGGAGGCTGTGACACTCTGCAGGAGTGGGCCAGTGCTTCGACATCAGAGGAAGCCCTGCGTGCTTACCCACAGACCACCTGCTGAAATAGTCTCTATGGGTATCCTTCCTCTAGAATCTCCACTCACTGGGGAGCTAATACTTGCAGCCATTGTTTCACGTTAAGTAGTTTCTGTGTCTTCAATTGCCACAGGTGGTGCAGAAGACAACGGGAAAATTAGACTAGCTAATTAGATCACACTATTAAAACATTTTCCTGAATAACTCTACTTTTATATGGTCAGCTAAGTTTAGGCCAGGAGTGGGAGAATCAATTTGCAGCCTTAGCAGAAGAAGTAGCAAAAGTTTTTCACCTTAGCAATTGCTGGCTCTGTGGAGGGCCAGGAGGATCTGAAGAGTGCCTACGGTTGGCTAGCCCAGCTGAACCTAAGTGGTGGCTCAACACCTGACATCAGGTCCATACTAGGACGGGATTTGGGGCCAAAGAAGGAAGTCCATGGCTATAGGAGAAGGTTTCACGAAGGATGTCTGGACTTCAGGTGGCTCTCTTGAAAGCTGTTTATTGCATAGGCGAAGTTCCAGCATTTCAGGGAGTGGCTATCCAGAGCCAGCCCTATAGCTGCCAGCTCCAGCTGTAGGCATACCTGAAGCCGCTTGCTGTTCAAGTTACAGAGCATTCTATACTTTTCTTTGCAGAGTATCTTAGCACGTAACAACCAATAAGCACCATACACAATACCTTGACATTGGCCTATAGCCTATCATAGCTACTACCATCACCATATTATAGTCATTATTATCCAATCACAAGAGTAAGTTACAATTTAAGCTTCCAGTGGAAAATTCTTAGACCTTTCTTCTTCTTGCTACATCAACATTTCTTGTTTGCCTGCCATATCTTTCTTTTTGCTAAAGACACCTTTTCTATTCACTTATGCTCTTCTTGAGACTTACTTACTTGGTGAAAAACATGTCTTTGTTTGTAATCACATACCTTTGTCCTGCTCCTAAAAATCTCCTTCCAACTCATCTCCAACCTTTGCCTTCTCAGTTACTCAGCGATCACTGTTTCAGCAAAACATCTTTTCTTCTATATCAAAACTTGCTTTCATTTCTACCTCATCCCCAGCTTCTACATTCTCAGACCTTGCTGCCAAGCCTACATACCTGTGAAACTTTCTTACCAAACTTTCATCCTCCCCAACACATGGCCACTTCATTCTTCTCCAACAGGCACTTATTGCCTAAACAGGACAGGGCGGGTCTATGTAGGAAAAGGCGTTTGTCAATTGACTTTCCCTCTGGCTTTAAACAATTGGGTTTGGACCCACAATTGCCCTCCTTACAATTGTTCCAAATATCAAGACAATTGCAATCAAAGAGCTGTTCAGCTCACTAATGGTAGCTGCGTAAGGTGTTCTTACCAAAAACATTTGGAAGCCTGTAAAGCAATGGGGAGGGACAAGGGGTTTTTTTGACCACCTATTTTTAAGCTGTCCCCACAAAAATCCCACAAGTAGAAGACATGTTGTTTGTGATTATCAGTGGGAATGGCAACAGCGGATTGGAACTCAAAGCCTTTTAGTGAGTTCTGCTCCAAATCCAAGCAAGCAACTTGCAGATGTAAATGTAGATGGGAACCCTGTGTGGGAGCTTGGAAATGCAAATGCTGTGACCCTTAGGGTGGGGCAGCTATTGTTGGAGGACCGTTAGGCCCGGGAATCCTGCTGTATTTTGACCCACCAATTGATGACCAAGGGTAGGAAGGCCCCTTTGCTAATGGAACACGGGCTTTGAAAGAACATGATTGGATTTGTGGCCAACATGCTTAGCTCAGGTTACCTCCAAACTGGTCAGGGATATGGTGTATATCTTAGACCATTGTTCTTTTTGCTACTACAAATTCAGGGAAATCGCTTAGGAATCCAAATCTGTGATGATTTAATTAGAGAAAAGCAGTCAGCTGATGCAGCCTTGGCTGCAGGGAGCACTCCAAAAGGGGGAAAAGATGAATGGCCACCAGAACAAGTTACGCAACATGATGGACCAGCCACTTGGAAACCTAAGGAATTAATCCCAGATGCCTGGGAACCCATTTATCATTTGAATGAGATAATTAGGGTACAAGCTGTCTCAGAAATAATTACCAACCAGCCAGCCACAGCTCTTGACCGTCTTGCTGAGCAACCCACTTCAATGAGGAAAGCGGTATTTCAACATTGGATGGTATTAGATTATCTGTTAGCAGAAGAAGGAGGAGTTTGTGGGAAATTAAATGACTCAAGCTGCTGTTTGCAAGCAGATGACAGTGGAAAATGGTCAAACAAATAACAGAGGAAATAACCTCAGCTCATGGACCTGTCCAAGTGTTGAAAGGATGGTAATGGGACATGTTTTCCTGGCTAACTGGCCAGCTATGGGCTAAATTGTTACAGCAGGGATTACTGTAACGCCTATATCAAGCCAGGAATCCCGTGGAAAAGAAGTAGATATGGACAGATTGGTGGTAGATGTTTCAGAGGTCTTTATTTCTCCAGCCGCATGGCCGGGGCTCTGCTCAGGAACTCCCCCAGTCACGGGACCCGAGGGTCCTTGGCCACACCGGGGAACACAAACCAACCAAGGGGGAATGAAGCTGACCAGGGGCAGGGAAACCCCGTGTCTCCCCCCCAGGGCCCATCGCCCAGGGCTCCATGGCAGGGGGGGAGACCCCAACACTAAATGAATGCCATTTCTCCTCTTCTATGCTATAGCAACTCTAATCTTTTGACCATACGTGACACCATGCTGGGTGCAGCTCTTTCAGCAGGTAGCAGCCATGCCTACTTGATCCAGAAATGACTACAAAAGGACAGAAGAGGATGTCACTGCAAATAATAGCAAAAGCCCAGAAGACTCAAGAAGAAAAAATTAAATCAATGGTAATTAAGGTTTGTAAAGACAAATACAGATTAAATAAAGAAAGGAGGGATTAAAAGGAATGAGATGGATGAGTCTTTACAAACAGACCGTGTGAATTGGCCTGTAGACAAGGCTAGGAACGTATGGGGCGTGAAGTAACAGAAGAAACGATTAGTTCTCTAGAACTGTTACTAATCATCAGAGACTGTTGATTAATCAGGGCCGTGTTAAATTCCTGAACCTAGAGCAAGGCAACAAAGACTTAATAGAATTAGGAATGGTTTCTTTTTCTTTCTTTTCGATGCCAAAAGGGGGGTGCATATTAGAGGAGGGCATAGAGTAGGCAGTTCCGGAAGTCTGTATCCCCCTAATACCTCAGCCAGTGGAGAAAAGGAAGAGGGCGTTGTGGCCGGGAACTTGGCATAAAAAAGGGGCTGCATCCCGCAACCGTTTGACAGACCCCATGGGAAAAGCCCCAGGGACTCTCCCTGTAGTCGAAGAATGTTGCAGGACTCCTCTGTCTCCTTTTCGGACATCAACCTCAGGCATGGTGGATTAATTTTCCCTAACGGCAGCGACATGCTGCGTGGTCTCCGTGCCCCTCCCCAGCCCCCCGGGAGCTGTCAAATAGTTGCCGGCGGCTCCCACCGCGCGTTACAGACGGCTGCGCGGCGCCGGGGCTGCTCGCAGTGCTCCCCTGCCCTGCCAGGGCTGCCTGAGGTCTGCGGAGCCACCTCGCCACCGGCGCGGCCAGGGCCGGGGCCCTTCTCGACAGCAGCCGAGGGGCTGCGGAGCGGGCGGCTGCGGGACGATCAGCTCTTTTATGCCGCGCGGTGCTGCCGCCTCCATCTAGCTCCCCATCGCGCCGCCGGCCGACCCCGCCTGGCGCGTTCACGCTCGGCCGCGCTCGCCGCCCGCCCAGCCTCGCCGGAAGCTCTCCCGCGCGGGCCGTGCCCCGGCTCCGCCTGCGGCTCGGCAGGGCCCGGCCGCACGCGTGCTGCGTGGCTCGGAGCACCCGCGTTGCGCCGCAGGCGACGGGGAAGGCGGGGCGGGCCGGCGCCATGGTGGTAGCGCGAGGAGAGGAGCGCCCGGGCGGGGCGGCGAGTGGCGCGGCGGTGAGCGCTTCTGCTTGCTGTCGCTCGGCTGCCGCCCACGGCAGGTGCCGTGTGACCCCGCGGAGCGGCGGGGCCGGCCGGGCGGTGCGCGGCGAGGCTTTCGGCCAGCGGCGGCCGCAGCGACAGTCTGCCGGCACTGCCCGTGCCGGCGGAGAGAGCGGGGATCCGAGGCCGGCCTTCCTAGGCTAACGAGGGGCGACCGCCTTTGCCGCGCTGCCCTCCGTGCAGCACGTGGCCGATTCCGGCGAAGCCGGGGTCTCCGCAGCGGCGCGGGCGGGAGGGAGTGGGGAGCGCGCTCGGTGCTCTGCCGGCCGCTCCCGCCCAGCGCTGCGCTCCGCCGAGGCGTTTTCCTGCCTATGCTGGGAAGGACATAAGGGACCCCGGAGTCGGAGCTTAGCTGTCAGGGGGAACAACTTCCCTCCATTGGCGACCTCCTTTTCCCTCTGATTCAGCTACCTTGTGGTAGGTGCGATGGTGCTGAAGAAGGGTGGCGGCTTGGCACAGTTGCTGGCATAGGTGGTGCGAGAGCTCCACGCAAGCAGCTTGGAGTGGCATGTGCGAGGGTAGGAAGGTACGGCACCCACAGCTGAAGGTAAAAAAAGTCAGGGCATGTCATCAGCCGCAATCGTGCTAAGTTGTTCATCTTTGCAAACTGCTTGCCGAGTTGTTCCTTTTCTTAGGTAATGGGGGTTTGTATCAACCAGAACTGCATATGGTCAGTATTTGCAGAGAAGGTTATTTGGACTGTTGTTGAGGTGAGTGTAGCAGTTTCTATGGCATTCTGCAAAAAAGTGACAGGTCTCTCTGCGTTCCCCAATTCTTAACAAAAATGAAGTTCACAAAGCCCTGAAAAGAGGTTTTACAAAACTTCAGGGATTTTTTCCTACGAGTACTGTGGAGACAGCCATAGTCACCTTGTCTTTCCAAAAGTGAAGGTTACATCTTTTTGTTCAAGAGCATCAAGTGCTTTTGATCAGCGTTTGTGTGCATGCATTAGCCTTGTTCTTGTTCTTCCTTGGAGAACTTTTACAATCCTCAGATGATCTGTGTAGGCTGCAGACTGCAGTGGTGAACTTGAAGGCTTCCAGCAGAAGGGAGATGCTGTCCACGTTTTGGATTTTCCTTAGTCTGAACTGATGATCTGTCATTTGCATGTTTGTTTAGCTGTGCTTAGAATAATGAGCAGAAACATTGATAAGTTGGTGTCTAGAATAAAGACAATTACCAATTTCCTCCCTTTGTGGGAGCCCATCCAAAAGTCACGCAAGAAGAAACTTAGAGGTCACTAAAGTAATTAGAATTGTTAAAACTCAGAAAGGCATAAAGGCCAGAGTGAGGAAGATGAGTTACTTCATCTTCCTTAGGACCACTGACCCAATTCAAGACCACCGACTCCATTCAGATCACACGCTACGCATGCTTAATGACATGTAAGCTCATTTCCATACAAAGCGGAGAATGGGAGGTGTCAACACCATGAATACGCATTTTGTATTTTGGATATTCATAATACGTGGAAATAAAAGGTATCATGTTTGCTTGTATCAGGGCCTGCGACTTAGGGAGCTATCCCACACAAAAATAAAACATACACTTTCTAACTCTAAACTGTTAAGAGTTTTTGTCCATCTCAGTTGGATATCGATATTAGATCGATATTCATATTTTGGTAAATCATAGTTAGCATAGGAGAAAGGCATGCTTGGTATGTACCTGGGATAGTTAGGGCTAGCTTTTAGTTCTGCAATGTTATTACGAAACATAGATACGGTCTTGGCCAGTTGGCCCTCGTTTCGAAAAAGGGCTATAAAGGGACTTTCTGAAATAACTGAGATGAGATCTCCCCACGGAAAGAAGACAAATCTATTGGCAGCAGAGCACGAGGACTTCGTCTCATCTGTTGGTAGCCACTGCCCCCCCTTTCTTCCTCTCTACTCTTTTACTTTGTTTTTCTTTGTCTCTCTCTCTCTCCTTCTCTCCTCTATCACATTACCATGTTGTGGGTACTTAACAAAGGTGAAAAGGTGATTAAAACTGAAATCCCTTGTGTCCTTTTGCACTCGGAGATCTGTAAACAAACCATCACGACCCTCACTTCTATTAGCAGATCGTGACATTAAACTGGCATCACGGACAGGATTTCTGACAGACAGAAGGGGTTGCAAGGTTGTGTGTAGTCTCTAATAGGGGAAGGACGTTTCACTGCAGCCGCACCTAGCCCGACACCCCGCAAAGGCTGAGCGGTGTCTAGAAAGCAAGGGGGACGACTCGAATTTCCCGCAAACTGCACACACCTAGGTGAAAAGCACCCCATACTCAACTGAGGGCTCTGTCTTCAGATTTTTCACAAAAAGATCTCTGGTGGGCGTGTGTGAATTTGGACTGCTTGGTGTAGTGAAGAGACAACCGTAAGTAACTTAAGGAGTACCTCCCAGGCAGATTTTGGTCTCTTCACCCACCCAGGGAAGCGAAGGGCGACACGGCGAAGCTGTTTGTGTGGCAATGTGTAATTAGGTTTTGCCTCCCTGTAGTGGTTTTGATCCCTTTATAAAATGACTGAAAACCCTAGTGCAAATCATAAAGCTGCATTTTATGCTCTGCTAGCAAAACATAATGCCCGGCCCTCTCCGGGAGGGGAAGAATGGGCTCAAAATAACTGGTTTAATTTGGAGAGTGTGACTGATAGAAGATGTTCATTCCAACATGAGACAAAGTTTAAATTTGGCCAAAATAAAACCATAATCTGCTCCTAAATCTGTTTCAGGAGCATGCCTTACAGCAGCTATAGATCACTGCTTTAAGCGATGTAGTGAAGAGAAAGCAATCACAGATTCCCTTCAAAACCTAGTGGAAATTTTACAGGAACAATCAGATGAAGAAAGGAATGAAAATCATTTGCTGCGGGCTGCTTTGAGGGAGGAATATTTTAAGAATTCAAAGAATGCTGACTCACCAAAAGAGAAAGAGGAAAAGAAAACTCCTCACATTAACCAAATATACCCCCAGGAAGAACTAGTGCTAGTGAAAAATTGTGGGGAAAACTGCTGCCCTCCTATGGGACCTCTAATTAAAACAGAATATAATTATATCAATGATGAAGATTTTGAACCGCATATCACCACTAAACAAATACCATACACTGCTCCTGAGTTGGCGAAGTTAAAAAAGGAGTACGGGCGGCTTCCCCACGAAGCTGAGATGGAATATGTCTTCCAAGTGTCTCTCACCGGAGGAGACCAAATTCAATTCACTGAACAGGAGGCCAGTGGATACTGGGGACATGGAGTTCTCTTAACAACAGGAGACAAACGTAACACATGGTCGCTGACTCAGCGCGCAGCTTTCTGGGCCGGGGGACTCAATCCTTTAGAAAGGGGAGACCCTTTCGCTACAGTTGGTACCCCTGATCAACTTCTAGAAAGCGTCCACAAAGCCGCCTGTCTGCAAATGATCCATGAAAGGAAATTAACTCCTGGATATGAATCCCCCACGCAATTACCTGTGAAACCTGAACTGATGACCCCTTTAATTCGAGGCCTTCCAGAATCACTCCAATCTACAGCAGCTGTCCTTCAAAAAACCATAGCTGCTGCAGGTCCTGTAGAGAGGTCGGACAGATTCCTTGGAAACCCGAGCGACCAAACTGCATCTACCGATCCTGGGTTTACTCCATATTCAACCCCCTCTCAGCCGCCAGGTTCACAATCAAATTCACCTGCTGGTGATTGCAAAGTTTGGACATGGAGTGAGGTTGAAGAAGATCTGATTAATTACAGTAGGAAATATGGACCGATAAAAATCCCAGAGGAAAAATCAGAAAAAACAAAAGGTGTCAGGTACATTAGGGCTCCTCATAGTGAAAAACCAAAGAATGTAACCAGAGATCCCTAACCGTCAGCATTGGTGCTTATTAGGTATCAAAAAGGGGGTCCCCAGAAATGCGATGGATGGCTTAGCCCTTGATCAGTTGAGTAAGGTAGTGTCTAACTGGCACTGCCAAAAGCCCCTTCTACCCAATCCGTCACTTCAACCCAGTGCACCCCTCCTCCCTCAGAATCTGGGCAGTGAGTCAAAGCCACTTCTCCCTCAAAGTCCGGCCAATGAGCCAGAACAGATTCTTCCTCAAAACCAGGGAAACTAGACCCTCTGTTTCTTGTCAGTGGGCAAAGAAACGGAGCATAGGTATACCTGAGAATGCTCACTAAAAATAAAACAGGAGATATAACGATCACAGCTATTACAAGTCCTAAACGGGCACCTGTAACTTTTCTGATTGACACTGGGGCACAAATTTCTGCGCTGACAAAGAAAGATGCCCAGAGGTGTGGAATTGTTCCAACAAAGAACCGATATTGTGTTTTAAGTGCCTTGGGCACTTAAACAGAATCTATGAATGGGGCCTTAGTCAAGCTCCCTTTGCCTGGAGAGGAAAACCAACTCTCCATCCATGGGGTGATTGGAGATATTCCAACCAATTTATTAGGGCTGAATGCCCTTGCTAGGAGGCAGTGGGAGGACTCAGAGGGTCTTCTGTGGTCTTTTGGCACACCACATTTTAACATCAGACTGCTCCAAGCTGCAGCCTCCCTACCATTCAGCAAAGTAACTAATGTGAAACAATACCTCCTTCCCCTGGGTGCCAAAGAGGGTATCAAGCCAGTGATACAGGAGCTACGACAACAAGGAGTAATACTTAATACCCATTCTCCTTTCAATTCTCCGGTGTGGCCAGTGCAAAATCCTAATGGGAAGTGGAGGCTGACAATAGATTTTCGTAGGCTAAATGCTAACACAGACCCTCTTACAGCAGCAGTCCCAAATCTAGCAGAATTCATAACATTGATTCAAGAAAAGGCTCATTCAATCATGCCACCTGTAGATGTCAAAGACATGTTTTTTACGACACCTTTACAGCCAGAAGATATGGACCGTTTTGCTTTCGCATGGCAAGGACAGCAACGCACTTTCACTAGGCTTCCCCAAGGGTACAAACATTCTCCTACCCTGGCTCATCACGCTTTAGCCCAAGAGTTCGACAAAGTACCCAAAGCGGACAATCTAGCTGTTCATCAACACACTGATGAGACCCTTGTGGGAGGAGATGAAATAGAAGAAGTGAGAGATACCCAGCAGAAAATAACCTCCCACTTAGAAAGCCTTGATTTGCAAATTCCCTCAGAAAAAACCCAAACCCCTTCACATGAAGTGAAATTGTTGGGAATTTGGTGGAAAGGAGGTATGACACGTATCCCACCTGATACCCTAACCTCTTCAGATCAGATTAAAATGCCTGAATCCAAAAAAGATCTCCAACATGCTTTAGGATGTGTATTAGTGCTCCGGAGAAAACACATCCCAGATTTTCCATAATTGCCAGACCTCTTTACAACTTGTTAAGAAAAGGGACAAAATGGGAATGGAGTGCTTCCCAAGAAGAAGCACGGCAATTGTTGGTTTTTGAAGCAACAGCCTCACCAAGCCCTGGGCCCTATTCATCCCACAGATGCTTTTCAGGTCTCCTCAGGGTTGTCAGTACACATATGGCAGCGGGGTCCTGAGGGTCCGACGAAGCCTCTTGGTTTTTACTCCCGTGGCTTTAAAGATGCTGAAAAAAGGTACACTACCTGGGAGAAAGGATTGTTTGTGGTTAGCTTAGCTCTCCTAGAAGCGGAGAAGATTGCACAACAACGACCAATTGTTTTGAGAGGCCCTTTCAAAGTTATTAAGGCTGTCTCTACTGGCACCACCCCCACGTGACGGGGTGGCCCAGAGGACCTCAGTAAGGAAGTGGTATGCTCAGATTGAACATGATTGTAGCGTCTTCTCAAGAACTGAAGGAGCTGTAAAAAATCTGGCAATCCAAGAAACTGAAAACTTGGGTAGCAGCCAGGACAAACCTGCCTCAGTCATTAGAGTAGCCCCTCCTTTTTCCCCCAAACGGTCAGCAAATTCTTGGCTTACGGATGCTTCTGCCAAGCGAGAAGGAAAGGTGTGGAAACATAAGGCTGTAGCCCTCCACACTTCCTCAGGTGAAGGAATTATCACAGAGGGGGAAGGCAGTGCCCAAGTTGGCAAGCTGATAGCTCTTTGGAGTGTTTTCCAACGTGAGGCACAGAATACTTCTCCTGTCTGTATCTACACCGATTGTTCCTATGCTGTGTTTAAGGGATGGACTGAGTGGCTTCCTTTTTGGCAGCAAAAGGATTGTGAAGTTAACAGAATCCCAGTATGGCAAAAGGAGAAGTAGCAAGAAATTCTAAGTATTGCAAGTCCAGGGAATTTTGCCGTGGAGTGGGTAGCCTCTCACCAGACAGATGGAAATCCAGCAGGAGAGTGGAACACTAGAGCTGACGAATTAGCAAGACTAAGTCCTGTGAAAAAAGATCAAATTACAGAGGACTGGGAGCACTTCTTAGAATGGTTGCATGTAAAAAGACAACGCACAGGTGCAAAAGATTTGTACAAAGAAGCCCTTGCTCGCGGTTGGTCTGTTACCAGAGAAATGTGTAAAACATGCATGTCAGCCTGTGAACAACGTCGCAGACGGCTAGAAAGACACCCTTTGGAAGATGACCCTCTGCATTTAAGAAAGGGTAAAGGCTTACGGGAAGCGTGGCAGGTAGATTATATCGGCCCCTTTAAAAAGTCAGGAAGTAAACACTTTGGGCTGGTAGGAGTAGAGATGATATCTGGGTTAGTCCAGGCCAATGCTTTTAAAAGAGCTACAGGAGATCATACTGTTCAAGCATTGCAGGCATGGTTTGGAACTTTCCCAAAACCACAAGAAATTCAATCTGATCACGGGTCTCACTTTACTGCCAAAGTTGTACAGGACTGGGCAAAAGGTGAAGGGATTAAACGGACTTTTCACACTCCTTACTACCCTCAAGCTAACGGCATTGTAGAAAGGACCAATGGTCTCTTGAAAGGACTTTTGAAACCACAGGAGGGAAATTGGGATGTTCGGCTATGGGAAGCTGTGAAAGGTGTGAATGATAGATGGGGGGTAAACGGGTGTCCCAAAATCACTGTCTTTTTCCCAACAGCTCCAAGCATAATTCTCTCACTGCAGGGACCAAATGATCCTAAGAATCCTGCACACTACCCTGGACAACCTGTTTCGGTAGATCTCCCTACCGTAGGAGAAGTACCACTAGTGCTAAAACGCCCTCTGAATAAATATGCATGGCTAGCCTCTGATGCCCTAGGGAGAGAGCATCGGATACATACACGCTGCATCATTCCATCATTCTAATTTTCTGCCTTTTGGTGGCAGACTCTGTTGTGTTCACTTTTCACAGAAGAACTCCGAGGGACATGAAGAAGAGCACATAAACCATGATAAGACTAGTGATACTTTTCTGCATCCTACCACAACACCAGGGCCAAAAACCAGCTGAGTGGCCATGGTCTGAAGCTACCATTAGGTACACTAGTGCTCTAGGATCCTATCCCAGAGATGGTTGCCCGAACCTAGCCACTGTAGCACTGCACGACTCTGAGGTATACCGTCCAAGTGAATGGGGATGGGACTTGAAGGATTGGACTAGAATCCTAAAAGGAACAGGAGGTGAAAAAATTAAGGTAGGATGCAGAAAAGTAGAAGGATCTCTTTACCAGAAAGCTTCCACCATTGCAATCGCTGGAAATTTTCTAAAACCAGATGGGAAAAGTGATTTGCACCCCAACATTACGGCCAAACTCTGCCCTACAACGGAGTGGGTGTGTGACAAACAAACCCCCTTCATCCTGTGTGGTTGTCAGAAGAATGTCGGTAACTACACCTTAGGCCCCAGTACCAACAATGTGGAAATCACAAAGCTTCGCAGAAACAAACTAACTGACTGCTGGTATAACTTTCCTCTAACCAAACCGACCTATGCAACATGCAGTTGGCAAAATAACCCGGCAGATCAGCCAAGTCTGACAGGTTTAACTTATAAATTCAAAATAAACGCCGCAGCAAAGCCCATACTGAGTGCAGTAATCACATACCACGGTATAAGTACCCCCCTTGTGTTAGATGACAAGAATAAAGTTTTTCCACCCTTTATGGTAACCCGAGGTGACGATGTTACAATACGATGTGGATTAATTGCTGAATTTTTTACCGAACCTGTACACAGTTATAGCATTGGACCTCATGGCCGTGTTTTGTTTGGTGAAATTCAAAATCAAGATTGTTGGCTAAACCTTAATTGCTGTACAATTTCCCCATAAAGTCACGTGTGGTAAAAACAATACAAAATACTGGGGGGAACTCAAAGTCGATGTTGCAATACCTACCACCCAACCACCGGTCATGCTAAGCCCGAGAATTTTTGAAATTGGACCACGTATAATCACAAAAACAGGCCAACAACAACTATTGCTCAATCCGGCATGGTCCCTTAAACAAGTCAAGTTGCTGATGCAAAACAATGTCTCAGAAATTCAGCCAGCTTGTTCACCTTTTCTGCAGACTTCCTTCAAGGGGCAGACAACCGGGTTGCAAAAGCGGAACCCTTCTAAGAAACGGACGCAAAGAGACATAACCGGCGTTGTGGGAACAGGACTGGGAATCTTAAATAGTATTGATTCAGAAGTGCTAATGAATAAATTGGCTGCCACAACTACAGATTTGACTAAAATACAACAAGCCATCAGCGGTTGTTATCAAACATATTACCAAATTGAGAAAAGGTAAATGTGAATGACCACAAATTGATAATTGGCATGCTCCGTGCTACGCAAAACAACATTTCTTTGGCTCTCAGCTGCGTCCAGGCTCAATTGTGGATGCAGTCCGTTGCTGCCTCAATTGTAAGAGAAGGCAAAGAAGGCACTTTTCCTACTGAAATTCGGAACATAATCTGGGACGGTGCCACTGATTTTGAAAGAGAATTCCAATCCTGGTGGAATTTAGTGAATTTTACCTACAATCCCATCACAAACACAGCCACAGCCTTTGTACTAACCATACGTAATGCTTCAGTGCATTGGATAGTCCCTATCATTGCATTAGGGCTGAACCATGATGCAGCTATTCTCTACCCTTTCCAGCACAGAGAATGGGCCCGTCAAACTGGGAAGAAGTGGCAAACTGTTAATTTGGAAACTTGTATTGTCCGAGAGCAACAAGGGTTTATCTGTGAAAGCAGTGCAATTAGACCTCAAGACATTTGTTTGGACACAGAACAAAATATCTGTCCTTTTGAAATTCATCCTAACAAGATTCCTGAAACACTGCTTGTGTATATAGGCAATGGATGTGCATGCTTAAGAACTGCATGTGATAAGGTATTTCTAGAAAATGTAGTTGTAGATACTAAAACTCATTCAAATTCTTGTGTTTGTAACTTGACTAAAAGCACAGGATGCGATTTCTCTTATTTAGCCCCACTTACTTCTTATTGTATTTTACAGTCCAATTACACAGTGATCCACCAATTATTGCCTACCCCCACTGGGATGAACCTTACTTAGGTAAAGCACTTGTTGCTTCACCAGGATTTCATTGGAATTTTGGAAAAGATCAAGAAAAACAGACAGAAAACCTTGGTAACTGTTCATCACAATGGGAAAGAAACACATTGTTTTCTAGACAGAGGAAAGAAAGATGCTGGACACAGCTGGTGGGATACTCCTTTTGGGTGCTCACCTACTGCTGCAGGTGTCCTGAACAAATTGTGTCATCCCATCCTTGTTCTCTTGATTTTAGTTTTGATTGGGTTTGTTTTATCAGCAATCTTACACATCATGAATTGCAGAATGATGAAACGGTTGACATCTGTAATAGATGTGCACAATTTGGACACTATCCCATCCACTGTGGACACCCCTAAGGTTATTGACACAAGATGAACTACATGAGTATTAAAATAAGATAAGACATGATTAAAAATTACAGGTGTATTTTGATTAAAAATTACTTATTCCTTCTTTTTCCTTTTCTTTCTCTTTTCTTATTTTCTCTACCCTTTTCTGGGATATGCTACCAACATTAACGAGTCCTGAAGACTTCGCAACAACACTACGAAATCGTGCTGATGGAGCTCTCCTGATGACAATCGTGAGTCATGGGGTGGTGTAAGAGACGGTCTGAAGATCCCTCATCTGCCTCACGATCATCGCCGAGGACAGAGGCTAAACACAGGAGTTCCGACCTGCCTAAGGTGGGATGTCTGCCAACTGTTGCCTGCAGGTGTGCCCGCTGGGAACTGGTACGCATTCCTGAGGAAATTTGTGCAGGTCACAGTGGACTGCGCCGTTCTTGCTGCCCAGGCGGGAAGGACTGCGCTGAAGCGGAAAGGAATGACCTGTCCTCTACACCTGTCCTGTACCTGTTTCCCAAAGCAACGAGCCTCATAACAACGGCTGTAGATTTGCCCCACCTCTTGGGGAAAAGGGCGAGATGTGGGGATACAGCTAGAAAGCAGAAGCGAGAGCACTGCTAAACTCATGCCAGAAGTAGACGCGCTAACGCTGCTAGGCCGCAAACCATAGCAGGCAGTATAGTTAGCATAGGAGAAAGGCATGCTTGGTATGTACCTGGGATAGTTAGGGCTAGCTTTTAGTTCTGCAATGTTATTACGAAACACAGATATGGTCTTGGCCAGTTGGCCCTCGTTTCAAAAAAGGCCTATAAAGGGACTTTCTGAAATAACTGAGATGAGATCTCCCCACGGAAAGAAGACAAATCTATTGGCAGCAGAGCACGAGGACTTCGTCTCATCCGTTGGTAGCCATTGCCCCCCCTTTCTTCCTCTCTACTCTTTTACTTTGTTTTTCTTTCTCTCTCTCTCTCTTTCTCTCCTCTATCGCATTACCGTGTTGTGGGTACTTAACAAAGGTGCACTGTTTTGATTAAAACTGAAATCCCTTGTGTCCTTTTGCACTCTGAGATCTGTAAACAAACCATCACGACCCTTACTTGTATTAACGGATCGTGACGCATGTCCAAAAGAAAAAATCACTGGAACAAAAAGAGCAAACTGATCCAAGGTGAACTGATCCACGGTGAAAAACAGAAGCCTACAAAAATCTGGGGGGAAAAAAAAAGGCAACTCACGTGCCCGATTCACAGATGCAACTCCTGCAAAACTTTTGAAGGCAGTCTCACTCCCTCTGCTGAACAATCAACTGGAGGAAATCCCACTCCAAATCTGTGGGAAACAACAAAAGTGGTGCAACAAGCACTTCATAGAATAAAAACTAAAACTCCACCTGAATAAATTAATGCAATTAACATTGCATTAATTTCACCTGGCTTTTTTTTTTTTTTTTTTTTTGAGGAAATCTGTTTCTCTTCTCTTTTCTAAGAATGTCAAACATCCCTGCATTGACGATAAAGAAAGCAGTTTGAGGGCAGAGAAAGTGCAAGCAGCAGAATCACATCTAAATGTGATAACCATTTACTCACGTGGACGCTGTCCCTTTGTGTTAGCCCCAAGGAGTTGTACTTCTTTTTAATAATCGGTCTAGTGGGCCAAATTTTCACTTTTTAAGAACCTACCAACACATGGGATGGAGCTGCATGAAAACCAATGAAATGTAAAGTGTCACCATAATTGCTTGCATTGTCAGTTTGTTAACGTTTGTCATTTAAGAATTTATACATATTTGAAATCATACAAATATGTTCTAACCTTCCCAGTTCTGCCTCAGAAGACTTCAAAATTATTACCATTCAGCTAATTTTTTAAATTTACTATTTAGTGAATTAAAGAATCTTGACAAAACACAAGCAAATGCTAGAGAAGAAATGATTAAATCCCCCTTCCAGGGGACCCCAGGCGCTGACGGCTGCCACCGGCGTGCGCCAGGTCGGGACCGGCAGGCAGGGCTGCACCCCGCGTCTGCCACAACACCTGCAGCTTCTGCAGCCTGAAACACAGCTGGCTCAGGGGTTTCAATCAAGAGCCAAAAGATCTTGCTGGTCAATTTGGGGCAGAGAAAGGTCATCACTTCTAGCATGGCATAAGCCTGCCACTACATTTCTGTCAAGGACAATCACCTTGTTGCAGTGAAACTCCTGGGTAAAATACTGAAGCGCTTTCAGATTCATATTATCCGACATTTCGGTGACCTTCTTTTATACCTGCATTGCTTCATACTGCTGGTTGTGGGCACAAGTTCTTTGTACACTATCCTGGAAATTAAAAAGATCAGAAACAACACCCACCCCTCCCCCACCACCACCCCTTCCCCAGCCACAACCCTAACAAAACCAACCTCCAGAATGTTCAGGAGTTCAAATGAGAACAAGCATAGATGGGGCATAAAAAGATGGATCCTCCTTAGACATTTGTGCATGCAGTGCCCTGCAATCCACTAAGTTCTACTTCTCGTACACCAAATACCTGTCTTCGGAACTCCTTGTTCTCCATTCAAACCCTTCTGGGAGGGTAATCGAGGAGATACTCTTACATATTTTGAGCACATCTTGCACTAGGCAATTAAATCCAGTGCGCAGCATTACCTGACGAACTGAGGCGGTGACAAGGTCAATTAAGACCTGTTCATATCTTCATTTGGAGCTCTTCCAACTGCTTGAAAAGTGAAGCCTTGGACATTGAAGGTTCAGACTAAGGAAAATCCAAAACATGGACAGCATCTCCCTTCTGCTGGAAGCCTTCAAGTTCACCACTGCAGTCTGCAGCCTACACAGATCATCTGAGGATTGTAAAAGTTCTCCAAGGAAGAACAAGAACAAGGCTAATGCATGCACACAAACGCTGATCAAAAGCACTTGATGCTCTTGGACAAAAAGATGTAACCTTCACTTTTGGAAAGACAAGGTGACTATGGCTGTCTCCACAGTACTCGTAGGAAAAAATCCCTGAAGTTTTGTAAAACCTCTTTTCAGGGCTTTGTTAACTCCATTTTTGTTAAGAATTGGGGAACACAGAGAGACCTGTCACTTTTTTTGCAGAATGCCATAGAAACTGCTACACTCACCTCAACAACAGTCCAAATAACCTTCTCTGCAAATACTGACCATATGCAGTTCTGGTTGATACAAACCCCCATTACCTAAGAAAAGGAACAACTCGGCAAGCAGTTTGCAAAGATGAACAACTTAGCACGATTGCGGCTGATGACATGCCCTGACTTTTTTTACCTTCAGCTGTGGGTGCCGTACCTTCCTACCCTCGCACATGCCACTCCAAGCTGCTTGCGTGGAGCTCTCGCACCACCTATGCCAGCAACTGTGCCAAGCCGCCACCCTTCTTCAGCACCATCGCACCTACCACAAGGTAGCTGAATCAGAGGGAAAAGGAGGTCGCCAATGGAGGGAAGTTGTTCCCCCTGACAGCTAAGCTCCGACTCCGGGGTCCCTTATGTCCTTCCCAGCATAGGCAGGAAAACGCCTCGGCGGAGCGCAGCGCTGGGCGGGAGCGGCCGGCAGAGCACCGAGCGCGCTCCCCACTCCCTCCCGCCCGCGCCGCTGCGGAGACCCCGGCTTCGCCGGAATCGGCCACGTGCTGCACGGAGGGCAGCGCGGCAAAGGCGGTCGCCCCTCGTTACCCTAGGAAGGCCGGCCTCGGATCCCCGCTCTCTCCGCCGGCACGGGCAGTGCCAGCAGACTGTCGCTGCGGCCGCCGCTGGCCGAAAGCCTCGCCGCGCACCGCCCGGCCGGCCCCGCCGCTCCGCGGGGTCACACGGCACCTGCCGTGGGCGGCAGCCGAGCGACAGCAAGCAGAAGCGCTCACCGCCGCGCCACTCGCCGCCCCGCCCGGGCGCTCCTCTCCTCGCGCTACCACCATGGCGCCGGCCCGCCCCGCCTTCCCCGTCGCCTGCGGCGCAACGCGGGTGCTCCGAGCCACGCAGCACGCGTGCGGCCGGGCCCTGCCGAGCCGCAGGCGGAGCCGGGGCACGGCCCGCGCGGGAGAGCTTCCGGCGAGGCTGGGCGGGCGGCGAGCGCGGCCGAGCGTGAACGCGCCAGGCGGGGTCGGCCGGCGGCGCGATGGGGAGCTAGATGGAGGCGGCAGCACCGCGCGGCATAAAAGAGCTGATCGTCCCGCAGCCGCCCGCTCCGCAGCCCCTCGGCTGCTGTCGAGAAGGGCCCCGGCCCTGGCCGCGCCGGTGGCGAGGTGGCTCCGCAGACCTCAGGCAGCCCTGGCGGGGCAGGGGAGCACTGCGAGCAGCCCCGGCGCCGCGCAGCCGTCTGTAACGCGCGGTGGGAGCCGCCGGCAACTATTTGACACCTCCCGGGGGGCTGGGGAGGAGCACGGAGGCCACGCAGCATGTCGCTGCCGTTAGGGAAAATTAATCCACCATGCCTGAGGTTGATGTCCGAAAAGGAGACAGAGGAGTCCTGCAACATTCTTCGACTACAGGGAGAGTCCATGGGGCTTTTCCCATGGGGTCTGTCAAACGGTTGCGGGATGCAGCCCCCTTTTGATGTCAAGTTCCCAGCCACAGCACCCTCTTCCTTTTCCCCACTGGCTGAGGTATTCGGGAGATACAGACTTCCGGAACTGCCTACTCTATGCCCTCCTCTAATATGCACCCCCCTTTTGGCATCGAAAAGGAAGAAAAAAAACCATTTCTAATTCTATTAAGTCTTTGTTGCCTTGCTCTAGGTTCAGGAATTTAACACGGCCTTGATTAATCAACAGTCTCTGATGATTAGTAACAGTTCTAGAGAACTAATACTTTCTTCTGTTACTTCACTCCGCATAAGTTCCTAGCCTTGTCTACAGGCCAATTCACACGGTCTGTTTGTAAAGACTCATCCATCTCATTCCTTTTAATCCCTCCTTTTTTTATTTAATCGGTATTTGTCTTTACAAACCTTAATTACCATTGATTTAATTTTTTCTTCTTGAGTCTTCTGGGCTTTTGCTATTATTTGCAGTGACATCCTCTTCTGTCCTTTTGTAGTCATTTCTGGATCAGGTAGGCATGGCTGCTAGCAGCATCCCCTTGACCACCTGCTGAAAGAGCTGCACCCAGCATGGTGTCACGCATGGTCAAAAGATTAGAGTTGCTATAGCATAGAAGAGGAGAAATGGTATTCATTTAGCCCATAGCTGGCCAGTTAACCATGAAAACATGTCCCATTACCATCTTTTCAACACTTGGACAGGTCCATGAGCTGAGGTTATTTCCTCTGTTATTTGACCACTTTTCCGCTGTCATCTGCTTGCAAACAGCAGCTCGAGTCATTTAATTTCCCACAAACTCCTCCTTCTTCTGCTAACAGATAATCTAATACCATCCAATGTTGAAAATGCCACTTTCCTCATTGAAGTGGGTTGCTCAGCAAGACGGTCAAGAGCTGTGGCTGGCTGGTTGGTAATTATTTCTGAGACAGCTTGTACCCTAATTATCTCATTCAAATGATAAATGGGTTCCCAGGCATCTGGGATTAATTCCTTAGGTTTCCAAGTGGCTGGTCCATCATGTTGCGTAACTTCTTCTGGTGGCCATTCATCTTTTCCCCGTTTTGGGGTGCTCCCTGCAGCCAAGGCTGCATCAGCTGACTGCTTTTCTCGAATTAAATCATCACAGATTTGGATTCCTAAGCGATTTCCCTGAATTTGTAGTAGCAAAAAGAACAACGGTCTAATATACCCCAGGGATATACCATATCCCTGACCAGTTTGGACGTAACCTGAGCTAAGCATGTTGGCCACAAATCCAATCATGTCCTTTCAAAGCCCGTGTTCCATTAGCAAAGGGGCCTTCCTACCCTTGGTCATCAATTGGTAGGTCAAAATACTGCGGGTTTCCCTGGCCTAACGGTCCTCCAACAATAGCTGCCCCACCCTAAGGGTCACAGCATTTGCATTTCCAAGCTCCCACACAGGGTTCCCATCTACATTTACATCTGCAAGTTGCTTGCTTGGATTTGGAGCAGAACTCACTAAAAGGCTTTGAGTTCCAATCCGCTGTTGCCATTCCCACTGATAATCACAAACAACATGTCTTCTACTTGTGGAATTTTTGTGGGGACAGCTTAAAAATAGGTGGTCAAAAAAACCCCTTGTCCCTCCCCATTGCTTTACAGGCTTCCAAATGTTTTTGGTAAGAACACCTTACGCAGCTACCATTAGTGAGCTGAACAGCTCTTTGATTGCAATTGTCTTGATATTTGGAACAATTGTAAGGAGGGCAATTGTGGGTCCAAACCCAATTGTTTAAAGCCAGAGGGAAAGTCAATTGACAAACGCCTTTTCCTACATAGACCCGCCCTGTCCTGTTTAGGCAATAAGTGCCTGTTGGAGAAGAATGAAGTGGCCATGGACTTCCTTTTTTGGCCCCAAATCCCATCCTATTGTGGCCCTCACATTGACCCACCATTTAGGTTCAGCTGGGCTAGCCAACCATGGCCACTCTTCAGATCCTCCTGGCCCTCCACAGAGCCAGCAATTGCTAAGGTGAAAAACTTTTGCTACTTCTTCTGCTAAGGCTGCAAATTGATTCTCCCACTCCTGGCCTAAACTTAGCTGACCATATAAAAGTAGAGTTATTCAGGAAAATGTTTTAATAGTGTGATCTAATTAGCTAGTCTAATTTTCCCGTTGTCTTCTGCACCACCTGTGGCAATTGAAGACACAGAAACTACTTAACGTGAAACAATGGCTGCAAGTATTAGCTCCCCAGTGAGTGGAGATTCTAGAGGAAGGATACCCATAGAGACTATTTCAGCAGGTGGTCTGTGGGTAAGCACGCAGGGCTTCCTCTGATGTCGAAGCACTGGCCCACTCCTGCAGAGTGTCACAGCCTCCCGGCCTTCTCCTCCAGCTGAGATGTGCAAATCTCTGAGGCTTCAGAGACCTTGACCCGAGAGTGACGGGTCCACCTGTGTCCAGCTGTCTTCATGGCTGTTTCTGTCGTCAGTGACACTTGGAATGGGCCACGCCATTTCAGAACCACTGGCGCTTCTTTCTACTCCTTAACTAGGACTCAATCTCCTGGTTGGATGTTACAAGCAGCAAAGTCCAAAGGTGGGGCTTGTGCCAGCTGAGCTTCCTGTTGAAGGGGTTTCACAAGAAGCAGTATCCTGGCCACAGATGGTTTTAAATATACATCACTTACCTCTACTCCCCCACTAGGTTGAGACTTACCTGGGTAATTCATAACAACGACGGAAAGGGGGAGAACGGAATCTCTCTTCTGGCTCGGGCTCTCATTCTCGCCAAAGCCAATGTCCAAAGCCCTAGCCATGGCATCTTGGTTTCTATTACCAGCTTCAAAAGGTGTTTATTTCTCTATTCATTGTTTTCTACCCGAGCCGAGCTCTGGGGGTGCCAGGGCCTATGGAGGTTCCATTGTGTTCCTAAAGAAGCCAAAACCCCTTGAAGGATCTTTCCTGTAAAATGAGTTCCCCGATCTGAGTCTATTGCTTCTGCAATGCTGTATCTTGGAAAGATTTGTTCCAAAAATGCCTTAATACCTGATGCTGTCGTTGCTGAAGCAGTTGGAAATGCTTCTGGCCACCTTGCTAGCTGACATACCATTACCAGAAGAGATGAAGCCTTCCCACTTGGGGCATCTCAGGAAAATCCACCTGGCATCTTTGGAAGGGACCTGCAGCCCAAGGCGTCCCTCCCCTGGCAAGTTACTTTGTAACTTGGCTGTTTGCTTTAGCACAGATCAAGCAACCTTCAACAGCTCGTTTTGCCAGTCTAAAAAGACCCCCAGCAACATCCAGCATGAGGAAGGCTTCTGCCAATCCTCAGGAGGTGCAAGGACTCTCTTCACGGAGTGCTTTTAAGATTGGTAGGGCCAAAGCTTCTGGTATCTCTTGTTTGCCATCCCTTGTAAACCAATTATTGCCTTTTTTCTCTGCCACACGGCTTTTAACTGTATCTCAAACTCCTCTGGGAGAAAAGACAGCTTCCCGGCCAGTGATGGAGTCACTGCGAGCAAAGGGGGCATCTTGGAGAGTTCTGGCAGAAGTGTTGCTTTCTGACTTTCTTCATCCACCAAAAAGGAGACAGAGGAGGCCTGTAACATTCTTCAACTACAGGGAGAGGCCATGGGGCTTTTGCCATGGAGTCTCTCAACTGATTGCGGGACGCAGCCCCCTTTTGATGCAAAGTTCCTGGCAACAGCACCCTCGGAGGTACTCGGGAATTACAGACTTCCGGAACTGCCTACTCTAGGCTCCCCTCTAATATGCACCCCCCTCTTGGTATGGAAAAGGAAGAAAACGAAACTATTCCGAATGCTGTTAAGTCTTTGCTGCCTTGCTCTAGGTTCAGGAATTTAACACGGCCTTGGCTGAGCAACAGTCTCTGTCGATTAGTAACAGTTTCTAGAACTAAGACTTTCTTCTGTTACGCCCCTACCAGTAAATTCCTAGCCTTGTCTAAGGACGGATTCACACGGTCTCTTTGTAAAGACACATCTATGTTACTTCTTTCACTCCCACACCTTCGTGGCAGTGGGATGGCTCCCCCCGGCACAGCACCTGGCACAAAACCCCCCTATGCACACATGCACACCTGCACTTACCCTGCACTCCGCTGCACACACACACACACACACACACCTCCCGCACACTAACACCCCCCTCCACATCCCTGCCATGCTACTTGCAGTGGCCCCGCCCCTGCCATCCCGGCCGGCTGGCAGCACTCACTCCTCACATGCCTTGCGTTTCCTTGCTGCCCCCTCTGTCGCCTTCCCTCAACCTGCCTTTTCTCCCCTGCCTTGCATTGACTTGCTCACCCATCCCCCACCTGACTTCCTTTCACATTCGTCTAGCTCTGGCCTCACCTTTCCTTTTCCTTCTAGGACCCTCATTGCCTTGCCTCGCCTCGCCTCGCCAAGCCACCACTTGCCTTGCCCTGCCCTTGAAGCCCTCCCTTGCCTTGCATGACCTTGCTCACCCCTCCCCCACCTGGAATTCAAGACCCCTTTTCAATGCCATTTCATGGCCTTGCCCTGCCCTTTCTGCTCCTCCTAGGAATCTCAAAGCTCTCAAGCATCTCCCGTGTTTCAGGATCACAGGAGAGGAAGACCAGGGGACGACGCGTGTTGCCACACTCATCTCTATGGGCAGCCTTGGTCTGGGAGCAATCCTTGCATGTCTTGAATCTTGCAAGGGCAATTCACATTTTGCCCTTGAGCTCGGGGACCAGAATGAGAGTTCTTTTGCCTACAAAGGAAAGCAGGTAGCTCAAGTCTTTGAGGTGCAGAGGAGACATGACCCACGCGGGATCAAGGCCACACAAAGCACTTGGTCCTGGCCGCTTTTGTGTACCAGCAGTCCTTGAATGTACTTCTCACCTGCCTTGCCTGGCCTTGCCTTGGCAACACAACAGTTTCCTTGTCTTGCCCTGCTAGCCCTCTGGAGCCCTCTGGAGCCTTGCATTCCTTTGCATGGCCATGCCCCGCCCTTGACCTGCCTACCACTTTCCTCCAAGGCCTTGACTGGCCAAGCCCTTCCTGTTTCTGCCTGGCCTTCCCATCAGTGGACTTCCCTTCCTACGGCCAGCCTTGCCTCTAACGTCTGGGCCTTCTCTTGCCTACCACTCCATTTGCTTTGCCCTCACTGCTCTGGCCTTGCTTACCTCTCCCTTGACTTGCCCACAATTGCCTGCACTTGCTTTGCAGCGCCTTGCCTGCATGGAAGGCGAGGGCAAGAGTGGTAGGCAGGGCAAAGCAAAGCCAGCAAGTTGTAGGTAGTGCAAGGCAAGGCAGCAGAGGCAAAGGAAGCAGAGCAAGGGTAGCTTAAGAAGAACTAGACAAGGTACTGAAGGCAAGGCAAGGCAAGGCCAAGAGACTCGGAGTGCCTTTCCTTGCCAAGGCAAGGACATAGTGCCAGTGTTGCTGGAGCAGATGGTAAGGTAGCACGGGGAGGAATAGAAAGTGCTGAGAACAGCGTGTGTGCTGCTAGTTTGAGGGGTGCAGTTGAAGTTGCAGGCAGCAAGATCTTCCTCAGCCCGCACTGTTTTGAGCTCTGTTTTTGCCAGATGGTTTCAAGTTGGTGGGCAGAATCTGCGAGAGGGCAAAGATTGGTTTGGGCCAAAGAGGTTTGTCTGCCTCTTGGAGTGCGGTATAAAGAAGAGTCCGCTCTTGGAAGGGGAAGATGAGGGAAATCTTTTTGTCCTGAGGTGCTGTTGATTTGAGTGCAGGGACGTTTGCAACTTGCCTCTGCCCTTGGGGTGGTTTCGAGCAGCGCCAGGCGCTTGGCCTTCTTTTGCAAGTCGTCAGCGCCATCGTGTGCTTGTTTCGAGGAGCGCTGACAGTGCCGGGGAAAAAGCCAAGCGCTTCGCTGGCGCCGCCCCAAGTCGTGTGCGAGCAGTTGCTGGAAGAGCTCCGCTGTGCATCCTGCCTCTTGGAGACACAAAAGAATGTGATCCTGCGCGTAGCGGGGAAGCAAGAGGAATCTTTTCTGTGTTGGCTGTGCAGTTACTAAGCGGCAAAAGTCAAGGCAGCTCCAGCACGGCCTCTTTCTTTCAGAACCTTTTCTGTGCCATCATGAACATGCTCAACATGCAACTCGCACCCACTGAACTGCATCAAAGGTCCTGGAGAGACGCACTTTCCTTCAAGCTCTAGCTACCATCCTACCCTCCACCTCTCGCCGATCCCAAAGCCCTTCCGAACATGCAGCAGCTGCACGCAGAGAACAAGTGCTAGAAGAAGGCGTTGGCCTTCAGAGTCCCTCTAAAGTCTGTAAACTAGGCGAAACATTGCAGTGACCAGCACTTTCCTTCGCAACTATCTACAGAGCGTCATCACATTCTCTCAGAGTGGCTAAGTCCACCCTTGCAGCACAGCAGCGTTTCTAGCCACAGTTGGGACTGAGAGATGGGCCAGGTGAGAAAGCATTTGTTGACTATCCCTCGTCTCTGGAAGACTTGATACTCGCAGCGCAATCACGTGCACACACCTTCAGTGTGGCCAAGTTCAAGCAGCTAGAGCTCACAGAGACGGGAGAGGCAGGAGAGAAGCCGTTCCAAAAGTACCGTGTACTTAGGGCAGCATTCAAACTGTGCACAGCACTCTACAGCACTGTAGACCGTGGCTTCTCTGACAAGACGTGCCATCCCATTGTTGGCTCTCGCAGCTCGCTTGCTAGCTGCTCTCCTGAAGAAAAGAACTAGGAGGAAAAGCCAATGCTGGGCTGCACCTTCCCCTTGCCTCACGTAAAGCCACTTCAACTCCCCGCTGCACTCTCTACTTCCCCTCTCCTTGGCATCGACCACTGGGTTTTCTGCATCTCGGAGCCCAAAGGTAAGCGCCAGTGTTCCCAGGGATGCTTGGAAGAGGGAGAAGTAGTAGCACAAGTAGCTGCCCTTGAACTTCCTCCTTCTCAATGCTAACGTGAAGTCGGCAGGCAGGCGAGCGCCAGCCACGCTCCTTTCTCAGTTTGGACGCTGCGGACACGAGCCCGGTGCTCGGCGCCTTCGTTCGGCCTCTTTAGTAGCCATGTCGCGCTTTCATTCTGCCGGAGTCGAAGCGTCGTCTACTTGTGGCACAGAGAGCACGGTGCCGGAAGCCGACTGCTTCTGCCGACACACGCCTGGGCTATGCACTTTCCCTCTCAGCGACATACAGCAGCACATTCGCTCTAAATGTAAAGGGAAAGATTCTCGGCTACGTCTGGCACAGAGAACAGTTTTAGTTCAACGGGCTTACCCAGAGCATGCCCCCGGACGCGTGGAACTTGTATTTGCACCACATTCCAGTCGCAGTCCTCTTTCCTTTACAGGCTGCACAGCGCCGGCAGATGGCCCGTGCGCTCTGCACCTGCCTTCTCACTTCCAAGTAGCACCGCGCACATTAGAGCCTTGCAGCGAGAGAAGACGCGGCTAGGCGTCTCGCCCAGAAGAACGTGGCAGGGCGAAAAGGTGTTCTTCTTTTGTCTTCCTCGTCGCCGAGAGTGTGCTGCTGTGTTGAAAGTCTTGGCCAGCGAAAAGCTACACCAGCAAGTGTTTCTCTCCTGATGCATTGCGCTGAGCGAGAGCTGAGGAAAATGCTTGCACAGCACACTGTGGATGCGTGCAGTACACACGCTGAAGAGCGGCACGGCTAAAAGTCATCGCTGGGCTTCAGTTCTGTCCAGAGCACAGAAGGCGAAGAACGAAGCAGCTGGGCACCGGCTGCATGTACATAGTGGAGCGAATTTCACATGTGCAGCCAAGAGCTGCTTCACAAGCAGATTCAGCTGAGAATGCTCTGGCTGCTTCACAAAGGAAGGTGCTGTGTTGCACTCCTGGACACTACCTGGTCAGAAGCAGGTTGCTACACCTTCAATGCTGCAGAGTCCATGCAGCTGGAGCACAGGCAGAAGGACTCGTCCAGCTAGAAGGCGTTCTTCAAGTACCCCCCTCTTCCAAGTAGCCTTGAAACTGAGCACAACACACTGCGGCTCGGCAGCTTCCTTCTCAGATAGACGTGCCGTCTCTCTATTCACTCTCACAGCTCCGTTGCCCACTTGCAGCAGCTGCTCCCAAAGAAAAAGGCTTCAGAAGGAAAAGCCACTGCTGGGCTGCCCTTTCCCCTTGCCTCACGTCAAGCACCTGAAACTGTCCGCTGCACTCTCTATTTCCTTTCTTCGTCGCATCTACCACTGTAATGTCTGCATCTCGAAGCATAAACCCCGGCACAATTCTTTCCTGGGAAAGCTGGAAGAGAAATAGGTAGCAGCACAAGTAGCTGCAAGTTGAACTTTAAGTTTCGAGCTGCTAACGTGAATCCGAAAACAAGCGAGTGGCAGCCACGCTTCCTCTTGCAGCCTGTGCGATGCACACAGCAGCTCCGTGCTCTGCCTTCATTCTTACGCCCTTCGTAGCATGTCGCGCTTTCGTTTTGCAGGAGACGAACCGTCGTCTACTTCTCGCGCAGAGAGCACGGTGCCGGCAGCCAAATGCTGCAGGCTGCTGCTTCTGCCGAAACACGCCTGGGCTATGCAATTTCTCTCTAGCGCTGAAGTAGCACCACATTCTCTTTGCTTTGTAGCCAGCATCTTTACGGAAAGCTTCTCGGCTACGTCTGGCACAGGGAACAGCTTTATTTTAACCGGCTTAGCCGGAGCTTGCACCGACGCGTGGCAACTTGTATTTGCACCACATTCCAGTCGCAGTCCTCTTTCCTTTACAGGCTGCACAGCGCCGGCAGATGGCCCGTGCGCTCTGCACCTGCCTTCTCACTTCCAAGTAGCACCGCGCACATAAGAGCCTTGCAGGGAGAGAAGACGCGGCTAGGCGTCTCGCCCAGAAGAACGTGGCAGGGCGAAAAGGTGTTCTTCTTTTGTCTTCCTCGTCGCCCAGAGTGTGCTGCTGTGTTGAAAGTCTTGGCCAGCGAAAAGCTACACCAGCAAGTGTTTCTCTCCTGATGCATTGCGCTGAGCGAGAGCTGAGGAAAATGCTTGCACATCACACTGTGGATGCGTGCAGTACACACGCTGAAGAGCGGCACGGCTAAAAGTCATCGCTGGGCTTCAGTTCTGTCCAGAGCACAGAAGGCGAAGAACGAAGCAGTTGGGCACCGGCTGCATGTACATAGTGAAGCGAATTTCACATGTCCAGCCAAGAGCTGCTTCACAAGCAGATTCAGCTGAGAATGCTCTGGCTGCTTCACAAAGGACGGTCCTGTGCTGCACTCCTGGACACTACCTGGTCAGAAGCAGGTTGCTACACCTTCAATGCTGCAGAGTCCATGCAGCTGGAGCACAGGCAGAAGGACGCGTCCAGCTGGAAGGCGTTCTTCAAGTACCCCCCTCTTCCAAGTAGCCTTGAAACTGAGCACAACACACTGCGGCTCGGCAGCTTCCTTCTCAGATAGACGTGCCTGATCAACTTCTAGAAAGCGTCCACAAAGCCGCCTGTCTGCAAATGATCCATGAAAGGAAATTAACTCCTGGATATGAATCCCCCACGCAATTACCTGTGAAACCTGAACTGATGACCCCTTTAATTCGAGGCCTTCCAGAATCACTCCAATCTACAGCAGCTGTCCTTCAAAAAACCATAGCTGCTGCAGGTCCTGTAGAGAGGTCGGACAGATTCCTTGGAAACCCGAGCGACCAAACTGCATCTACCGATCCTGGGTTTACTCCATATTCAACCCCCTCTCAGCCGCCAGGTTCACAATCAAATTCACCTGCTGGTGATTGCAAAGTTTGGACATGGAGTGAGGTTGAAGAAGATCTGATTAATTACAGTAGGAAATATGGACCGATAAAAATCCCAGAGGAAAAATCAGAAAAAACAAAAGGTGTCAGGTACATTAGGGCTCCTCATAGTGAAAAACCAAAGAATGTAACCAGAGATCCCTAACCGTCAGCATTGGTGCTTATTAGGTATCAAAAAGGGGGTCCCCAGAAATGCGATGGATGGCTTAGCCCTTGATCAGTTGAGTAAGGTAGTGTCTAACTGGCACTGCCAAAAGCCCCTTCTACCCAATCCGTCACTTCAACCCAGTGCACCCCTCCTCCCTCAGAATCTGGGCAGTGAGTCAAAGCCACTTCTCCCTCAAAGTCCGGCCAATGAGCCAGAACAGATTCTTCCTCAAAACCAGGGAAACTAGACCCTCTGTTTCTTGTCAGTGGGCAAAGAAACGGAGCATAGGTATACCTGAGAATGCTCACTAAAAATAAAACAGGAGATATAACGATCACAGCTATTACAAGTCCTAAACGGGCACCTGTAACTTTTCTGATTGACACTGGGGCACAAATTTCTGCGCTGACAAAGAAAGATGCCCAGAGGTGTGGAATTGTTCCAACAAAGAACCGATATTGTGTTTTAAGTGCCTTGGGCACTTAAACAGAATCTATGAATGGGGCCTTAGTCAAGCTCCCTTTGCCTGGAGAGGAAAACCAACTCTCCATCCATGGGGTGATTGGAGATATTCCAACCAATTTATTAGGGCTGAATGCCCTTGCTAGGAGGCAGTGGGAGGACTCAGAGGGTCTTCTGTGGTCTTTTGGCACACCACATTTTAACATCAGACTGCTCCAAGCTGCAGCCTCCCTACCATTCAGCAAAGTAACTAATGTGAAACAATACCTCCTTCCCCTGGGTGCCAAAGAGGGTATCAAGCCAGTGATACAGGAGCTACGACAACAAGGAGTAATACTTAATACCCATTCTCCTTTCAATTCTCCGGTGTGGCCAGTGCAAAATCCTAATGGGAAGTGGAGGCTGACAATAGATTTTCGTAGGCTAAATGCTAACACAGACCCTCTTACAGCAGCAGTCCCAAATCTAGCAGAATTCATAACATTGATTCAAGAAAAGGCTCATTCAATCATGCCACCTGTAGATGTCAAAGACATGTTTTTTACGACACCTTTACAGCCAGAAGATATGGACCGTTTTGCTTTCGCATGGCAAGGACAGCAACGCACTTTCACTAGGCTTCCCCAAGGGTACAAACATTCTCCTACCCTGGCTCATCACGCTTTAGCCCAAGAGTTCGACAAAGTACCCAAAGCGGACAATCTAGCTGTTCATCAACACACTGATGAGACCCTTGTGGGAGGAGATGAAATAGAAGAAGTGAGAGATACCCAGCAGAAAATAACCTCCCACTTAGAAAGCCTTGATTTGCAAATTCCCTCAGAAAAAACCCAAACCCCTTCACATGAAGTGAAATTGTTGGGAATTTGGTGGAAAGGAGGTATGACACGTATCCCACCTGATACCCTAACCTCTTCAGATCAGATTAAAATGCCTGAATCCAAAAAAGATCTCCAACATGCTTTAGGATTATTAGTGCTCCGGAGAAAACACATCCCAGATTTTCCATAATTGCCAGACCTCTTTACAACTTGTTAAGAAAAGGGACAAAATGGGAATGGAGTGCTTCCCAAGAAGAAGCACGGCAATTGTTGGTTTTTGAAGCAACAGCCTCACCAAGCCCTGGGCCCTATTCATCCCACAGATGCTTTTCAGGTCTCCTCAGGGTTGTCAGTACACATATGGCAGCGGGGTCCTGAGGGTCCGACGAAGCCTCTTGGTTTTTACTCCCGTGGCTTTAAAGATGCTGAAAAAAGGTACACTACCTGGGAGAAAGGATTGTTTGTGGTTAGCTTAGCTCTCCTAGAAGCGGAGAAGATTGCACAACAACGACCAATTGTTTTGAGAGGCCCTTTCAAAGTTATTAAGGCTGTCTCTACTGGCACCACCCCCACGTGACGGGGTGGCCCAGAGGACCTCAGTAAGGAAGTGGTATGCTCAGATTGAACATGATTGTAGCGTCTTCTCAAGAACTGAAGGAGCTGTAAAAAATCTGGCAATCCAAGAAACTGAAAACTTGGGTAGCAGCCAGGACAAACCTGCCTCAGTCATTAGAGTAGCCCCTCCTTTTTCCCCCAAACGGTCAGCAAATTCTTGGCTTACGGATGCTTCTGCCAAGCGAGAAGGAAAGGTGTGGAAACATAAGGCTGTAGCCCTCCACACTTCCTCAGGTGAAGGAATTATCACAGAGGGGGAAGGCAGTGCCCAAGTTGGCAAGCTGATAGCTCTTTGGAGTGTTTTCCAACGTGAGGCACAGAATACTTCTCCTGTCTGTATCTACACCGATTGTTCCTATGCTGTGTTTAAGGGATGGACTGAGTGGCTTCCTTTTTGGCAGCAAAAGGATTGTGAAGTTAACAGAATCCCAGTATGGCAAAAGGAGAAGTAGCAAGAAATTCTAAGTATTGCAAGTCCAGGGAATTTTGCCGTGGAGTGGGTAGCCTCTCACCAGACAGATGGAAATCCAGCAGGAGAGTGGAACACTAGAGCTGACGAATTAGCAAGACTAAGTCCTGTGAAAAAAGATCAAATTACAGAGGACTGGGAGCACTTCTTAGAATGGTTGCATGTAAAAAGACAACGCACAGGTGCAAAAGATTTGTACAAAGAAGCCCTTGCTCGCGGTTGGTCTGTTACCAGAGAAATGTGTAAAACATGCATGTCAGCCTGTGAACAACGTCGCAGACGGCTAGAAAGACACCCTTTGGAAGATGACCCTCTGCATTTAAGAAAGGGTAAAGGCTTACGGGAAGCGTGGCAGGTAGATTATATCGGCCCCTTTAAAAAGTCAGGAAGTAAACACTTTGGGCTGGTAGGAGTAGAGATGATATCTGGGTTAGTCCAGGCCAATGCTTTTAAAAGAGCTACAGGAGATCATACTGTTCAAGCATTGCAGGCATGGTTTGGAACTTTCCCAAAACCACAAGAAATTCAATCTGATCATGGGTCTCACTTTACTGCCAAAGTTGTACAGGACTGGGCAAAAGGTGAAGGGATTAAACGGACTTTTCACACTCCTTACTACCCTCAAGCTAACGGCATTGTAGAAAGGACCAATGGTCTCTTGAAAGGACTTTTGAAACCACAGGAGGGAAATTGGGATGTTCGGCTATGGGAAGCTGTGAAAGGTGTGAATGATAGATGGGGGGTAAACGGGTGTCCCAAAATCACTGTCTTTTTCCCAACAGCTCCAAGCATAATTCTCTCACTGCAGGGACCAAATGATCCTAAGAATCCTGCACACTACCCTGGACAACCTGTTTCGGTAGATCTCCCTACCGTAGGAGAAGTACCACTAGTGCTAAAACGCCCTCTGAATAAATATGCATGGCTAGCCTCTGATGCCCTAGGGAGAGAGCATCGGATACATACACGCTGCATCATTCCATCATTCTAATTTTCTGCCTTTTGGTGGCAGACTCTGTTGTGTTCACTTTTCACAGAAGAACTCCGAGGGACATGAAGAAGAGCACATAAACCATGATAAGACTAGTGATACTTTTCTGCATCCTACCACAACACCAGGGCCAAAAACCAGCTGAGTGGCCATGGTCTGAAGCTACCATTAGGTACACTAGTGCTCTAGGATCCTATCCCAGAGATCGTTGCCCGAACCTAGCCACTGTAGCACTGCACGACTCTGAGGTATACCGTCCAAGTGAATGGGGATGGGACTTGAAGGATTGGACTAGAATCCTAAAAGGAACAGGAGGTGAAAAAATTAAGGTAGGATGCAGAAAAGTAGAAGGATCTCTTTACCAGAAAGCTTCCACCATTGCAATCACTGGAAATTTTCTAAAACCAGATGGGAAAAGTGATTTGCACCCCAACATTACGGCCAAACTCTGCCCTACAACGGAGTGGGTGTGTGACAAACAAACCCCCTTCATCCTGTGTGGTTGTCAGAAGAATGTCGGTAACTACACCTTAGGCCCCAGTACCAACAATGTGGAAATCACAAAGCTTCGCAGAAACAAACTAACTGACTGCTGGTATAACTTTCCTCTAACCAAACCAACCTATGCAACATGCAGTTGGCAAAATAACCCGGCAGATCAGCCAAGTCTGACAGGTTTAACTTATAAATTCAAAATAAACGCCGCAGCAAAGCCCATACTGAGTGCAGTAATCACATACCACGGTATAAGTACCCCCCTTGTGTTAGATGACAAGAATAAAGTTTTTCCACCCTTTATGGTAACCCGAGGTGACGATGTTACAATACGATGTGGATTAATTGCTGAATTTTTTACCGAACCTGTACACAGTTATAGCATTGGACCTCATGGCCGTGTTTTGTTTGGTGAAATTCAAAATCAAGATTGTTGGCTAAACCTTAATTGCTGTACAATTTCCCCATAAAGTCACGTGTGGTAAAAACAATACAAAATACAAAGTCGATGTTGCAATACCTACCACCCAACCACCGGTCATGCTAAGCCCGAGAATTTTTGAAATTGGACCACGTATAACCACAAAAACAGGCCAACAACAACTATTGCTCAATCCGGCATGGTCCCTTAAACAAATCAAGTTGCTGATGCAAAACAATGTCTCAGAAATTCAGCCAGCTTGTTCACCTTTTCTGCAGACTTCCTTCAAGGGGCAGACAACCGGGTTGCAAAAGCGGAACCCTTCTAAGAAACGGATGCAAAGAGACATAACCGGCGTTGTGGGAACAGGATTGGCAATCTTAAATAGTATTGATTCAGAAGTGCTAATGAATAAATTGGCTGCCACAACTACAGATTTGACTAAAATACAACAAGCCATCAGCGGTTGTTATCAAACATATTACCAAATTGAGAAAAGGTAAATGTGAATGACCACAAATTGATAATTGGCATGCTCCGTGCTACGCAAAACAACATTTCTTTGGCTCTCAGCTGCGTCCAGGCTCAATTGTGGATGCAGTCCGTTGCTGCCTCAATTGTAAGAGAAGGCAAAGAAGGCACTTTTCCCACTGAAATTCGGAACATAATCTGGGACGGTGCCACTGATTTTGAAAGAGAATTCCAATCCTGGTGGAATTTAGTGAATTTTACCTACAATCCCATCACAAACACAGCCACAGCCTTTGTACTAACCATACGTAATGCTTCAGTGCATTGGATAGTCCCTATCATTGCATTAGGGCTGAACCATGATGCAGCTATTCTCTACCCTTTCCAGCACAGAGAATGGGCCCGTCAAACTGGGAAGAAGTGGCAAACTGTTAATTTGGAAACTTGTATTGTCCGAGAACAACAAGGGTTTATCTATGAAAGCAGTGCAATTAGACCTCAAGACATTTGTTTGGACACAGAACAAAATATCTGTCCTTTTGAAATTCATCCTAACAAGATTCCTGAAACACTGCTTGTGTATATAGGCAATGGATGTGCATGCTTAAGAACTGCATGTGATAAGGTATTTCTAGAAAATGTAGTTGTAGATACTAAAACTCATTCAAATTCTTGTGTTTGTAACTTGACTAAAAGCACAGGATGTGATTTCTCTTATTTAGCCCCACTTACTTCTTATTGTATTTTACAGTCCAATTACACAGTGATCCACCAATTATTGCCTACCCCCACTGGGATGAACCTTACTTAGGTAAAGCACTTGTTGCTTCACCAGGATTTCATTGGAATTTTGGAAAAGATCAAGAAAAACAGACAGAAAACCTTGGTAACTGTTCATCACAATGGGAAAGAAACACATTGTTTTCTAGACAGAGGAAAGAAAGATGCTGGACACAGCTGGTGGGATACTCCTTTTGGGTGCTCACCTACTGCTGCAGGTGTCCTGAACAAATTGTGTCATCCCATCCTTGTTCTCTTGATTTTAGTTTTGATTGGGTTTGTTTTATCAGCAATCTTACACATCATGAATTGCAGAATGATGAAACGGTTGACATCTGTAATAGATGTGCACAATTTGGACACTATCCCATCCACTGTGGACACCCCTAAGGTTATTGACACAAGATGAACTACATGAGTATTAAAATAAGATAAGACATGATTAAAAATTACAGGTGTATTTTGATTAAAAATTACTTATTCCTTCTTTTTCCTTTTCTTTCTCTTTTCTTATTTTCTCTACCCTTTTCTGGGATATGCTACCAACATTAACGAGTCCTGAAGACTTCGCAACAACACTACGAAATCGTGCTGATGGAGCTCTCCTGATGACAATCGTGAGTCATGGGGTGGTGTAAGAGACGGTCTGAAGATCCCTCATCTGCTTCACGATCATCGCCGAGGACAGAGGCTAAACACAGGAGTTCCGACCTGCCTAAGGTGGGATGTCTGCCAACTGTTGCCTGCAGGTGTGCCCGCTGGGAACTGGTACGCATTCCTGAGGAAATTTGTGCAGGTCACAGTGGACTGTGCCGTTCTTGCTGCCCAGGCGGGAAGGACTGCGCTGAAGCGGAAAGGAATGACCTGTCCTCTACACCTGTCCTGTACCTGTTTCCCAAAGCAACGAGCTTCATAACAACGGCTGTAGATTTGCCCCACCTCTTGGGGAAAAGGGCGAGATGTGGGGATACAGCTAGAAAGCAGAAGCGAGAGCACTGCTAAACTCATGCCAGAGGTAGACGCGCTAACGCTGCTAGGCCACAAACCATAGCAGGCAGTATAGTTAGCATAGGAGAAAGGCATGCTTGGTATGTACCTGGGATAGTTAGGGCTAGCTTTTAGTTCTGCAATGTTATTACGAAACACAGATATGGTCTTGGCCAGTTGGCCCTCGTTTCGAAAAAGGCCTATAAAGGGACTTTCTGAAATAACTGAGATGAGATCTCCCCACGGAAAGAAGACAAATCTATTGGCAGCAGAGCACGAGGACTTTGTCTCATCCGTTGGTAGCCATTGCCCCCCCTTTCTTCCTCTCTACTCTTTTACTTTGTTTTTCTTTCTCTCTCTCTCTCTTTCTCTCCTCTATCGCATTACCGTGTTGTGGGTACTTAACAAAGGTGCACTGTTTTGATTAAAACTGAAATCCCTTGTGTCCTTTTGCACTCAGAGATCTGTAAACAAACCATCACGACCCTTACTTGTATTAATGGATCGTGACACATGTCCAAAAGAAAAAATCACTGGAACAAAAAGAGCAAACTGATCCAAGGTGAACTGATCCACGGTGAAAAACAGAAGCCTACAAAAATCTGGGGGGAAAAAAAAAGGCAACTCACGTGCCCGATTCACAGATGCAACTCCTGCAAAACTTTTGAAGGCAGTCTCACTCCCTCTGCTGAACAATCAACTGGAGGAAATCCCACTCCAAATCTGTGGGAAACAACAAAAGTGGTGCAACAAGCACTTCATAGAATAAAAACTAAAACTCCACCTGAATAAATTAATGCAATTAACATTGCATTAATTTCACCTGGCTTTTTTTTTTTTTTTTTTTTGAGGAAATCTGTTTCTTTTCTCTTTTCTAAGAATGTCAAACATCCCTACATTGACGATAAAGAAAGCAGTTTGAGGGCAGAGAAAGTGCAAGCAGCAGAATCACATCTAAATGTGATAACCATTTACTCACGTGGACGCTGTCCCTTTGTGTTAGCCCCAAGGAGTTGTACTTCTTTTTAATAATCGGTCTAGTGGGCCCAATTTTCACTTTTTAAGAACCTACCAACACATGGGATGGAGCTGCATGAAAACCAATGAAATGTAAAGTGTCACCATAATTGCTTGCATTGTCAGTTTGTTAACGTTTGTCATTTAAGAATTTATACATATTTGAAATCATACAAATATGTTCTAACCTTCCCAGTTCTGCCTCAGAAGACTTCAAAATTATTACCATTCAGCTAATTTTTTAAATTTACTATTTAGTGAATTAAAGAATCTTGACAAAACACAAGCAAATGCTAGAGAAGAAATGATTAAATCCCCCTTCCAGGGGACCCCAGGCGCTGACGGCTGCCACCGGTGTGCGCCAGGTCGGGACCGGCAGGCAGGGCTGCACCCCGCGTCTGCCACAACACCTGCAGCTTCTGCAGCCTGAAACACAGCTGGCTCAGGGGTTTCAATCAAGAGCCAAAAGATCTTGCTGGTCAATTTGGGGCAGAGAAAGGTCATCACTTCTAGCATGGCATAAGCCATTTCTGTGAAGGACAATCACCTTGTTGCAGTGAAACTCCGGGGTAAAATACTGAAGCGCTTTCAGATTCATATTATCCGACATTTCGGTGACCTTCTTTTATACCTGCATTGCTTCATACTGCTGGTTGTGGGCACAAGTTCTTTGTACACTATCTTGGAAATTAAAAAGATCAGAAACAACACCCACCCCTCCCCCACCACCACCCCTTCCCCAGCCACAACCCTAACAAAACCAACCTCCAGAATGTTCAGGAGTTCAAATGAGAACAAGCATAGATGGGGCATAAAAAGATGGATCCTCCTTAGACATTTGTGCATGCAGTGCCCTGCAATCCACTAAGTTCTACTTCTCGTACACCAAATACCTGTCTTCGGAACTCCTTGTTCTCCATTCAAACCCTTCTGGGAGGGTAATCGAGGAGATACATATTTTGAGCACATCTTGCACTAGGCAATTAAATCCAGTGCGCAGCATTACCTGACGAACTGAGGCGGTGACAAGGTCAATTAAGACCTGTTCATATCTTCATTTGGAGCTCTTCCAACTGCTTGAAAAGTGAAGCCTTGGACATTGAAGGTTCAGACTAAGGAAAATCCAAAACGTGGACAGCATCTCCCTTCTGCTGGAAGCCTTCAAGTTCACCACTGCAGTCTGCAGCCTACACAGATCATCTGAGGATTGTAAAAGTTCTCCAAGGAAGAACAAGAACAAGGCTAATGCATGCACACAAACGCTGATCAAAAGCACTTGATGCTCTTGAACAAAAAGATGTAACCTTCACTTTTGGAAAGACAAGGTGACTATGGTTGTCTCCACAGTACTCGCAGGAAAAAATCCCTGAAGTTTGGTAAAACCTCTTTTCAGGGCTTTGTGAACTTCATTTTTGTTAAGAATTGGGGAACACAGAGAGACCTGTCACTTTTTTTGCAGAATGCCATAGAAACTGCTACACTCACTTCAACAACAGTCCACGTAACCTTCTCTGCAAATACTGACCATATGCAGTTCTGGTTGATACAAACCCCCATTACCTAAGAAAAGGAACAACTCGGCAAGCAGTTTGCAAAGATGAACAACTTAGCACGATTGCGGCTGATGACATGCCCTGACTTTTTTTACCTTCAGCTGTGGGTGCCGTACCTTCCTACCCTCACACATGCCACTCAAAGCTGCTTGCGTGGAGCTCTCGCACCACCTATGCCAGCAACTGTGCCCAGCCGCCACCCTTCTTCAGCACCATCGCACCTACCACAAGGTAGCTGAATCAGAGGGAAAAGGAGGTCGCCAATGGAGGGAAGTTGTTCCCCCTGACAGCTAAGCTCCGACTCCGGGGTCCCTTATGTCCTTCCCAGGATAGGCAGGAAAACGCCTCGGCGGAGCGCAGCGCTGGGCGGGAGCGGCCGGCAGAGCACCGAGCGCGCTCCCCACTCCCTCCCGCCCGCGCCGCTGCGGAGACCCCGGCTTCGCCGGAATCGGCCACGTGCTGCACGGAGGGCAGCGCGGCAAAGGCGGTCGCCCCTCGTTACCCTAGGAAGGCCGGCCTCGGATCCCCGCTCTCTCCACCGGCACGGGCAGTGCCGGCAGACTGTCGCTGCGGCCGCCGCTGGCCGAAAGCCTCGCCGCGCACCGCCCGGCCGGCCCCGCCGCTCCGCGGGGTCACACGGCACCTGCCGTGGGCGGCAGCCGAGCGACAGCAAGCAGAAGCGCTCACCGCCGCGCCACTCGCCGCCCCGCCCGGGCGCTCCTCTCCTCGCGCTACCACCATGGCGCCGGCCCGCCCCGCCTTCCCCGTCGCCTGCGGCGCAACGCGGGTGCTCCGAGCCACGCAGCACGCGTGCGGCCGGGCCCTGCCGAGCCGCAGGCGGAGCCGGGGCACGGCCCGCGCGGGAGAGCTTCCGGCGAGGCTGGGCGGGCGGCGAGCGCGGCCGAGCGTGAACGCGCCAGGCGGGGTCGGCCGGCGGCGCGATGGGGAGCTAGATGGAGGCGGCAGCACCGCGCGGCATAAAAGAGCTGATCGTCCCGCAGCCGCCCGCTCCGCAGCCCCTCGGCTGCTGTCGAGAAGGGCCCCGGCCCTGGCCGCGCCGGTGGCGAGGTGGCTCCGCAGACCTCAGGCAGCCCTGGCGGGGCAGGGGAGCACTGCGAGCAGCCCCGGCGCCGCGCAGCCGTCTGTAACGCGCGGTGGGAGCCGCCGGCAACTATTTGACACCTCCCGGGGGGCTGGGGAGGAGCACGGAGGCCACGCAGCATGTCGCTGCCGTTAGGGAAAATTAATCCACCATGCCTGAGGTTGATGTCCGAAAAGGAGACAGAGGAGTCCTGCAACATTCTTCGACTACAGGGAGAGTCCATGGGGCTTTTCCCATGGGGTCTGTCAAACGGTTGCGGGATGCAGCCCCTTTTTTATGCCAAGTTCCCGGCCACAACGCCCTCTTCCTTTTCCCCACTGGCTGAGGTATTCGGGAGATACAGACTTCCGGAACTGCCTACTCTATGCCCTCCTCTAATATGCACCCCCCTTTTGGCATCGAAAAGGAAGAAAAAAACCCATTTCTAATGCTATTAAGTCTTTGTTGCCTTGCTCTAGGTTCAGGAATTTAACACGGCCTTGATTAATCAACAGTCTCTGATGATTAGTAACAGTTCTAGAGAACTAATCGTTTCTTCTGTTACTTCACTCCCCGTAAGTTCCTAGCCTTGTCTACAGGCCGATTCACACGGTCTGTTTGTAAAGACTCATCCATCTCATTCCTTTTAATCCCTCCTTTTTTTTATTTAATCTGTATTTGTCTTTACAAACCTTAATTACCATTGATTTAATTTTTTTCTTCTTGAGTCTTCTGGGCTTTTGCTATTATTTTCAGTGACATCCTTTTCTGTCCTTTTGTAGTCATTTCTGGATCAGGTAGGCATGGCTGCTAGCAGCATCCCCTTGACCACCTGCTGAAAGAGCTGCACCCAGCATGGTGTCACGCATGGTCAAAAGATTAGAGTTGCTATAGCATAGAAGAGGAGAAATGGTATTCATTTAGCCCATAGCTGGCCAGTTAGCCAGGAAAACATGTCCCATTACCATCTTTTCAACACTTGGACAGGTCCATGAGCTGAGGTTATTTCCTCTGTTATTTGACCACTTTTCCGCTGTCATCTGCTTGCAAACAGCAGCTCGAGTCATTTAATTTCCCACAAACTCCTCCTTCTTCTGCTAACAGATAATCTAATACCATCCAATGTTGAAAATGCCACTTTCCTCATTGAAGTGGGTTGCTCAGCAAGACGGTCAAGAGCTGTGGCTGGCTGGTTGGTAATTATTTCTGAGACAGCTTGTACCCTAATTATCTCATTCAAATGATAAATGGGTTCCCAGGCATCTGGGATTAATTCCTTAGGTTTCCAAGTGGCTGGTCCATCATGTTGCGTAACTTGTTCTGGTGGCCATTCATCTTTTCCCCATTTTGGGGTGCTCCCTGCAGCCAAGGCTGCATCAGCTGACTGCTTTTCTCGAATTAAATCATCACAGATTTGGATTCCTAAGCGATTTCCCTGAATTTGTAGTAGCAAAAAGAACAATGGTCTAAGATATACACCATATCCCTGACCAGTTTGGAGGTAACCTGAGCTAAGCATGTTGGCCACAAATCCAATCATGTCCTTTCAAAGCCCGTGTTCCATTAGCAAAGGGGCCTTCCTACCCTTGGTCATCAATTGGTGGGTCAAAATACAGCAGGATTCCCGGGCCTAACGGTCCTCCAACAATAGCTGCCCCACCATAAGGGTCACAGCATTTGCATTTCCAAGCTCCCACACAGGGTTCCCATCTACATTTACATCTGCAAGTTGCTTGCTTGGATTTGGAGCAGAACTCACTAAAAGGCTTTGAGTTCCAATCCGCTGTTGCCATTCCCACTGATAATCACAAACAACATGTCTTCTACTTGTGGGATTTTTGTGGGGACAGCTTAAAAATAGGTGGTCAAAAAATCCCCTTGTCCCTCCCCATTGCTTTACAGGCTTCCAAATGTTTTTGGTAAGTGTGGTAAGAACACCTTACGCAGCTACCATTAGTGAGCTGAACAGCTCTTTGATTGCAATTGTCTTGATATTTGGAACAATTGTAAGGAGGGCAATTGTGGGTCCAAACCCAATTGTTTAAAGCCAGAGGGAAAGTCAATTGACAAACGCCTTTTCCTACATAGACCCGCCCTGTCCTGTTTAGGCAATAAGTGCCTGTTGGAGAAGAATGAAGTGGCCATGGACTTCCTTCTTTGGCCCCAAATCCCATCCTATTGTGGCCCTCACATTGACCCACCATTTAGGTTCAGCTGGGCTAGCCAACCATGGCCACTCTTCAGATCCTCCTGGCCCTCCACAGAGCCAGCAATTGCTAAGGTGAAAAACTTTTGCTACTTCTTCTGCTAAGGCTGCAAATTGATTCTCCCACTCCTGGCCTAAACTTAGCTGACCATATAAAAGTAGAGTTATTCAGGAAAATGTTTTAATAGTGTGATCTAATTAGCTAGTCTAATTTTCCCGTTGTCTTCTGCACCACCTGTGGCAATTGAAGACACAGAAACTACTTAACGTGAAACAATGGCTGCAAGTATTAGCTCCCCAGTGAGTGGAGATTCTAGAGGAAGGATACCCATAGAGACTATTTCAGCAGGTGGTCTGTGGGTAGGCACGCAGGGCTTCCTCTGATGTCGAAGCACTGGCCCACTCCTGCAGAGTGTCACAGCCTCCCAGCCTTCTCCTCCAGCTGAGATGTGCAAATCTCTGAGGCTTCAGAGACCTTGACCCGAGAGTGACGGGTCCACCTGTGTCCAGCTGTCTTCATGGCTGTTTCTGTCGTCAGTGACACTTGGAATGGGCCACGCCATTTCAGAACCACTGGCGCTTCTTTCTACTCCTTAACTAGGACTCAATCTCCTGGTTGGATGTTACAAGCAGCAAAGTCCAAAGGTGGGGCTTGTGCCAGCTGAGCTTCCTGTTGAAGGGGTTTCACAAGAAGCAGTATCCTGGCCACAGATGGTTTTAAATATACATCACTTACCTCTACTCCCCCACTAGGTTGAGACTTACCCGGGTAATTCATAACAACGACGGAAAGGGGGAGAACGGAATCTCTCTTCTGGCTCGGGCTCTCATTCTCGCCAAAGCCAATGTCCAAAGCCCTAGCCATGGCATCTTGGTTTCTATTACCAGCTTCAAAAGGTGTTTATTTCTCTATTCATTGTTTTCTACCCGAGCCGAGCTCTGGGGGTGCCAGGGCCTATGGAGGTTCCATTGTGTTCCTAAAGAAGCCAAAACCCCTTGAAGGATCTTTCCTGTAAAATGAGTTCCCCGATCTGAGTCTATTGCTTCTGCAATGCTGTATCTTGGAAAGATTTGTTCCAAAAATGCCTTAATACCTGATCCTGTCGTTGCTGAAGCAGTTGGAAATGCTTCTGGCCACCTTGCTAGCTGACATACCATTACCAGAAGAGATGAAGCCTTCCCACTTGGGGCATCTCAGGAAAATCCACCTGGCATCTTTGGAAGGGACCTGCAGCCCAAGGCCTCCCTCCCCTGGCAAGTTCCTTTGTAACTTGGCTGTTTGCTTTAGCACAGATCAAGCAACCTTCAACAGCTCGTTTTGCCAGTCTAAAAAGACCCCCAGCAACATCCAGCATGAGGAAGGCTTCTGCCAATCCTCAGGAGGTGCAAGGACTCTCTTCACGGAGTGCTTTTAATATTGGTAGGGCCAAAGCTTCTGGTATCTCTTGTTTGCCATCCCTTGTAAACCAATTATTGCCTTTTTTCTCTGCCACACGGCTTTTAACTGTATCTCGAACTCCTCTGGGAGAAAAGACAGCTTCCCGGCCAGTGATGGAGTCACTGCGAGCAAAGGGGGCATCTTGGAGAGTTCTGGCAGAAGTGTTGCTTTCTGACTTTCTTCATCCACCAAAAAGGAGACAGAGGAGGCCTGTAACATTCTTCAACTACAGGGAGAGGCCATGGGGCTTTTGCCATGGAGTCTCTCAACTGATTGCGGGACGCAGCCCCCTTTTGATGCAAAGTTCCTGGCAACAGCACCCTCGGAGGTACTCGGGAATTACAGACTTCCGGAACTGCCTACTCTAGGCTCCCCTCTAATATGCACCCCCCTCTTGGTATGGAAAAGGAAGAAAACGAAACTATTCCTAATGCTATTAAGTCTTTGCTGCCTTGCTCTAGGTTCAGGAATTTAACACGGCCTTGGCTGAGCAACAGTCTCTGTCGATTAGTAACAGTTTCTAGAACTAAGACTTTCTTCTGTTACGCCCCTACCAGTAAATTCCTAGCCTTGTCTAAGGACGGATTCACACGGTCTCTTTGTAAAGACACATCTATGTTACTTCTTTCACTCCCACACCTTCGTGGCAGTGGGATGGCTCCCCCCGGCACAGCACCTGGCACAAAACCCCCCTATGCACACATGCACACCTGCACTTACCCTGCACTCCGCTGCACACACACACACACACACACACCTCCCGCACACTAACACCCCCCTCCACATCCCTGCCATGCTACTTGCAGTGGCCCCGCCCCTGCCATCCCGGCCGGCTGGCAGCACTCACTCCTCACATGCCTTGCGTTTCCTTGCTGCCCCCTCTGTCGCCTTCCCTCAACCTGCCTTTTCTCCCCTGCCTTGCATTGACTTGCTCACCCATCCCCCACCTGACTTCCTTTCACATTCGTCTAGCTCTGGCCTCACCTTTCCTTTTCCTTCTAGGACCCTCATTGCCTTGCCTCGCCTCGCCTCGCCAAGCCACCACTTGCCTTGCCCTGCCCTTGAAGCCCTCCCTTGCCTTGCATGACCTTGCTCACCCCTCCCCCACCTGGAATTCAAGACCCCTTTTCAATGCCATTTCATGGCCTTGCCCTGCCCTTTCTGCTCCTCCTAGGAATCTCAAAGCTCTCAAGCATCTCCCGTGTTTCAGGATCACAGGAGAGGAAGACCAGGGGACGACGCGTGTTGCCACACTCATCTCTATGGGCAGCCTTGGTCTGGGAGCAATCCTTGCATGTCTTGAATCTTGCAAGGGCAATTCACATTTTGCCCTTGAGCTCGGGGACCAGAATGAGAGTTCTTTTGCCTACAAAGGAAAGCAGGTAGCTCAAGTCTTTGAGGTGCAGAGGAGACATGACCCACGCGGGATCAAGGCCACACAAAGCACTTGGTCCTGGCCGCTTTTGTGTACCAGCAGTCCTTGAATGTACTTCTCACCTGCCTTGCCTGGCCTTGCCTTGGCAACACAACAGTTTCCTTGTCTTGCCCTGCTAGCCCTCTGGAGCCCTCTGGAGCCTTGCATTCCTTTGCACGTCCATGCCCCGCCCTTGACCTGCCTACCACTTTCCTCCAAGGCCTTGACTGGCCAAGCCCTTCCTGTTTCTGCCTGGCCTTCCCATCAGTGGACTTCCCTTCCTACGGCCAGCCTTGCCTCTAACGTCTGGGCCTTCTCTTGCCTACCACTCCATTTGCTTTCCCCTCACTGCTCTGGCCTTGCTTACCTCTCCCTTGACTTGCCCACAATTGCCTGCACTTGCTTTGCAGCGCCTTGCCTGCATGGAAGGCGAGGGCAAGAGTGGTAGGCAGGGCAAAGCAAAGCCAGCAAGTTGTAGGTAGTGCAAGGCAAGGCAGCAGAGGCAAAGGAAGCAGAGCAAGGGTAGCTTAAGAAGAACTAGACAAGGTACTGAAGGCAAGGCAAGGCAAGGCCAAGAGACTCGGAGTGCCTTTCCTTGCCAAGGCAAGGACATAGTGCCAGTGTTGCTGGAGCAGATGGTAAGGTAGCACGGGGAGGAATAGAAAGTGCTGAGAACAGCGTGTGTGCTGCTAGTTTGAGGGGTGCAGTTGAAGTTGCAGGCAGCAAGATCTTCCTCAGCCCGCACTGTTTTGAGCTCTGTTTTTGCCAGATGGTTTCAAGTTGGTGGGCAGAATCTGCGAGAGGGCAAAGATTGGTTTGGGCCAAAGAGGTTTGTCTGCCTCTTGGAGTGCGGTATAAAGAAGAGTCCGCTCTTGGAAGGGGAAGATGAGGGAAATCTTTTTGTCCTGAGGTGCTGTTGATTTGAGTGCAGGGACGTTTGCAACTTGCCTCTGCCCTTGGGGTGGTTTCGAGCAGCGCCAGGCGCTTGGCCTTCTTTTGCAAGTCGTCAGCGCCATCGTGTGCTTGTTTCGAGGAGCGCTGACAGTGCCGGGGAAAAAGCCAAGCGCTTCGCTGGCGCCGCCCCAAGTCGTGTGCGAGCAGTTGCTGGAAGAGCTCCGCTGTGCATCTTGCCTCTTGGAGACACAAAAGAATGTGATCCTGCGCGTAGCGGGGAAGCAAGAGGAATCTTTTCTGTGTTGGCTGTGCAGTTACTAAGCGGCAAAAGTCAAGGCAGCTCCAGCACGGCCTCTTTCTTTCAGAACCTTTTCTGTGCCATCATGAACATGCTCAACATGCAACTCGCACCCACTGAACTGCATCAAAGGTCCTGGAGAGACGCACTTTCCTTCAAGCTCTAGCTACCATCCTACCCTCCACCACTCGCCGATCCCAAAGCCCTTCCGAACATGCAGCAGCTGCACGCAGAGAACAAGTGCTAGAAGAAGGCGTTGGCCTTCAGAGTCCCTCTAAAGTCTGTAAACTAGGCGAAACATTGCAGTGACCAGCACTTTCCTTCGCAACTATCTACAGAGCGTCATCACATTCTCTCAGAGTGGCTAAGTCCACCCTTGCAGCACAGCAGCGTTTCTAGCCACAGTTCGGACTGAGAGATGGGCCAGGTGAGAAAGCATTTGTTGACTATCCCTCGTCTCTGGAAGACTTGATACTCGCAGCGCAATCACGTCCACACACCTTCAGTGTGGCCAAGTTCAAGCCAGCTAGAGCTCACAGAGACGGGAGAGTCAGGAGAGAAGCCGTTCCAAAAGTACCGTGTACTTAGGGCAGCATTCAAACTGTGCACAGCACTCTACAGCACTGTAGACCGTGGCTTCTCTGACAAGACGTGCCATCCCATTGTTGGCTCTCGCAGCTCGCTTGCTAGCTGCTCTCCTGAAGAAAAGAACTAGGAGGAAAAGCCAGTGCTGGGCTGCACCTTCCCCTTGCCTCACGTAAAGCCACTTCAACTCCCCGCTGCACTCTCTACTTCCCCTCTCCTTGGCATCGACCGCTGTGTTTTCTGCATCTGGGAGCCCAAAGGTAAGCGCCAGTGTTTCCAGGGATGCTTGGAAGAGGGAGAAGTAGTAGCACAAGTAGCTGCCGTTGAACTTCCTCCTTCTCAATGCTAACGTGAAGTCGGCAGGCAGGCGAGCGCCAGCCACGCTCCTTTCTCAGTTTGGACGCTGCGGACACGAGCCCGGTGCTCGGCGCCTTCGTTCGGCCTCTTTAGTAGCCATGTCGCGCTTTCATTCTGCCGGAGTCGAAGCGTCTTCTACTTGTGGCACAGAGAGCACGGTGCCGGAAGCCGACTGCTTCTGCCGACACACGCCTGGGCTATGCACTTTCCCTCTCAGCGACATACAGCAGCACATTCGCTCTAAATGTAAAGGGAAAGATTCTCGGCTACGTCTGGCACAGAGAACAGTTTTAGTTCAACGGGCTTACCCAGAGCATGCCCCCGGACGCGTGGAAACCTGTATTTGCACCACATTGCAGTGGCAGTCCTCTTTCCTTTACAGGCTGCACAACGCCGGCAGATGGCCCGTGCGCTCTGCACCTGCCTTCTCACTTCCAAGTACCACCGCGCACATAAGAGCCTTGCAGGGAGAGAAGACGCGGATAGGTGTCTCGCCCAGAAGAACGTGGCAGGGCGAAAAGGTGTTCTTTTGTCTTCCTCGTCGCCCAGAGTGTGCTGCTGTGTTGAAAGTCTTGGCCAGCGAAAAGCTACACCAGCAAGTGTTTCTCTGCTGATGCATTGCGCTGAGCGAGAGCTGAGGAAAATCCTTGCACAGCACACTGTGGATGCGTGCAGTACACACGCTGAAGAGCGGCACTGCTAAAAGTCATCGCTGGGCTTCAGTTCTGTCCAGAGCACAGAAGGCGAAGAACGAGCAGCTGGGCACCGGCTGCATGTACATAGTGGAGCGAATTTCACATGTGCAGCCAAGAGCTGCTTCACAAGCAGATTCAGCTGAGAATGCTCTGGCTGCTTCACAAAGGAAGGCGCAGCTGTTGCACTCCTGGACACTACCTGGTCAGAAGCAGGTTCTTACACCTTCAATGCTGCAGAGTCCATGCAGCTGGAGCACAGGCAGAAGGACTCGTCCAGCTAGAAGGCGTTCCTCAAGTACCCCCCTCTTCCAAGTAGCCTTGAAACTGAGCACAACACACTGCGGCTCGGCAGCTTCCTTCTCAGATAGACGTGCCGTCACACTATTCACTTTCACAGCTCCGTTGCCCGCTTGCAGCAGCTGCTGCCAAAGAAAAAGGCTTCAGAAGGAAAAGCCACTGCTGGGCTGCCCTTTCCCCTTGCCTCACGTCAAGCCCCAGAAACTGTCCGCTGCCCTCTCTATTTCCTTTCTTCGTCGCATCTACCACTGTTATCTCTGCATCTCGAAGAATAAGCCCCGGCACAATTTTTTCCAGGGCAAAGCTGGAAGAGAAATAGGTAGCAGCACAAGTAGCTGCAAGTTGAACTTTAAGTTTCGAGCTGCTAACGTGAATCCGAAAACAAGCGAGTGGCAGCCACGCTTCCTCTTGCAGCCTGTGCGATGCCCACAGCAGCTCCGTGCTCTGCCTTCATTCTTACGCCCTTCGTAGCAGGTCGCGCTTTCGTTTGGCTGGAGACGAACCGTCGTCTACTTCTCGCGCAGAGAGCACGGTGCCGGCAGCCAAATGCTGCAGGCTGCTGCTTCTGCCGAAACACACCTTGGCTATGCAATTTCTCTCTAGCGCTGAAGTAGCACCACATTCTCTTTGCTTTGTAGCCAGCATCTTTACGGAAAGCTTCTCGGCTACGTCTGGCACAGGGAACAGCTTTATTTTAACCGGCTTAGCCGGAGCTTGCCCCGACGCGTGGCAACTTGTATTTGCACCACATTCCAGTGGCAGTCCTCTTTCCTTTACAGGCTGCACAGCGCCGGCAGATGGCAGTGGTTCTCTGCACCTGCCTTCTCACTTCCAAGTAGCACCGCGCACATAAGAGCCTTGCAGGGAGAGAAGACGCGGCTAGGCGTCTCGCCCAGAAGAACGTGGCAGGGCGAAAAGGTGTTCTTCTTTTGTCTTCCTCGTCGCCCAGAGTGTGCTGCTGCGTTGAAAGTCTTGGCCAGCGAAAAGCTACACCAGCAAGTGTTTCTCTCCTGATGCATTGCGCTGAGCGAGAGCTGAGGAAAATGCTTGCACAGCACACTGTGGATGCGTGCAGTACACACGCTGAAGAGCGGCACTGCTAAAAGTCATCGCTGGGCTTCAGTTCTGTCCAGACAGCAGAAGGCGAAGAACGAAGCAGCTGGGCACCGGCTGCATGTACATAGTGGAGCGAATTTCAAATGTCCAGCCAAGAGCTGCTTCACAAGCAGATTCAGCTGAGAATGCTCTGGCTGCTTCACAAAGGAAGGTGCTGTGTTGCACTCCTGGACACTACCTGGTCAGAAGCAGGTTCTTACACCTTCAATGCTGCAGAGTCCATGCAGCTGGAGCACCCCCAGAAGGACTCGTCCAGCTGGAAGGCGTTCTTCAAGTACCCCCCTGCTCCAAGCTGCCTTGAAACTGAGCACAACACACTGCGGCTCGGCAGCTTCCTTCTCAGATAGACGTGCCGTCACACTATTCACTCTCACAGCTCCGTTGCCCACTTGCAGCAGCTGCTCCCAAAGAAAAAGGCTCCAGAAGGAAAAGCCACTGCTGGACTGCCCTTTCCCCTTGCCTCACGTCAAGCACCTGAAACTGTCCGCTGCACTCTCTATTTCCATTCTCCGTCGCATCTACCACTGTAATGTCTGCATCTCGAAGCATAAACCTAACCGCAATTGTTTCCAGGGCAAAGCTGGAAGAGAAATAGGTAGCAGCACATGTAGCTGCAAGTTGAACTTTCTGTTTTCAACTGCTAATTCGAATCTGAAAACAAGCGAGTGGCAGCCACGCTTCCTCTTGCAGCCTGTGCTATGCACACACCAGCTAGGTGCTTCTGCCTTCATTCTTATGCTCTTCGTACCATTTCGTTCTTTTCATTCTGCCGGAGTCGAACCGTCGTCTACTTCTCGCACAGAGGGCACGCCGGCAGAGAAACCCTCCAGAGAAACGCTCCAGGTTGCTGTCTCTTCCGAAACACCCCTGGGCTGTGCACTTTCCTTCGCTGCCCTTGGTAGCACCACATTCTCTTTGCTTTGTAGCCTGAATGTAAAGGGAAAGAGTCTCAGCTACGTCTGGCACCGAGAACAGCTCTAGTTCAACGGGCTTACCCGGCGCTTACCCCGACCCGTGGCAACTTGTATTTGCACCACATTCCAGGGGTAGTCTTTCTTTCCTTTACAGCCTGCACAGCGCCGGCAGATGGCAGTGCTTCTCTGCACCTGCCTTCTCACTTCCAAGTAGCACCGCGCACATTAGAGCCTTGCAGGGAGCAAAGACGTGGATAGATGTGTGGCAGAGAAAATCGTGCAAAGACGAAAAGATGGTCTTCTTTTGTCCTCCTCGTCGCCCAGATTGTGCTGCTGTGCTGAAAGCGTGCGTTTTATTTACCCCTTCTCGCAGTAAGACTATGTGCTGCGTTGCAACTGTTGGCCAGCGGAAGGCTAATGCAGCAAGTGCTTCTCTCCTGACACATTTCTCTGAGCGAGAGCTTGTGCGGACAGTTGGGCTCTGCGAAGCAGAAAGGCTGTACTTGCACGTAGCGCTGAGGAAAATCCGTGCACTGCGCACTGTGGATGCGTGCAGTACACACACGGAAGAGAGCCAAAGCTGAATGCTTCAGTTCTGTCCAGCGCCGGTAAGGGAGAAGAACGCAGCCCCAGGCCACTGGGCTGGTGTGTGCGATGACTAGGAGCTTTGCCGCTCTTCTGCGTGTATACTGCACGCATCCACAGTGCGCAGTGCACGGATTTTCCTCAGCTCTCGCTCAGCAAAATGCATCAGGAGGGAAGCACATGATGGATTAGCCTTGCACTGGCCAACAGTTCCAACGCAGCAGCACCACAGTCTTCTTGCGAGAAGGGGTAATAAAACACATGTATTGTCCCGGAACAGTTCTCTGGTCGAGCCGTAGCCGAGAATCTTTCCCTTAAGATAAAGACCACAACGCAGACAGAATGTTGTGCTACCTAGCGCTAGAGAGAAATTGCATAGCCAAGGTGTGTTTCGGCAGAAGCAGCAGCCTGCAGCATTTGGCTGCCGGCACCGCGCTCTCTGCGCGAGAAGTAGACGACGGGTCGTCTCCAGCAAAACGAAAGCGCAACCTGCTACGACGAGCGTAAGAACGAAGGCAGAGCACGGAGCTGCTGTGTGCATCGCACAGGCTGCAAGAGGAAGCGTGCCTGCCACTCGCTTGTTTTCGGATTCATCTTAGCAGCTCGGAAACTTGCAGCTACTTGTGCTGCTACCTATTTCTCTTCCAGCTTTCCCAGGAGAGAACTGTGCCGGGGTTTATGCTTCGAGATGCAGACATTACAGTGGTAGATGCGACGGAGAATGGAAATAGAGAGTGCAGCGGACAGTTTCAGGTGCTTGACGTGAGGCAAGGGGAAAGGGCAGCCCAGCAGTGGCTTTTACTTCTGGAGCTTTTTTCTTTGGCAGCAGCTGCTGCAAGTGGGCAACGGAGCTGCGTGAGTGCAAAATGTGACGGCACGTCTATCTGAGAAGGAAGCTGCCGAGGCGCAGTGTGTTGTGCTCAGTTTCAAGGCTACTTGGAAGAGGGGGGTACTTGAAGAACGCCTTCTAGCTGGACGCGTCCTTCTGGGGGTGCTCCAGCTGCATGGACTCTGCAGCATTGAAGGTGTAAGAACCTGCTTCTGACCAGGTAGTGTCCAGGAGTGCAACACAGCACCTTCCTTTGTGAAGCAGCCAGAGCATTCTCAGCTGAATCTGCTTGTGAAGCAGCTCTTGGCTGGACATGTGAAATTCGCTCCACTATGTACATGCAGCCGGTGCCCAGCTGCTTCGTTCTTCGCCTTCTGCGCTCTGGACAGAACTGAAGCCCAGCGATGACTTTTAGCCGTGCCGCTCTTCAGCGTGTGTCCTGCACGCATCCACAGTGTGCTGTGCAAGGATTTTCCTCAGCTCTCGCTCAGCGCAATGCATCAGGAGAGAAACACTTGCTGGTGTAGCTTTTCGCTGGCCAAGACTTTCAACGCAGCAGCACACTCTGGGCGACGAGGAAGACAAAAGAAGAACACCTTTTCGCCCTGCCACGTTCTTCTGGGCGAGACGCCTAGCCGCGTCTTCTCTCCCTGCAAGGCTCTAATGTGCGCGGTGGTACTTGGAAGTGAGAAGGCAGGTGCAGAGCGCACGGCCATCTGCCGGCGCTGTGCAGCCTGTAAAGGAAAGAGGACTGCGACTGGAATGTGGTGCAAATACAGGTTTCCACGCGTCCGGGGGCATGCTCTGGGTAAGCCCGTTGAACTAAAACTGTTCTCTGTGCCAGACGTAGCCGAGAATCTTTCCCTTTACATTTAGAACTGTATGTCGCTGAGAGGGAAAGTGCATAGCCCAGGCGTGTGTCGGCAGAAGCAGTCGGCTGGAGCATTTGGCTGCCGGCACCGTGCTCTTTGTGCCACAAGTAGACGACGCTTCGACTCCGGCAGAATGAAAGCGCGACATGGCTACTAAAGAGGCCGAACGAAGGCGCCGAGCACCGGGCTCGTGTCCGCAGCGTCCAAACTGAGAAAGGAGCGTGGCTGGCGCTCGCCTGCCTGCCGACTTCACGTTAGCATTGAGAAGGAGGAAGTTCAACGGCAGCTACTTGTGCTACTACTTCTCCCTCTTCCAAGCATCCCTGGAAACACTGGCGCTTACCTTTGGGCTCCCAGATGCAGAAAACACAGCGGTCGATGCCAAGGAGAGGGGAAGTAGAGAGTGCAGCGGGGAGTTGAAGTGGCTTTACGTGAGGCAAGGGGAAGGTGCAGCCCAGCACTGGCTTTTCCTCCTAGTTCTTTTCTTCAGGAGAGCAGCTAGCAAGCGAGCTGCGAGAGCCAACAATGGGATGGCACGTCTTGTCAGAGAAGCCACGGTCTACAGTGCTGTAGAGTGCTGTGCACAGTTTGAATGCTGCCCTAAGTACACGGTACTTTTGGAACGGCTTCTCTCCTGCCTCTCCCGTCTCTGTGAGCTCTAGCTGGCTTGAACTTGGCCACACTGAAGGTGTGTGGACGTGATTGCGCTGCGAGTATCAAGTCTTCCAGAGACGAGGGATAGTCAACAAATGCTTTCTCACCTGGCCCATCTCTCAGTCCGAACTGTGGCCGGAAACGCTGCTGTGCTGCAAGGGTGGACTTAGCCACTCTGAGAGAATGTGATGACGCTCTGTAGATAGTTGCGAAGGAAAGTGCTGGTCACTGCAATGTTTCGCCTAGTTTACAGACTTTAGAGGGACTCTGAAGGCCAACGCCTTCTTCTAGCACTTGTTCTCTGCGTGCAGCTGCTGCATGTTCGGAAGGGCTTTGGGATCGGCGAGTGGTGGAGGGTAGGATGGTAGCTAGAGCTTGAAGGAAAGTGCGTCTCTCCAGGACCTTTGATGCAGTTCAGTGGGTGCGAGTTGCATGTTGAGCATGTTCATGATGGCACAGAAAAGGTTCTGAAAGAAAGAGGCCGTGCTGGAGCTGCCTTAACTTTTGCCGCTTAGTAACTGCACAGCCAACAATGAAAAGATTCCTCTTGCTTCCCCGCTACGCGCAGGATCACATTCTTTTGTGTCTCCAAGAAGCAGGATGCACAGCGGAGCTCTTCCAGCAACTGCTCGCACACGACTTGGGGCGGCGCCAGCGAAGCGCTTGGCTTTTTCCCCGGCACTGTCAGCGCTCCTCGAAACAAGCACACGATGGCGCTGACGACTTGCAAAAGAAGGCCAAGCGCCTGGCGCTGCTCGAAACCACCCCAAGGGCAGAGGCAAGTTGCAAACGTCCCTGCACTCAAATCAACAGCACCTCAGGACAAAAAGATTTCCCTCATCTTCCCCTTCCAAGAGCGGACTCTTCTTTATACCGCACTCCAAGAGGCAGACAAACCTCTTTGGCCCAAACCAATCTTTGCCCTCTCGCAGATTCTGCCCACCAACTTGAAACCATCTGGCAAAAACAGAGCTCAAAACAGTGCGGGCTGAGGAAGATCTTGCTGCCTGCAACTTCAACTGCTCCCCTCAAACTAGCAGCACACACGCTGTTCTCAGCACTTTCTATTCCTCCCCGTGCTACCTTACCATCTGCTCCAGCAACACTGGCACTATGTCCTTGCCTTGGCAAGGAAAGGCACTCCGAGTCTCTTGGCCTTGCCTTGCCTTGCCTTCAGTACCTTGTCTAGTTCTTCTTAAGCTACCCTTGCTCTGCTTCCTTTGCCTCTGCTGCCTTGCCTTGCACTACCTACAACTTGCTGGCTTTGCTTTGCCCTGCCTACCACTCTTGCCCTCGCCTTCCATGCAGGCAAGGCGCTGCAAAGCAAGTGCAGGCAATTGTGGGCAAGTCAAGGGAGAGGTAAGCAAGGCCAGAGCAGTGAGGGCAAAGCAAATGGAGTGGTAGGCAAGAGAAGGCCCAGACGTTAGAGGCAAGGCTGGCCGTAGGAAGGGAAGTCCACTGATGGGTAGGCCAGGCAGAAACAAGAAGGGCTCGGCAATCCAAGGCCCTGGAGGAAAGCAGTAGGCAGGTCAAGGGCGGGGCATGGACGTGCAAAGGAATGCAAGGCTCCAGAGAGCTAGCAGGGCAAGGCAAGGAAACTGTTGTGTTGCCAAGGCAAGGCAAGGATAGGCAAGGCAGGTGAGAAGTACATTCGAGGACTGCTGGTACACAAAAGTGGCCAGGACCAAGTGCTCTGTGTGGCCTTGCTTGGCGAGGCGAGGCAAGGCAATGAGGGTCCTAGAAGGAAAAGGAAAGGTGAGGCCAGACCTAGACGAATGTGAAAGGAAGTCAGGTGGGAGATGGGTGAGCAAGTCAATGCAAGGCAGGGGAGAAAAGGCAGGTTGAGGGAAGGCTACAGAGGGGGCAGCAAGGAAACGCAAGGCATGTGAGGAGTGAGTGCTGCCAGCCGGCTGGGATGGCAGGGGCGGGGCAACTGCAAGTAGCATGGCAGGGATGTGGAGGGGGGTGTTAGTGTGCGGGAGGTGTGTGTGTGTGTGTGCAGCGGAGTGCAGGGTAAGTGCAGGTGTGTGTGTATGTGCATAGGGGGGTTTTGTGCCAGGTGCTGTACCGGGGGGAGCCATCGCACCGCCAAGAAGGTGTGGGAGTGAAAGGAGTAACATAGATGTGTCTTTACAAAGAGACCGTGTGAATCCGTCCTTAGACAAGGCTAGGAATTTACTGGTAGGGGAGTAACAGAAGAAAGTCTTAGTTCTAGAAACTGTTACTAATCGACAGAGACTGTTGCTCAGCCAAGGCCGTGTTAAATTCCTGAACCTAGAGCAAGGCAGCAAAGACTTAATAGCATTAGGAATAGTTTCGTTTTCTTCCTTTTCCATACCAAGAGGGGGGTGCATATTAGAGGGGAGCATAGAGTAGGCAGTTCCGGAAGTCTGTAATTCCCGAGTACCTCCGAGGGTGCTGTTGCCAGGAACTTTGCATCAAAAGGGGGCTGCGTCCCGCAATCAGTTGAGAGACTCCATGGCAAAAGCCCCATGGCCTCTCCCTGTAGTTGAAGAATGTTACAGGCCTCCTCTGTCTCCTTTTTGGTGGATGAAGAAAGTCAGAAAGCAACACTTCTGCCAGAACTCTCCAAGATGCCCCCTTTGCTCCCAGTGACTCCATCACTGGCCAGGAAGCTGTCTTTTCTCCCAGAGGAGTTCGAGATACAGTTAAAAGCCATGTGGCAGAGAAAAAAGGCAATAATTGGTTTACAAGGGATGGCAAACAAGAGATACCAGAAGCTTTGGCCCTACCAATCTTAAAAGAACTCCGTGAAGAGAGTCCTTGCACCTCCTGAGGATTGGCAGAAGCCTTCCTCATGCTGGATGTTGCTGGGGGTCTTTTTAGACTGGCAGAACGAGCTGTTGAAGGTTGCTTGATCTGTGCTAAAGCAAACAGCCAAGTTACAAAGGAACTTGCCAGGGGAGGGAGGCCTTGGGCTGCAGGTCCCTTCCAAAGATGCCAGGTGGATTTTCCTGAGATGCCCCAAGTGGGAAGGCTTCATCTCTTCTGGTAATGGTATGTCAGCTAGCAAGGTGGCCAGAAGCATTTCCAACTGCTTCAGCAACGACAGCATCAGGTATTATGGCATTTTTGGAACAAATCATTCCAAGATACAGCATTGTAGAAGCAATAGACTCAGATCGGGGAACTCATTTTACAGGAAAGATCCTTCAAGGGGTTTTGGCTTCTTTAGGAACACAATGGAACCTCCATAGGCCCTGGCACCCCCAGAGCTCGGCTCGGGTAGAAAACAATGAATAGAGAAATAAACACCTTTTGAAGCTGGTAATAGAAACCAAGATGCCATGGCTAGGGCTTTGGACATTGGCTTTGGCGAGAATGAGAGCCCGACCCAGAAGAGAGATTCCGTTCTCCCCCTTTCCGTCGTTGTTATGAATTACCCGGCTAAGTCTCAACCTAGTGGGGGAGTAGAGGTAAGTGATGTATATTTAAAACCATCTGTGGCCAGGATACTGCTTCTTGTGAAACCCCTTCAACAGGAAGCTCAGCTGGCACAAGCCCCACCTTTGGACTTTGCTGCTTGTAACATCCAACCAGGAGATTGAGTCCTAGTTAAGGAGTAGAAAGAAGCGCCAGTGGTTCTGAAATGGCGTGGCCCATTCCAAGTGTCACTGACGACAGAAACAGCCATGAAGACAGCTGGACACAGGTGGACCCGTCACTCTCGGGTCAAGGTCTCTGAAGCCTCAGAGATTTGCACATCTCAGCTGGAGGAGAAGGCCAGGAGGCTGTGACTGACACTCTGCAGGAGTGGGCCGGAGCAGTAGCCAGTGCTTCGACATCAGAGGAAGCCCTGCGTGCCTACCCACAGACCACCTGCTGAAATAGTCTCTATGGGCATCCCTCCTCTAGAATCTCCACTCACTGGGGCGCTAATACTTGCTGGATTCTTTTATGTTAAGTGGTTTCTGTGTCTTCAATTGCCACAGGTGGTGCAGAAGACAACGGGAAAATTAGACTAGCTAATTAGATCACATGATTAAAATATTTTCCTTAATAACTCTACTTTTATATGGTCAGCTAAGTTTAGGCCAGGAGTGGGAGAATCAGTTTGCAGCCTTAGCAGAAAAAGTAGCAAAAGTTTTTCACCTTAGCAATTGCTGGCTCTGTGGAGGGCCAGGAGGATCTGAAGAGTGCCTATGGTTGGCTAGCCCAGCTGAACCTAAGTGGTGGCTCAACACCTGACATGAGGTCCATACTAGGATGGGATTTGGGGCCAAAGAAGGAAGTCCATGGCTATAGGAGAAGGTTTCACGAAGGATGTCTGGACTTCAGGTGGCTCTCTTGAAAGCTGTTTATTGCATAGGCGAAGTTCCAGCATTTCAGGGAGTGGCTATCCAGAGCCAGCCCTACAGCTGCCAGCTCCAGCTGTAGGCATACCTGAAGCCGCTTGCTGTTCAAGTTACAGAGCATTCTATACTTTTCTTTGCAGAGTATCTTAGCACGTAACAACCAATAAGCACCATACACAATACCTTGACATTGGCCTATAGCCTATCATAGCTACTACCATCACCATATTATAGTCATTATTATCCAATCACAAGAGTAAGTTACAATTTAAGCTTCCAGTGGAAAATTCTTAGACCTTTCTTCTTCTTGCTACATCAACATTTCTTGTTTGCCTGCCATATCTTTCTTTTTGCTAAAGACACCTTTTCTATTCACTTATGCTCTTCTTGAGACTTACTTACTTGGTGAAAAACATGTCTTTGTTTGTAATCACATACCTTTGTCCTGCTCCTAAAAATCTCCTTCCAACTCATCTCCAACCTTTGCCTTCTCAGTTACTCAGCGATCACTGTTTCAGCAAAACATCTTTTCTTCTATATCAAAACTTGCTTTCATTTCTACCTCATCCCCAGCTTCTACATTCTCAGACCTTGCTGCCAAGCCTACATACCTGTGAAACTTTCTTACCAAACTTTCATCCTCCCCAACACATGGCCACTTCATTCTTCTCCAACAGGCACTTATTGCCTAAACAGGACAGGGCGGGTCTATGTAGGAAAAGGCGTTTGTCAATTGACTTTCCCTCTGGCTTTAAACAATTGGGTTTGGACCCACAGTTGCCCTCCTTACAATTGTTCCAAATATCAGGACAATTGCAATCAAAGAGCTGTTCAGCTCACTAATGGTAGCTGCGTAAGGTGTTCTTACCACACTTACCAAAAACATTTGGAAGCCTGTAAAGCAATGTGGAGGGACAAGGGGTTTTTTGACCACCTATTTTTAAGCTGTCCCCACAAAAATCCCACAAGTAGAAGACATGTTTGTGATTATCAGTGGGAATGGCAACAGCGGATTGGAACTCAAAGCCTTTTAGTGAGTTCTGCTCCAAATCCAAGCAAGCAACTTGCAGATGTAAATGTAGATGGGAACCCTGTGTGGGAGCTTGGAAATGCAAATGCTGTGACCCTTATGGTGGGGCAGCTATTGTTGGAGGACCGTTAGGCCCGGGAATCCTGCTGTATTTTGACCCACCAATTGATGACCAAGGGTAGGAAGGCCCCTTTGCTAATGGAACACGGGCTTTGAAAGGACATGATTGGATTTGTGGCCAACATGCTTAGCTCAGGTTACCTCCAAACTGGTCAGGGATATGGTGTATATCTTAGACCATTGTTCTTTTTGCTACTACAAATTCAGGGAAATCGCTTAGGAATCCAAATCTGTGATGATTTAATTCGAGAAAAGCAGTCAGCTGATGCAGCCTTGGCTGCAGGGAGCACCCCAAAACGGGGAAAAGATGAATGGCCACCAGAACAAGTTACGCAACATGATGGACCAGCCACTTGGAAACCTAAGGAATTAATCCCAGATGCCTGGGAACCCATTTATCATTTGAATGAGATAATTAGGGTACAAGCTGTCTCAGAAATAATTACCAACCAGCCTGCCACAGCTCTTGACCGTCTTGCTGAGCAACCCACTTCAATGAGGAAAGCGGTATTTCAACATTGGATGGTATTAGATTATCTGTTAGCGGAAGAAGGAGGAGTTTGTGGGAAATTAAATGACTCAAGCTGCTGTTTGCAAGCAGATGACAGCGGAAAAGTGGTCAAACAAATAACAGAGGAAATAACCTCAGCTCATGGACCTGTCCAAGTGTTGAAAGGATGGTAATGGGACATGTTTTCCTGGCTAACTGGCCAGCTATGGGCTAAATTGTTACAGCAGGGATTACTGTAACACGCCTATATCAAGCCAGGAATCCCGTGGAAAAGAAGTAGATATGGACAGATTGGTGGTAGATGTTTCAGAGGTCTTTATTTCTCCAGCCACATGGCCGGGGCTCTGCTCAGGAACTCCCCCAGTCACGGGACCCGAGGGTCCTTGGCCACACCGGGGAACACAAACCAACCAAGGGGGAATGAAGCTGACCAGGGGCAGGGAAACCCCGTGTCTCCCCCCCAGGGCCCATCGCCCAGGGCTCCATGGCAGGGGGGGAGACCCCAACACTAAATGAATGCCATTTCTCCTCTTCTATGCTATAGCAACTCTAATCTTTTGACCATACGTGACACCATGCTGGGTGCAGCTTTCAGCAGGTAGCAGCCATGCCTACCTGATCCAGAAACGACTACAAAAGGACAGAAGAGGATGTCACTGAAAATAATAGCAAAAGCCCAGAAGACTCAAGAAGAAAAAATTAAATCAATGGTAATTAAGGTTTGTAAAGGCAAATACAGATTAAATAAAAAAAGGAGGGATTAAAAGGAATGAGATGGATGAGTCTTTACAAACAGACCGTGTGAATCGGCCTGTAGACAAGGCTAGGAACTTATGGGGAGTGAAGTAACAGAAGAAACGATTAGTTCTTTAGAACTGTTACTAATCATCAGAGACTGCTGATTAATCAAGGCAGTGTTAAATTCCTGAACCTAGAGCAAGGCAACAAAGACTTAATAGAATTAGGAATGGTTTCTTTTTCTTTCTTTTCGATGCCAAAAGGGGGGTGCATATTAGAGGAGGGCATAGAGTAGGCAGTTCCGGAAGTCTGTATCCCCCTAATACCTCAGCCAGTGGAGAAAAGGAAGAGGGCGTTGTGGCCGGGAACTTGGCATAAAAAAGGGGCTGCATCCCGCAACCGTTTGACAGACCCCATGGGAAAAGCCCCAGGGACTCTCCCTGTAGTCGAAGAATGTTGCAGGACTCCTCTGTCTCCTTTTCGGACATCAACCTCAGGCATGGTGGATTAATTTTCCCTAACGGCAGCGACATGCTGCGTGGTCTCCGTGCCCCTCCCCAGCCCCCCGGGAGCTGTCAAATAGTTGCCGGCGGCTCCCACCGCGCGTTACAGACGGCTGCGCGGCGCCGGGGCCGCTCGCAGTGCTCCCCTGCCCCGCCAGGGCTGCCTGAGGTCTGCGGAGCCACCTCGCCACCGGCGCGGCCAGGGCCGGGGCCCTTCTCGACAGCAGCCGAGGGGCTGCGGAGCGGGCGGCTGCGGGACGATCAGCTCTTTTATGCCGCGCGGTGCTGCCGCCTCCATCTAGCTCCCCATCGCGCCGCCGGCCGACCCCGCCTGGCGCGTTCACGCTCGGCCGCGCTCGCCGCCCGCCCAGCCTCGCCGGAAGCTCTCCCGCGCGGGCCGTGCCCCGGCTCCGCCTGCGGCTCGGCAGGGCCCGGCCGCACGCGTGCTGCGTGGCTCGGAGCACCCGCGTTGCGCCGCAGGCGACGGGGAAGGCGGGGCGGGCCGGCGCCATGGTGGTAGCGCGAGGAGAGGAGCGCCCGGGCGGGGCGGCGAGTGGCGCGGCGGTGAGCGCTTCTGCTTGCTGTCGCTCGGCTGCCGCCCACGGCAGGTGCCGTGTGACCCCGCGGAGCGGCGGGGCCGGCCGGGCGGTGCGCGGCGAGGCTTTCGGCCAGCGGCGGCCGCAGCGACAGTCTGCCGGCACTGCCCGTGCCGGTGGAGAGAGCGGGGATCCGAGGCCGGCCTTCCTAGGGTAACGAGGGGCGACCGCCTTTGCCGCGCTGCCCTCCGTGCAGCACGTGGCCGATTCCGGCGAAGCCGGGGTCTCCGCAGCGGCGCGGGCGGGAGGGAGTGGGGAGCGCGCTCGGTGCTCTGCCGGCCGCTCCCGCCCAGCGCTGCGCTCCGCCGAGGCGTTTTCCTGCCTATGCTGGGAAGGACATAAGGGACCCCGGAGTCGGAGCTTAGCTGTCAGGGGGAACAACTTCCCTCCATTGGCGACCTCCTTTTCCCTCTGATTCAGCTACCTTGTGGTAGGTGCGATGGTGCTGAAGAAGAGTGGCGGCTGGGCACAGTTGCTGGCATAGGTGGTGCGAGAGCTCCACGCAAGCAGCTTGGAGTGGCATGTGCGAGGGTAGGAAGGTACGGCACCCACAGCTGAAGGTAAAAAAAGTCAGGGCATGTCATCAGCCGCAGTCGTGCTAAGTTGTTCATCTTTGCAAACTGCTTGCCGAGTTGTTCCTTTTCTTAGGTAATGGGGGTTTGTATCAACCAGAACTGCATATGGTCAGTATTTGCAGAGAAGGTTATTTGGACTGTTGTTGAGGTGAGTGTAGCAGTTTCTATGGCATTCTGCAAAAAAGTGACAGGTCTCTCTGCGTTCCCCAATTCTTAACAAAAATGAAGTTAACAAAGCCCTGAAAAGAGGTTTTACAAAACTTCAGGGATTTTTTCCTATGAGTACTGTGGAGACAACCATAGTCACCTTGTCTTTCCAAAAGTGAAGGTTACATCTTTTTGTTCAAGAGCATCAAGTGCTTTTGATCAGCGTTTGTGTGCATGCATTAGCCTTGTTCTTGTTCTTCCTTGGAGAACTTTTACAATCCTCAGATGATCTGTGTAGGCTGCAGACTGCAGTGGTGAACTTGAAGGCTTCCAGCAGAAGGGAGATGCTGTCCACGTTTTGGATTTTCCTTAGTCTGAACCTTCAATGTCCAAGGCTTCACTTTTCAAGCAGTTGGAAGAGCTCCAAATGAAGATATGAACAGGTCTTAATTGACCTTGTCACCGCCTCAGTTCGTCAGGTAATGCTGCGCACTGGATTTAATTGCCTAGTGCAAGATGTGCTAAAAATATGTAAGAGTATCTCCTCGATTACCCTCCCAGAAGGGTTTGAATGGAGAACAAGGAGTTCCGAAGACAGGTATTTGGTGTACGAGAAGTAGAGCTTAGTGGATTGCAGGGCACTGCATGCACAAATGTCTAAGGAGGATCCATCTTTTTATGCCCCATCTATGCTTGTTCTCATTTGAACTCCTGAACATTCTGGAGGTTGGTTTTGTTAGGGTTGTGGCTGGGGAAGGGGTGGTGGTGGGGGAGGGGTGGGTGTTGTTTCTGATCTTTTTAATTTCCAGGATAGTGTACAAAGAACTTGTGCCCACAACCAGCAGTATGAAGCAATGCAGGTATAAAAGAAGGTCACCGAAATGTCGGATAATATGAATCTGAAAGCGCTTCAGTATTTTACCCAGGAGTTTCACTGCAACAAGGTGATTGTCCTTCACAGAAATGGCTTATGCCATGCTAGAAGTGATGACCTTTCTCTGCCCCAAATTGACCAGCAAGATCTTTTGGCTCTTGATTGAAACCCCTGAGCCAGCTGTGTTTCAGGCTGCAGAAGCTGCAGGTGTTGTGGCAGACGCGGGGTGCAGCCCTGCCTGCCGGTCCCGACCTGGCGCACACCGGTGGCAGCCGTCAGCGCCTGGGGTCCCCTGGAAGGGGGATTTAATCATTTCTTCTCTAGCATTTGCTTGTGTTTTGTCAAGATTCTTTAATTCACTAAATAGTAAATTTAAAAAATTAGCTGAATGATAATAATTTTGAAGTCTTCTGAGGCAGAACTGGGAAGGTTAGAACATATTTGTATGATTTCAAATATGTAGAAATTCTTAAATGACAAACGTTAACAAACTGACAATGCAAGCAATTATGGTGACACTTTACATTTCATTGGTTTTCATGCAGCTCCATCCCATGTGTTGGTAGGTTCTTAAAAAGTGAAAATTGGGCCCACTAGACCGATTATTAAAAAGAAGTACAACTCCTTGGGGCTAACACAAAGGGACAGCGTCCACGTGAGTAAATGGTTATCACATTTAGATGTGATTCTGCTGCTTGCACTTTCTCTGCCCTCAAACTGCTTTCTTTATCGTCAATGCAGGGATGTTTGACATTCTTAGAAAAGAGAAAAGAAACAGATTTCCTCAAAAAAAAAAAAAAAAAAAAAAACCAACAAAAAAAACCAGGTGAAATTAATGCAATGTTAATTGCATTAATTTATTCAGGTGGAGTTTTAGTTTTTATTCTATGAAGTGCTTGTTGCACCACTTTTGTTGTTTCCCACAGATTTGGAGTGGGATTTCCTCCAGTTGATTGTTCAGCAGAGGGAGTGAGACTGCCTTCAAAAGTTTTGCAGGAGTTGCATCTGTGAATCGGGCACGTGAGTTGCCTTTTTTTTTCCCCCCAGATTTTCGTAGGCTTCTGTTTTTCACCGTGGATCAGTTCACCTTGGATCAGTTTGCTCTTTTTGTTCCAGTGATTTTTTCTTTTGGACATGTGTCACGATCCTTTAATACAAGTAAGGGTCGTGATGGTTTGTTTACAGATCTCCGAGTGCAAAAGGACACAAGGGATTTCAGTTTTAATCAAAACAGTGCACCTTTGTTAAGTACCCACAACACGGTAATGCGATAGAGGAGAGAAAGAGAGAGAGAGAGAAAGAAAAACAAAGTAAAAGAGTAGAGAGGAAGAAAGGGGGGGTAATGGCTACCAACGGATGAGATGAAGTCCTCGTGCTCTGCTGCCAATAGATTTGTCTTCTTTCCGTGGGGAGATCTCATCTCAGTTATTTCAGAAAGTCCCTTTTTAGGCCTTTTTTGAAACGAGGGCCAACTGGCCAAGACCATATCTGTGTTTCGTAATAACATTGCAGAACTAAAAGCTAGCCCTAACTATCCCAGGTACATACCAAGCATGCCTTTCTCCTATGCTATCTATACTGCCTGCTATGGTTTGCGGCCTAGCAGCGTTAGCGCATCTACTTCTGGCATGAGTTTAGCAGTGCTCTCGCTTCTGCTTTCTAGCTGTATCCCCACATCTCGCCCTTTTCCCCAAGAGGTGGGGCAAATCTACAGCCGTTGTTATGAGGCCCGTTGCTTTGGGAAACAGGTACAGGACAGGTGTTGAGGACAGGTCATTCCTTTCCGCTTCAGCGCAGTCCTTCCCGCCTGGGCAGCAAGAACGGCGCAGTCCACTGTGACCTGCACAAATTTCCTCAGGAATGCATACCAGTTCCCAGCGGGCACACCTGCAGGCAACAGTTGGCAGACATCCCACCTTAGGCAGGTCGGAACTCCTGTGTTTGTCCTCGGCGATGATCGTGAGGCAGATGAGGGATCTTCAGACCGTCTCTTACACCACCCCATGACTCACGATTGTCATCAGGAGAGCTCCATCAGCACGATTTCGTAGTGTTGTTGCGAAGTCTTCAGGACTCGTTAATGTTGGTAGCATATCCCAGAAAAGGGTAGAGAAAATAAGAAAAGAGAAAGAAAAGGAAAAAGAAGGAATAAGTAATTTTTAATCAAAATACACCTGTAATTTTTAATCATGTCTTATCTTATTTTAATACTCATGTAGTTCATCTTGTGTCAATAACCTTAGGGGTGTCCACAGTGGATGGGATAGTGTCCAAATTGTGCACATCTATTACAGATGTCAACCGTTTCATCATTCTGCAATTCATGATGTGTAAGATTGCTGATAAAACAAACCCAATCAAAACTAAAATCAAGAGAACAAGGATGGGATGACACAATTTGTTCAGGACACCTGTAGCAGTAGGTGAGCACCCAAAAGGAGTATCCCACCAGCTGTGTCCAGCATCTTTCTTTCCTCTGTCTAGAAAACAATGTGTTTCTTTCCCATTGTGATGAACAGTTACCAAGGTTTTCTGTCTGTTTTTCTTGATCTTTTCCAAAATTCCAATGAAATCCTGGTGAAGCAACAAGTGCTTTACCTAAGTAAGGTTCATCCCAGTGGGGGTAGGCAATAATTGGTGGATCACTGTGTAATTGGACTGTAAAATACAATAAGAAGTAAGTGGGGCTAAATAAGAGAAATCGCATCCTGTGCTTTTAGTCAAGTTACAAACACAAGAATTTGAATGAGTTTTAGTATCTACAACTACATTTTCTATAAATACCTTATCACATGCAGTTCTTAAGCATGCACATCCATTGCCTATATACACAAGCACTGTTTCAGGAATCTTGTTAGGATGAATTTCAAAAGGACAGATATTTTGTTCTGTGTCCAAACAAATGTCTTGAGGTTTAATTGCACTGCTTTCACAGATAAACCCTTGTTGTTCTCGGACAATACAAGTTTCCAAATTAACAGTTTGCCACTTCTTCCCAGTTTGACGGGCCCATTCTCTGTGCTGGAAAGGGTAGAGAATAGCTGCATCATGGTTCAGCCCTAATGCAATGATAGGGACTATCCAATGCACTGAAGCATTACGTATGGTTAGTACAAAGGCTGTGGCTGTGTTTGTGATGGGATTGTAGGTAAAATTCACTAAATTCCACCAGGATTGGAATTCTCTTTCAAAATCAGTGGCACCGTCCCAGATTATGTTCCGAATTTCAGTAGGAAAAGTGCCTTCTTTGCCTTCTCTTACAATTGAGGCAGCAACGGACTGCATCCACAATTGAGCCTGGACGCAGCTGAGAGCCAAAGAAATGTTGTTTTGCGTAGCACGGAGCATGCCAATTATCAATTTGTGGTCATTCACATTTACCTTTTCTCAATTTGGTAATATGTTTGATAACAACCGCTGATGGCTTGTTGTATTTTAGTCAAATCTGTAGTTGTGGCAGCCAATTTATTCATTAGCACTTCTGAATCAATACTATTTAAGATTCCCAATCCTGTTCCCACAACGCCGGTTATGTCTCTTTGCGTCCGTTTCTTAGAAGGGTTCCGCTTTTGCAACCCGGTTGTCTGCCCCTTGAAGGAAGTCTGCAGAAAAGGTGAACAAGCTGGCTGAATTTCTGAGACATTGTTTTGCATCAGCAACTTGACTTGTTTAAGGGACCATGCCGGATTGAGCAATAGTTGTTGTTGGCCTGTTTTTGTGATTATACGTGGTCCAATTTCAAAAATTCTCGGGCTTAGCATGACCGGTGGTTGGGTGGTAGGTATTGCAACATCGACTTTGAGTTCCCCCCAGTATTTTGTATTGTTTTTACCACACGTGACTTTATGGGGAAATTGTACAGCAATTAAGGTTTAGCCAACAATCTTGATTTTGAATTTCACCAAACAAAACACGGCCATGAGGTCCAATGCTATAACTGTGTACAGGTTCGGTAAAAAATTCAGCAATTAATCCACACCGTATTGTAACATCGTCACCTCGGGTTACCATAAAGGGTGGAAAAACTTTATTCTTGTCATCTAACACAAGGGGGGTACTTATACCGTGGTATGTGATTACTGCACTCAGTATGGGCTTTGCTGCGGCATTTATTTTGAATTTATAAGTTAAACCTGTCAGACTTGGCTGATCTGCCGGGTTATTTTGCCAATTGCATGTTGCATAGGTCGGTTTGGTTAGAGGAAAGTTATACCAGCAGTCAGTTAGTTTGTTTCTGCGAAGCTTTGTGATTTCCACATTGTTGGTACTGGGGCCTAAGGTGTAGTTACCGACATTCTTCTGACAACCACACAGGATGAAGGGGGTTTGTTTGTCACACAGCCACTCCGTTGTAGGGCAGAGTTTGGCCGTAATGTTGGGGTGCAAATCACTTTTCCCATCTGGTTTTAGAAAATTTCCAGCGATTGCAATGGTGGAAGCTTTCTGGTAAAGAGATCCTTCTACTTTTCTGCATCCTACCTTAATTTTTTCACCTCCTGTTCCTTTTAGGATTCTAGTCCAATCCTTCAAGTCCCATCCCCATTCACTTGGACGGTATACCTCAGAGTCGTGCAGTGCTACAGTGGCTAGGTTCGGGCAACCATCTCTGGGATAGGATCCTAGAGCACTAGTGTACCTAATGGTAGCTTCAGACCATGGCCACTCAGCTGGTTTTTGGCCCTGGTGTTGTGGTAGGATGCAGAAAAGTATCACTAGTCTTATCATGGTTTATGTGCTCTTCTTCATGTCCCTCGGAGTTCTTCTGTGAAAAGTGAACACAACAGAGTCTGCCACCAAAAGGCAGAAAATTAGAATGATGGAATGATGCAGCGTGTATGTATCCGATGCTCTCTCCCTAGGGCATCAGAGGCTAGCCATGCATATTTATTCAGAGGGCGTTTTAGCACTAGTGGTACTTCTCCTACGGTAGGGAGATCTACCGAAACAGGTTGTCCAGGGTAGTGTGCAGGATTCTTAGGATCATTTGGTCCCTGCAGTGAGAGAATTATGCTTGGAGCTGTTGGGAAAAAGACAGTGATTTTGGGACACCCGTTTACCCCCCATCTATCATTCACAGCTTCCCATAGCCGAACATCCCAATTTCCCTCCTGTGGTTTCAAAAGTCCTTTCAAGAGACCATTGGTCCTTTCTACAATGCCGTTAGCTTGAGGGTAGTAAGGAGTGTGAAAAGTCCGTTTAATCCCTTCACCTTTTGCCCAGTCCTGTACAACTTTGGCAGTAAAGTGAGACCCATGATCAGATTGAATTTCTTGTGGTTTTGGGAAAGTTCCAAACCATGCCTGCAATGCTTGAACAGTATGATCTCCTGTAGCTCTTTTAAAAGCATTGGCCTGGACTAACCCAGATATCATCTCTACTCCTACCAGCCCAAAGTGTTTACTTCCTGACTTTTTAAAGGGGCCGATATAATCTACCTGCCACGCTTCCCGTAAGCCTTTACCCTTTCTTAAATGCAGAGGGTCATCTTCCAAAGGGTGTCTTTCTAGCCGTCTGCGACGTTGTTCACAGGCTGACACGCATGTTTTACACATTTCTCTGGTAACAGACCAACCGCGAGCAAGGGCTTCTTTGTACAAATCTTTTGCACCTGTGCGTTGTCTTTTTACATGCAACCATTCTAAGAAGTGCTCCCAGTCCTCTGTAATTTGATCTTTTTTCACAGGACTTAGTCTTGCTAATTTGTCAGCTCTAGTGTTCCACTCTCCTGCTGGATTTCCATCTGTCTGGTGAGAGGCTACCCACTCCACGGCAAAATTCCCTGGACTTGCAATACTTAGAATTTCTTGCTACTTTTCCTTTTGCCATACTGGGATTCTGTTAACTTCACAATCCTTTTGCTGCCAAAAAGGAAGCCACTCAGTCCATCCCTTAAACACAGCATAGGAACAATCGGTGTAGATACAGACAGGAGAAGTATTCTGTGCCTCACGTTGGAAAACACTCCAAAGAGCTATCAGCTTGCCAACTTGGGCACTGCCTTCCCCCTCTGTGATAATTCCTTCACCTGAGGAAGTGTGGAGGGCTACAGCCTTATGTTTCCACACCTTTCCTTCTCGCTTGGCAGAAGCATCCGTAAGCCAAGAATTTGCTGACCGTTTGGGGGAAAAAGGAGGGGCTACTCTAATGACTGAGGCAGGTTTGTCCTGGCTGCTACCCAAGTTTTCAGTTTCTTGGATTGCCAGATTTTTTACAGCTCCTTCAGTTCTTGAGAAGACGCTACAATCATGTTCAATCTGAGCATACCACTTCCTTACTGAGGTCCTCTGGGCCACCCCGTCACGTGGGGGTGGTGCCAGTAGAGACAGCCTTAATAACTTTGAAAGGGCCTCTCAAAACAATTGGTCGTTGTTGTGCAATCTTCTCCGCTTCTAGGAGAGCTAAGCTAACCACAAACAATCCTTTCTCCCAGGTAGTGTACCTTTTTTCAGCATCTTTAAAGCCACGGGAGTAAAAACCAAGAGGCTTCGTCGGACCCTCAGGACCCCGCTGCCATATGTGTACTGACAACCCTGAGGAGACCTGAAAAGCATCTGTGGGATGAATAGGGCCCAGGGCTTGGTGAGGCTGTTGCTTCAAAAACCAACAATTGCCGTGCTTCTTCTTGGGAAGCACTCCATTCCCATTTTGTCCCTTTTCTTAACAAGTTGTAAAGAGGTCTGGCAATTATGGAAAATCTGGGATGTGTTTTCTCCGGAGCACTAATAATCCTAAAGCATGTTGGAGATCTTTTTTGGATTCAGGCATTTTAATCTGATCTGAAGAGGTTAGGCTATCAGGTGGGATACGTGTCATACCTCCTTTCCACCAAATTCCCAACAATTTCACTTCATGTGAAGGGGTTTGGGTTTTTTCTGAGGGAATTTGCAAATCAAGGCTTTCTAAGTGGGAGGTTATTTTCTGTTGGGTATCTCTCACTTCTTCTATTTCATCTCCTCCCACAAGGGTCTCATCAGTGTGTTGATGAACAGCTAGATTGTCCGCTTTGGGTACTTTGTCGAACTCTTGGGCTAAAGCGTGATGAGCCAGGGTAGGAGAATGTTTGTACCCTTGGGGAAGCCTAGTGAAAGTGCGTTGCTGTCCTTGCCATGCGAAAGCAAAACGGTCCATATCTTCTGGCTGTAAAGGTGTCGTAAAAAACATGTCTTTGACATCTACAGGTGGCATGATTGAATGAGCCTTTTCTTGAATCAATGTTATGAATTCTGCTAGATTTGGGACTGCTGCTGTAAGAGGGTCTGTGTTAGCATTTAGCCTACGAAAATCTATTGTCAGCCTCCACTTCCCATTAGGATTTTGCACTGGCCACACCGGAGAATTGAAAGGAGAATGGGTATTAAGTATTACTCCTTGTTGTCGTAGCTCCTGTATCACTGGCTTGATACCCTCTTTGGCACCCAGGGGAAGGAGGTATTGTTTCACTGAATGGTAGGGAGGCTGCAGCTTGGAGCAGTCTGATGTTAAAATGTGGTGTGCCAAAAGACCACAGAAGACCCTCTGAGTCCTCCCACTGCCTCCTAGCAAGGGCATTCAGCCCTAATAAATTGGTTGGAATATCTCCAATCACCCCATGGATGGAGAGTTGGTTTTCCTCTCCAGGCAAAGGGAGCTTGACTAAGGCCCCATTCATAGATTCTGTTTAAGTGCCCAAGGCACTTAAAACACAATATCGGTTCTTTGTTGGAACAATTCCACACCTCTGGGCATCTTTCTTTGTCAGCGCAGAAATTTGTGCCCCAGTGTCAATCAGAAAAGTTACAGGTGCCCGTTTAGGACTTGTAATAGCTGTGATCGTTATATCTCCCGTTTTATTTTTAGTGAGCATTCTCAGGTATACCTATGCTCCGTTTCTTTGCCCACTGACAAGAAACAGAGGGTCTAGTTTCCCTGGTTTTGAGGAAGAATCTGTTCTAGCTCATTGGCCGGACTTTGAGGGAGAAGTGGCTTTGACTCACTGCCCAGATTCTGAGGGAGGAGGGGTGCACTGGGTTGAAGTGACGGATTGGGTAGAAGGGGCTTTTGGCAGTGCCAGTTAGACACTACCTTACTCAACTGATCAAGGGCTAAGCCATCCATTGCATTTCTGGGGACCCCCTTTTTGATACCTAATAAGCACCAATGCTGACGGTTAGGGATCTCTGGTTACATTCTTTGGTTTTTCACTATGAGGAGCCCTAATGTACCTGACACCTTTTGTTTTTTCTGATTTTTCCTCTGGGATTTTTATCGGTCCATATTTCCTACTGTAATTAATCAGATCTTCTTCAACCTCACTCCATGTCCAAACTTTGCAATCACCGGCAGGTGAATTTGATTGTGAACCTGGCGGCTGAGAGGGGGTTGAATATGGAGTAAACCCAGGATCGGTAGATGCAGTTTGGTCGCTCGGGTTTCCAAGGAATCTGTCCAACCTCTCTACAGGACCTGCAGCAGCTATGGTGTTTTGAAGGACAGCTGCTGTAGATTGGAGTGATTCTGGAAGGCCTCGAATTAAAGGGGTCATCAGTTCAGGTTTCACAGGTAATTGCGTGGGGGATTCATATCCAGGAGTTAATTTCCTTTCATGGATCATTTGCAGACAGGCGGCTTTGTGGACGCTTTCTAGAAGTTGATCAGGGGTACCAACTGTAGCGAAAGGGTCTCCCCTTTCTAAAGGATTGAGTCCCCCGGCCCAGAAAGCTGCGCGCTGAGTCAGCGACCATGTGTTACGTTTGTCTCCTGTTGTTAAGAGAACTCCATGTCCCCAGTATCCACTGGCCTCCTGTTCAGTGAATTGAATTTGGTCTCCTCCGGTGAGAGACACTTGGAAGACATATTCCGTCTCAGCTTCGTGGGGAAGCCGCCCGTACTCCTTTTTTAACTTCGCCAACTCAGGAGCAGTGTATGGTATTTGTTTAGTGGTGATATGCGGTTCAAAATCTTCATCATTGATATAATTATATTCTGTTTTAATTAGAGGTCTCATAGGAGGGCAGCAGTTTTCCCCACAATTTTTCACTAGCACTAGTTCTTCCTGGGGGTATATTTGGTTAATGTGAGGAGTTTTCTTTTCCTCTTTCTCTTTTGGTGAGTCAGCATTCTTTGAATTCTTAAAATATTCCTCCCTCAAAGCAGCCCGCAGCAAATGATTTTCATTCCTTTCTTCATCTGATTGTTCCTGTAAAATTTCCACTAGGTTTTGAAGGGAATCTGTGATTGCTTTCTCTTCACTACATCGCTTAAAGCAGTGATCTATAGCTGCTGTAAGGCATGCTCCTGAAACAGATTTAGGAGCAGATTATGGTTTTATTTTGGCCAAATTTAAACTTTGTCTCATGTTGGAATGAACATCTTCTATCAGTCACACTCTCCAAATTAAACCAGTTATTTTGAGCCCATTCTTCCCCTCCCGGAGAGGGCCGGGCATTATGTTTTGCTAGCAGAGCATAAAATGCAGCTTTATTATTTGCACTAGGGTTTTCAGTCATTTTATAAAGGGATCAAAACCACTACAGGGAGGTAAAACCTAATTACACATTGCGACACAAACAGCTTCGCCGTGTCGCCCTTCGCTTCCCTGGGTGGGTGAAGAGACCAAAATCTGCCTGGGAGGTACTCCTTAAGTTACTTACGGTTGTCTCTTCACTACACCAAGCAGTCCAAATTCACACACGCCCACCAAAACAGTTCCCCCTTTTACACTAAGAGATCTTTTTGTGAAAAATCTGAAGACAGAGCCCTCAGTTGAGTATGGGGTGCTTTTCACCTAGGCGTGTGCAGTTTGTGGGAAATTAGAGTCGTCCCCCTTGCTTTCTAGACACCGCTCACCCTTTGCGGGGTGTCGGGCTAGGTGCGGCTGGAGTGAAACGTCCTTCCCCTATTACAGACTACACACAACCTTGCAACCCCTTCTGTCTGTCAGAAATCCTGTCCGTGATGCCAGTTTAATGTCACGATCTGCTAATAGAAGTGAGGGTCGTGATGGTTTGTTTACAGATCTCCGAGTGCAAAAGGACACAAGGGATTTCAGTTTTAATCACCTTTTCACCTTTGTTAAGTACCCACAACATGGTAATGTGATAGAGGAGAGAAAGAGAGAGAGAGAGAGAAAGAAAAACAAAGTAAAAGAGTAGAGAGGAAGAAAGGGGGGGCAATGGCTACCAACGGATGAGACGAAGTCCTCGTGCTCTGCTGCCAATAGATTTGTCTTCTTTCCGTGGGGAGATCTCATCTCAGTTATTTCAGAAAGTCCCTTTATAGCCCTTTTTCGAAACGAGGGGCAACTGGCCAAGACCGTATCTATGTTTCGTAATAACATTGCAGAACTAAAAGCTAGCCCTAACTATCCCAGGTACATACCAAGCATGCCTTTCTCCTATGTTAACTATGATTTACCAAAATATGAATATCGATCTAATATCGATATCCAACTGAGATGGACAAAAACTCTTAACAGTTTAGAGTTAGAAAGTGTATGTTTTATTTTTGCGTGGGATAGCTCCCTAAGTCGCAGGCCCTGATACAAGCAAACATGATACCTTTTATTTCCACGTATTATGAATATCCAAAATACAAAATGCGTATTCATGGTGTTGGCACCTCCCATTCTCCGCTTTGTATGGAAATGAGCTTACATGTCATTAAGCATGCGTAGCGTGTGATCTGAATGGAGTCGGTGGTCTTGAATTGGGTCAGTGGTCCTAAGGAAGATGAAGTAACTCATCTTCCTCACTCTGACCTTTATGCCTTTCTGAGTTTTAACAATTCTAATTACTTTAGTGACCTCTAAGTTTCTTCTTGCGTGACTTTTGGATGGGCTCCCACAAAGGGAGGAAATTGGTAATTGTCTTTATTCTATACACCAACTTATCAATTATTCTAAGCACAGCTAAACAAATATGCAAATGACAGATCATCAGTTCAGACTAAAGAAAATCCAAAACGTGGACAGCATCTCCCTTCTGCTGGAAGCCTTCAAGTTCACCACTGCAGTCTGCAGCCTACACAGATCATCTGAGGATTGTAAAAGTTCTCCAAGGAAGAACAAGAACAAGGCTAATGCATGCACACAAACGCTGATCAAAAGCACTTGATGCTCTTGGACAAAAAGATGTAACCTTCACTTTTGGAAAGACAAGGTGACTATGGCTGTCTCCACAGTACTCGTAGGAAAAAATCCCTGAAGTTTTGTAAAACCTCTTTTCAGGGCTTTGTTAACTCCATTTTTGTTAAGAATTGGGGAACGCAGAGAGACCTGTCACTTTTTTGCAGAATGCCATAGAAACTGCTACACTCACCTCAACAACAGTCCAAATAACCTTCTCTGCAAATACTGGCCATATGCAGTTCTGGTTGATACAAACCCCCATTACCTAAGAAAAGGAACAACTCGGCAAGCAGTTTGCAAAGATGAACAACTTAGCACGATTGCGGCTGATGACATGCCCTGACTTTTTTTACCTTCAGCTGTGGGTGCCGTACCTTCCTACCCTCGCACATGCCACTCCAAGCTGCTTGCGTGGAGCTCTCGCACCACCTATGCCAGCAACTGTGCCAAGCCGCCACCCTTCTTCAGCACCATCGCACCTACCACAAGGTAGCTGAATCAGAGGGAAAAGGAGGTCGCCAATGGAGGGAAGTTGTTCCCCCTGACAGCTAAGCTCCGACTCCGGGGTCCCTTATGTCCTTCCCAGCATAGGCAGGAAAACGCCTCGGCGGAGCGCAGCGCTGGGCGGGAGCGGCCGGCAGAGCACCGAGCGCGCTCCCCACTCCCTCCCGCCCGCGCCGCTGCGGAGACCCCGGCTTCGCCGGAATCGGCCACGTGCTGCACGGAGGGCAGCGCGGCAAAGGCGGTCGCCCCTCGTTACCCTAGGAAGGCCGGCCTCGGATCCCCGCTCTCTCCACCGGCACGGGCAGTGCCGGCAGACTGTCGCTGCGGCCGCCGCTGGCCGAAAGCCTCGCCGCGCACCGCCCGGCCGGCCCCGCCGCTCCGCGGGGTCACACGGCACCTGCCGTGGGCGGCAGCCGAGCGACAGCAAGCAGAAGCGCTCACCGCCGCCCCACTCGCCGCCCCGCCCGGGCGCTCCTCTCCTCGCGCTACCACCATGGCGCCGGCCCGCCCCGCCTTCCCCGTCGCCTGCGGCGCAACGCGGGTGCTCCGAGCCACGCAGCACGCGTGCGGCCGGGCCCTGCCGAGCCGCAGGCGGAGCCGGGGCACGGCCCGGGCGGGAGAGCTTCCGGCGAGGCTGGGCGGGCGGCGAGCGCGGCCGAGCGTGAACGCGCCAGGCGGGGTCGGCCGGCGGCGCGATGGGGAGCTAGATGGAGGCGGCAGCACGGCGCGGCATAAAAGAGCTGATCGTCCCGCAGCCGCCCGCTCCGCAGCCCCTCGGCTGCTGTCGAGAAGGGCCCCGGCCCTGGCCGCGCCGGTGGCGAGGTGGCTCCGCAGACCTCAGGCAGCCCTGGCGGGGCAGGGGAGCACTGCGAGCAGCCCCGGCGCCGCGCAGCCGTCTGTAACGCGCGGTGGGAGCCGCCGGCAACTATTTGACACCTCCCGGGGGGCTGGGGAGGAGCACGGAGGCCACGCAGCATGTCGCTGCCGTTAGGGAAAATTAATCCACCATGCCTGAGGTTGATGTCCGAAAAGGAGACAGAGGAGTCCTGCAACATTCTTCGACTACAGGGAGAGTCCATGGGGCTTTTCCCATGGGGTCTGTCAAACGGTTGCGGGATGCAGCCCCTTTTTTATGCCAAGTTCCCGGCCACAACGCCCTCTTCCTTTTCTCCACTGGCTGAGGTATTAGGGGGATACAGACTTCCGGAACTGCCTACTCTATGCCCTCCTCTAATATGCACCCCCCTTTTGGCATCGAAAAGAAAGAAAAAGAAACCATTCCTAATTCTATTAAGTCTTTGTTGCCTTGCTCTAGGTTCAGGAATTTAACACGGCCCTGATTAATCAACAGTCTCTGATGATTAGTAACAGTTCTAGAGAACTAATCGTTTCTTCTGTTACTTCACTCCGCATAAGTTCCTAACCTTGTCTACAGGCCGATTCACACGGTCTGTTTGTAAAAACTCATTCATCTCATTCCTTTTAATCCCTCCTTTTTTTATTTAATCTGTATTTGTCTTTACAAACCTTAATTACCATTGATTTAATTTTTTCTTCTTGAGTCTTCTGGGCTTTTGCTATTATTTGCAGTGACATCCTCTTCTGTCCTTTTGTAGTCGTTTCTGGATCAGGTAGGCATGGCTGCTACCTGCTGAAAGAGCTGCACCCAGCATGGTGTCACGTATGGTCAAAAGATTCGAGTTGCTATAGCATAGAAGAGGAGAAATGGCATTCATTTAGTGTTGGGGTCTTCCCCCCTGCCATGGAGCCCTGGGCGATGGGCCCTGGGGGGGAGACACAGGGTTTCCCTGCCCCTGGTCAGCTTCATTCCCCCTTGGTTGGTTTGTGTTCCCCGGTGTGGCCAAGGACCCTCGGGTCCCTTGACTGGGGGAGTTCCTGAGCAGAGCCCCGGCCATGTGGCTGGAGAAATAAAGACCTCTGAAACATCTACCACCAATCTGTCCATATCTACTTCTTTTCCACGGGATTCCTGGCTTGATATAGGCGTGTTACAGTAATCCCTGCTGTAACAATTTAGCCCATAGCTAGCCAGTTAGCCAGGAAAACATGTCCCATTACCATCCTTTCAACACTTGGACAGGTCCATGAGCTGAGGTTATTTCCTCTGTTATTTGTTTGACCATTTTCCGCTGTCATCTGCTTGCAAACAACAGCTCGAGTCATTTAATTTCCCACAAACTCCTCCTTCTTCTGCTAACAGATAATCTAATACCATCCAATGTTGAAATACCGCTTTCCTCATTGAAGTGGGTTGCTCAGCAAGATGGTCAAGAGCTGTGGCAGGCTGGTTGGTAATTATTTCTGAGACAGCTTGTACCCTAATTATCTCATTCAAATGATAAATGGGTTGCCAGGCATCTGGGATTAATTCCTTAGGTTTCCAAGTGGCTGGTCCATCATGTTGCGTAACTTGTTCTGGTGGCCATTCATCTTTTCCCCGTTTTGGGGTGCTCCCTGCAGCCAAGGCTGCATCAGCTGACTGCTTTTCTCGAATTAAATCATCACAGATTTGGATTCCTAAGCGATTTCCCTGAATTTGTAGTAGCAAAAAGAACAATGGTCTAAGATATACACCATATCCCTGACCAGTTTGGAGGTAACCTGAGCTAAGCATGTTGGCCACAAATCCAATCATGTCCTTTCAAAGCCCGTGTTCCATTAGCAAAGGGGCCTTCCTACCCTTGGTCATCAATTGGTGGGTCAAAATACAGCAGGATTCCCGGGCCTAACGGTCCTCCAACAATAGCTGCCCCACCATAAGGGTCACAGCATTTGCATTTCCAAGCTCCCACACAGGGTTCCCATCTACATTTACATCTGCAAGTTGCTTGCTTGGATTTGGAGCAGAACTCACTAAAAGGCTTTGAGTTCCAATCCGCTGTTGCCATTCCCACTGATAATCACAAACAACATGTCTTCTACTTGTGGGATTTTTGTGGGGACAGCTTAAAAATAGGTGGTCAAAAAAACCCCTTGTCCCTCCGCATTGCTTTACAGGCTTCCAAATGTTTTTGGTAAGAACACCTTACGCAGCTACCATTAGTGAGCTGAACAGCTCTTTGATTGCAATTGTCTTGATATTTGGAACAATTGTAAGGAGGGCAACTGTGGGTCCAAACCCAATTGTTTAAAGCCAGAGGGAAAGTCAATTGACAAACGCCTTTTCCTACATAGACCCGCCCTGTCCTGTTTAGGCAATAAGTGCCTGTTGGAGAAGAATGAAGTGGCCATGTGTTGGGGAGGATGAAAGTTTGGTAAGAAAGTTTCACAGGTATGTAGGCTTGGCAGCAAGGTCTGAGAATGTAGAAGCTGGGGATGAGGTAGAAATGAAAGCAAGTTTTGATATAGAAGAAAAGATGTTTTGCTGAAACAGTGATCGCTGAGTAACTGAGAAGGCAAAGGTTGGAGATGAGTTGGAAGGAGATTTTTAGGAGCAGGACAAAGGTATGTGATTACAAACAAAGACATGTTTTTCACCAAGTAAGTAAGTCTCAAGAAGAGCATAAGTGAATAGAAAAGGTGTCTTTAGCAAAAAGAAAGATATGGCAGGCAAACAAGAAATGTTGATGTAGCAAGAAGAAGAAAGGTCTAAGAATTTTCCACTGGAAGCTTAAATTGTAACTTACTCTTGTGATTGGATAATAATGACTATAATATGGTGATGGTAGTAGCTATGATAGGCTATAGGCCAATGTCAAGGTATTGTGTATGGTGCTTATTGGTTGTTACGTGCTAAGATACTCTGCAAAGAAAAGTATAGAATGCTCTGTAACTTGAACAGCAAGCGGCTTCAGGTATGCCTGCAGCTGGAGCTGGCAGCTGTAGGGCTGGCTCTGGATGGCCACTCCCTGAAATGCTGTAACTTTGCCTATGCAATAAACAGCTTTCAAGAGAGCCACCTGAAGTCCAGACATCCTTCGTGAAACCTTCTCCTATAGCCATGGACTTCCTTCTTTGGCCCCAAATCCCGTCCTAGTATGGACCTCATGTCAGGTGTTGAGCCACCACTTAGGTTCAGCTGGGCTAGCCAACCGTAGGCACTCTTCAGATCCTCCTGGCCCTCCACAGAGCCAGCAATTGCTAAGGTGAAAAACTTTTGCTACTTCTTCTGCTAAGGCTGCAAATTGATTCTCCCACTCCTGGCCTAAACTTAGCTGACCATATAAAAGTAGAGTTATTAAGGAAAATGTTTTAATAGTGTGATCTAATTAGCTAGTCTAATTTTCCCGTTGTCTTCTGCACCACCTGTGGCAATTGAAGACACAGAAACTACTTAACGTGGAACAATGGCTGCAAGTATTAGCGCCCCAGTGAGTGGAGATTCTAGAGGAGGGATACCCATAGAGACTATTTCAGCAGGTGGTCTGTGGGTAGGCACACAGGGCTTCCTCTGATGTCGAAGCACTGGCTACTGCTCCGGCCCACTCCTGCAGAGTGTCAGTCACAGCCTCCCGGCCTTCTCCTCCAGCTGAGATGTGCAAATCTCTGAGGCTTCAGAGACCTTGACCCGAGAGTGACGGGTCCACCTGTGTCCAGCTGTCTTCATGGCTGTTTCTGTCGTCAGTGACACTTGGAATGGGCCACGCCATTTCAGAACCACTGGCGCTTCTTTCTACTCCTTAACTAGGACTCAATCTCCTGGTTGGATGTTACAAGCAGCAAAGTCCAAAGGTGGGGCTTGTGCCAGCTGAGCTTCCTGTTGAAGGGGTTTTACAAGAAGCAGCATCCTGGCCACAGATGGTTTTAAATATACATCACTTACCTCTACTCCCCCACTAGGTTGAGACTTACCCGGGTAATTCATAACAACGACGGAAAGGGGGAGAACGGAATCTCTCTTCTGGGTCGGGCTCTCATTCTCACCAAAGCCAATGTCCAAAGCCCTAGCCATGGCATCTTGGTTTCTATTACCAGCTTCAAAAGGTGTTTATTTCTCTATTCATTGTTTTCTACCCGAGCTGAGCTCTGGGGGTGCCAGGGCCTATGGAGGTTCCATTGTGTTCCTAAAGAAGCCAAAACCCCTTGAAGGATCTTTCCTGTAAAATGAGTTCCCCTATCTGAGTCTATTGCTTCTGCAATGCTGTATCTTGGAAAGATTTGTTCCAAAAATGCCTTAATACCTGATGCTGTCGTTGCTGAAGCAGTTGGAAATGCTTCTGGCCACCTTGCTAGCTGACATACCATTACCAGAAGAGATGAAGCCTTCCCACTTGGGGCATCTCAGGAAAATCCACCTGGCATCTTTGGAAGGGACCTGCAGCCCAAGGCCTCCCTCCCCTGGCAAGTTCCTTTGTAACTTGGCTGTTTGCTTTAGCACAGATCAAGCAACCTTCAACAGCTCGTTTTGCCAGTCTAAAAAGACCCCCAGCAACATCCAGCATGAGGAAGGCTTCTGCCAATCCTCAGGAGGTGCAAGGACTCTCTTCACGGAGTGCTTTTAATATTGGTAGGGCCAAAGCTTCTGGTATCTCTTGTTTGCCATCCCTTGTAAACCAATTATTGCCTTTTTTCTCTGCCACACGGCTTTTAACTGTATCTCAAACTCCTCTGGGAGAAAAGACAGCTTCCCGGCCAGTGATGGAGTCACTGCGAGCAAAGGGGGCATCTTGGAGAGTTCTGGCAGAAGTGTTGCTTTCTGACTTTCTTCATCCACCAAAAAGGAGACAGAGGAGGCCTGTAACATTCTTCAACTACAGGGAGAGGCCATGGGGCTTTTGCCATGGAGTCTCTCAACTGATTGCGGGACGCAGCCCCCTTTTGATGCAAAGTTCCTGGCAACAGCACCCTCGGAGGTACTCGGGAATTACAGACTTCCGGAACTGCCTACTCTATGCCCTCCTCTAATATGCACCCCCCTTTTGGCATCGAAAAGGAAGAAAAAAAAACCATTTCTAATGCTATTAAGTCTTTGTTGCCTTGCTCTAGGTTCAGGAATTTAACACGGCCTTGATTAATCAACAGTCTCTGATGATTAGTAACAGTTCTAGAGAACTAATACTTTCTTCTGTTACTTCACTCCGCATAAGTTCCTAGCCTTGTCTACAGGCCAATTCACACGGTCTGTTTGTAAAGACACATCTATGTTACTCCTTTCACTCCCACACCTTCTTGGCAGTAGGACGGCTCCCCCCGGCACAGCACCTGGCACAAAACCCCGCTATGCGCACACGCACACCTGCACTTACCCTGCACTCCGCTGCACACACACACACACACCTCCCGCACACTAACACCCCCCTCCACATCCCTGCCATGCTACTTGCAGTTGCCCCGCCCCTGCCATCCCGGCCGGCTGGCAGCACTCACTCCTCACGTGCTTCCCCATGCCTTGCATTTCCTTGCTGCCCTCTCTGTAGCCTTCCCTCAACCTGCCTTTTCTCCCCTGCCTTGCATTGACGTGCTCACCCATCCCCCACCTGACTTCCTTTCACATTCGTCTAGCTCTGGCCTCACCTTTCCTTTTCCTTCTAGGACCCTCATTGCCTTGCCTCGCCTCGCCAAGCAAGGCCACACAGAGCACTTGGTCCTGGCCGCTTTTGTGTACCAGCAGTCCTCGAATGTACTTCTCACCTGCCTTGCCTATCCTTGCCTTGCCTTGGCAACACAACAGTTTCCTTGCCTTGCCCTGCTAGCTCTCTGGAGCCTTGCATTCCTTTGCACGTCCATGCCCCGCCCTTGACCTGCCTACTGCTTTCCTCCAGGGCCTTGGATTGCCGAGCCCTTCTTGTTTCTGCCTGGCCTTCCCATCAGTGGACTTTCCTTCCTACGGCCAGCCTTGCCTCTAACGTCTGGGCCTTCTCTTGCCTACCACTCCATTTGCTTTGCCCTCACTGCTCTGGCCTTGCTTACCTCTCCCTTGACTTGCCCACAATTGCCTGCACTTGCTTTGCAGCGCCTTGCCTGCATGGAAGGCGAGGGCAAGAGTGGTAGGCAGGGCAAAGCAAAGCCAGCAAGTTGTAGGTAGTGCAAGGCAAGGCAGCAGAGGCAAAGGAAGCAGAGCAAGGGTAGCTTAAGAAGAACTAGACAAGGTACTGAAGGCAAGCAAGGCCAAGAGACTCGGAGTGCCTTTCCTTGCCAAGGCAAGGACATAGTGCCAGTGTTGCTGGAGCAGATGTTAAGGTAGCACGGGGAGGAATAGAAAGTGCTGAGAACAGCGTGTGTGCTGCTAGTTTGAGGGGTGCAGTTGAAGTTGCAGGCAGCAAGATCTTCCTCAGCCCGCACTGTTTTGAGCTCTGTTTTTGCCAGATGGTTTCAAGTTGGTGGGCAGAATCTGCGAGAGGGCAAAGATTGGTTTGGGCCAAAGAGGTTTGTCTGCCTCTTGGAGTGCGGTATAAAGAAGAGTCCGCTCTTGGAAGGGGAAGATGAGGGAAATCTTTTTGTCCTGAGGTGCTGTTGATTTGAGTGCAGGGACGTTTGCAACTTGCCTCTGCCCTTGGGGTGGTTTCGAGCAGCGCCAGGCGCTTGGCCTTCTTTTGCAAGTCGTCAGCGCCATCGTGTGCTTGTTTCGAGGAGCGCTGACAGTGCCGGGGAAAAAGCCAAGCGCTTCGCTGGCGCCGCCCCAAGTCGTGTGCGAGCAGTTGCTGGAAGAGCTCCGCTGTGCATCCTGCCTCTTGGAGACACAAAAGAATGTGATCCTGCGCGTAGCGGGGAAGCAAGAGGAATCTTTTCTGTGTTGGCTGTGCAGTTACTAAGCGGCAAAAGTTAAGGCAGCTCCAGCACGGCCTCTTTCTTTCAGAACCTTTTCTGTGCCATCATGAACATGCTCAACATGCAACTCGCACCCACTGAACTGCATCAAAGGTCCTGGAGAGACGCACTTTCCTTCAAGCTCTAGCTACCATCCTACCCTCCACCTCTCGCCGATCCCAAAGCCCTTCCGAACATGCAGCAGCTGCACGCAGAGAACAAGTGCTAGAAGAAGGCGTTGGCCTTCAGAGTCCCTCTAAAGTCTGTAAACTAGGCGAAACATTGCAGTGACCAGCACTTTCCTTCGCAACTATCTACAGAGCGTCATCACATTCTCTCAGAGTGGCTAAGTCCACCCTTGCAGCACAGCAGCGTTTCCAGCCACAGTTGGGACTGAGAGATGGGCCAGGTGAGAAAGCATTTGTTGACTATCCCTCGTCTCTGGAAGACTTGATACTCGCAGCGCAATCACGTGCACACACCTTCAGTGTGGCCAAGTTCAAGCAGCTAGAGCTCACAGAGACGGGAGAGTCAGGAGAGAAGCCGTTCCAAAAGTACCGTGTACTTATGGCAGCATTCAAACTGTGCACAGCACTCTACAGCACTGTAGACCGTGGCTTCTCTGACAAGACGTGCCATCCCATTGTTGGCTCTCGCAGCTCGCTTGCTAGCTGCTCTCCTGAAGAAAAGAACTAGGAGGAAAAGCCAATGCTGGGCTGCACCTTCCCCTTGCCTCACGTAAAGCCACTTCAACTCCCCGCTGCACTCTCTACTTCCCCTCTCCTTGGCATCGACCGCTGTGTTTTCTGCATCTCGGAGCCCAAAGGTAAGCGCCAGTGTTCCCAGGGATGCTTGGAAGAGGGAGAAGTAGTAGCACAAGTAGCTGCCGTTGAACTTCCTCCTTCTCAATGCTAACGTGAAGTCGGCAGGCAGGCGAGCGCCAGCCACGCTCCTTTCTCAGTTTGGACGCTGCGGACACGAGCCCGGTGCTCGGCGCCTTCGTTCGGCCTCTTTAGTAGCCATGTCGCGCTTTCATTCTGCCGGAGTCAAAGCGTCGTCTACTTGTGGCACAAAGAGCACGGTGCCGGCAGCCAAATGCTCCAGCCGACTGCTTCTGCCGACACACGCCTGGGCTATGCACTTTCCCTCTCAGCGACATACAGCAGCACATTCGCTCTAAATGTAAAGGGAAAGATTCTCGGCTACGTCTGGCACAGAGAACAGCTTTAGTTCAACGGGCTTACCCAGAGCATGCCCCCGACGCGTGGGAACTTGTATTTGCACCACATTCCAGTCGCAGTCCTCTTTCCTTTACAGGCTGCACAGCGCCGGCAGATGGCCGTGCGCTCTGCACCTGCCTTCTCACTTCCAAGTAGCACCGCGCACATTCGAGCCTTGCAGGGACAGAAGACGCGGATAGGCGTCTCGCCCAGAAGAACGTGGCAGGGCGAAAAGGTGTTCTTCTTTTGTCTTCCTCGTCGCCCAGAGTGTGCTGCTGTGTTGAAAGTCTTGGCCAGCGAAAAGCTAATCCAGCAAGTATTTCTCTCCTGATGCATTGCGCTGAGCGAGAGCTGAGGAAAATGCTTGCACAGCACACTGTGGATGCGTGCAGTACACACGCTGAAGAGCGGCACGGCTAAAAGTCATCGCTGGGCTTCAGTTCTGTCCAGAGCGCAGAAGGCGAAGAACGAAGCAGCTGGGCACCGGCTGCATGTACATAGTGGAGCGAATTTCACATGTGCAGCCAAGAGCTGCTTCACAAGCAGATTCAGCTGAGAATGCTCTGGCTGCTTCACAAAGGAAGGTGCTGTGTTGCACTCCTGGACACTACCTGGTCAGAAGCAGGTTCTTACACCTTCAATGCTGCAGAGTCCATGCAGCTGGAGCACAGGCAGAAGGACGCGTCCAGCTAGAAGGCGTTCTTCAAGTACCCCCCTCTTCCAAGTAGCCTTGAAACTGAGCACAACACACTGCGGCTCGGCAGCTTCCTTCTCAGATAGACGTGCCGTCACATTATGCACTCTCGCAGCTCCGTTGCCCACTTGCAGCAGCTGCTGCCAAAGAAAAAAGCTCCAGAAGTAAAAGCCACTGCTGGGCTGCCCTTTCCCCTTGCCTCACGTCAAGCACCTGAAACTGTCCGCTGCACTCTCTATTTCCATTCTCCGTCGCATCTACCACTGTAATGTCTGCATCTCGAAGCATAAACCCCGGCACAGTTCTCTCCTGGGAAAGCTGGAAGAGAAATAGGTAGCCGCACAAGTAGCTGCAAGTTTCCGACTGCTAAGATGAATCCGAAAACAAGCGAGTGGCAGCCACGCTTCCTCTTGCAGCCTGTGCGATGCACACAGCAGCTCCGTGCTCTGCCTTCGTTCTTACGCTCGTCGTAGCAGGTTGCGCTTTCGTTTTGCTGGAGACGAACCGTCGTCTACTTCTCGCGCAGAGAGCGCGGTGCCGGCAGCCAAATGCTGCAGGCTGCTGCTTCTGCCGAAACACGCCTGGGCTATGCAATTTCTCTCTAGCGCTAGGTAGCACAACATTCTGTCTGCGTTGTGGTCTTTATCTTAAGGGAAAGATTCTCGGCTACGGCTCGACCAGAGAACTGTTCCGGGACAATACATGTGTTTTATTACCCCTTCTCGCAAGAAGACTGTGGTGCTGCGTTGGAACTGTTGGCCAGTGCAAGGCTAATCCATCATGTGCTTCCCTCCTGATGCATTTTGCTGAGCGAGAGCTGAGGAAAATCCGTGCACTGCGCACTGTGGATGCGTGCAGTATACACGCAGAAGAGCGGCAAAGCTCCTAGTCATCGCACACACGAGCCCAGTGGCCTGGGGCTGCGTTCTTCTCCCTTACCGGCGCTGGACAGAACTGAAGCATTCAGCTTTGGCTCTCTTCCGTGTGTGTACTGCACGCATCCACAGTGCGCAGTGCACGGATTTTCCTCAGCGCTACGTGCAAGTACAGCCTTTCTGCTTCGCAGAGCCCAACTGTCCGCACAAGCTCTCGCTCAGAGAAATGTGTCAGGAGAGAAGCACTTGCTGCATTAGCCTTCCGCTGGCCAACAGTTGCAACGCAGCACATAGTCTTACTGCGAGAAGGGGTAAATAAAACGCACGCTTTCAGCACAGCAGCACAATCTGGGCGACGAGGAGGACAAAAGAAGACCATCTTTTCGTCTTTGCACGATTTTCTCTGCCACACATCTATCCACGTCTTCTCTCCCTGCAAGGCTCTAATGTGCGCGGTGCTACTTGGAAGTGAGAAGGCAGGTGCAGAGAAGCACTGCCATCTGCCGGCGCTGTGCAGGCCGTAAAGGAAAGAAAGACTACCCCTGGAATGTGGTGCAAATACAAGTTGCCACGGGTCGGGGTAAGCGCCGGGTAAGCCCGTTGAACTAGAGCTGTTCTCGGTGCCAGACGTAGCTGAGACTCTTTCCCTTTACATTCAGGCTACAAAGCAAAGAGAATGTGGTGCTACCAAGGGCAGCGAAGGAAAGTGCACAGCCCAGGTGTGTTTCGGAAGAGACAGCAACCTGGAGCGTTTCTCTGGAGGGTTTCTCTGCCGGCGTGCCCTCTGTGCGAGAAGTAGACGACGGTTCGACTCCGGCAGAATGAAAAGAACGAAATGGTACAAAGAGCATAAGAATGAAGGCAGAAGCACCTAGCTGGTGTGTGCATAGCACAGGCTGCAAGGGGAAGCGTGGCTGCCACTCGCTTGTTTTCAGATTCGAATTAGCAGTTGAAAACAGAAAGTTCAACTTGCAGCTACATGTGCTGCTACCTATTTCTCTTCCAGCTTTCCCTGGAAAGAATTGTGCCGGGGTTTATGCTTCGAGATGCAGACATTACAGTGGTAGATGCGACGGAGAATGGAAATAGAGAGTGCAGCGGACAGTTTCAGGTGCTTGACGTGAGGCAAGGGGAAAGGGCAGCCCAGCAGTGGCTTTTCCTTCTGGAGCCTTTTTCTTTGGCAGCAGCTGCTGCAAGTGGGCAACGGAGCTGTGAGAGTGAATAGTGTGACGGCACGTCTATCTGAGAAGGAAGCTGCCGAGCCGCAGTGTGTTGTGCTCAGTTTCAAGGCTACTTGGAGCAGGGGGGTACTTGAAGAACGCCTTCCAGCTGGACGAGTCCTTCTGGGGGTGCTCCAGCTGCATGGACTCTGTAGCATTGAAGGTGTAAGAACCTGCTTCTTGCCAGGTAGTGTCCAGGAGTGCAACAGCTGCGCCTTCCTTTGTGAAGCAGCCAGAGCATTCTCAGCTGAATCTGCTTGTGAAGCAGCTCTTGGCTGGACATGTGAAATTCGCTCCACTGAGTACATGCAGCCGGTGCTCAGCTGCTTCGTTCTTCGCCTTCTGCTGTCTGGACAGAACTGAAGCCCAGCGATGCCTTTGAGCTTTGCCGCTCTTCAGCGCGAACACTGCACGCGGCCACAGTGCGCTGTGCACGGATTTTCCTCAGCTCGACGTACAGTCATTTTCTTGCTGTTCCACAGGGTCCAAACTGTCCGCGTAGCTCTCGCTCAGCGAAATGCGTCAGGAGAGAAACACTTGCTGGAGTAGCTTTTCGCTGGCCAAGACTTTCAACACAGCAGCACAATTCGGGCAAGAAGAAAGAGAAAGGAAGAATATCTTTTCGCCCTGCCACGTTCTTCTGTGTGAGACGCCTATCCGCGTCTTCTCTCTCTGCAAGGCTCTTATGTGCGCGGTGCTACTTGGAAGTGAGAAGGCAGGTGCAGAGAGCACCGCGATCTGACGGCGCTGTGCAGCCTGTAAAGGAAAGAGGACTGCGACTGGAATGTGGTGCAAATACAAGTTCCCACGCGTTGGGGCAAGCTCCGGTTAAGCCGGTTAAAATAAAGCTGTTCTCTGTGCCAGACGTAGCCGAGAAGCTTTCCGTAAAGATGCTGGCTACAAAGCAAAGAGAATGTGGTGTTACTTCAGCGCTAGAGAGAAATTGCATAGCCCAGGCGTGTTTCGGCAGAAGCAGCAGCCTGCAGCATTTGGCTGCCGGCACCGTGCTCTCTGCGCGAGAAGTAGACGACGGGTCGTCTCCAGCAAAACGAAAGCGCAACCTGCTACGAAGGGCGTGAGAATGAAGGCAGAGCACGGAGCTGCTGTGTGCATCGCACAGGCTGCAAGAGGAAGCGTGCCTGCCACTCGCTTGTTTTCGGATTCACGTTAGCAGCTCGAAACTTAAAGTTCAACTTGCAGCTACTTGTGCTGCTACCTATTTCTCTTCCAGCTTTCCCAGGAAAAAATTGTGCCGGGGCTTATTCTTCGAGATGCAGAGATAACAGTGGTAGATGCGACGAAGAAAGGAAATAGAGAGTGCAGCGGACAGTTTCTGGGGCTTGACGTGAGGCAAGGGGAAAGGGCAGCCCAGCAGTGGCTTTTCCTTCTGGAGCTTTTTTCTTTGGCAGCAGCTGCTGCAAGCGGGCAACGGAGCTGTGAAAGTGAATAGTGTGACGGCACGTCTATCTGAGAAGGAAGCTGCCGAGCCGCAGTGTGTTGTGCTCAGTTTCAAGGCTACTTGGAAGAGGGGGGTACTTGAGGAACGCCTTCTAGCTGGACGAGTCCTTCTGGGGGTGCTCCAGCTGCATGGACTCTGCAGCATTGAAGGTGTAAGAAACTGCTACTGGCCAGGTAGTGTCCAGGAGTGCAACACAGCACCTTCCTTTGTGAAGCAGCCAGAGCATTCTCAGCTGAATCTGCTTGTGAAGCAGCTCTTGGCTGGACATGTGAAATTCGCTTCACTATGTACATGCAGCCGGTGCCCAGCTGCTCGTTCTTCGCCTTCTGTGCTCTGGACAGAACTGAAGCCCAGCGATGACTTTTAGCAGTGCCGCTCTTCAGCGTGTGTACTGCACGCATCCACAGTGTGCTGTGCAAGGATTTTCCTCAGCTCTCGCTCAGCGCAATGCATCAGGAGAGAAACACTTGCTGGTGTAGCTTTTCGCTGGCCAAGACTTTCAACACAGCAGCACACTCTGGGCGACGAGGAAGACAAAAGAACACCTTTTCCCCCTGCCACGTTCTTCTGGGCGAGACACCTATCCGCGTCTTCTCTCCCTGCAAGGCTCTTATGTGCGCGGTGGTACTTGGAAGTGAGAAGGCAGGTGCAGAGCGCACGGGCCATCTGCCGGCGCTGTGCAGCCTGTAAAGGAAAGAGGACTGCCACTGGAATGTGGTGCAAATACAGGTTTCCACGCGTCCGGGGGCATGCTCTGGGTAAGCCCGTTGAACTAAAACTGTTCTCTGTGCCAGACGTAGCCGAGAATCTTTACATTTAGAGCGAATGTGCTGCTGTATGTCGCTGAGAGGGAAAGTGCATAGCCCAGGCGTGTGTCGGCAGAAGCAGTCGGCTGGAGCATTTGGCTGCCGGCACCGTGCTCTCTGTGCCACAAGTAGACGGCGCTTCGACTCCGGCGGAATGAAAGCGCGACATGGCTACTAAAGAGGCCGAACGAAGGCGCCGAGCACCGGGCTCGTGTCCGCAGCGTCCAAACTGAGAAAGGAGCGTGGCTGGCGCTCGCCTGCCTGCCGACTTCACGTTAGCATTGAGAAGGAGGAAGTTCAACGGCAGCTACTTGTGCTACTACTTCTCCCTCTTCCAAGCATCCCTGGAAACACTGGCGCTTACCTTTGGGCTCCCAGATGCAGAAAACACAGCGGTCGATGCCAAGGAGAGGGGAAGTAGAGAGTGCAGCGGGGAGTTGAAGTGGCTTTACGTGAGGCAAGGGGAAGGTGCAGCCCAGCATTGGCTTTTCCTCCTAGTTCTTTTCTTCAGGAGAGCAGCTAGCAAGCGAGCTGCGAGAGCCAACAATGGGATGGCACGTCTTGTCAGAGAAGCCACGGTCTACAGTGCTGTAGAGTGCTGTGCACAGTTTGAATGCTGCCCTAAGTACACGGTACTTTTGGAACGGCTTCTCTCCTGACTCTCCCGTCTCTGTGAGCTCTAGCTGCTTGAACTTGGCCACGCTGAAGGTGTGTGCACGTGATTGCGCTGCGAGTATCAAGTCTTCCAGAGACGAGGGATAGTCAACAAATGCTTTCTCACCTGGCCCATCTCTCAGTCCCAACTGTGGCCGGAAACGCTGCTGTGCTGCAAGGGTGGACTTAGCCACTCTGAGAGAATGTGATGACGCTCTGTAGATAGTTGCGAAGGAAAGTGCTGGTCACTGCAATGTTTCGCCTAGTTTACAGACTTTAGAGGGACTCTGAAGGCCAACGCCTTCTTCTAGCACTTGTTCTCTGCGTGCAGCTGCTGCATGTTCGGAAGGGCTTTGGGATCGGCGAGTGGTGGAGGGTAGGATGGTAGCTAGAGCTTGAAGGAAAGCGTCTCTCCAGGACCTTTGATGCAGTTCAGTGGGTGCGAGTTGCATGTTGAGCATGTTCATGATGGCACAGAAAAGGTTCTGAAAGAAAGAGGCCGTGCTGGAGCTGCCTTAACTTTTGCCGCTTAGTAACTGCACAGCCAACACAGAAAAGATTCCTCTTGCTTCCCCGCTACGCGCAGGATCACATTCTTTTGTGTCTCCAAGAGGCAGGATGCACAGCGGAGCTCTTCCAGCAACTGCTCGCACACGACTTGGGGCGGCGCCAGCGAAGCGCTTGGCTTTTTCCCCGGCACTGTCAGCGCTCCTCGAAACAAGCACACGATGGCGCTGACGACTTGCAAAAGAAGGCCAAGCGCCTGGCGCTGCTCGAAACCACCCCAAGGGCAGAGGCAAGTTGCAAACGTCCCTGCAGTCAAATCAACAGCACCTCAGGACAAAAAGATTTCCCTCATCTTCCCCTTCCAAGAGCGGACTCTTCTTTATACCGCACTCCAAGAGGCAGACAAACCTCTTTGGCCCAAACCAATCTTTGCCCTCTCGCAGATTCTGCCCACCAACTTGAAACCATCTGGCAAAAACAGAGCTCAAAACAGTGCGGGCTGAGGAAGATCTTGCTGCCTGCAACTTCAACTGCACCCCTCAAACTAGCAGCACACACGCTGTTCTCAGCACTTTCTATTCCTCCCCGTGCTACCTTACCATCTGCTCCAGCAACACTGGCACTATGTCCTTGCCTTGGCAAGGAAAGGCACTCCGAGTCTCTTGGCCTTGCCTTGCCTTCAGTACCTTGTCTAGTTCTTCTTAAGCTACCCTTGCTCTGCTTCCTTTGCCTCTGCTGCCTTGCCTTGCACTACCTACAACTTGCTGGCTTTGCTTTGCCCTGCCTACCACTCTTGCCCTCGCCTTCCATGCAGGCAAGGCGCTGCAAAGCAAGTGCAGGCAATTGTGGGCAAGTCAAGGGAGAGGTAAGCAAGGCCAGAGCAGTGAGGGCAAAGCAAATGGAGTGGTAGGCAAGAGAAGGCCCAGACGTTAGAGGCAAGGCTGGCCGTAGGAAGGGAAGTCCACTGATGGGTAGGCCAGGCAGAAACAAGAAGGGCTCGGCAATCCAAGGCCCTGGAGGAAAGCAGTAGGCAGGTCAAGGGCGGGGCATGGACGTGCAAAGGAATGCAAGGCTCCAGAGGGCTCCAGAGGGCTAGCAGGGCAAGACAAGGAAACTGTTGTGTTGCCAAGGCAAGGCCAGGCAAGGCAGGTGAGAAGTACATTCGAGGACTGCTGGTACACAAAAGCGGCCAGGACCAAGTGCTTTGTGTGGCCTTGCTTGGCGAGGCGAGGCAGGGCAATGAGGGTCCTAGAAGGAAAAGGAAAGGTGAGGCCAGAGCTAGACGAATGTGAAAGGAAGTCAGGTGGGGGATGGGTGAGCAAGTCAATGCAAGGCAGGGGAGAAAAGGCAGGTTGAGGGAAGGCTACAGAGGGGGCAGCAAGGAAATGCAAGGCATGTGAGGAGTGAGTGCTGCCAGCCGGCCGGGATGGCAGGGGCGGGGCCACTGCAAGTAGCATGGCAGGGATGTGGAGGTGGGTGTTAGTGTGCGGGAGGTGTGTGTGTGTGTGTGCAGCGGAGTGCAGGGTAAGTGCAGGTGTGCGTGTGCGCATAGGGGGGTTTTGTGCCAGGTGCTGTGCCGGGGGGAGCCATCCCACCGCCAAGAAGGTGTGGGAGTGAAAGAAGTAACATAGATGTGTCTTTACAAAGAGACCGTGTGAATCCGTCCTTAGACAAGGCTAGGAATTTACTGGTAGGGGAGTAACAGAAGAAAGTCTTAGTTCTAGAAACTGTTACTAATCGACAGAGACTGTTGCTCAGCCAAGGCCGTGTTAAATTCCTGAACCTAGAGCAAGGCAGCAAAGACTTAATAGCATTAGGAATAGTTTCGTTTTCTTCCTTTTCCATACCAAGAGGGGGGTGCATATTAGAGGGGAGCCTAGAGTAGGCAGTTCCGGAAGTCTGTAATTCCCGAGTACCTCCGAGGGTGCTGTTGCCAGGAACTTTGCATCAAAAGGGGGCTGCGTCCCGCAATCAGTTGAGAGACTCCATGGCAAAAGCCCCATGGCCTCTCCCTGTAGTTGAAGAATGTTACAGGCCTCCTCTGTCTCCTTTTTGGTGGATGAAGAAAGTCAGAAAGCAACACTTCTGCCAGAACTCTCCAAGATGCCCCCTTTGCTCGCAGTGACTCCATCACTGGCCGGGAAGCTGTCTTTTCTCCCAGAGGAGTTTGAGATACAGTTAAAAGCCGTGTGGCAGAGAAAAAAGGCAATAATTGGTTTACAAGGGATGGCAAACAAGAGATACCAGAAGCTTTGGCCCTACCAATCTTAAAAGAACTCCGTGAAGAGAGTCCTTGCACCTCCTGAGGATTGGCAGAAGCCTTCCTCATGCTGGATGTTGCTGGGGGTCTTTTTAGACTGGCAGAACGAGCTGTTGAAGGTTGCTTGATCTGTGCTAAAGCAAACAGCCAAGTTACAAAGGAACTTGCCAGGGGAGGGAGGCCTTGGGCTGCAGGTCCCTTCCAAAGATGCCAGGTGGATTTTCCTGAGATGCCCCAAGTGGGAAGGCTTCATCTCTTCTGGTAATGGTATGTCAGCTAGCAAGGTGGCCAGAAGCATTTCCAACTGCTTCAGCAACGACAGCATCAGGTATTAAGGCATTTTTGGAACAAATCTTTCCAAGATACAGCATTGTAGAAGCAATAGACTCAGATAGGGGAACTCATTTTACAGGAAAGATCCTTCAAGGGGTTTTGGCTTCTTTAGGAACACAATGGAACCTCCATGGGCCCTGGCACCCCCAGAGCTCGGCTCGGGTAGAAAACAATGAATAGAGAAATAAACACCTTTTGAAGCTGGTAATAGAAACCAAGATGCCATGGCTAGGGCTTTGGACATTGGCTTTGGCGAGAATGAGAGCCCGACCCAGAAGAGAGATTCCGTTCTCCCCCTTTCCGTCGTTGTTATGAATTACCCGGCTAAGTCTCAACCTAGTGGGGGAGTAGAGGTAAGTGATGTATATTTAAAACTATCTGTGGCCAGGATACTGCTTCTTGTAAAACCCCTTCAACAGGAAGCTCAGCTGGCACAAGCCCCACCTTTGGACTTTGCTGCTTGTAACATCCAACCAGGAGATTGAGTCCTAGTTAAGGAGTAGAAAGAAGCGCCAGTGGTTCTGAAATGGCGTGGCCCATTCCAAGTGTCACTGATGACAGAAACAGCCATGAAGACAGCTGGACACAGGTGGACCCGTCACTCTCGGGTCAAGGTCTCTGAAGCCTCAGAGATTTGCACATCTCAGCTGGAGGAGAAGGCTGGGAGGCTGTGACTGACACTCTGCAGGAGTGGGCCGGAGCAGTAGCCAGTGCTTCGACATCAGAGGAAGCCCTGCGTGCCTACCCACAGACCACCTGCTGAAATAGTCTCTATGGGTATCCCTCCTCTAGAATCTCCACTCACTGGGGCGCTAATACTTGCAGCCATTGTTTCACGTTAAGTAGTTTCTGTGTCTTCAATTGCCACAGGTGGTGCAGAAGACAACGGGAAAATTAGACTAGCTAATTAGATCACACTATTAAAACATTTTCCTGAATAACTCTACTTTTATATGGTCAGCTAAGTTTAGGCCAGGAGTGGGAGAATCAATTTGCAGCCTTAGCAGAAGAAGTAGCAAAAGTTTTTCACCTTAGCAATTGCTGGCTCTGTGGAGGGCCAGGAGGATCTGAAGAGTGGCCATGGTTGGCTAGCCCAGCTGAACCTAAATGGTGGGTCAATGTGAGGGCCACAATAGGATGGGATTTGGGGCCAAAGAAGGAAGTCCATGGCCACTTCATTCTTCTCCAACAGGCACTTATTGCCTAAACAGGACAGGGCGGGTCTATGTAGGAAAAGGCGTTTGTCAATTGACTTTCCCTCTGGCTTTAAACAATTGGGTTTGGACCCACAATTGCCCTCCTTACAATTGTTCCAAATATCAAGACAATTGCAATCAAAGAGCTGTTCAGCTCACTAATGGTAGCTGCGTAAGGTGTTCTTACCAAAAACATTTGGAAGCCTGTAAAGCAATGGGGAGGGACAAGGGGTTTTTTTGACCACCTATTTTTAAGCTGTCCCCACAAAAATCCCACAAGTAGAAGACATGTTGTTTGTGATTATCAGTGGGAATGGCAACAGCGGATTGGAACTCAAAGCCTTTTAGTGAGTTCTGCTCCAAATCCAAGCAAGCAACTTGCAGATGTAAATGTAGATGGGAACCCTGTGTGGGAGCTTGGAAATGCAAATGCTGTGACCCTTATGGTGGGGCAGCTATTGTTGGAGGACCGTTAGGCCCGGGAATCCTGCTGTATTTTGACCCACCAATTGATGACCAAGGGTAGGAAGGCCCCTTTGCTAATGGAACACGGGCTTTGAAAGGACATGATTGGATTTGTGGCCAACATGCTTAGCTCAGGTTACCTCCAAACTGGTCAGGGATATGGTATATCCCTGGGGTATATTAGACCGTTGTTCTTTTTGCTACTACAAATTCAGGGAAATCGCTTAGGAATCCAAATCTGTGATGATTTAATTCGAGAAAAGCAGTCAGCTGATGCAGCCTTGGCTGCAGGGAGCACCCCAAAATGGGGAAAAGATGAATGGCCACCAGAACAAGTTACGCAACATGATGGACCAGCCACTTGGAAACCTAAGGAATTAATCCCAGATGCCTGGGAACCCATTTATCATTTGAATGAGATAATTAGGGTACAAGCTGTCTCAGAAATAATTACCAACCAGCCAGCCACAGCTCTTGACCGTCTTGCTGAGCAACCCACTTCAATGAGGAAAGTGGCATTTTCAACATTGGATGGTATTAGATTATCTGTTAGCAGAAGAAGGAGGAGTTTGTGGGAAATTAAATGACTCGAGCTGCTGTTTGCAAGCAGATGACAGGGGAAAAGTGGTCAAATAACAGAGGAAATAACCTCAGCTCATGGACCTGTCCAAGTGTTGAAAAGATGGTAATGGGACATGTTTTCCTGGCTAACTGGCCAGCTATGGGCTAAATGAATACCATTTCTCCTCTTCTATGCTATAGCAACTCTAATCTTTTGACCATGCGTGACACCATGCTGGGTGCAGCTCTTTCAGCAGGTGGTCAAGGGGATGCTGCTAGCAGCCATGCCTACCTGATCCAGAAATGACTACAAAAGGACAGAAAAGGATGTCACTGAAAATAATAGCAAAAGCCCAGAAGACTCAAGAAGAAAAAAATTAAATCAATGGTAATTAAGGTTTGTAAAGACAAATACAGATTAAATAAAAAAAAGGAGGGATTAAAAGGAATGAGATGGATGAGTCTTTACAAACAGACCGTGTGAATTGGCCTGTAGACAAGGCTAGGAACTTATGCGGAGTGAAGTAACAGAAGAAAGTATTAGTTCTCTAGAACTGTTACTAATCATCAGAGACTGTTGATTAATCAAGGCCGTGTTAAATTCCTGAACCTAGAGCAAGGCAACAAAGACTTAATAGCATTAGAAATGGGTTTTTTTCTTCCTTTTCGATGCCAAAGGGGGGGTGCATATTAGAGGAGGGCATAGAGTAGGCAGTTCCGGAAGTCTGTATCTCCCGAATACCTCAGCCAGTGGGGAAAAGGAAGAGGGTGCTGTGGCTGGGAACTTGACATCAAAAGGGGGCTGCATCCCGCAACCGTTTGACAGACCCCATGGGAAAAGCCCCAGGGACTCTCCCTGTAGTCGAAGAATGTTGCAGGACTCCTCTGTCTCCTTTTCGGACATCAACCTCAGGCATGGTGGATTAATTTTCCCTAACGGCAGCGACATGCTGCGTGGTCTCCGTGCTCTTCCCCAGCCCCCCGGGAGGTGCAAAATAGTTGCCGGCGGCTCTCACCGCGCGTTACAGACGGCTGCGCGGCGCCGGGGCTGCTCGCAGTGCTCCCCTGCCCTGCCAGGGCTGCCTGAGGTCTGCGGAGCCACCTCGCCACCGGCGCGGCCAGGGCCGGGGCCCTTCTCGACAGCAGCCGAGGGGCTGCGGAGCGGGCGGCTGCGGGACGATCAGCTCTTTTATGCCGCGCCGTGCTGCCGCCTCCATCTAGCTCCCCATCGCGCCGCCGGCCGACCCCGCCTGGCGCGTTCACGCTCGGCCGCGCTCGCCGCCCGCCCAGCCTCGCCGGAAGCTCTCCCGCGCGGGCCGTGCCCCGGCTCCGCCTGCGGCTCGGCAGGGCCCGGCCGCACGCGTGCTGCGTGGCTCGGAGCACCCGCGTTGCGCCGCAGGCGACGGGGAAGGCGGGGCGGGCCGGCGCCATGGTGGTAGCGCGAGGAGAGGAGCGCCCGGGCGGGGCGGCGAGTGGCGCGGCGGTGAGCGCTTCTGCTTGCTGTCGCTCGGCTGCCGCCCACGGCAGGTGCCGTGTGACCCCGCGGAGCGGCGGGGCCGGCCGGGCGGTGCGCGGCGAGGCTTTCGGCCAGCGGCGGCCGCAGCGACAGTCTGCTGGCACTGCCCGTGCCGGTGGAGAGAGCGGGGATCCGAGGCCGGCCTTCCTAGGGTAACGAGGGGCGACCGACTTTGCCGCGCTGCCCTCCGTGCAGCACGTGGCCGATTCCGGCGAAGCCGGGGTCTCCGCAGCGGCGCGGGCGGGAGGGAGTGGGGAGCGCGCTCGGTGCTCTGCCGGCCGCTCCCGCCCAGCGCTGCGCTCCGCCGAGGCGTTTTCCCGCCCGTCCTGGGAAGGACATAAGGAACACCAAAGTTGGAGCTTAGCTGTCAGGGGGAACAACTTCCCTCCGTTGGCGACCTCCTTTTCCCTCTGATTCAGCTACCTTGTGGTAGGTGCGATGGTGCTGAAGAAGGGTGGCGGCTGGGCACAGTTGCTGGCATAGGTGGTGCGAGAGCTCCACGCAAGCAGCTTGGAGTGGCATGTGTGAGGGTAGGAAGGTACGGCACCCACAGCTGAAGGTAAAAAAAGTCAGGGCATGTCATCAGCCGCAATCGTGCTAAGTTGTTCATCTTTGCAAACTGCTTGCCGAGTTGTTCCTTTTCTTAGGTAATGGGGGTTTGTATCAACCAGAACTGCATATGGTCAGTATTTGCAGAGAAGATTACGTGGACTGTTGTTGAAGTGAGTGTAGCAGTTTCTATGGCATTCTGCAAAAAAAGTGACAGGTCTCTCTGTGTTCCCCAATTCTTAACAAAAATGGAGTTCACAAAGCCCTGAAAAGAGGTTTTACCAAACTTCAGGGATTTTTTCCTGCGAGTACTGTGGAGACAACCATAGTCACCTTGTCTTTCCAAAAGTGAAGGTTTCATCTTTTTGTTCAAGAGCATCAAGTGCTTTTGATCAGCGTTTGTGTGCATGCATTAGCCTTGTTCTTGTTCTTCCTTGGAGAACTTTTACAATCCTCAGATGATCTGTGTAGGCTGCAGACTGCAGTGGTGAACTTGAAGGCTTCCAGCAGAAGGGAGATGCTGTCCACGTTTTGGATTTTCCTTAGTCTGAACCTTCAATGTCCAAGGCTTCACTTTTCAAGCAGTTGGAAGAGCTCCAAATGAAGATATGAACAGGTCTTAATTGACCTTGTCACCGCCTCAGTTTGTCAGGTAATGCTGCGCACTGGATTTAATTGCCTAGTGCAAGATGTGCTCAAAATATGTATCTCCTCGATTACCCTCCCAGAAGGGTTTGAATGGAGAACAAGGAGTTCCGAAGACAGGTATTTGGTGTACGAGAAGAACTTAGTGGATTGCAGGGCACTGCATGCACAAATGTCTAAGGAGGATCCATCTTTTTATGCCCCATCTATGCTTGTTCTCATTTGAACTCCTGAACATTCTGGAGGTTGGTTTTGTTAGGGTTGTGGCTGGGGAAGGGGTGGTGGTGGGGGAGGGGTGGGTGTTGTTTCTGATCTTTTTAATTTCCAGGATAGTGTACAAAGAACTTGTGCCCACAACCAGCAGTATGAAGCAATGCAGGTATAAAAGAAGGTCACCGAAATGTCGGATAATATGAATCTGAAAGCGCTTCAGTATTTTACCCAGGAGTTTCACTGCAACAAGGTGATTGTCCTTCACAGAAATGGCTTATGCCATGCTAGAAGTGATGACCTTTCTCTGCCCCAAATTGACCAGCAAGATCTTTTGGCTCTTGATTGAAACCCCTGAGCCAGCTGTGTTTCAGGCTGCAGAAGCTGCAGGTGTTGTGGCAGACGCGGGGTGCAGCCCTGCCTGCCGGTCCCGACCTGGCGCACGCCGGTGGCAGCCGTCAGCGCCTGGGGTCCCCTGGAAGGGGGATTTAATCATTTCTTCTCTAGCATTTGCTTGTGTTTTGTCAAGATTCTTTAATTCACTAAATAGTAAATTTAAAAAATTAGCTGAATGGTAATAATTTTGAAGTCTTCTGAGGCAGAACTGGGAAGGTTAGAACATATTTGTATGATTTCAAATATGTATAAATTCTTAAATGACAAACGTTAACAAACTGACAATGCAAGCAATTATGGTGACACTTTACATTTCATTGGTTTTCATGCAGCTCCATCCCATGTGTTGGTAGGTTCTTAAAAAGTGAAAATTTGGCCCACTAGACCGATTATTAAAAAGAAGTACAACTCCTTGGGGCTAACACAAAGGGACAGCGTCCACGTGAGTAAATGGTTATCACATTTAGATGTGATTCTGCTGCTTGCACTTTCTCTGCCCTCAAACTGCTTTCTTTATCGTCAATGCAGGGATGTTTGACATTCTTAGAAAAGAGAAGAGAAACAGATTTCCTCAAAAAAAAAAAAAAAAAAGCCAGGTGAAATTAATGCAATGTTAATTGCATTAATTTATTCAGGTGGAGTTTTAGTGTTTATTCTATGAAGTGCTTGTTGCACCACTTTTGTTGTTTCCCACAGATTTGGAGTGGGATTTCCTCCAGTTGATTGTTCAGCAGAGGGAGTGAGACTGCCTTCAAAAGTTTTGCAGGAGTTGCATCTGTGAATCGGGCACGTGAGTTGCCTTTTTTTTTCCCCCCAGATTTTTGTAGGCTTCTGTTTTTCACCGTGGATCAGTTCACCTTGGATCAGTTTGCTCTTTTTGTTCCAGTGATTTTTTCTTTTGGACATGCGTCACGATCCGTTAATACAAGTAAGGGTCGTGATGGTTTGTTTACAGATCTCCGAGTGCAAAAGGACACAAGGGATTTCAGTTTTAATCAAAACAGTGCACCTTTGTTAAGTACCCACAACACGGTAATGCGATAGAGGAGAGAAAGAGAGAGAGAGAGAAAGAAAAACAAAGTAAAAGAGTAGAGAGGAAGAAAGGGGGGGCAATGGCTACCAACGGATGAGACGAAGTCCTCGTGCTCTGCTGCCAATAGATTTGTCTTCTTTCCGTGGGGAGATCTCATCTCAGTTATTTCAGAAAGTCCCTTTATAGGCCTTTTTCGAAACGGGGGCCAACTGGCCAAGACCATATCTGTGTTTCGTAATAACATTGCAGAACTAAAAGCTAGCCCTAACTATCCCAGGTACATACCAAGCATGCCTTTCTCCTATGCTAACTATACTGCCTGCTATGGTTTGCGGCCTAGCAGCGTTAGCGCGTCTACTTCTGGCATGAGTTTAGCAGTGCTCTCGCTTCTGCTTTCTAGCTGTATCCCCACATCTCGCCCTTTTCCCCAAGAGGTGGGGCAATCTACAGCCGTTGTTATGAGGCCCGTTGCTTTGGGAAACAGGTACAGGACAGGTGTAGAGGACAGGTCATTCCTTTCCGCTTCAGCGCAGTCCTTCCCGCCTGGGCAGCAAGAACGGCGCAGTCCACTGTGACCTGCACAAATTTCCTCAGGAATGCGTACCAGTTCCCAGCGGGCACACCTGCAGGCAACAGTTGGCAGACATCCCACCTTAGGCAGGTCGGAACTCCTGTGTTTAGCCTCTGTCCTCGGCGATGATCGTGAGGCAGATGAGGGATCTTCAGACCGTCTCTTACACCACCCCATGACTCACGATTGTCATCAGGAGAGCTCCATCAGCACGATTTCGTAGTGTTGTTGCGAAGTCTTCAGGACTCGTTAATGTTGGTAGCATATCCCAGAAAAGGGTAGAGAAAATAAGAAAAGAGAAAGAAAAGGAAAAAGAAGGAATAAGTAATTTTTAATCAAAATACACCTGTAATTTTTAATCATGTCTTATCTTATTTTAATACTCATGTAGTTCATCTTGTGTCAATAACCTTAGGGGTGTCCACAGTGGATGGGATAGTGTCCAAATTGTGCACATCTATTACAGATGTCAACCGTTTCATCATTCTGCAATTCATGATGTGTAAGATTGCTGATAAAACAAACCCAATCAAAACTAAAATCAAGAGAACAAGGATGGGATGACACAATTTGTTCAGGACACCTGCAGCAGTAGGTGAGCACCCAAAAGGAGTATCCCACCAGCTGTGTCCAGCATCTTTCTTTCCTCTGTCTAGAAAACAATGTGTTTCTTTCCCATTGTGATGAACAGTTACCAAGGTTTTCTGTCTGTTTTTCTTGATCTTTTCCAAAATTCCAATGAAATCCTGGTGAAGCAACAAGTGCTTTACCTAAGTAAGGTTCATCCCAGTGGGGGTAGGCAATAATTGGTGGATCACTGTGTAATTGGACTGTAAAATACAATAAGAAGTAAGTGGGGCTAAATAAGAGAAATCGCATCCTGTGCTTTTAGTCAAGTTACAAACACAAGAATTTGAATGAGTTTTAGTATCTACAACTACATTTTCTATAAATACCTTATCACATGCAGTTCTTAAGCATGCACATCCATTGCCTATATACACAAGCACTGTTTCAGGAATCTTGTTAGGATGAATTTCAAAAGGACAGATATTTTGTTCTGTGTCCAAACAAATGTCTTGAGGTCTAATTGCACTGCTTTCACAGATAAACCCTTGTTGTTCTCGGACAATACAAGTTTCCAAATTAACAGTTTGCCACTTCTTACCAGTTTGACGGGCCCATTCTCTGTGCTGGAAAGGGTAGAGAATAGCTGCATCATGGTTCAGCCCTAATGCAATGATAGGGACTATCAAATGCACTGAAGCATTACGTATGGTTAGTACAAAGGCTGTGGCTGTGTTTGTGATGGGATTGTAGGTAAAATTCACTAAATTCCACCAGGATTGGAATTCTCTTTCAAAATCAGTGGCACCGTCCCAGATTATGTTCCGAATTTCAGTAGGAAAAGTGCCTTCTTTGCCTTCTCTTACAATTGAGGCAGCAACGGACTGCATCCACAATTGAGCCTGGACGCAGCTGAGAGCCAAAGAAATGTTGTTTTGCGTAGCACGGAGCATGCCAATTATCAATTTGTGGTCATTCACATTTACCTTTTCTCAATTTGGTAATATGTTTGATAACAACCGCTGATGGCTTGTTGTATTTTAGTCAAATCTGTAGTTGTGGCAGCCAATTTATTCATTAGCACTTCTGAATCAATACTATTTAAGATTCCCAATCCTGTTCCCACAATGCCGGTTATGTCTCCTTGCGTCCGTTTCTTAGAAGGGTTCCGCTTTTGCAACCCGGTTGTCTGCCCCTTGAAGGAAGTCTGCAGAAAAGGTGAACAAGCTGGCTGAATTTCTGAGACATTGTTTTGCATCAGCAACTTGACTTGTTTAAGGGACCATGCCGGATTGAGCAATAGTTGTTGTTGGCCTGTTTCTGTGATTATACGTGGTCCAATTTCAAAAATTCTCGGGCTTAGCATGACCGGTGGTTGGGTGGTAGGTATTGCAACATCGACTTTGAGTTCCCCCCAGTATTTTGTATTGTTTTTACCACACGTGACTTTATGGGGAAATTGTACAGCAATTAAGGTTTAGCCAACAATCTTGATTTTGAATTTCACCAAACAAAACACGGCCATGAGGTCCAATGCTATAACTGTGTACAGGTTCGGTAAAACATTCAGCAATTAATCCACATCGTATTGTAACATCGTCACCTCGGGTTACCATAAAGGGTGGAAAAACTTTATTCTTGTCATCTAACACAAGGGGGGTACTTATATTGTGGTATGTGATTACTGCACTCAGTATGGGCTTTGCTGCAGCGTTTATTTTGAATTTATAAGTTAAACCTGTCAGACTTGGCTGATCTGCCGGGTTATTTTGCCAATTGCATGTTGCATAGGTCGGTTTGGTTAGAGGAAAGTTATACCAGCAGTCAGTTAGTTTGTTTCTGCGAAGCTTTGTGATTTCCACATTGTTGGTACTGGGGCCTAAGGTGTAGTTACCGACATTCTTCTGACAACCACACAGGATGAAGGGGGTTTGTTTGTCACACACCCACTCCGTTGTAGGGCAGAGTTTGGCCGTAATGTTGGGGTGCAAATCACTTTTCCCATCTGGTTTTAGAAAATTTCCAGCGATTGCAATGGTGGAAGCTTTCTGGTAAAGAGATCCTTCTACTTTTCTGCATCCTACCTTAATTTTTTCCCCTCTTGTTCCTTTTAGGATTCTAGTCCAATCCTTCAAGTCCCATCCCCATTCACTTGGACGGTATACCTCAGAGTCGTGCAGTGCTACAGTGGCTAGGTTCGGGCAACCATCTCTGGGATAGGATCCTAGAGCACTAGTGTACCTAATGGTAGCTTCAGACCATGGCCACTCAGCTGGTTTTTGGCCCTGGTGTTGTGGTAGGATGCAGAAAAGTATCACTAGTCTTATCATGGTTTATGTGCTCTTCTTCATGTCCCTCGGAGTTCTTCTGTGAAAAGTGAACACAACAGAGTCTGCCACCAAAAGGCAGAAAATTAGAATGATGGAATGATGCAGCGTGTATGTATCCGATGCTCTCTCCCTAGGGCATCAGAGGCTAGCCATGCATATTTATTCAGAGGGCGTTTTAGCACTAGTGGTACTTCTCCTACGGTAGGGAGATCTACCGAAACAGGTTGTCCAGGGTAGTGTGCAGGATTCTTAGGATCATTTGGTCCCTGCAGTGAGAGAATTATGCTTGGAGCTGTTGGGAAAAAGACAGTGATTTTGGGACACCCGTTTACCCCCCATCTATCATTCACACCTTTCACAGCTTCCCATAGCCGAACATCCCAATTTCCCTCCTGTGGTTTCAAAAGTCCTTTCAAGAGACCTTTCTACAATGCCGTTAGCTTGAGGGTAGTAAGGAGTGTGAAAAGTCCGTTTAATCCCTTCGCCTTTTGCCCAGTCCTGTACAACTTTGGCAGTAAAGTGAGACCCGTGATCAGATTGAATTTCTTGTGGTTTTGGGAAAGTTCCAAACCATGCCTGCAATGCTTGAACAGTATGATCTCCTGTAGCTCTTTTAAAAGCATTGGCCTGGACTAACCCAGATATCATCTCTACTCCTACCAGCCCAAAGTGTTTACTTCCTGACTTTTTAAAGGGGCCGATATAATCTACCTGCCACGCTTCCCGTAAGCCTTTACCCTTTCTTAAATGCAGAGGGTCATCTTCCAAAGGGTGTCTTTCTAGCCGTCTGCGACGTTGTTCACAGGCTGACACGCATGTTTTACACATTTCTCTGGTAACAGACCAACCGCGAGCAAGGGCTTCTTTGTACAAATCTTTTGCACCTGTGCGTTGTCTTTTTACATGCAACCATTCTAAGAAGTGCTCCCAGTCCTCTGTAATTTGATCTTTTTTCACAGGACTTAGTCTTGCTAATTCGTCAGCTCTAGTGTTCCACTCTCCTGCTGGATTTCCATCTGTCTGGTGAGAGGCTACCCACTCCACGGCAAAATTCCCTGGACTTGCAATACTTAGAATTTCTTGCTACTTTTCCTTTTGCCATACTGGGATTCTGTTAACTTCACAATCCTTTTGCTGCCAAAAAGGAAGCCACTCAGTCCATCCCTTAAACACAGCATAGGAACAATCGGTGTAGATACAGACAGGAGAAGTATTCTGTGCCTCACGTTGGAAAACACTCCAAACAGCTATCAGCTTGCCAACTTGGGCACTGCCTTCCCCCTCTGTGATAATTCCTTCACCTGAGGAAGTGTGGAGGGCTACAGCCTTATGTTTCCACACCTTTCCTTCTCGCTTGGCAGAAGCATCCGTAAGCCAAGAATTTGCTGACCGTTTGGGGGAAAAAGGAGGGGCTACTCTAATGACTGAGGCAGGTTTGTCCTGGCTGCTACCCAAGTTTTCAGTTTCTTGGATTGCCAGATTTTTTACAGCTCCTTCAGTTCTTGAGAAGACGCTACAATCATGTTCAATCTGAGCATACCACTTCCTTACTGAGGTCCTCTGGGCCACCCCGTCACGTGGGGGTGGTGCCAGTAGAGACAGCCTTAATAACTTTGAAAGGGCCTCTCAAAACAATTGGTTGTTGTTGTGCAATCTTCTCCGCTTCTAGGAGAGCTAAGCTAACCACAAACAATCCTTTCTCCCAGGTAGTGTACCTTTTTTCAGCATCTTTAAAGCCACGGGAGTAAAAACCAAGAGGCTTCGTCGGACCCTCAGGACCCCGCTGCCATATGTGTACTGACAACCCTGAGGAGACCTGAAAAGCATCTGTGGGATGAATAGGGCCCAGGGCTTGGTGAGGCTGTTGCTTCAAAAACCAACAATTGCCGTGCTTCTTCTTGGGAAGCACTCCATTCCCATTTTGTCCCTTTTCTTAACAAGTTGTAAAGAGGTCTGGCAATTATGGAAAATCTGGGATGTGTTTTCTCCGGAGCACTAATAATCCTAAAGCATGTTGGAGATCTTTTTTGGATTCAGGCATTTTAATCTGATCTGAAGAGGTTAGGGTATCAGGTGGGATACGTGTCATACCTCCTTTCCACCAAATTCCCAACAATTTCACTTCATGTGAAGGGGTTTGGGTTTTTTCTGAGGGAATTTGCAAATCAAGGCTTTCTAAGTGGGAGGTTATTTTCTGCTGGGTATCTCTCACTTCTTCTATTTCATCTCCTCCCACAAGGGTCTCATCAGTGTGTTGATGAACAGCTAGATTGTCCGCTTTGGGTACTTTGTCGAACTCTTGGGCTAAAGCGTGATGAGCCAGGGTAGGAGAATGTTTGTACCCTTGGGGAAGCCTAGTGAAAGTGCGTTGCTGTCCTTGCCATGCGAAAGCAAAACGGTCCATATCTTCTGGCTGTAAAGGTGTCGTAAAAAACATGTCTTTGACATCTACAGGTGGCATGATTGAATGAGCCTTTTCTTGAATCAATGTTATGAATTCTGCTAGATTTGGGACTGCTGCTGTAAGAGGGTCTGTGTTAGCATTTAGCCTACGAAAATCTATTGTCAGCCTCCACTTCCCATTAGGATTTTGCACTGGCCACACCGGAGAATTGAAAGGAGAATGGGTATTAAGTATTACTCCTTGTTGTCGTAGCTCCTGTATCACTGGCTTGATACCCTCTTTGGCACCCAGGGGAAGGAGGTATTGTTTCACTGAATGGTAGGGAGGCTGCAGCTTGGAGCAGTCTGATGTTAAAATGTGGTGTGCCAAAAGACCACAGAAGACCCTCTGAGTCCTCCCACTGCCTCCTAGCAAGGGCATTCAGCCCTAATAAATTGGTTGGAATATCTCCAATCACCCCATGGATGGAGAGTTGGTTTTCCTCTCCAGGCAAAGGGAGCTTGACTAAGGCCCCATTCATAGATTCTGTTTAAGTGCCCAAGGCACTTAAAACACAATATCGGTTCTTTGTTGGAACAATTCCACACCTCTGGGCATCTTTCTTTGTCAGCGCAGAAATTTGTGCCCCAGTGTCAATCAGAAAAGTTACAGGTGCCCGTTTAGGACTTGTAATAGCTGTGATCGTTATATCTCCCGTTTTATTTTTAGTGAGCATTCTCAGGTATACCTATGCTCCGTTTCTTTGCCCACTGACAAGAAACAGAGGGTCTAGTTTCCCTGGTTTTGAGGAAGAATCTGTTCTAGCTCATTGGCCGGACTTTGAGGGAGAAGTGGCTTTGACTCACTGCCCAGATTCTGAGGGAGGAGGGGTGCACTGGGTTGAAGTGACGGATTCGGTAGAAGGGGCTTTTGGCAGTGCCAGTTAGACACTACCTTACTCAACTGATCAAGGGCTAAGCCATCCATTGCATTTCTGGGGACCCCCTTTTTGATACCTAATAAGCACCAATGCTGACGGTTAGGGATCTCTGGTTACATTCTTTGGTTTTTCACTATGAGGAGCCCTAATGTACCTGACACCTTTTGTTTTTTCTGATTTTTCCTCTGGGATTTTTATCGGTCCATATTTCCTACTGTAATTAATCAGATCTTCTTCAACCTCACTCCATGTCCAAACTTTGCAATCACCGGCAGGTGAATTTGATTGTGAACCTGGCGGCTGAGAGGGGGTTGAATATGGAGTAAACCCAGGATCGGTAGATGCAGTTTGGTCGCTCGGGTTTCCAAGGAATCTGTCCAACCTCTCTACAGGACCTGCAGCAGCTATGGTGTTTTGAAGGACAGCTGCTGTAGATTGGAGTGATTCTGGAAGGCCTCGAATTAAAGGGGTCATCAGTTCAGGTTTCACAGGTAATTGCGTGGGGGATTCATATCCAGGAGTTAATTTCCTTTCATGGATCATTTGCAGACAGGCGGCTTTGTGGACGCTTTCTAGAAGTTGATCAGGGGTACCAACTGTAGCGAAAGGGTCTCCCCTTTCTAAAGGATTGAGTCCCCCGGCCCAGAAAGCTGCGCGCTGAGTCAGCGACCATGTGTTACGTTTGTCTCCTGTTGTTAAGAGAACTCCATGTCCCCAGTATCCACTGGCCTCCTGTTCAGTGAATTGAATTTGGTCTCCTCCGGTGAGAGACACTTGGAAGACATATTCCGTCTCAGCTTCGTGGGGAAGCCGCCCGTACTCCTTTTTTAACTTCGCCAACTCAGGAGCAGTGTATGGTATTTGTTTAGTGGTGATATGCGGTTCAAAATCTTCATCATTGATATAATTATATTCTGTTTTAATTAGAGGTCCCATAGGAGGGCAGCAGTTTTCCCCACAATTTTTCACTAGCACTAGTTCTTCCTGGGGGTATATTTGGTTAATGTGAGGAGTTTTCTTTTCCTCTTTCTCTTTTGGTGAGTCAGCATTCTTTGAATTCTTAAAATATTCCTCCCTCAAAGCAGCCCGCAGCAAATGATTTTCATTCCTTTCTTCATCTGATTGTTCCTGTAAAATTTCCACTAGGTTTTGAAGGGAATCTGTGATTGCTTTCTCTTCACTACATCGCTTAAAGCAGTGATCTATAGCTGCTGTAAGGCATGCTCCTGAAACAGATTTAGGAGCAGATTATGGTTTTATTTTGGCCAAATTTAAACTTTGTCTCATGTTGGAATGAACATCTTCTATCAGTCACACTCTCCAAATTAAACCAGTTATTTTGAGCCCATTCTTCCCCTCCCGGAGAGGGCCGGGCATTATGTTTTGCTAGCAGAGCATAAAATGCAGCTTTATTATTTGCACTAGGGTTTTCAGTCATTTTATAAAGGGATCAAAACCACTACAGGGAGGTAAAACCTAATTACACATTGCGACACAAACAGCTTCGCCGTGTCGCCCTTCGCTTCCCTGGGTGGGTGAAGAGACCAAAATCTGCCTGGGAGGTACTCCTTAAGTTACTTACGGTTGTCTCTTCACTACACCAAGCAGTCCAAATTCACACACGCCCACCAAAACAGTTCCCCCTTTTACACTAAGAGATCTTTTTGTGAAAAATCTGAAGACAGAGCCCTCAGTTGAGTATGGGGTGCTTTTCACCTAGGCGTGTGCAGTTTGTGGGAAATTAGAGTCGTCCCCCTTGCTTTCTAGACACCGCTCACCCTTTGCGGGGTGTCGGGCTAGGTGCGGCTGGAGTGAAACGTCCTTCCCCTATTACAGACTACACACAACCTTGCAACCCCTTCTGTCTGTCAGAAATCCTGTCCGTGATGCCAGTTTAATGTCACGATCTGCTAATAGAAGTGAGGGTCGTGATGGTTTGTTTACAGATCTCCGAGTGCAAAAGGACACAAGGGATTTCAGTTTTAATCACCTTTTCACCTTTGTTAAGTACCCACAACATGGTAATGTGATAGAGGAGAGAAAGAGAGAGAGAGAGAGAAAGAAAAACAAAGTAAAAGAGTAGAGAGGAAGAAAGGGGGGGCAATGGCTACCAACGGATGAGACGAAGTCCTCGTGCTCTGCTGCCAGTAGATTTGTCTTCTTTCCGTGGGGAGATCTCATCTCAGTTATTTCAGAAAGTCCCTTTATAGCCCTTTTTCGAAACGAGGGGCAACTGGCCAAGACCGTATCTATGTTTCGTAATAACATTGCAGAACTAAAAGCTAGCCCTAACTATCCCAGGTACATACCAAGCATGCCTTTCTCCTATGTTAACTATGATTTACCAAAATATGAATATCGATCTAATATCGATATCCAACTGAGATGGACAAAAACTCTTAACAGTTTAGAGTTAGAAAGTGTATGTTTTATTTTTGCGTGGGATAGCTCCCTAAGTCGCAGGCCCTGATACAAGCAAACATGATACCTTTTATTTCCACGTATTATGAATATCCAAAATACAAAATGCGTATTCATGGTGTTGGCACCTCCCATTCTCCGCTTTGTATGGAAATGAGCTTACATGTCATTAAGCATGCGTAGCGTGTGATCTGAATGGAGTCGGTGGTCTTGAATTGGGTCAGTGGTCCTAAGGAAGATGAAGTAACTCATCTTCCTCACTCTGACCTTTATGCCTTTCTGAGTTTTAACAATTCTAATTACTTTAGTGACCTCTAAGTTTCTTCTTGCGTGACTTTTGGATGGGCTCCCACAAAGGGAGGAAATTGGTAATTGTCTTTATTCTATACACCAACTTATCAATTATTCTAAGCACAGCTAAACAAATATGCAAATGACAGATCATCAGTTCAGACTAAAGAAAATCCAAAACGTGGACAGCATCTCCCTTCTGCTGGAAGCCTTCAAGTTCACCACTGCAGTCTGCAGCCTACACAGATCATCTGAGGATTGTAAAAGTTCTCCAAGGAAGAACAAGAACAAGGCTAATGCATGCACACAAACGCTGATCAAAAGCACTTGATGCTCTTTGACAAAAAGATGTAACCTTCACTTTTGGAAAGACAAGGTGACTATGGCTGTCTCCACAGTACTCGTAGGAAAAAATCCCTGAAGTTTTGTAAAACCTCTTTTCAGGGCTTTGTTAACTCCATTTTTGTTAAGAATTGGGGAACGCAGAGAGACCTGTCACTTTTTTGCAAAATGCCATAGAAACTGCTACACTCACCTCAACAACAGTCCACGTAACCTTCTCTGCAAATACTGACCATATGCAGTTCTGGTTGATACAAACCCCCATTACCTAAGAAAAGGAACAACTCGGCAAGCAGTTTGCAAAGATGAACAACTTAGCACGATTGCGGCTGATGACATGCCCTGACTTTTTTTACCTTCAGCTGTGGGTGCCGTACCTTCCTACCCTCGCACATGCCACTCCAAGCTGCTTGCGTGGAGCTCTCGCACCACCTATGCCAGCAACTGTGCCAAGCCGCCACCCTTCTTCAGCACCATCGCACCTACCACAAGGTAGCTGAATCAGAGGGAAAAGGAGGTCGCCAATGGAGGGAAGTTGTTCCCCCTGACAGCTAAGCTCCGACTCCGGGGTCCCTTATGTCCTTCCCAGCATAGGCAGGAAAACGCCTCGGCGGAGCGCAGCGCTGGGCGGGAGCGGCCGGCAGAGCACCGAGCGCGCTCCCCACTCCCTCCCGCCCGCGCCGCTGCGGAGACCCCGGCTTCGCCGGAATCGGCCACGTGCTGCACGGAGGGCAGCGCGGCAAAGGCGGTCGCCCCTCGTTACCCTAGGAAGGCCGGCCTCGGATCCCCGCTCTCTCCACCGGCACGGGCAGTGCCGGCAGACTGTCGCTGCGGCCGCCGCTGGCCGAAAGCCTCGCCGCGCACCGCCCGGCCGGCCCCGCCGCTCCGCGGGGTCACACGGCACCTGCCGTGGGCGGCAGCCGAGCGACAGCAAGCAGAAGCGCTCACCGCCGCGCCACTCGCCGCCCCGCCCGGGCGCTCCTCTCCTCGCGCTACCACCATGGCGCCGGCCCGCCCCGCCTTCCCCGTCGCCTGCGGGTGCTCCGAGCCACGCAGCACGCGTGCGGCCGGGCCCTGCCGAGCCGCAGGCGGAGCCGGGGCACGGCCCGCGCGGGAGAGCTTCCGGCGAGGCTGGGCGGGCGGCGAGCGCGGCCGAGCGTGAACGCGCCAGGCGGGGTCGGCCGGCGGCGCGATGGGGAGCTAGATGGAGGCGGCAGCACGGCGCGGCATAAAAGAGCTGATCGTCCCGCAGCCGCCCGCTCCGCAGCCCCTCGGCTGCTGTCGAGAAGGGCCCCGGCCCTGGCCGCGCCGGTGGCGAGGTGGCTCCGCAGACCTCAGGCAGCCCTGGCGGGGCAGGGGAGCACTGCGAGCAGCCCCGGCGCCGCGCAGCCGTCTGTAACGCGCGGTGGGAGCCGCCGGCAACTATTTGACACCTCCCGGGGGGCTGGGGAGGAGCACGGAGGCCACGCAGCATGTCGCTGCCGTTAGGGAAAATTAATCCACCATGCCTGAGGTTGATGTCCGAAAAGGAGACAGAGGAGTCCTGCAACATTCTTCGACTACAGGGAGAGTCCATGGGGCTTTTCCCATGGGGTCTGTCAAACGGTTGCGGGATGCAGCCCCTTTTTTATGCCAAGTTCCCGGCCACAACGCCCTCTTCCTTTTCTCCACTGGCTGAGGTATTAGGGGGATACAGACTTCCGGAACTGCCTACTCTATGCCCTCCTCTAATATGCACCCCCCTTTTGGCATCGAAAAGAAAGAAAAAGAAACCATTCCTAATTCTATTAAGTCTTTGTTGCCTTGCTCTAGGTTCAGGAATTTAACACGGCCCTGATTAATCAACAGTCTCTGATGATTAGTAACAGTTCTAGAGAACTAATCGTTTCTTCTGTTACTTCACTCCGCATAAGTTCCTAGCCTTGTCTACAGGCCGATTCACACGGTCTGTTTGTAAAAACTCATTCATCTCATTCCTTTTAATCCCTCCTTTTTTTATTTAATCTGTATTTGTCTTTACAAACCTTAATTACCATTGATTTAATTTTTTCTTCTTGAGTCTTCTGGGCTTTTGCTATTATTTGCAGTGACATCCTCTTCTGTCCTTTTGTAGTCGTTTCTGGATCAGGTAGGCATGGCTGCTACCTGCTGAAAGAGCTGCACCCAGCATGGTGTCACGTATGGTCAAAAGATTCGAGTTGCTATAGCATAGAAGAGGAGAAATGGCATTCATTTTGTGTTGGGGTCTCCCCCCCTGCCATGGAGCCCTGGGCGATGGGCCCTGGGGGGGAGACACAGGGTTTCCCTGCCCCTGGTCAGCTTCATTCCCCCTTGGTTGGTTTGTGTTCCCCGGTGTGGCCAAGGACCCTCGGGTCCCTTGACTGGGGGAGTTCCTGAGCAGAGCCCCGGCCATGTGGCTGGAGAAATAAAGACCTCTGAAACATCTACCACCAATCTGTCCATATCTACTTCTTTTCCACGGGATTCCTGGCTTGATATAGGCGTGTTACAGTAATCCCTGCTGTAACAATTTAGCCCATAGCTAGCCAGTTAGCCAGGAAAACATGTCCCATTACCATCCTTTCAACACTTGGATAGGTCCATGAGCTGAGGTTATTTCCTCTGTTATTTGTTTGACCATTTTCCGCTGTCATCTGCTTGCAAACAACAGCTCGAGTCATTTAATTTCCCACAAACTCCTCCTTCTTCTGCTAACAGATAATCTAATACCATCCAATGTTGAAATACCGCTTTCCTCATTGAAGTGGGTTGCTCAGCAAGATGGTCAAGAGCTGTGGCAGGCTGGTTGGTAATTATTTCTGAGACAGCTTGTACCCTAATTATCTCATTCAAATGATAAATGGGTTGCCAGGCATCTGGGATTAATTCCTTAGGTTTCCAAGTGGCTGGTCCATCATGTTGCGTAACTTGTTCTGGTGGCCATTCATCTTTTCCCCGTTTTGGGGTGCTCCCTGCAGCCAAGGCTGCATCAGCTGACTGCTTTTCTCGAATTAAATCATCACAGATTTGGATTCCTAAGCGATTTCCCTGAATTTGTAGTAGCAAAAAGAACAATGGTCTAAGATATACACCATATCCCTGACCAGTTTGGAGGTAACCTGAGCTAAGCATGTTGGCCACAAATCCAATCATGTCCTTTCAAAGCCCGTGTTCCATTAGCAAAGGGGCCTTCCTACCCTTGGTCATCAATTGGTGGGTCAAAATACAGCAGGATTCCTGGGCCTAACGGTCCTCCAACAATAGCTGCCCCACCATAAGGGTCACAGCATTTGCATTTCCAAGCTCCCACACAGGGTTCCCATCTACATTTACATCTGCAAGTTGCTTGCTTGGATTTGGAGCAGAACTCACTAAAAGGCTTTGAGTTCCAATCCGCTGTTGCCATTCCCACTGATAATCACAAACAACATGTCTTCTACTTGTGGGATTTTTGTGGGGACAGCTTAAAAATAGGTGGTCAAAAAAACCCCTTGTCCCTCCGCATTGCTTTACAGGCTTCCAAATGTTTTTGGTAAGAACACCTTACGCAGCTACCATTAGTGAGCTGAACAGCTCTTTGATTGCAATTGTCTTGATATTTGGAACAATTGTAAGGAGGGCAACTGTGGGTCCAAACCCAATTGTTTAAAGCCAGAGGGAAAGTCAATTGACAAACGCCTTTTCCTACATAGACCCGCCCTGTCCTGTTTAGGCAATAAGTGCCTGTTGGAGAAGAATGAAGTGGCCATGTGTTGGGGAGGATGAAAGTTTGGTAAGAAAGTTTCACAGGTATGTAGGCTTGGCAGCAAGGTCTGAGAATGTAGAAGCTGGGGATGAGGTAGAAATGAAAGCAAGTTTTGATATAGAAGAAAAGATGTTTTGCTGAAACAGTGATCGCTGAGTAACTGAGAAGGCAAAGGTTGGAGATGAGTTGGAAGGAGATTTTTAGGAGCAGGACAAAGGTATGTGATTACAAACAAAGACATGTTTTTCACCAAGTAAGTAAGTCTCAAGAAGAGCATAAGTGAATAGAAAAGGTGTCTTTAGCAAAAAGAAAGATATGGCAGGCAAACAAGAAATGTTGATGTAGCAAGAAGAAGAAAGGTCTAAGAATTTTCCACTGGAAGCTTAAATTGTAACTTACTCTTGTGATTGGATAATAATGACTATAATATGGTGATGGTAGTAGCTATGATAGGCTATAGGCCAATGTCAAGGTATTGTGTATGGTGCTTATTGGTTGTTACGTGCTAAGATACTCTGCAAAGAAAAGTATAGAATGCTCTGTAACTTGAACAGCAAGCGGCTTCAGGTATGCCTGCAGCTGGAGCTGGCAGCTGTAGGGCTGGCTCTGGATAGCCACTCCCTGAAATGCTGTAACTTTGCCTATGCAATAAACAGCTTTCAAGAGAGCCACCTGAAGTCCAGACATCCTTCGTGAAACCTTCTCCTATAGCCATGGACTTCCTTCTTTGGCCCCAAATCCCGTCCTAGTATGGACCTGATGTCAGGTGTTGAGCCACCACTTAGGTTCAGCTGGGCTAGCCAACCGTAGGCACTCTTCAGATCCTCCTGGCCCTCCACAGAGCCAGCAATTGCTAAGGTGAAAAACTTTTGCTACTTCTTCTGCTAAGGCTGCAAATTGATTCTCCCACTCCTGGCCTAAACTTAGCTGACCATATAAAAGTAGAGTTATTAAGGAAAATGTTTTAATAGTGTGATCTAATTAGCTAGTCTAATTTTCCCGTTGTCTTCTGCACCACCTGTGGCAATTGAAGACACAGAAACTACTTAACGTGGAACAATGGCTGCAAGTATTAGCGCCCCAGTGAGTGGAGATTCTAGAGGAGGGATACCCATAGAGACTATTTCAGCAGGTGGTCTGTGGGTAGGCACACAGGGCTTCCTCTGATGTCGAAGCACTGGCTACTGCTCCGGCCCACTCCTGCAGAGTGTCAGTCACAGCCTCCCGGCCTTCTCCTCCAGCTGAGATGTGCAAATCTCTGAGGCTTCAGAGACCTTGACCCGAGAGTGACGGGTCCACCTGTGTCCAGCTGTCTTCATGGCTGTTTCTGTCGTCAGTGACACTTGGAATGGGCCACGCCATTTCAGAACCACTGGCGCTTCTTTCTACTCCTTAACTAGGACTCAATCTCCTGGTTGGATGTTACAAGCAGCAAAGTCCAAAGGTGGGGCTTGTGCCAGCTGAGCTTCCTGTTGAAGGGGTTTTACAAGAAGCAGCATCCTGGCCACAGATGGTTTTAAATATACATCACTTACCTCTACTCCCCCACTAGGTTGAGACTTAGCCGGGTAATTCATAACAACGACGGAAAGGGGGAGAACGGAATCTCTCTTCTGGGTCGGGCTCTCATTCTCACCAAAGCCAATGTCCAAAGCCCTAGCCATGGCATCTTGGTTTCTATTAGCAGCTTCAAAAGGTGTTTATTTCTCTATTCATTGTTTTCTACCCGAGCCGAGCTCTGGGGGTGCCAGGGCCTATGGAGGTTCCATTGTGTTCCTAAAGAAGCCAAAACCCCTTGAAGGATCTTTCCTGTAAAATGAGTTCCCCTATCTGAGTCTATTGCTTCTGCAATGCTGTATCTTGGAAAGATTTGTTCCAAAAATGCCTTAATACCTGATGCTGTCGTTGCTGAAGCAGTTGGAAATGCTTCTGGCCACCTTGCTAGCTGACATACCATTACCAGAAGAGATGAAGCCTTCCCACTTGGGGCATCTCAGGAAAATCCACCTGGCATCTTTGGAAGGGACCTGCAGCCCAAGGCCTCCCTCCCCTGGCAAGTTCCTTTGTAACTTGGCTGTTTGCTTTAGCACAGATCAAGCAACCTTCAACAGCTCGTTTTGCCAGTCTAAAAAGACCCCCAGCAACATCCAGCATGAGGAAGGCTTCTGCCAATCCTCAGGAGGTGCAAGGACTCTCTTCACGGAGTGCTTTTAATATTGGTAGGGCCAAAGCTTCTGGTATCTCTTGTTTGCCATCCCTTGTAAACCAATTATTGCCTTTTTTCTCTGCCACACGGCTTTTAACTGTATCTCAAACTCCTCTGGGAGAAAAGACAGCTTCCCGGCCAGTGATGGAGTCACTGCGAGCAAAGGGGGCATCTTGGAGAGTTCTGGCAGAAGTGTTGCTTTCTGACTTTCTTCATCCACCAAAAAGGAGACAGAGGAGGCCTGTAACATTCTTCAACTACAGGGAGAGGCCATGGGGCTTTTGCCATGGAGTCTCTCAACTGATTGCGGGACGCAGCCCCCTTTTGATGCAAAGTTCCTGGCAACAGCACCCTCGGAGGTACTCGGGAATTACAGACTTCCGGAACTGCCTACTCTATGCCCTCCTCTAATATGCACCCCCCTTTTGGCATCGAAAAGGAAGAAAAAAAAACCATTTCTAATGCTATTAAGTCTTTGTTGCCTTGCTCTAGGTTCAGGAATTTAACACGGCCTTGATTAATCAACAGTCTCTGATGATTAGTAACAGTTCTAGAGAACTAATACTTTCTTCTGTTACTTCACTCCGCATAAGTTCCTAGCCTTGTCTACAGGCCAATTCACACGGTCTGTTTGTAAAGACACATCTATGTTACTCCTTTCACTCCCACACCTTCTTGGCAGTAGGACGGCTCCCCCCGGCACAGCACCTGGCACAAAACCCCGCTATGCGCACACGCACACCTGCACTTACCCTGCACTCCGCTGCACACACACACACACACCTCCCGCACACTAACACCCCCCTCCACATCCCTGCCATGCTACTTGCAGTTGCCCCGCCCCTGCCATCCCGGCCGGCTGGCAGCACTCACTCCTCACGTGCTTCCCCATGCCTTGCATTTCCTTGCTGCCCTCTCTGTAGCCTTCCCTCAACCTGCCTTTTCTCCCCTGCCTTGCATTGACGTGCTCACCCATCCCCCACCTGACTTCCTTTCACATTCGTCTAGCTCTGGCCTCACCTTTCCTTTTCCTTCTAGGACCCTCATTGCCTTGCCTCGCCTCGCCAAGCAAGGCCACACAGAGCACTTGGTCCTGGCCGCTTTTGTGTACCAGCAGTCCTCGAATGTACTTCTCACCTGCCTTGCCTATCCTTGCCTTGCCTTGGCAACACAACAGTTTCCTTGCCTTGCCCTGCTAGCTCTCTGGAGCCTTGCATTCCTTTGCACGTCCATGCCCCGCCCTTGACCTGCCTACTGCTTTCCTCCAGGGCCTTGGATTGCCGAGCCCTTCTTGTTTCTGCCTGGCCTTCCCATCAGTGGACTTTCCTTCCTACGGCCAGCCTTGCCTCTAACGTCTGGGCCTTCTCTTGCCTACCACTCCATTTGCTTTGCCCTCACTGCTCTGGCCTTGCTTACCTCTCCCTTGACTTGCCCACAATTGCCTGCACTTGCTTTGCAGCGCCTTGCCTGCATGGAAGGCGAGGGCAAGAGTGGTAGGCAGGGCAAAGCAAAGCCAGCAAGTTGTAGGTAGTGCAAGGCAAGGCAGCAGAGGCAAAGGAAGCAGAGCAAGGGTAGCTTAAGAAGAACTAGACAAGGTACTGAAGGCAAGCAAGGCCAAGAGACTCGGAGTGCCTTTCCTTGCCAAGGCAAGGACATAGTGCCAGTGTTGCTGGAGCAGATGTTAAGGTAGCACGGGGAGGAATAGAAAGTGCTGAGAACAGCGTGTGTGCTGCTAGTTTGAGGGGTGCAGTTGAAGTTGCAGGCAGCAAGATCTTCCTCAGCCCGCACTGTTTTGAGCTCTGTTTTTGCCAGATGGTTTCAAGTTGGTGGGCAGAATCTGCGAGAGGGCAAAGATTGGTTTGGGCCAAAGAGGTTTGTCTGCCTCTTGGAGTGCGGTATAAAGAAGAGTCCGCTCTTGGAAGGGGAAGATGAGGGAAATCTTTTTGTCCTGAGGTGCTGTTGATTTGAGTGCAGGGACGTTTGCAACTTGCCTCTGCCCTTGGGGTGGTTTCGAGCAGCGCCAGGCGCTTGGCCTTCTTTTGCAAGTCGTCAGCGCCATCGTGTGCTTGTTTCGAGGAGCGCTGACAGTGCCGGGGAAAAAGCCAAGCGCTTCGCTGGCGCCGCCCCAAGTCGTGTGCGAGCAGTTGCTGGAAGAGCTCCGCTGTGCATCCTGCCTCTTGGAGACACAAAAGAATGTGATCCTGCGCGTAGCGGGGAAGCAAGAGGAATCTTTTCTGTGTTGGCTGTGCAGTTACTAAGCGGCAAAAGTTAAGGCAGCTCCAGCACGGCCTCTTTCTTTCAGAACCTTTTCTGTGCCATCATGAACATGCTCAACATGCAACTCGCACCCACTGAACTGCATCAAAGGTCCTGGAGAGACGCACTTTCCTTCAAGCTCTAGCTACCATCCTACCCTCCACCTCTCGCCGATCCCAAAGCCCTTCCGAACATGCAGCAGCTGCACGCAGAGAACAAGTGCTAGAAGAAGGCGTTGGCCTTCAGAGTCCCTCTAAAGTCTGTAAACTAGGCGAAACATTGCAGTGACCAGCACTTTCCTTCGCAACTATCTACAGAGCGTCATCACATTCTCTCAGAGTGGCTAAGTCCACCCTTGCAGCACAGCAGCGTTTCCAGCCACAGTTCGGACTGAGAGATGGGCCAGGTGAGAAAGCATTTGTTGACTATCCCTCGTCTCTGGAAGACTTGATACTCGCAGCGCAATCACGTGCACACACCTTCAGTGTGGCCAAGTTCAAGCAGCTACAGCTCACAGAGACGGGAGAGGCAGGAGAGAAGCCGTTCCAAAAGTACCGTGTACTTATGGCAGCATTCAAACTGTGCACAGCACTCTACAGCACTGTAGACCGTGGCTTCTCTGACAAGACGTGCCATCCCATTGTTGGCTCTCGCAGCTCGCTTGCTAGCTGCTCTCCTGAAGAAAAGAACTAGGAGGAAAAGCCAATGCTGGGCTGCACCTTCCCCTTGCCTCACGTAAAGCCACTTCAACTCCCCGCTGCACTCTCTACTTCCCCTCTCCTTGGCATCGACCGCTGTGTTTTCTGCATCTGGGAGCCCAAAGGTAAGCGCCAGTGTTCCCAGGGATGCTTGGAAGAGGGAGAAGTAGTAGCACAAGTAGCTGCCGTTGAACTTCCTCCTTCTCAATGCTAACGTGAAGTCGGCAGGCAGGCGAGCGCCAGCCACGCTCCTTTCTCAGTTTGGACGCTGCGGACACGAGCCCGGTGCTCGGCGCCTTCGTTCGGCCTCTTTAGTAGCCATGTCGCGCTTTCATTCTGCCGGAGTCAAAGCGTCGTCTACTTGTGGCACAAAGAGCACGGTGCCGGCAGCCAAATGCTCCAGCCGACTGCTTCTGCCGACACACGCCTGGGCTATGCACTTTCCCTCTCAGCGACATACAGCAGCACATTCGCTCTAAATGTAAAGGGAAAGATTCTCGGCTACGTCTGGCACAGAGAACAGCTTTAGTTCAACGGGCTTACCCAGAGCATGCCCCCGACGCGTGGGAACTTGTATTTGCACCACATTCCAGTCGCAGTCCTCTTTCCTTTACAGGCTGCACAGCGCCGGCAGATGGCCGTGCGCTCTGCACCTGCCTTCTCACTTCCAAGTAGCACCGCGCACATTCGAGCCTTGCAGGGACAGAAGACGCGGATAGGCGTCTCGCCCAGAAGAACGTGGCAGGGCGAAAAGGTGTTCTTCTTTTGTCTTCCTCGTCGCCCAGAGTGTGCTGCTGTGTTGAAAGTCTTGGCCAGCGAAAAGCTACACCAGCAAGTATTTCTCTCCTGATGCATTGCGCTGAGCGAGAGCTGAGGAAAATGCTTGCACAGCACACTGTGGATGCGTGCAGTACACACGCTGAAGAGCGGCACGGCTAAAAGTCATCGCTGGGCTTCAGTTCTGTCCAGAGCGCAGAAGGCGAAGAACGAAGCAGCTGGGCACCGGCTGCATGTACATAGTGGAGCGAATTTCACATGTGCAGCCAAGAGCTGCTTCACAAGCAGATTCAGCTGAGAATGCTCTGGCTGCTTCACAAAGGAAGGTGCTGTGTTGCACTCCTGGACACTACCTGGTCAGAAGCAGGTTCTTACACCTTCAATGCTGCAGAGTCCATGCAGCTGGAGCACAGGCAGAAGGACGCGTCCAGCTAGAAGGCGTTCTTCAAGTACCCCCCTCTTCCAAGTAGCCTTGAAACTGAGCACAACACACTGCGGCTCGGCAGCTTCCTTCTCAGATAGACGTGCCGTCACATTATGCACTCTCGCAGCTCCGTTGCCCACTTGCAGCAGCTGCTGCCAAAGAAAAAAGCTCCAGAAGTAAAAGCCACTGCTGGGCTGCCCTTTCCCCTTGCCTCACGTCAAGCACCAGAAACTGTCCGCTGCACTCTCTATTTCCATTCTCCGTCGCATCTACCACTGTAATGTCTGCATCTCGAAGCATAAACCCCGGCACAGTTCTCTCCTGGGAAAGCTGGAAGAGAAATAGGTAGCCGCACAAGTAGCTGCAAGTTTCCGACTGCTAAGATGAATCCGAAAACAAGCGAGTGGCAGCCACGCTTCCTCTTGCAGCCTGTGCGATGCACACAGCAGCTCCGTGCTCTGCCTTCGTTCTTACGCTCGTCGTAGCAGGTTGCGCTTTCGTTTTGCTGGAGACGAACCGTCGTCTACTTCTCGCGCAGAGAGCGCGGTGCCGGCAGCCAAATGCTGCAGGCTGCTGCTTCTGCCGAAACACGCCTGGGCTATGCAATTTCTCTCTAGCGCTAGGTAGCACAACATTCTGTCTGCGTTGTGGTCTTTATCTTAAGGGAAAGATTCTCGGCTACGGCTCGCCCAGAGAACTGTTCCGGGACAATACATGTGTTTTATTACCCCTTCTCGCAAGAAGACTGTGGTGCTGCGTTGGAACTGTTGGCCAGTGAAAGGCTAATCCATCATGTGCTTCCCTCCTGATGCATTTTGCTGAGCGAGAGCTGAGGAAAATCCGTGCACTGCGCACTGTGGATGCGTGCAGTATACACGCAGAAGAGCGGCAAAGCTCCTAGTCATCGCACACACCAGCCCAGTGGCCTGGGGCTGCGTTCTTCTCCCTTACCGGCGCTGGACAGAACTGAAGCATTCAGCTTTGGCTCTCTTCCGTGTGTGTACTGCACGCATCCACAGTGCGCAGTGCACGGATTTTCCTCAGCGCTACGTGCAAGTACAGCCTTTCTGCTTCGCAGAGCCCAACTGTCCGCACAAGCTCTCGCTCAGAGAAATGTGTCAGGAGAGAAGCACTTGCTGCATTAGCCTTCCGCTGGCCAACAGTTGCAACGCAGCACATAGTCTTACTGCGAGAAGGGGTAAATAAAACGCACGCTTTCAGCACAGCAGCACAATCTGGGCGACGAGGAGGACAAAAGAAGACCATCTTTTCGTCTTTGCACGATTTTCTCTGCCACACATCTATCCACGTCTTCTCTCCCTGCAAGGCTCTAATGTGCGCGGTGCTACTTGGAAGTGAGAAGGCAGGTGCAGAGAAGCACTGCCATCTGCCGGCGCTGTGCAGGCCGTAAAGGAAAGAAAGACTACCCCTGGAATGTGGTGCAAATACAAGTTGCCACGGGTCGGGGTAAGCGCCGGGTAAGCCCGTTGAACTAGAGCTGTTCTCGGTGCCAGACGTAGCTGAGACTCTTTCCCTTTACATTCAGGCTACAAAGCAAAGAGAATGTGGTGCTACCAAGGGCAGCGAAGGAAAGTGCACAGCCCAGGTGTGTTTCGGAAGAGACAGCAACCTGGAGCGTTTCTCTGGAGGGTTTCTCTGCCGGCGTGCCCTCTGTGCGAGAAGTAGACGACGGTTCGACTCCGGCAGAATGAAAAGAACGAAATGGTACGAAGAGCATAAGAATGAAGGCAGAAGCACCTAGCTGGTGTGTGCATAGCACAGGCTGCAAGGGGAAGCGTGGCTGCCACTCGCTTGTTTTCAGATTCGAATTAGCAGTTGAAAACAGAAAGTTCAACTTGCAGCTACATGTGCTGCTACCTATTTCTCTTCCAGCTTTCCCTGGAAAGAATTGTGCCGGGGTTTATGCTTCGAGATGCAGACATTACAGTGGTAGATGCGACGGAGAATGGAAATAGAGAGTGCAGCGGACAGTTTCAGGTGCTTGACGTGAGGCAAGGGGAAAGGGCAGCCCAGCAGTGGCTTTTCCTTCTGGAGCCTTTTTCTTTGGCAGCAGCTGCTGCAAGTGGGCAACGGAGCTGTGAGAGTGAATAGTGTGACGGCACGTCTATCTGAGAAGGAAGCTGCCGAGCCGCAGTGTGTTGTGCTCAGTTTCAAGGCTACTTGGAGCAGGGGGGTACTTGAAGAACGCCTTCCAGCTGGACGAGTCCTTCTGGGGGTGCTCCAGCTGCATGGACTCTGCAGCATTGAAGGTGTAAGAACCTGCTTCTTGCCAGGTAGTGTCCAGGAGTGCAACAGCTGCGCCTTCCTTTGTGAAGCAGCCAGAGCATTCTCAGCTGAATCTGCTTGTGAAGCAGCTCTTGGCTGGACATGTGAAATTCGCTCCACTGAGTACATGCAGCCGGTGCTCAGCTGCTTCGTTCTTCGCCTTCTGCGCTCTGGACAGAACTGAAGCCCAGCGATGCCTTTGAGCTTTGCCGCTCTTCAGCGCGAACACTGCACGCGGCCACAGTGCGCTGTGCACGGATTTTCCTCAGCTCGACGTACAGTCATTTTCTTGCTGTTCCACAGGGTCCAAACTGTCCGCGTAGCTCTCGCTCAGCGAAATGCGTCAGGAGAGAAACACTTGCTGGAGTAGCTTTTCGCTGGCCAAGACTTTCAACACAGCAGCACAATTCGGGCAAGAAGAAAGAGAAAGGAAGAATATCTTTTCGCCCTGCCACGTTCTTCTGTGTGAGACGCCTATCCGCGTCTTCTCTCTCTGCAAGGCTCTTATGTGCGCGGTGCTACTTGGAAGTGAGAAGGCAGGTGCAGAGAGCACCGCGATCTGACGGCGCTGTGCAGCCTGTAAAGGAAAGAGGACTGCGACTGGAATGTGGTGCAAATACAAGTTGCCACGCGTCGGGGCAAGCTCCGGTTAAGCCGGTTAAAATAAAGCTGTTCTCTGTGCCAGACGTAGCCGAGAAGCTTTCCGTAAAGATGCTGGCTACAAAGCAAAGAGAATGTGGTGTTACTTCAGCGCTAGAGAGAAATTGCATAGCCCAGGCGTGTTTCGGCAGAAGCAGCAGCCTGCAGCATTTGGCTGCCGGCACCGTGCTCTCTGCGCGAGAAGTAGACGACGGGTCGTCTCCAGCAAAACGAAAGCGCAACCTGCTACGAAGGGCGTGAGAATGAAGGCAGAGCACGGAGCTGCTGTGTGCATCGCACAGGCTGCAAGAGGAAGCGTGCCTGCCACTCGCTTGTTTTCGGATTCACGTTAGCAGCTCGAAACTTAAAGTTCAACTTGCAGCTACTTGTGCTGCTACCTATTTCTCTTCCAGCTTTCCCAGGAAAAAATTGTGCCGGGGCTTATTCTTCGAGATGCAGAGATAACAGTGGTAGATGCGACGAAGAAAGGAAATAGAGAGTGCAGCGGACAGTTTCTGGGGCTTGACGTGAGGCAAGGGGAAAGGGCAGCCCAGCAGTGGCTTTTCCTTCTGGAGCTTTTTTCTTTGGCAGCAGCTGCTGCAAGCGGGCAACGGAGCTGTGAAAGTGAATAGTGTGACGGCACGTCTATCTGAGAAGGAAGCTGCCGAGCCGCAGTGTGTTGTGCTCAGTTTCAAGGCTACTTGGAAGAGGGGGGTACTTGAGGAACGCCTTCTAGCTGGACGAGTCCTTCTGGGGGTGCTCCAGCTGCATGGACTCTGCAGCATTGAAGGTGTAAGAAACTGCTTCTGGCCAGGTAGTGTCCAGGAGTGCAACACAGCACCTTCCTTTGTGAAGCAGCCAGAGCATTCTCAGCTGAATCTGCTTGTGAAGCAGCTCTTGGCTGGACATGTGAAATTCGCTTCACTATGTACATGCAGCCGGTGCCCAGCTGCTCGTTCTTCGCCTTCTGTGCTCTGGACAGAACTGAAGCCCAGCGATGACTTTTAGCAGTGCCGCTCTTCAGCGTGTGTACTGCACGCATCCACAGTGTGCTGTGCAAGGATTTTCCTCAGCTCTCGCTCAGCGCAATGCATCAGGAGAGAAACACTTGCTGGTGTAGCTTTTCGCTGGCCAAGACTTTCAACACAGCAGCACACTCTGGGCGACGAGGAAGACAAAAGAACACCTTTTCCCCCTGCCACGTTCTTCTGGGCGAGACACCTATCCGCGTCTTCTCTCCCTGCAAGGCTCTTATGTGCGCGGTGGTACTTGGAAGTGAGAAGGCAGGTGCAGAGCGCACGGGCCATCTGCCGGCGCTGTGCAGCCTGTAAAGGTGCAAATACAGGTTTCCACGCGTCCGGGGGCATGCTCTGGGTAAGCCCGTTGAACTAAAACTGTTCTCTGTGCCAGACGTAGCCGAGAATCTTTACATTTAGAGCGAATGTGCTGCTGTATGTCGCTGAGAGGGAAAGTGCATAGCCCAGGCGTGTGTCGGCAGAAGCAGTCGGCTGGAGCATTTGGCTGCCGGCACCGTGCTCTCTGTGCCACAAGTAGACGGCGCTTCGACTCCGGCGGAATGAAAGCGCGACATGGCTACTAAAGAGGCCGAACGAAGGCGCCGAGCACCGGGCTCGTGTCCGCAGCGTCCAAACTGAGAAAGGAGCGTGGCTGGCGCTCGCCTGCCTGCCGACTTCACGTTAGCATTGAGAAGGAGGAAGTTCAACGGCAGCTACTTGTGCTACTACTTCTCCCTCTTCCAAGCATCCCTGGAAACACTGGCGCTTACCTTTGGGCTCCCAGATGCAGAAAACACAGCGGTCGATGCCAAGGAGAGGGGAAGTAGAGAGTGCAGCGGGGAGTTGAAGTGGCTTTACGTGCGGCAAGGGGAAGGTGCAGCCCAGCATTGGCTTTTCCTCCTAGTTCTTTTCTTCAGGAGAGCAGCTAGCAAGCGAGCTGCGAGAGCCAACAATGGGATGGCACGTCTTGTCAGAGAAGCCACGGTCTACAGTGCTGTAGAGTGCTGTGCACAGTTTGAATGCTGCCCTAAGTACACGGTACTTTTGGAACGGCTTCTCTCCTGACTCTCCCGTCTCTGTGAGCTCTAGCTGCTTGAACTTGGCCACACTGAAGGTGTGTGCACGTGATTGCGCTGCGAGTATCAAGTCTTCCAGAGACGAGGGATAGTCAACAAATGCTTTCTCACCTGGCCCATCTCTCAGTCCGAACTGTGGCTGGAAACGCTGCTGTGCTGCAAGGGTGGACTTAGCCACTCTGAGAGAATGTGATGACGCTCTGTAGATAGTTGCGAAGGAAAGTGCTGGTCACTGCAATGTTTCGCCTAGTTTACAGACTTTAGAGGGACTCTGAAGGCCAACGCCTTCTTCTAGCACTTGTTCTCTGCGTGCAGCTGCTGCATGTTCGGAAGGGCTTTGGGATCGGCGAGTGGTGGAGGGTAGGATGGTAGCTAGAGCTTGAAGGAAAGTGCGTCTCTCCAGGACCTTTGATGCAGTTCAGTGGGTGCGAGTTGCATGTTGAGCATGTTCATGATGGCACAGAAAAGGTTCTGAAAGAAAGAGGCCGTGCTGGAGCTGCCTTAACTTTTGCCGCTTAGTAACTGCACAGCCAACACAGAAAAGATTCCTCTTGCTTCCCCGCTACGCGCAGGATCACATTCTTTTGTGTCTCCAAGAGGCAGGATGCACAGCGGAGCTCTTCCAGCAACTGCTCGCACACGACTTGGGGCGGCGCCAGCGAAGCGCTTGGCTTTTTCCCCGGCACTGTCAGCGCTCCTCGAAACAAGCACACGATGGCGCTGACGACTTGCAAAAGAAGGCCAAGCGCCTGGCGCTGCTCGAAACCACCCCAAGGGCAGAGGCAAGTTGCAAACGTCCCTGCACTCAAATCAACAGCACCTCAGGACAAAAAGATTTCCCTCATCTTCCCCTTCCAAGAGCGGACTCTTCTTTATACCGCACTCCAAGAGGCAGACAAACCTCTTTGGCCCAAACCAATCTTTGCCCTCTCGCAGATTCTGCCCACCAACTTGAAACCATCTGGCAAAAACAGAGCTCAAAACAGTGCGGGCTGAGGAAGATCTTGCTGCCTGCAACTTCAACTGCACCCCTCAAACTAGCAGCACACACGCTGTTCTCAGCACTTTCTATTCCTCCCCGTGCTACCTTAACATCTGCTCCAGCAACACTGGCACTATGTCCTTGCCTTGGCAAGGAAAGGCACTCTGAGTCTCTTGGCCTTGCCTTGCCTTCAGTACCTTGTCTAGTTCTTCTTAAGCTACCCTTGCTCTGCTTCCTTTGCCTCTGCTGCCTTGCCTTGCACTACCTACAACTTGCTGGCTTTGCTTTGCCCTGCCTACCACTCTTGCCCTCGCCTTCCATGCAGGCAAGGCGCTGCAAAGCAAGTGCAGGCAATTGTGGGCAAGTCAAGGGAGAGGTAAGCAAGGCCAGAGCAGTGAGGGCAAAGCAAATGGAGTGGTAGGCAAGAGAAGGCCCAGACGTTAGAGGCAAGGCTGGCCGTAGGAAGGGAAGTCCACTGATGGGAAGGCCAGGCAGAAACAGGAAGGGCTTGGCCAGTCAAGGCCTTGGAGGAAAGTGGTAGGCAGGTCAAGGGCGGGGCATGGCCATGCAAAGGAATGCAAGGCTCCAGAGGGCTCCAGAGGGCTAGCAGGGCAAGACAAGGAAACTGTTGTGTTGCCAAGGCAAGGCCAGGCAAGGCAGGTGAGAAGTACATTCAAGGACTGCTGGTACACAAAAGCGGCCAGGACCAAGTGCTTTGTGTGGCCTTGATCCCGCGTGGGTCATGTCTCCTCTGCACCTCAAAGACTTGAGCTACCTGCTTTCCTTTGTAGGCAAAAGAACTCTCATTCTGGTCCCCGAGCTCAAGGGCAAAATGTGAATTGCCCTTGCAAGATTCAAGACATGCAAGGATTGCTCCCAGACCAAGGCTGCCCATAGAGATGAGTGTGGCAACACGCGTCGTCCCCTGGTCTTCCTCTCCTGTGATCCTGAAACACGGGAGATGCTTGAGAGCTTTGAGATTCCTAGGAGGAGCAGAAAGGGCAGGGCAAGGCCATGAAATGGCATTGAAAAGGGGTCTTGAATTCCAGGTGGGGGAGGGGTGAGCAAGGTCATGCAAGGCAAGGGAGGGCTTCAAGGGCAGGGCAAGGCAAGTGGTGGCTTGGCGAGGCGAGGCGAGGCAAGGCAATGAGGGTCCTAGAAGGAAAAGGAAAGGTGAGGCCAGACCTAGACGAATGTGAAAGGAAGTCAGGTGGGGGATGGGTGAGCAAGTCAATGCAAGGCAGGGGAGAAAAGGCAGGTTGAGGGAAGGCTACAGAGGGGGCAGCAAGGAAACGCAAGGCATGTAAGTGCTGCCAGCCGGCCGGGATGGCAGGGGCAGGGCCACTGCAAGTAGCATGGCAGGGATGTGGAGGGGGGTGTTAGTGTGCGGGAGGTGTGTGTGTGTGTGTGTGTGTGCAGCGGAGTGCAGGGTAAGTGCAGGTGTGCGTGTGCGCATAGGGGGGTTTTGTGCCAGGTGCTGTGCCGGGGGGAGCCATCCCACTGCCACGAAGGTGTGGGAGTGAAAGAAGTAACATAGATGTGTCTTTACAAAGAGACCGTGTGAATCCGTCCTTAGACAAGGCTAGGAATTTACTGGTAGGGGCGTAACAGAAGAAAGTCTTAGTTCTAGAAACTGTTACTAATCGACAGAGACTGTTGCTCAGCCAAGGCCGTGTTAAATTCCTGAACCTAGAGCAAGGCAGCAAAGACTTAATAGCATTAGGAATAGTTTCGTTTTCTTCCTTTTCCATACCAAGAGGGGGGTGCATATTAGAGGGGAGCCTAGAGTAGGCAGTTCCGGAAGTCTGTAATTCCCGAGTACCTCCGAGGGTGCTGTTGCCAGGAACTTTGCATCAAAAGGGGGCTGCGTCCCGCAATCAGTTGAGAGACTCCATGGCAAAAGCCCCATGGCCTCTCCCTGTAGTTGAAGAATGTTACAGGCCTCCTCTGTCTCCTTTTTGGTGGATGAAGAAAGTCAGAAAGCAACACTTCTGCCAGAACTCTCCAAGATGCCCCCTTTGCTCCCAGTGACTCCATCACTGGCCGGGAAGCTGTCTTTTCTCCCAGAGGAGTTTGAGATACAGTTAAAAGCCGTGTGGCAGAGAAAAAAGGCAATAATTGGTTTACAAGGGATGGCAAACAAGAGATACCAGAAGCTTTGGCCCTACCAATAGTAAAAGCACTCCGTGAAGAGAGTCCTTGCACCTCCTGAGGATTGGCAGAAGCCTTCCTCATGCTGGATGTTGCTGGGGGTCTTTTTAGACTGGCAAAACGAGCTGTTGAAGGTTGCTTGATCTGTGCTAAAGCAAACAGCCAAGTTACAAAGTAACTTGCCAGGGGAGGGAGGCCTTGGGCTGCAGGTCCCTTCCAAAGATGCCAGGTGGATTTTCCTGAGATGCCCCAAGTGGGAAGGCTTCATCTCTTCTGGTAATGGTATGTCAGCTAGCAAGGTGGCCAGAAGCATTTCCAACTGCTTCAGCAACGACAGCATCAGGTATTAAGGCATTTTTGGAACAAATCTTTCCAAGATACAGCATTGCAGAAGCAATAGACTCAGACAGGGGAACTCATTTGACAGGAAAGATCCTTCAAGGGGTTTTGGCTTCTTTAGGAACACAATGGAACCTCCATAGGCCCTGGCACCCCCAGAGCTCGGCTCGGGTAGAAAACAATGAATAGAGAAATAAACACCTTTTGAAGCTGCTAATAGAAACCAAGATGCCATGGCTAGGGCTTTGGACATTGGCTTTGGCGAGAATGAGAGCCCGACCCAGAAGAGAGATTCCGTTCTCCCCCTTTCCGTCGTTGTTATGAATTACCCGGCTAAGTCTCAACCTAGTGGGGGAGTAGAGGTAAGTGATGTATATTTAAAACTATCTGTGGCCAGGATACTGCTTCTTGTGAAACCCCTTCAACAGGAAGCTCAGCTGGCACAAGCCCCACCTTTGGACTTTGCTGCTTGTAACATCCAACCAGGAGATTGAGTCCTAGTTAAGGAGTAGAAAGAAGCGCCAGTGGTTCTGAAATGGCGTGGCCCATTCCAAGTGTCACTGATGACAGAAACAGCCATGAAGACAGCTGGACACAGGTGGACCCGTCACTCTCGGGTCAAGGTCTCTGAAGCCTCAGAGATTTGCACATCTCAGCTGGAGGAGAAGGCCGGGAGGCTGTGACACTCTGCAGGAGTGGGCCAGTGCTTCGACATCAGAGGAAGCCCTGCGTGCCTACCCACAGACCACCTGCTGAAATAGTCTCTATGGGTATCCTTCCTCTAGAATCTCCACTCACTGGGGAGCTAATACTTGCAGCCATTGTTTCATGTTAAGTAGTTTCTGTGTCTTCAATTGCCACAGGTGGTGCAGAAGACAACGGGAAAATTAGACTAGCTAATTAGATCACACTATTAAAACATTTTCCTTAATAACTCTACTTTTATATGGTCAGCTAAGTTTAGGCCAGGAGTGGGAGAATCAATTTGCAGCCTTAGCAGAAGAAGTAGCAAAAGTTTTTCACCTTAGCAATTGCTGGCTCTGTGGAGGGCCAGGAGGATCTGAAGAGTGGCCATGGTTGGCTAGCCCAGCTGAACCTAAATGGTGGGTCAATGTGAGGGCCACAATAGGATGGGATTTGGGGCCAAAGAAGGAAGTCCATGGCCACTTCATTCTTCTCCAACAGGCACTTATTGCCTAAACAGGACAGGGCGGGTCTATGTAGGAAAAGGCGTTTGTCAATTGACTTTCCCTCTGGCTTTAAACAATTGGGTTTGGACCCACAATTGCCCTCCTTACAATTGTTCCAAATATCAAGACAATTGCAATCAAAGAGCTGTTCAGCTCACTAATGGTAGCTGCGTAAGGTGTTCTTACCAAAAACATTTGGAAGCCTGTAAAGCAATGCGGAGGGACAAGGGGTTTTTTTGACCACCTATTTTTAAGCTGTCCCCACAAAAATCCCACAAGTAGAAGACATGTTGTTTGTGATTAGCAGTGGGAATGGCAACAGCGGATTGGAACTCAAAGCCTTTTAGTGAGTTCTGCTCCAAATCCAAGCAAGCAACTTGCAGATGTAAATGTAGATGGGAACCCTGTGTGGGAGCTTGGAAATGCAAATGCTGTGACCCTTATGGTGGGGCAGCTATTGTTGGAGGACCGTTAGGCCACGGAAACCCGCAGTATTTTGACCTACCAATTGATGACCAAGGGTAGGAAGGCCCCTTTGCTAATGGAACACGGGCTTTGAAAGGACATGATTGGATTTGTGGCCAACATGCTTAGCTCAGGTTACCTCCAAACTGGTCAGGGATATGGTATATCCCTGGGGTATATTAGACCGTTGTTCTTTTTGCTACTACAAATTCAGGGAAATCGCTTAGGAATCCAAATCTGTGATGATTTAATTCGAGAAAAGCAGTCAGCTGATGCAGCCTTGGCTGCAGGGAGCACCCCAAAACGGGGAAAAGATGAATGGCCACCAGAACAAGTTACGCAACATGATGGACCAGCCACTTGGAAACCTAAGGAATTAATCCCAGATGCCTGGCAACCCATTTATCATTTGAATGAGATAATTAGGGTACAAGCTGTCTCAGAAATAATTACCAACCAGCCAGCCACAGCTCTTGACCGTCTTGCTGAGCAACCCACTTCAATGAGGAAAGTGGCATTTTCAACATTGGATGGTATTAGATTATCTGTTAGCAGAAGAAGGAGGAGTTTGTGGGAAATTAAATGACTCCAGCTGCTGTTTGCAAGCAGATGACAGCGGAAAAGTGGTCAAATAACAGAGGAAATAACCTCAGCTCATGGACCTGTCCAAGTGTTGAAAAGATGGTAATGGGACATGTTTTCATGGTTAACTGGCCAGCTATGGGCTAAATGAATACCATTTCTCCTCTTCTATGCTATAGCAACTCTAATCTTTTGACCATGCGTGACACCATGCTGGGTGCAGCTCTTTCAGCAGGTGGTCAAGGGGATGCTGCTAGCAGCCATGCCTACCTGATCCAGAAATGACTACAAAAGGACAGAAGAGGATGTCACTGCAAATAATAGCAAAAGCCCAGAAGACTCAAGAAGAAAAAATTAAATCAATGGTAATTAAGGTTTGTAAAGACAAATACCGATTAAATAAAAAAAGGAGGGATTAAAAGGAATGAGATGGATGAGTCTTTACAAACAGACCGTGTGAATTGGCCTGTAGACAAGGCTAGGAACTTATGCGGAGTGAAGTAACAGAAGAAAGTATTAGTTCTCTAGAACTGTTACTAATCATCAGAGACTGTTGATTAATCAAGGCCGTGTTAAATTCCTGAACCTAGAGCAAGGCAACAAAGACTTAATAGAATTAGAAATGGGTTTTTTTCTTCCTTTTCGATGCCAAAAGGGGGGTGCATATTAGAGGAGGGCATAGAGTAGGCAGTTCCGGAAGTCTGTATCTCCCGAATACCTCAGCCAGTGGGGAAAAGGAAGAGGGTGCTGTGGCTGGGAACTTGACATCAAAAGGGGGCTGCATCCCGCAACCGTTTGACAGACCCCATGGGAAAAGCCCCATGGACTCTCCCTGTAGTCGAAGAATGTTGCAGGACTCCTCTGTCTCCTTTTCGGACATCAACCTCAGGCATGGTGGATTAATTTTCCCTAACGGCAGCGACATGCTGCGTGGCCTCCGTGCTCCTCCCCAGCCCCCCGGGAGGTGTCAAATAGTTGCCGGCGGCTCCCACCGCGCGTTACAGACGGCTGCGCGGCGCCGGGGCTGCTCGCAGTGCTCCCCTGCCCCGCCAGGGCTGCCTGAGGTCTGCGGAGCCACCTCGCCACCGGCGCGGCCAGGGCCGGGGCCCTTCTCGACAGCAGCCGAGGGGCTGCGGAGCGGGCGGCTGCGGGACGATCAGCTCTTTTATGCCGCGCCGTGCTGCCGCCTCCATCTAGCTCCCCATCGCGCCGCCGGCCGACCCCGCCTGGCGCGTTCACGCTCGGCCGCGCTCGCCGCCCGCCCAGCCTCGCCGGAAGCTCTCCCGCGCGGGCCGTGCCCCGGCTCCGCCTGCGGCTCGGCAGGGCCCGGCCGCACGCGTGCTGCGTGGCTCGGAGCACCCGCGTTGCGCCGCAGGCGACGGGGAAGGCGGGGCGGGCCGGCGCCATGGTGGTAGCGCGAGGAGAGGAGCGCCCGGGCGGGGCGGCGAGTGGCGCGGCGGTGAGCGCTTCTGCTTGCTGTCGCTCGGCTGCCGCCCACGGCAGGTGCCGTGTGACCCCGCGGAGCGGCGGGGCCGGCCGGGCGGTGCGCGGCGAGGCTTTCGGCCAGCGGCGGCCGCAGCGACAGTCTGCCGGCACTGCCCGTGCCGGTGGAGAGAGCGGGGATCCGAGGCCGGCCTTCCTAGGGTAACGAGGGGCGACCGCCTTTGCCGCGCTGCCCTCCGTGCAGCACGTGGCCGATTCCGGCGAAGCCGGGGTCTCCGCAGCGGCGCGGGCGGGAGGGAGTGGGGAGCGCGCTCGGTGCTCTGCCGGCCGCTCCCGCCCAGCGCTGCGCTCCGCCGAGGCGTTTTCCTGCCTATGCTGGGAAGGACATAAGGGACCCCGGAGTCGGAGCTTAGCTGTCAGGGGGAACAACTTCCCTCCATTGGCGACCTCCTTTTCCCTCTGATTCAGCTACCTTGTGGTAGGTGCGATGGTGCTGAAGAAGGGTGGCGGCTTGGCACAGTTGCTGGCATAGGTGGTGCGAGAGCTCCACGCAAGCAGCTTGGAGTGGCATGTGCGAGGGTAGGAAGGTACGGCACCCACAGCTGAAGGTAAAAAAAGTCAGGGCATGTCATCAGCCGCAATCGTGCTAAGTTGTTCATCTTTGCAAACTGCTTGCCGAGTTGTTCCTTTTCTTAGGTAATGGGGGTTTGTATCAACCAGAACTGCATATGGTCAGTATTTGCAGAGAAGGTTACGTGGACTGTTGTTGAGGTGAGTGTAGCAGTTTCTATGGCATTCTGCAAAAAAAGTGACAGGTCTCTCTGTGTTCCCCAATTCTTAACAAAAATGGAGTTAACAAAGCCCTGAAAAGAGGTTTTACCAAACTTCAGGGATTTTTTCCTACGAGTACTGTGGAGACAGCCATAGTCACCTTGTCTTTCCAAAAGTGAAGGTTACATCTTTTTGTTCAAGAGCATCAAGTGCTTTTGATCAGCGTTTGTGTGCATGCATTAGCCTTGTTCTTGTTCTTCCTTGGAGAACTTTTACAATCCTCAGATGATCTGTGTAGGCTGCAGACTGCAGTGGTGAACTTGAAGGCTTCCAGCAGAAGGGAGATGCTGTCCACGTTTTGGATTTTCCTTAGTCTGAACCTTCAATGTCCAAGGCTTCACTTTTCAAGCAGTTGGAAGAGCTCCAAATGAAGATATGAACAGGTCTTAATTGACCTTGTCACCGCCTCAGTTCGTCAGGTAATGCTGCGCACTGGATTTAATTGCCTAGTGCAAGATGTGCTCAAAATATGTAAGAGTATCTCCTCGATTACCCTCCCAGAAGGGTTTGAATGGAGAACAAGGAGTTCCGAAGACAGGTATTTGGTGTACGAGAAGTAGAGCTTAGTGGATTGCAGGGCACTGCATGCACAAATGTCTAAGGAGGATCCATCTTTTTATGCCCCATCTATGCTTGTTCTCATTTGAACTCCTGAACATTCTGGAGGTTGGTTTTGTTAGGGTTGTGGCTGGGGAAGGGGGGGTGGTGGGGGAGGGGTGGGTGTTGTTTCTGATCTTTTTAATTTCCAGGATAGTGTACAAAGAACTTGTGCCCACAACCAGCAATATGAAGCAATGCAGGTATAAAAGAAGGTCACCGAAATGTCGGATAATATGAATCTGAAAGCGCTTCAGTATTTTACCCAGGAGTTTCACTGCAACAAGGTGATTGTCCTTCACAGAAATGTAGTGGCAGGCTTATGCCATGCTAGAAGTGATGACCTTTCTCTGCCCCAAATTGACCAGCAAGATCTTTTGGCTCTTGATTGAAACCCCTGAGCCAGCTGTGTTTCAGGCTGCAGAAGCTGCAGGTGTTGTGGCAGACGCGGGGTGCAGCCCTGCCTGCCGGTCCCGACCTGGCGCACGCCGGTGGCAGCCGTCAGCGCCTGGGGTCCCCTGGAAGGGGGATTTAATCATTTCTTCTCTAGCATTTGCTTGTGTTTTGTCAAGATTCTTTAATTCACTAAATAGTAAATTTAAAAAATTAGCTGAATGGTAATAATTTTGAAGTCTTCTGAGGCAGAACTGGGAAGGTTAGAACATATTTGTATGATTTCAAATATGTATAAATTCTTAAATGACAAACATTAACAAACTGACAATGCAAGCAATTATGGTGACACTTTACATTTCATTGGTTTTCATGCAGCTCCATCCCATGTGTTGGTAGGTTCTTAAAAAGTGAAAATTGGGCCCACTAGACCGATTATTAAAAAGAAGTACAACTCCTTGGGGCTAACACAAAGGGACAGCGTCCACGTGAGTAAATGGTTATCACATTTAGATGTGATTCTGCTGCTTGCACTTTCTCTGCCCTCAAACTGCTTTCTTTATCGTCAATGCAGGGATGTTTGACATTCTTAGAAAAGAGAAGAAAAACAGATTTCCTCAAAAAAAAAAAAAAAAAAAAAGCCAGGTGAAATTAATGCAATGTTAATTGCATTAATTTATTCAGGTGGAGTTTTAGTTTTTATTCTATGAAGTGCTTGTTGCACCACTTTTGTTGTTTCCCACAGATTTGGAGTGGGATTTCCTCCAGTTGATTGTTCAGCAGAGGGAGTGAGACTGCCTTCAAAAGTTTTGCAGGAGTTGCATCTGTGAATCGGGCACGTGAGTTGCCTTTTTTTTTCCCCCCAGATTTTTGTAGGCTTCTGTTTTTCACCGTGGATCAGTTCACCTTGGATCAGTTTGCTCTTTTTGTTCCAGTGATTTTTTCTTTTGGACATGCGTCACGATCCGTTAATACAAGTAAGGGTCGTGATGGTTTGTTTACAGATCTCCGAGTGCAAAAGGACACAAGGGATTTCAGTTTTAATCAAAACAGTGCACCTTTGTTAAGTACCCACAACACGGTAATGAGATAGAGGAGAGAAAGAGAGAGAGAGATAAAGAAAAACAAAGTAAAAGAGTAGAGAGGAAGAAAGGGGGGGCAATGGCTACCAACGGATGAGACGAAGTCCTCGTGCTCTGCTGCCAATAGATTTGTCTTCTTTCCGTGGGGAGATCTCATCTCAGTTATTTCAGAAAGTCCCTTTATAGGCCTTTTTTGAAACGAGGGCCAACTGGCCAAGACCATATCTGTGTTTCGTAATAACATTGCAGAACTAAAAGCTAGCCCTAACTATCCCAGGTACATACCAAGCATGCCTTTCTCCTATGCTAACTATACTGCCTGCTATGGTTTGCGGCCTAGCAGCGTTAGCGCGTCTACTTCTGGCATGAGTTTAGCAGTGCTCTCGCTTCTGCTTTCTAGCTGTATCCCCACATCTCGCCCTTTTCCCCAAGAGGTGGGGCAAATCTACAGCCGTTGTTATGAGGCTCGTTGCTTTGGGAAACAGGTACAGGACAGGTGTAGAGGACAGGTCATTCCTTTCCGCTTCAGCGCAGTCCTTCCCGCCTGGGCAGCAAGAACGGCGCAGTCCACTGTGACCTGCACAAATTTCCTCAGGAATGCGTACCAGTTCCCAGCGGGCACACCTGCAGGCAACAGTTGGCAGACATCCCACCTTAGGCAGGTCAGAACTCCTGTGTTTAGCCTCTGTCCTCGGCGATGATCGTGAGGCAGATGAGGGATCTTCAGACCGTCTCTTACACCACCCCATGACTCACGATTGTCATCAGGAGAGCTCCATCAGCACGATTTCGTAGTGTTGTTGCGAAGTCTTCAGGACTCGTTAATGTTGGTAGCATATCCCAGAAAAGGGTAGAGAAAATAAGAAAAGAGAAAGAAAAGGAAAAAGAAGGAATAAGTAATTTTTAATCAAAATACACCTGTAATTTTTAATCATGTCTTATCTTATTTTAATACTCATGTAGTTCATCTTGTGTCAATAACCTTAGGGGTGTCCACAGTGGATGGGATAGTGTCCAAATTGTGCACATCTATTACAGATGTCAACCGTTTCATCATTCTGCAATTCATGATGTGTAAGATTGCTGATAAAACAAACCCAATCAAAACTAAAATCAAGAGAACAAGGATGGGATGACACAATTTGTTCAGGACACCTGCAGCAGTAGGTGAGCACCCAAAAGGAGTATCCCACCAGCTGTGTCCAGCATCTTTCTTTCCTCTGTCTAGAAAACAATGTGTTTCTTTCCCATTGTGATGAACAGTTACCAAGGTTTTCTGTCTGTTTTTCTTGATCTTTTCCAAAATTCCAATGAAATCCTGGTGAAGCAACAAGTGCTTTACCTAAGTAAGGTTCATCCCAGTGGGGGTAGGCAATAATTGGTGGATCACTGTGTAATTGGACTGTAAAATACAATAAGAAGTAAGTGGGGCTAAATAAGAGAAATCGCATCCTGTGCTTTTAGTCAAGTTACAAACACAAGAATTTGAATGAGTTTTAGTATCTACAACTACATTTTCTATAAATACCTTATCACATGCAGTTCTTAAGCATGCACATCCATTGCCTATATACACAAGCAGTGTTTCAGGAATCTTGTTAGGATGAATTTCAAAAGGACAGCTATTTTGTTCTGTGTCCAAACAAATGTCTTGAGGTCTAATTGCACTGCTTTCACAGATAAACCCTTGTTGTTCTCGGACAATACAAGTTTCCAAATTAACAGTTTGCCACTTCTTCCCAGTTTGACGGGCCCATTCTCTGTGCTGGAAAGGGTAGAGAATAGCTGCATCATGGTTCAGCCCTAATGCAATGATAGGGACTATCCAATGCACTGAAGCATTACGTATGGTTAGTACAAAGGCTGTGGCTGTGTTTGTGATGGGATTGTAGGTAAAATTCACTAAATTCCACCAGGATTGGAATTCTCTTTCAAAATCAGTGGCACCGTCCCAGATTATGTTCCGAATTTCAGTAGGAAAAGTGCCTTCTTTGCCTTCTCTTACAATTGAGGCAGCAACGGACTGCATCCACAATTGAGCCTGGACGCAGCTGAGAGCCAAAGAAATGTTGTTTTGCGTAGCACGGAGCATGCCAATTATCAATTTGTGGTCATTCACATTTACCTTTTCTCAATTTGGTAATATGTTTGATAACAACCGCTGATGGCTTGTTGTATTTTAGTCAAATCTGTAGTTGTGGCAGCCAATTTATTCATTAGCACTTCTGAATCAATACTATTTAAGATTGCCAATCCTGTTCCCACAACGCCGGTTATGTCTCTTTGCGTCCGTTTCTTAGAAGGGTTCCGCTTTTGCAACCCGGTTGTCTGCCCCTTGAAGGAAGTCTGCAGAAAAGGTGAACAAGCTGGCTGAATTTCTGAGACATTGTTTTGCATCAGCAACTTGACTTGTTTAAGGGACCATGCCGGACTGAGCAATAGTTGTTGTTGGCCTGTTTTTGTGATTATACGTGGTCCAATTTCAAAAATTCTCGGGCTTAGCATGACCGGTGGTTGGGTGGTAGGTATTGCAACATCGACTTTGAGTTCCCCCCAGTATTTTGTATTGTTTTTACCACACGTGACTTTATGGGGAAATTGTACAGCAATTAAGGTTTAGCCAACAATCTTGATTTTGAATTTCACCAAACAAAACACGGCCATGAGGTCCAATGCTATAACTGTGTACAGGTTCGGTAAAAAATTCAGCAATTAATCCACATCGTATTGTAACATCGTCACCTCGGGTTACCATAAAGGGTGGAAAAACTTTATTCTTGTCATCTAACACGAGGGGGGTACTTATACCGTGGTATGTGATTACTGCACTCAGTATGGGCTTTGCTGCGGCTTTTATTTTGAATTTATAAGTTAAACCTGTCAGACTTGGCTGATCTGCCGGGTTATTTTGCCAACTGCATGTTGCATAGGTCGGTTTGGTTAGAGGAAAGTTATACCAGCAGTCAGTTAGTTTGTTTCTGCGAAGCTTTGTGATTTCCACATTGTTGGTACTGGGGCCTAAGGTGTAGTTACCGACATTCTTCTGACAACCACACAGGATGAAGGGGGTTTGTTTGTCACACACCCACTCCGTTGTAGGGCAGAGTTTGGCCGTAATGTTGGGGTGCAAATCACTTTTCCCATCTGGTTTTAGAAAATTTCCAGCGATTGCAATGGTGGAAGCTTTCTGGTAAAGAGATCCTTCTACTTTTCTGCATCCTACCTTAATTTTTTCACCTCCTGTTCCTTTTAGGATTCTAGTCCAATCCTTCAAGTCCCATCCCCATTCACTTGGACGGTATACCTCAGAGTCGTGCAGTGCTACAGTGGCTAGGTTCGGGCAACCATCTCTGGGATAGGATCCTAGAGCACTAGTGTACCTAATGGTAGCTTCAGACCATGGCCACTCAGCTGGTTTTTGGCCCTGGTGTTGTGGTAGGATGCAGAAAAGTATCACTAGTCTTATCATGGTTTATGTGCTCTTCTTCATGTCCCTCGGAGTTCTTCTGTGAAAAGTGAACACAACAGAGTCTGCCACCAAAAGGCAGAAAATTAGAATGATGGAATGATGCAGCGTGTATGTATCCGATGCTCTCTCCCTAGGGCATCAGAGGCTAGCCATGCATATTTATTCAGAGGGCGTTTTAGCACTAGTGGTACTTCTCCTACGGTAGGGAGATCTACCGAAACAGGTTGTCCAGGGTAGTGTGCAGGATTCTTAGGATCATTTGGTCCCTGCAGTGAGAGAATTATGCTTGGAGCTGTTGGGAAAAAGACAGTGATTTTGGGACACCCGTTTACCCCCCATCTATCATTCACACCTTTCACAGCTTCCCATAGCCGAACATCCCAATTTCCCTCCTGTGGTTTCAAAAGTCCTTTCAAGAGACCATTGGTCCTTTCTACAATGCCGTTAGCTTGAGGGTAGTAAGGAGTGTGAAAAGTCCGTTTAATCCCTTCACCTTTTGCCCAGTCCTGTACAACTTTGGCAGTAAAGTGAGACCCATGATCAGATTGAATTTCTTGTGGTTTTGGGAAAGTTCCAAACCATGCCTGCAATGCTTGAACAGTATGATCTCCTGTAGCTCTTTTAAAAGCATTGGCCTGGACTAACCCAGATATCATCTCTACTCCTACCAGCCCAAAGTGTTTACTTCCTGACTTTTTAAAGGGGCCGATATAATCTACCTGCCACGCTTTCCGTAAGCCTTTACCCTTTCTTAAATGCAGAGGGTCATCTTCCAAAGGGTGTCTTTCTAGCCGTCTGCGACGTTGTTCACAGGCTGACACGCATGTTTTACACATTTCTCTGGTAACAGACCAACCGCGAGCAAGGGCTTCTTTGTACAAATCTTTTGCACCTGTGCGTTGTCTTTTTACATGCAACCATTCTAAGAAGTGCTCCCAGTCCTCTGTAATTTGATCTTTTTTCACAGGACTTAGTCTTGCTAATTCGTCAGCTCTAGTGTTCCACTCTCCTGCTGGATTTCCATCTGTCTGGTGAGAGGCTACCCACTCCACGGCAAAATTCCCTGGACTTGCAATACTTAGAATTTCTTGCTACTTTTCCTTTTGCCATACTGGGATTCTGTTAACTTCACAATCCTTTTGCTGCCAAAAAGGAAGCCACTCAGTCCATCCCTTAAACACAGCATAGGAATAATCGGTGTAGATACAGACAGGAGAAGTATTCTGTGCCTCACGTTGGAAAACACTCCAAAGAGCTATCAGCTTGCCAACTTGGGCACTGCCTTCCCCCTCTGTGATAATTCCTTCACCTGAGGAAGTGTGGAGGGCTACAGCCTTATGTTTCCACACCTTTCCTTCTCGCTTGGCAGAAGCATCCGTAAGCCAAGAATTTGCTGACCGTTTGGGGGAAAAAGGAGGGGCTACTCTAATGACTGAGGCAGGTTTGTCCTGGCTGCTACCCAAGTTTTCAGTTTCTTGGATTGCCAGATTTTTTACAGCTCCTTCAGTTCTTGAGAAGACGCTACAATCATGTTCAATCTGAGCATACCACTTCCTTACTGAGGTCCTCTGGGCCACCCCGTCACGTGGGGGTGGTGCCAGTAGAGACAGCCTTAATAACTTTGAAAGGGCCTCTCAAAACAATTGGTTGTTGTTGTGCAATCTTCTCCGCTTCTAGGAGAGCTAAGCTAACCACAAACAATCCTTTCTCCCAGGTAGTGTACCTTTTTTCAGCATCTTTAAAGCCACGGGAGTAAAAACCAACAGGCTTCGTCGGACCCTCAGGACCCCGCTGCCATATGTGTACTGACAACCCTGAGGAGACCTGAAAAGCATCTGTGGGATGAATAGGGCCCAGGGCTTGGTGAGGCTGTTGCTTCAAAAACCAACAATTGCCGTGCTTCTTCTTGGGAAGCACTCCTTTCCCATTTTGTCCCTTTTCTTAACAAGTTGTAAAGAGGTCTGGCAATTATGGAAAATCTGGGATGTGTTTTCTCCGGAGCACTAATAATCCTAAAGCATGTTGGAGATCTTTTTTGGATTCAGGCATTTTAATCTGATCTGAAGAGGTTAGGCTATCAGGTGGGATACGTGTCATACCTCCTTTCCACCAAATTCCCAACAATTTCACTTCATGTGAAGGGGTTTGGGTTTTTTCTGAGGGAATTTGCAAATCAAGGCTTTCTAAGTGGGAGGTTATTTTCTGTTGGGTATCTCTCACTTCTTCTATTTCATCTCCTCCCACAAGGGTCTCATCAGTGTGTTGATGAACAGCTAGATTGTCCGCTTTGGGTACTTTTTCGAACTCTTGGGCTAAAGCATGATGAGCCAGGGTAGGAGAATGTTTGTACCCTTGGGGAAGCCTAGTGAAAGTGCGTTGCTGTCCTTGCCATGTGAAAGCAAAACGGTCCATATCTTCTGGCTGTAAAGGTGTCGTAAAAAACATGTCTTTGACATCTACAGGTGGCATGATTGAATGAGCCTTTTCTTGAATCAATGTTATGAATTCTGCTAGATTTGGGACTGCTGCTGTAAGAGGGTCTGTGTTAGCATTTAGCCTACGAAAATCTATTGTCAGCCTCCACTTCCCATTAGGATTTTGCACTGGCCACACCGGAGAATTGAAAGGAGAATGGGTATTAAGTATTACTCCTTGTTGTCGTAGCTCCTGTATCACTGGCTTGATACCCTCTTTGGCACCCAGGGGAAGGAGGTATTGTTTCACATTAGTTACTTTGCTGAATGGTAGGGAGGCTGCAGCTTGGAGCAGTCTGATGTTAAAATGTGGTGTGCCAAAAGACCACAGAAGACCCTCTGAGTCCTCCCACTGCCTCCTAGCAAGGGCATTCAGCCCTAATAAATTGGTTGGAATATCTCCAGTCACCCCATGGATGGAGAGTTGGTTTTCCTCTCCAGGCAAAGGGAGCTTGACTAAGGCCCCATTCATAGATTCTGTTTAAGTGCCCAAGGCACTTAAAACACAATATCGGTTCTTTGTTGGAACAATTCCACACCTCTGGGCATCTTTCTTTGTCAGCGCAGAAATTTGTGCCCCAGTGTCAATCAGAAAAGTTACAGGTGCCCGTTTAGGACTTGTAATAGCTGTGATCGTTATATCTCCTGTTTTATTTTTAGTGAGCATTCTCAGGTATACCTATGCTCCGTTTCTTTGCCCACTGACAAGAAACAGAGGGTCTAGTTTCCCTGGTTTTGAGGAAGAATCTGTTCTGGCTCATTGGCCGGACTTTGAGGGAGAAGTGGCTTTGACTCACTGCCCAGATTCTGAGGGAGGAGGGGTGCACTGGGTTGAAGTGACGGATTCGGTAGAAGGGGCTTTTGGCAGTGCCAGTTAGACACTACCTTACTCAACTGATCAAGGGCTAAGCCATCCATCGCATTTCTGGGGACCCCCTTTTTGATACCTAATAAGCACCAATGCTGACGGTTAGGGATCTCTGGTTACATTCTTTGGTTTTTCACTATGAGGAGCCCTAATGTACCTGACACCTTTTGTTTTTTCTGATTTTTCCTCTGGGATTTTTATCGGTCCATATTTCCTACTGTAATTAATCAGATCTTCTTCAACCTCACTCCATGTCCAAACTTTGCAATCACCGGCAGGTGAATTTGATTGTGAACCTGGCGGCTGAGAGGGGGTTGAATATGGAGTAAACCCAGGATCGGTAGATGCAGTTTGGTCGCTCGGGTTTCCAAGGAATCTGTCCAACCTCTCTACAGGACCTGCAGCAGCTATGGTGTTTTGAAGGACAGCTGCTGTAGATTTGAGTGATTCTGGAAGGCCTCGAATTAAAGGGGTCATCAGTTCAGGTTTCACAGGTAATTGCGTGGGGGATTCATATCCAGGAGTTAATTTCCTTTCATGGATCATTTGCAGACAGGCGGCTTTGTGGACGCTTTCTAGAAGTTGATCAGGGGTACCAACTGTAGCGAAAGGGTCTCCCCTTTCTAAAGGATTGAGTCCCCCGGCCCAGAAAGCTGCGCGCTGAGTCAGCGACCATGTGTTACGTTTGTCTCCTGTTGTTAAGAGAACTCCATGTCCCCAGTATCCACTGGCCTCCTGTTCAGTGAATTGAATTTGGTCTCCTCCGGTGAGAGACACTTGGAAGACATATTCCGTCTCAGCTTCGTGGGGAAGCCGCCCGTACTCCTTTTTTAACTTCGCCAACTCAGGAGCAGTGTATGGTATTTGTTTAGTGGTGATATGCGGTTCAAAATCTTCATCATTGATATAATTATATTCTGTTTTAATTAGAGGTCTCATAGGAGGGCAGCAGTTTTCCCCACAATTTTTCACTAGCACTAGTTCTTCCTGGGGGTATATTTGGTTAATGTGAGGAGTTTTCTTTTCCTCTTTCTCTTTTGGTGAGTCAGCATTCTTTGAATTCTTAAAATATTCCTCCCTCAAAGCAGCCCGCAGCAAATGATTTTCATTCCTTTCTTCATCTGATTGTTCCTGTAAAATTTCCACTAGGTTTTGAAGGGAATCTGTGATTGCTTTCTCTTCACTACATCGCTTAAAGCAGTGATCTATAGCTGCTGTAAGGCATGCTCCTGAAACAGATTTAGGAGCAGATTATGGTTTTATTTTGGCCAAATTTAAACTTTGTCTCATGTTGGAATGAACATCTTCTATCAGTTACACTCTCCAAATTAAACCAGTTATTTTGAGCCCATTCTTCCCCTCCCGGAGAGGGCCGGGCATTATGTTTTGCTAGCAGAGCATAAAATGCAGCTTTATTATTTGCACTAGGGTTTTCAGTCATTTTATAAAGGGATCAAAACCACTACAGGGAGGTAAAACCTAATTACACATTGCGACACAAACAGCTTCGCCGTGTCGCCCTTCGCTTCCCTGGGTGGGTGAAGAGACCAAAATCTGCCTGGGAGGTACTCCTTAAGTTACTTACGGTTGTCTCTTCACTACACCAAGCAGTCCAAATTCACACACGCCCACCAGAGATCTTTTTGTGAAAAATCTGAAGACAGAGCCCTCAGTTGAGTATGGGGTGCTTTTCACCTAGGTGTGTGCAGTTTGCGGGAAATTCGAGTCGTCCCCCTTGCTTTCTAGACACCGCTCAGCCTTTGCGGGGTGTCGGGCTAGGTGCGGCTGCAGTGAAACGTCCTTCCCCTATTAGAGACTACACACAACCTTGCAACCCCTTCTGTCTGTCAGAAATCCTGTCCGTGATGCCAGTTTAATGTCACGATCTGCTAATAGAAGTGAGGGTCGTGATGGTTTGTTTACAGATCTCCGAGTGCAAAAGGACACAAGGGATTTCAGTTTTAATCACCTTTTCACCTTTGTTAAGTACCCACAACATGGTAATGTGATAGAGGAGAGAAGGAGAGAGAGAGAGACAAAGAAAAACAAAGTAAAAGAGTAGAGAGGAAGAAAGGGGGGGCAGTGGCTACCAACAGATGAGACGAAGTCCTCGTGCTCTGCTGCCAATAGATTTGTCTTCTTTCCGTGGGGAGATCTCATCTCAGTTATTTCAGAAAGTCCCTTTATAGCCCTTTTTCGAAACGAGGGGCAACTGGCCAAGACCGTATCTATGTTTCGTAATAACATTGCAGAACTAAAAGCTAGCCCTAACTATCCCAGGTACATACCAAGCATGCCTTTCTCCTATGCTAACTATGATTTACCAAAATATGAATATCGATCTAATATCGATATCCAACTGAGATGGACAAAAACTCTTAACAGTTTAGAGTTAGAAAGTGTATGGTTTTTTTTTTTGCGTGGGATAGCTCCCTAAGTCGCAGGCCCTGATACAAGCAAACATGATACCTTTTATTTCCACGTATTATGAATATCCAAAATACAAAATGTGTATTCATGGTGTTGACACCTCCCATTCTCCGCTTTGTATGGAAATGAGCTTACATGTCATTAAGCATGCGTAGCGTGTGATCTGAATGGAGTCGGTGGTCTTGAATTGGGTCAGTGGTCCTAAGGAAGATGAAGTAACTCATCTTCCTCACTCTGACCTTTATGCCTTTCTGAGTTTTAACAATTCTAATTACTTTAGTGACCTCTAAGTTTCTTCTTGCGTGACTTTTGGATGGGCTCCCACAAAGGGAGGAAATTGGTAATTGTCTTTATTCTATACACCAACTTATCAATGTTTCTGCTCATTATTCGAAGCACAGCTAAACAAACATGCAAATGACAGATCATCAGTTCAGACTAAGGAAAATCCAAAACGTGGACAGCATCTCCCTTCTGCTGGAAGCCTTCAAGTTCACCACTGCAGTCTGCAGCCTACACAGATCATCTGAGGATTGTAAAAGTTCTCCAAGGAAGAACAAGAACAAGGCTAATGCATGCACACAAACGCTGATCAAAAGCACTTGATGCTCTTGAACAAAAAGATGTAACCTTCACTTTTGGAAAGACAAGGTGACTATGGCTGTCTCCACAGTACTCGTAGGAAAAAATCCCTGAAGTTTTGTAAAACCTCTTTTCAGGGCTTTGTTAACTTCATTTTTGTTAAGAATTGGGGAACGCAGAGAGACCTGTCACTTTTTTTGCAGAATGCCATAGAAACTGCTACACTCACCTCAACAACAGTCCACGTAACCTTCTCTGCAAATACTGACCATATGCAGTTCTGGTTGATACAAACCCCCATTACCTAAGAAAAGGAACAACTCGGCAAGCAGTTTGCAAAGATGAACAACTTAGCACGATTGCGGCTGATGACATGCCCTGACTTTTTTTACCTTCAGCTGTGGGTGCCGTACCTTCCTACCCTCACACATGCCACTCCAAGCTGCTTGCGTGGAGCTCTCGCACCACCTATGCCAGCAACTGTGCCAAGCCGCCACTCTTCTTCAGCACCATCGCACCTACCACAAGGTAGCTGAATCAGAGGGAAAAGGAGGTCGCCAATGGAGGGAAGTTGTTCCCCCTGACAGCTAAGCTCCGACTCCGGGGTCCCTTATGTCCTTCCCAGGATAGGCAGGAAAACGCCTCGGCGGAGCGCAGCGCTGGGCGGGAGCGGCCGGCAGAGCACCGAGCGCGCTCCCCACTCCCTCCCGCCCGCGCCGCTGCGGAGACCCCGGCTTCGCCGGAATCGGCCACGTGCTGCACGGAGGGCAGCGCGGCAAAGGCGGTCGCCCCTCGTTACCCTAGGAAGGCCGGCCTCGGATCCCCGCTCTCTCCACCGGCACGGGCAGTGCCAGCAGACTGTCGCTGCGGCCGCCGCTGGCCGAAAGCCTCGCCGCGCACCGCCCGGCCGGCCCCGCCGCTCCGCGGGGTCACACGGCACCTGCCGTGGGCGGCAGCCGAGCGACAGCAAGCAGAAGCGCTCACCGCCGCGCCACTCGCCGCCCCGCCCGGGCGCTCCTCTCCTCGCGCTACCACCATGGCGCCGGCCCGCCCCGCCTTCCCCGTCGCCTGCGGCGCAACGCGGGTGCTCCGAGCCACGCAGCACGCGTGCGGCCGGGCCCTGCCGAGCCGCAGGCGGAGCCGGGGCACGGCCCGCGCGGGAGAGCTTCCGGCGAGGCTGGGCGGGCGGCGAGCGCGGCCGAGCGTGAACGCGCCAGGCGGGGTCGGCCGGCGGCGCGATGGGGAGCTAGATGGAGGCGGCAGCACGGCGCGGCATAAAAGAGCTGATCGTCCCGCAGCCGCCCGCTCCGCAGCCCCTCGGCTGCTGTCGAGAAGGGCCCCGGCCCTGGCCGCGCCGGTGGCGAGGTGGCTCCGCAGACCTCAGGCAGCCCTGGCGGGGCAGGGGAGCACTGCGAGCAGCCCCGGCGCCGCGCAGCCGTCTGTAACGCGCGGTGGGAGCCGCCGGCAACTATTTGACAGCTCCCGGGGGGCTGGGGAGGGGCACGGAGGCCACGCAGCAGGTCGCTGCCGTTAGGGAAAATTAATCCACCATGCCTGAGGTTGATGTCCGAAAAGGAGACAGAGGAGTCCTGCAACATTCTTCGACTACAGGGAGAGTCCCTGGGGCTTTTCCCATGGGGTCTGTCAAACGGTTGCGGGATGCAGCCCCTTTTTTATGCCAAGTTCCCGGCCACAACGCCCTCTTCCTTTTCTCCACTGGCTGAGGTATTAGGGGGATACAGACTTCCGGAACTGCCTACTCTATGCCCTCCTCTAATATGCACCCCCCTTTTGGCATCGAAAAGAAAGAAAAAGAAACCATTCCTAATTCTATTAAGTCTTTGTTGCCTTGCTCTAGGTTCAGGAATTTAACACGGCCCTGATTAATCAACAGTCTCTGATGATTAGTAACAGTTCTAGAGAACTAATCGTTTCTTCTGTTACTTCACGCCCCATACGTTCCTAGCCTTGTCTACAGGCCAATTCACACGGTCTGTTTGTAAAGACTCATCCATCTCATTCCTTTTAATCCCTCCTTTCTTTATTTAATCTGTATTTGTCTTTACAAACCTTAATTACCATTGATTTAATTTTTTCTTCTTGAGTCTTCTGGGCTTTTGCTATTATTTGCAGTGACATCCTCTTCTGTCCTTTTGTAGTCATTTCTGGATCAAGTAGGCATGGCTGCTACCTGCTGAAAGAGCTGCACCCAGCATGGTGTCACGTATGGTCAAAAGATTAGAGTTGCTATAGCATAGAAGAGGAGAAATGGCATTCATTTAGTGTTGGGGTCTCCCCCCCTGCCATGGAGCCCTGGGAGATGGGCCCTGGGGGGGAGACACGGGGTTTCCCTGCCCCTGGTCAGCTTCATTCCCCCTTGGTTGGTTTGTGTTCCCCGGTGTGGCCAAGGACCCTCGGGTCCCGTGACTGGGGGAGTTCCTGAGCAGAGCCCCGGCCATGCGGCTGGAGAAATAAAGACCTCTGAAACATCTACCACCAATCTGTCCATATCTACTTCTTTTCCACGGGATTCCTGGCTTGATATAGGCGTGTTACAGTAATCCCTGCTGTAACAATTTAGCCCATAGCTAGCCAGTTAGCCAGGAAAACATGTCCCATTACCATCCTTTCAACACTTGGACAGGTCCATGAGCTGAGGTTATTTCCTCTGTTATTTGTTTGACCATTTTCCACTGTCATCTGCTTGCAAACAGCAGCTTGAGTCATTTAATTTCCCACAAACTCCTCCTTCTTCTGCTAACAGATAATCTAATACCATCCAATGTTGAAATACCGCTTTCCTCATTGAAGTGGGTTGCTCAGCAAGACGGTCAAGAGCTGTGGCTGGCTGATTGGTAATTATTTCTGAGACAGCTTGTAACCTAATTATCTCATTCAAATGATAAATGGGTTGCCAGGCATCTGGGATTAATTCCTTAGGTTTCCAAGTGGCTGGTCCATCATGTTGCGTAACTTGTTCTGGTGGCCATTCATCTTTTCCCCGTTTTGGGGTGCTCCCTGCAGCCAAGGCTGCATCAGCTGACTGCTTTTCTCTAATTAAATCATCACAGATTTTGATTCCTAAGCGATTTCCCTGAATTTATAGTAGCAAAAAGAACAATGGTCTAAGATATACACCATATCCCTTACCAGTTTGGAGGTAACCTGAGCTAAGCATGTTGGCCACAAATCCAATCATGTTCTTTCAAAGCCCGTGTTCCATTAGCAAAGGGGCCTTCCTACCCTTGGTCATCAATTGGTGGGTCAAAATACAGCAGGATTCCCGGGCCTAACGGTCCTCCAACAATAGCTGCCCCACCCTAAGGGTCACAGCATTTGCATTTCCAAGCTCCCACACAGGGTTCCCATCTACATTTACATCTGCAAGTTGCTTGCTTGGATTTGGAGCAGAACTCACTAAAAGCCTTTGAGTTCCAATCCGCTGTTGCCATTCCCACTGATAATCACAAACAACATGTCTTCTACTTGTGGGATTTTTGTGGGGACAGCTTAAAAATAGGTGGTCAAAAAAACCCCTTGTCCCTCCGCATTGCTTTACAGGCTTCCAAATGTTTTTGGTAAGTGTGGTAAGAACACCTTACGCAGCTACCATTAGTGAGCTGAACAGCTCTTTGATTGCAATTGTCTTGATATTTGGAACAATTGTAAGGAGGGCAATTGTGGGTCCAAACCCAATTGTTTAAAGCCAGAGGGAAAGTCAATTGACAAACGCCTTTTCCTACATAGACCCGCCCTGTCCTGTTTAGGCAATAAGTGCCTGTTGGAGAAGAATGAAGTGGCCATGTGTTGGGGAGGATGAAAGTTTGGTAAGAAAGTTTCACAGGTATGTAGGCTTGGCAGCAAGGTCTGAGAATGTAGAAGCTGGGGATGAGGTAGAAATGAAAGCAAGTTTTGATATAGAAGAAAAGATGTTTTGCTGAAACAGTGATCGCTGAGTAACTGAGAAGGCAAAGGTTGGAGATGAGTTGGAAGGAGATTTTTAGGAGCAGGACAAAGGTATGTGATTACAAACAAAGACATGTTTTTCACCAAGTAAGTAAGTCTCAAGAAGAGCATAAGTGAATAGAAAAGGTGTCTTTAGCAAAAAGAAAGATATGGCAGGCAAACAAGAAATGTTGATGTAGCAAGAAGAAGAAAGGTCTAAGAATTTTCCACTGGAAGCTTAAATTGTAACTTACTCTTGTGATTGGATAATAATGACTATAATATGGTGATGGTAGTAGCTATGATAGGCTATAGGCCAATGTCAAGGTATTGTGTATGGTGCTTATTGGTTGTTACGTGCTAAGATACTCTGCAAAGAAAAGTATAGAATGCTCTGTAACTTGAACAGCAAGCGGCTTCAGGTATGCCTACAGCTGGAGCTGGCAGCTGTAGGGCTGGCTCTGGATAGCCACTCCCTGAAATGCTGTAACTTCGCCTATGCAATAAACAGCTTTCAAGAGAGCCACCTGAAGTCCAGACATCCTTCGTGAAACCTTCTCCTATAGCCATGGACTTCCTTCTTTGGCCCCAAATCCCGTCCTAGTATGGACCTCATGTCAGGTGTTGAGCCACCACTTAGGTTCAACTGGGCTAGCCAACCGTAGGCACTCTTCAGATCCTCCTGGCCCTCCACAGAGCCAGCAATTGCTAAGGTGAAAAACTTTTGCTACTTCTTCTGCTAAGGCTGCAAATTGATTCTCCCACTCCTGGCCTAAACTTAGCTGACCATATAAAAGTAGAGTTATTAAGGAAAATGTTTTAATAGTGTGATCTAATTAGCTAGTCTAATTTTCCCGTTGTCTTCTGCACCACCTGTGGCAATTGAAGACACAGAAACTACTTAACGTGGAACAATGGCTGCAAGTATTAGCGCCCCAGTGAGTGGAGATTCTAGAGGAGGGATACCCATAGAGACTATTTCAGCAGGTGGTCTGTGGGTAGGCACGCAGGGCTTCCTCTGATGTCGAAGCACTGGCCCACTCCTGCAGAGTGTCACAGCCTCCCGGCCTTCTCCTCCAGCTGAGATGTGCAAATCTCTGAGGCTTCAGAGACCTTGACCCGAGAGTGACGGGTCCACCTGTGTCCAGCTGTCTTCATGGCTGTTTCTGTCGTCAGTGACACTTGGAATGGGCCACGCCATTTCAGAACCACTGGCGCTTCTTTCTACTCCTTAACTAGGACTCAATCTCCTGGTTGGATGTTACAAGCAGCAAAGTCCAAAGGTGGGGCTTGTGCCAGCTGAGCTTCCTGTTGAAGGAGTTTCACAAGAAGCAGTATCCTGGCCACAGATGGTTTTAAATATACATCACTTACCTCTACTCCCCCACTAGGTTGAGACTTACCCGGGTAATTCATAACAACGACGGAAAGGGGGAGAACGGAATCTCTCTTCTGGGTCGGGCTCTCATTCTCGCCAAAGCCAATGTCCAAAGCCCTAGCCATGGCATCTTGGTTTCTATTACCAGCTTCAAAAGGTGTTTATTTCTCTATTCATTGTTTTCTACCCGAGCCGAGCTCTGGGGGTGCCAGGGCCTATGGAGGTTCCATTGTGTTCCTAAAGAAGCCAAAACCCCTTGAAGGATCTTTCCTGTAAAATGAGTTCCCCTATCTGAGTCTATTGCTTCTCAATGCTGTATCTTGGAAAGATTTGTTCCAAAAATGCCATAATACCTGATGCTGTCGTTGCTGAAGCAGTTGGAAATGCTTCTGGCCACCTTGCTAGCTGACATACCATTACCAGAAGAGATGAAGCCTTCCCACTTGGGGCATCTCAGGAAAATCCACCTGGCATCTTTGGAAGGGACCTGCAGCCCAAGGCCTCCCTCCCCTGGCAAGTTACTTTGTAACTTGGCTGTTTGCTTTAGCACAGATCAAGCAACCTTCAACAGCTCGTTCTGCCAGTCTAAAAAGACCCCCAGCAACATCCAGCATGAGGAAGGCTTCTGCCAATCCTCAGGAGGTGCAAGGACTCTCTTCACGGAGTTCTTTTAAGATTGGTAGGGCCAAAGCTTCTGGTATCTCTTGTTTGCCATCCCTTGTAAACCAATTATTGCCTTTTTTCTCTGCCACACGGCTTTTAACTGTATCTCAAACTCCTCTGGGAGAAAAGACAGCTTCCCAGCCAGTGATGGAGTCACTGGGAGCAAAGGGGGCATCTTGGAGAGTTCTGGCAGAAGTGTTGCTTTCTGACTTTCTTCATCCACCAAAAAGGAGACAGAGGAGGCCTGTAACATTCTTCAACTACAGGGAGAGGCCATGGGGCTTTTGCCATGGAGTCTCTCAACTGATTGCGGGACGCAGCCCCCTTTTGATGCAAAGTTCCTGGCAACAGCACCCTCGGAGGTACTCGGGAATTACAGACTTCCGGAACTGCCTACTCTAGGCTCCCCTCTAATATGCACCCCCCTCTTGGTATGGAAAAGGAAGAAAACGAAACTATTCCGAATGCTGTTAAGTCTTTGCTGCCTTGCTCTAGGTTCAGGAATTTAACACGGCCTTGGCTGAGCAACAGTCTCTGTCGATTAGTAACAGTTTCTAGAACTAAGACTTTCTTCTGTTACTCCCCTACCAGTAAATTCCTAGCCTTGTCTAAGGACGGATTCACACGGTCTCTTTGTAAAGACACATCTATGTTACTCCTTTCACTCCCACACCTTCTTGGCAGTAGGACGGCTCCCCCCGGCACAGCACCTGGCACAAAACCCCCCTATGCACATACACACACACCTGCACTTACCCTGCACTCCGCTGCACACACACACACACACCTCCCGCACACTAACACCCCCCTTCACCTCCCCGCCATGCTACTTGCAGTTGCCCCGCCCCTGCCATCCCGGCCGGCTGGCAGCACTCACTCCTCACGTGCTTCCCCATGCCTTGCATTTCCTTGCTGCCCTCTCTGTAGCCTTCCCTCAACCTGCCTTTTCTCCCCTGCCTTGCATTGACTTGCTCACCCATCCCCCACCTGACTTCCTTTCACATTCGTCTAGGTCTGGCCTCACCTTTCCTTTTCCTTCTAGGACCCTCATTGCCCTGCCTCGCCTCGCCAAGCAAGGCCACACAGAGCAGTTGGTCCTGGCCGCTTTTGTGTACCAGCAGTCCTCGAATGTACTTCTCACCTGCCTTGCCTGGCCTTGCCTTGGCAACACAACAGTTTCCTTGTCTTGCCCTGCTAGCTCTCTGGAGCCTTGCATTCCTTTGCACGTCCATGCCCCGCCCTTGACCTGCCTACTGCTTTCCTCCAGGGCCTTGGATTGCCGAGCCCTTCTTGTTTCTGCCTGGCCTACCCATCAGTGGACTTCCCTTCCTACGGCCAGCCTTGCCTCTAACGTCTGGGCCTTCTCTTGCCTACCACTCCATTTGCTTTGCCCTCACTGCTCTGGCCTTGCTTACCTCTCCCTTGACTTGCCCACAATTGCCTGCACTTGCTTTGCAGCGCCTTGCCTGCATGGAAGGCGAGGGCAAGAGTGGTAGGCAGGGCAAAGCAAAGCCAGCAAGTTGTAGGTAGTGCAAGGCAAGGCAGCAGAGGCAAAGGAAGCAGAGCAAGGGTAGCTTAAGAAGAACTAGACAAGGTACTGAAGGCAAGGCAAGGCCAAGAGACTCGGAGTGCCTTTCCTTGCCAAGGCAAGGACATAGTGCCAGTGTTGCTGGAGCAGATGTTAAGGTAGCATGGGGAGGAATAGTCCAGCAAGACATTTCTCTTCTGGCCCCTGGGCGTGTAGGGGCAATTGTTGGATCTATTCTATACTGGAGGTGGATCAGTGGATGGATGTGTTGTATTTTGGAGGAGGGGATGCCGTTTCTTTGGAGATGGGCTTGTAGTTGCTCTCTTTGGCAAGGAAAGCAGGTTTGGATGCGCACATCAGGTGCTCTTAGGGATTTTAAAGGCTTTTCCCAAGAGGCACAGCTCTCTCTGGCTTAGAGCTGTTGAGCTGTCCGTGGGAATGCAAAGGCCAAGCTTGTGAGCCTTTTGTCCTGGTGCCTTTAGTGTGTGAGCAGTCCGTGGTGCCGTTGTCTTTGGATGCTGACTCTGGGAGAGGGAAGGCTTAGGATGGTAGCTAGAGCTGAGAAGGAAAGTGCTGAGAACAGCGTGTGTGCTGCTAGTTTGAGGGGTGCAGTTGAAGTTGCAGGCAGCAAGATCTTCCTCAGCCCGCACTGCTTTGAGCTCTGTTTTTGCCAGATGGTTTCAAGTTGGTGGGCAGAATCTGCGAGAGGGCAAAGATTGGTTTGGGCCAAAGAGGTTTGTCTGCCTCTTGGAGTGCGGTATAAAGAAGAGTCCGCTCTTGGAAGGGGAAGATGAGGGAAATCTTTTTGTCCTGAGGTGCTGTTGATTTGAGTGCAGGGACGTTTGCAACTTGCCTCTGCCCTTGGGGTGGTTTCGAGCAGCGCCAGGCGCTTGGCCTTCTTTTGCAAGTCGTCAGCGCCATCGTGTGCTTGTTTCGAGGAGCGCTGACAGTGCCGGGGAAAAAGCCAAGCGCTTCGCTGGCGCCGCCCCAAGTCGTGTGCGAGCAGTTGCTGGAAGAGCTCCGCTGTGCATCCTGCCTCTTGGAGACACAAAAGAATGTGATCCTGCGCGTAAGCGGGGAAGCAAGAGGAATCTTTTCATTGTTGGCTGTGCAGTTACTAAGCGGCAAAAGTCAAGGCAGCTCCAGCACGGCCTCTTTCTTTCAGAACCTTTTCTGTGCCATCATGAACATGCTCAACATGCAACTCGCACCCACTGAACTGCATCAAAGGTCCTGGAGAGACGCACTTTCCTTCAAGCTCTAGCTACCATCCTACCCTCCACCTCTCGCCGATCCCAAAGCCCTTCCGAACATGCAGCAGCTGCACGCAGAGAACAAGTGCTAGAAGAAGGCGTTGGCCTTCAGAGTCCCTCTAAAGTCTGTAAACTAGGCGAAACATTGCAGTGACCAGCACTTTCCTTCGCAACTATCTACAGAGCGTCATCACATTCTCTCAGAGTGGCTAAGTCCACCCTTGCAGCACAGCAGCGTTTCCAGCCACAGTTCGGACTGAGAGATGGGCCAGGTGAGAAAGCATTTGTTGACTATCCCTCGTCTCTGGAAGACTTGATAGTCGCAGCGCAATCACGTGCACACACCTTCAGTGTGGCCAAGTTCAAGCAGCTAGAGCTCACAGAGACGGGAGAGGCAGGAGAGAAGCCGTTCCAAAAGTACCGTGTACTTACAGCAGCATTCAAACTGTGCACAGCACTCTACAGCACTGTAGACCGTGGCTTCTCTGACAAGACGTGCCATCCCATTGTTGGCTCTCGCAGCTCGCTTGCTAGCTGCTCTCCTGAAGAAAAGAACTAGGAGGAAAAGCCAATGCTGGGCTGCACCTTCCCCTTGCCTCACGTAAAGCCACTTCAACTCCCCGCTGCACTCTCTACTTCCCCTCTCCTTGGCATCGACCGCTGTGTTTTCTGCATCTCGGAGCCCAAAGGTAAGCGCCAGTGTTCCCAGGGATGCTTGGAAGAGGGAGAAGTAGTAGCACAAGTAGCTGCCGTTGAACTTCCTCCTTCTCAATGCTAACGTGAAGTCGGCAGGCAGGCGAGCGCCAGCCACGCTCCTTTCTCAGTTTGGACGCTGCGGACACGAGCCCGGTGCTCGGCGCCTTCGTTCGGCCTCTTTAGTAGCCATGTCGCGCTTTCATTCTGCCGGAGTCGAAGCGCCGTCTACTTGTGGCACAGAGAGCACGGTGCCGGCAGCCAAATGCTCCAGCCGACTGCTTCTGCCGACACACGCCTGGGCTATGCACTTTCCCTCTCAGCGACATACAGCAGCACATTCGCTCTAAATGTAAAGATTCTCGGCTACGTCTGGCACAGAGAACAGCTTTAGTTCAACGGGCTTACCCAGAGCATGCCCCCGGACGCGTGGAAACCTGTATTTGCACCACATTGCAGTGGCAGTCCTCTTTCCTTTACAGGCTGCACAGCGCCGGCAGATGGCCCGTGCGCTCTGCACCTGCCTTCTCACTTCCAAGTAGCACTGCGCACATTAGAGCCTTGCAGGGAGAGAAGACGCGGCTAGGCGTCTCGCCCAGAAGAACGTGGCAGGGCGAAAAGGTGTTCTTCTTTTGTCTTCCTCGTCGCCCAGAGTGTGCTGCTGTGTTGAAAGTCTTGGCCAGCGAAAAGCTACACCAGCAAGTATTTCTCTCCTGATGCATTGCGCTGAGCGAGAGCTGAGGAAAATGCTTGCACAGCACACTGTGGATGCGTGCAGTACACACGCTGAAGAGCGGCACGGCTAAAAGTCATCGCTGGGCTTCAGTTCTGTCCAGAGCACAGAAGGCGAAGAACGAAGCAGCTGGGCACCGGCTGCATGTACATAGTGGAGCGAATTTCACATGTCCAGCCAAGAGCTGCTTCACAAGCAGATTCAGCTGAGAATGCTCTGGCTGCTTCACAAAGGAAGGTGCTGTGTTGCACTCCTGGACACTACCTGGTCAGAAGCAGTTTCTTACACCTTCAATGCTGCAGAGTCCATGCAGCTGGAGCACCCCCAGAAGGACGCGTCCAGCTGGAAGGCGTTCTTCAAGTACCCCCCTCTTCCAAGTAGCCTTGAAACTGAGCACAACACACTGCGGCTCGGCAGCTTCCTTCTCAGATAGACGTGCCGTCACATTATGCACTCTCGCAGCTCCGTTGCCCACTTGCAGCAGCTGCTCCCAAAGAAAAAGTCTCCAGAAAGAAAAGCCACTGCTGGCTGGGCTGCCCTTTCCCCTTGCCTCACGTGAAGCACCAGAAACTGTCCGCTGCACTCTTTATTTCCATTCTCCGTCGCATCTACCACTGTAATGTCTGCATCTCGAAGCATAAACCCCGGCACAGTTCTCTCCTGGGCAAAGCTGGAAGAGAAATAGGTAGCCGCACAAGTAGCTGCAAGTTTCCGACTGCTAATTTGAATCCGAAAACAAGCGAGTGGCAGGCACGCTTCCTCTTGCAGCCTGTGCGATGCCCACAGCGGCTCCGTGCTCTGCCTTCGTTCTTACGCCCTTCGTAGCATGTCGCGCTTTCGTTTTGCTGGAGACGACCCGTCGTCTAGTTCTCGCCCAGAGAGCGCGGTGCCGGCAGCCAAATGCTGCAGGCTGCTGCTTCTGCCGAAACACGCCTGGGCTATGCAATTTCTCTCGAGCGCTAGGTAGCACAACATTCTGTCTGCGTTGTGGTCTTTATCTTAAGGGAAAGCTTCTCGGCTACGGCTCGCCCAGAGAACTGTTCCGGGACAATACATGTGTTTTATTACCCCTTCTCGCAAGAAGACTGTGGTGCTGCGTTGGAACTGTTGGCCAGTGCAAGGCTAATCCATCATGTGCTTCCCTCCTGATGCATTTTGCTGAGCGAGAGCTGAGGAAAATCCGTGCCCTGCGCACTGTGGATGCGTGCAGTATACACGCAGAAGAGCGGCAAAGCTCCTAGTCATCGCACACACGAGCCCAGTGGCCTGGGGCTGCGTTCTTCTCCCTTACCGGCGCTGGACAGAACTGAAGCATTCAGCTTTGGCTCTCTTCAGTGTGTGTACTGCACGCATCCACAGTGCACAGTGCACGGATTTTCCTCAGCGCTACGTGCAAGTACAGCCTTTCTGCTTCGCAGAGCCCAACTGTCCGCACAAGCTCTCGCTCAGAGAAATGTGTCAGGAGAGAAGCACTTGCTGCATTAGCCTTCCGCTGGCCAACAGTTGCAACGCAGCACATAGTCTTACTGCGAGAAGGGGTAATAAAACGCACGCTTTCAGCACAGCAGCACAATCTGGGCGACGAGGAGGACAAAAGAAGACCATCTTTTCGTCTTTGCACGATTTTCTCTGCCACACATCTATCCACGTCTTTGCTCCCTGCAAGGTGCTACTTGGAATTGAGAAAGGTGCAGAGAAGCACTGCCATCTGCCGGCGCTGTGCAGGCTGTAAAGGAAAGAAAGACTACCCCTGGAATGTGGTGCAAATACAAGTTGCCACGGGTCGGGGTAAGCGCCGGGTAAGCCCGTTGAACTAGAGCTGTTCTCGGTGCCAGACGTAGCTGAGACTCTTTCCCTTTACATTCAGGCTACAAAGCAAAGAGAATGTGGTGCTACCAAGGGCAGCGAAGGAAAGTGCACAGCCCAGGGGTGTTTCGGAAGAGACAGCAACCTGGAGCGTTTCTCTGGAGGGTTTCTCTGCCGGCGTGCCCTCTGTGCGAGAAGTAGACGACGGTTCGACTCCGGCAGAATGAAAAGAACGAAATGGTACGAAGAGCATAAGAATGAAGGCAGAAGCACCTAGCTGGTGTGTGCATAGCACAGGCTGCAAGAGGAAGCGTGGCTGCCACTCGCTTGTTTTCAGACTCGAATTAGCTGTTGAAAACAGAAAGTTCAACTTGCAGCTACTTGTGCTGCTACCTATTTCTCTTCGAGCTTTCCCTGGAAAGAATTGTGCCGGGGTTTATGCTTCGAGATGCAGACATTACAGTGGTAGATGCGACGGAGAATGGGAATAGAGAGTGCAGCGGAGAGTTTCAGGTGCTTGACGTGAGGCAAGGGGAAAGGGCAGTCCAGCAGTGGCTTTTACTTCTGGAGCCTTTTTCTTTGGCAGCAGCTGCTGCAAGTGGGCAACGGAGCTGTGAGAGTGAATAGAGAGACGGCACGTCTATCTGAGAAGGAAGCTGCCGAGCCGCAGTGTGTTGTGCTCAGTTTCAAGGCTACTTGGAAGAGGGGGGTACTTGAAGAACGCCTTCCAGCTGGACGCGTCCTTCTGGGGGTGCTCCAGCTGCATGGACTCTGCAGCATTGAAGGTGTAAGAACCTGCTTCTGACCAGGTAGTGTCCAGGAGTGCAACACAGCACCTTCCTTTGTGAAGCAGCCAGAGCATTCTCAGCTGAATCTGCTTGTGAAGCAGCTCTTGGCTGGACATTTGAAATTCGCTTCACTGAGTACATGCAGCCGGTGCTCAGCTGCTTCGTTCTTCGCCTTCTGCTGTCTGGACAGAACTGAAGCCCAGCGATGCCTTTGAGTTTTGCCGCTCTTCAGCGCGAACACTGCACGCGGCCACAGTGTGCTGTGCACGGATTTTCCTCAGCTCGACGTACAGTCATTTTCTTGCTGTTCCACAGGGTCCACACTGTCCGCGTAGCTCTCGCTCAGCGAAATGCGTCAGGAGAGAAACACTTGCTGGAGTAGCTTTTCGCTGGCCAAGACTTACAACACAGCACCCCAATTCGGGCAAGAAGAAAGAGAAAGGAAGAATATCTTTTCGCCCTGCCACGTTCTTCTGGGCGAGATGCCTATCCGCGTCTCCTCTCCCTGCAAGGCTCTAATGTGCGCGGTGCTACTTGGAAGTGAGAAGGCAGGTGCAGAGAGCACCGCGATCTGCCGGCGCTGTGCAGCCTGTAAAGGAAAGAGGACTGCGACTGGAATGTGGTGCAAATACAAGTTGCCACGCGTCGGTGCAAGCTCCGGCTAAGCCGGTTAAAATAAAGCTGTTCCCTGTGCCAGACGTAGCCGAGAAGCTTTCCGTAAAGATGCTGGCTACAAAGCAAAGAGAATGTGGTGCTACTTCAGCGCTAGAGAGAAATTGCATAGCCAAGGTGTGTTTCGGCAGAAGCAGCAGCCTGCAGCATTTGGCTGCCGGCACCGTGCTCTCTGCGCGAGAAGTAGACGACGGGTCGTCTCCTGCAAAACGAAAGCGCGACCTGCTACGAAGGGCGTAAGAATGAAGGCAGAGCACCGAGCTGGTGTGTGCATCGCACAGGCTGCAAGAGGAAGCGTGCTTGTCACTCGCTTGTTTTCGGATTCACGTTAGCAGCTCGAAACTTAAAGTTCAACTTGCAGCTACTTGTGCTGCTACCTATTTCTCTTCCAGCTTTCCCCTGGAAACAATTGCGGTTAGGTTTATGCTTCGCCATACGGCGGAGAAAGGAGAGTGCAGCGGACAGTTTCAGGTGCTTCACGTGAGGCAAGGGGAAAGGGCAGCCCAGCCAGCAGTGGCTTTTCTTTCTGGAGCCTTTTTCTTTGGGAGCAGCTGCTGCAAGTGGGCAACGGAGCTGCGAGAGTGCAAAATGTGACGGCACGTCTATCTGAGAAGGAAGCTGCCGAGCCGCAGTGTGTTGTGCTCAGTTTCAAGGCTACTTGGAAGAGGGGGGTACTTGAAGAACGCCTTCCAGCTGGACGCGTCCTTCTGGGGGTGCTCCAGCTGCATGGACTCTGCAGCATTGAAGGTGTAGCAACCTGCTTCTGACCAGGTAGTGTCCAGGAGTGCAGCACACGACCGTCCTTTGTGAAGCAGCCAGAGCATTCTCAGCTGAATCTGCTTGTGAAGCAGCACTTGGCTGGACGTGAAATTCGCTTCACTATGTACATGCAGCCGGTGCCCAGCTGCTTCGTTCTTCGCCTTCTGCTGTCTGGACAGAACTGAAGCCAAGCGATGACTTTTAGCCGTGCCGCTCTTCAGCGTGTGTACTGCACGCATCCACAGTGTGCTGTGCAAGCATTTTCCTCAGCTCTCGCTCAGCGCAATGCATCAGGAGAGAAACACTTGCTGGTGTAGCTTTTCGCTGGCCAAGACTTTCAACACAGCAGCACACTCTGGGCGACGAGGAAGACAAAAGAAGAACACCTTTTCACCCTGCCACGTTCTTCTGGGCGAGACGCCTAGCCGCGTCTTCTCTCCCTGCAAGGCTCTTATGTGCGCGGTGCTACTTGGAAGTGAGAAGGCAGGTGCAGAGAAGCACTGCTATCTGCCGGCGTTGTGCAGCCTGTAAAGGAAAGAGGACTGCGACTGGAATGTGGTGCAAATACAAGTTGCCACCCGTCAGGGCAAGCTCCGGCTAAGCCGGTTAAAATAAAGCTGTTCTCGGTGCCAGACGTAGCCGAGAAGCTTTCCGTAAAGATGCTGGCTACAAAGCAAAGAGAATGTGGTGCTACTTCAGCGCTAGAGAGAAATTGCATAGCCAAGGTGTGTTTCGGCAGAAGCAGCAGCCTGCAGCATTTGGCTGCCGGCACCGTGCTCTCTGCGCGAGAAGTAGACGACGGTTCGTCTCCAGCAAAACGAAAGCGCGACATGCTACGAAGGGCGTATGAATGAAGGCAGAGCACCGAGCTGGTGTGTGCATCGCACAGGCTGCAAGAGGAAGCGTGGCTGCCACTCGCTTGTTTTCGGATTCACGTTAGCAGCTCGAAACTTAAAGTTCAACTTGCAGCTACTTGTGCTGCTACCTATTTCTCTTCCAGCTTTCCCAGGAAAGAATTGTGCCGGGGTTTATGCTTCGACATGCAGACATTACAGTGGTAGATGCGACGAAGAAAGGAAATAGAGAGTGCAGCGGACAGTTTCAGGTGCTTCACGTGAGGCAAGGGGAAAGGGCAGCCCAGCCAGCAGTGGCTTTTCTTTCTGGAGCCTTTTTCTTTGGGAGCAGCTGCTGCAAGTGGGCAACGGAGCTGTGAGAGTGAATAGAGAGACGGCACGTCTATCTGAGAAGGAAGCTGCCGAGCCGCAGTGTGTTGTGCTCAGTTTCAAGGCTACTTGGAAGAGGGGGGTACTTGAAGAACGCCTTCTAGCTGGACGAGTCCTTCTGGGGGTGCTCCAGCTGCATGGACTCTGCAGCATTGAAGGTGTAAGAACCTGCTTCTGACCAGGTAGTGTCCAGGAGTGCAGCACAGGACCTTCCTTTGTGAAGCAGCCAGAGCATTCTCAGCTGAATCTGCTTGTGAAGCAGCTCTTGGCTGGACATGTGAAATTCGCTCCACTATGTACATGCAGCCGGTGCCCAGCTGCTTCGTTCTTCGCCTTCTGCTGTCTGGACAGAACTGAAGCCCAGCGATGACTTTTAGCCGTGCCGCTCTTCAGCGTGTGTACTGCACGCATCCACAGTGTGCTGTGCAAGCATTTTCCTCAGCTCTCGCTCAGCGCAATGCATCAGGAGAGAAACACTTGCTGGTGTAGCTTTTCGCTGGCCAAGACTTTCAACACAGAAGCACACTCTGGGCGACGAGGAAGACAAAAGAAGAACACCTTTTCGCCCTGCCACGTTCTTCTGGGCGAGACGCCTAGCCGCGTCTTCTCTCCCTGCAAGGCTCTTATGTGCGCGGTGCTACTTGGAAGTGAGAAGGCAGGTGCAGAGAAGCACCGCCATCTGCCGGCGCTGTGCAGCCTGTAAAGGAAAGAGGACTGCGACTGGAATGTGGTGCAAATACAAATTGCCACGCGTCGGGGCAAGCTCCGGCTAAGCCGGTTAAAATAAAGCTGTTCTCGGTGCCAGACGTAGCCGAGAAGCTTTCCGTAAAGATGCTGGCTACAAAGCAAAGAGAATGTGGTGCTACTTCAGCGCTAGAGAGAAATTGCATAGCCAAGGTGTGTTTCGGCAGAAGCAGCAGCCTGCAGCATTTGGCTGCCGGCACCGTGCTCTCTGCGCGAGAAGTAGACGACGGTTCGTCTCCAGCAAAACGAAAGCGCGACATGCTACGAAGGGCGTAAGAATGAAGGCAGAGCACGGAGCTGCTGTGTGCATCGCACAGGCTGCAAGAGGAAGCGTGGCTGCCACTCGCTTGTTTTCGGATTCACGTTAGCAGCTCGAAACTTAAAGTTCAACTTGCAGCTACTTGTGCTGCTACCTATTTCTCTTCCAGCTTTCCCAGGAAAGAATTGTGCCGGGGTTTATGCTTCGAGATGCAGAGATAACAGTGGTAGATGCGACGAAGAAAGGAAATAGAGAGTGCAGCGGACAGTTTCAGGTGCTTGACGTGAGGCAAGGGGAAAGGGCAGCCCAGCAGTGGCTTTTCCTTCTGAAGCCTTTTTCTTTGGGAGCAGCTGCTGCAAGCGGGCAACGGAGCTGTGAGAGTGAATAGAGAGACGGCACGTCTATCTGAGAAGGAAGCTGCCGAGCCGCAGTGTGTTGTGCTCAGTTTCAAGGCTACTTGGAAGAGGGGGGTACTTGAAGAACGCCTTCTAGCTGGACGAGTCCTTCTGGGGGTGCTCCAGCTGCATGGACTCTGCAGCATTGAAGGTGTAAGAACCTGCTTCTGACCAGGTAGTGTCCAGGAGTGCAACACAGCACCTTCCTTTGTGAAGCAGCCAGAGCATTCTCAGCTGAATCTGCTTGTGAAGCAGCTCTTGGCTGGACATGTGAAATTAGCTCCACTATGTACATGCAGCCGGTGCCCAGCTGCTTCGTTCTTCGCCTTCTGTGCTCTGGACAGAACTGAAGCCCAGCGATGACTTTTAGCCGTGCCGCTCTTCAGCGTGTGTACTGCACGCATCCACAGTGTGCTGTGCAAGCATTTTCCTCAGCTCTCGCTCAGCGCAATGCATCAGCAGAGAAACACTTGCTGGTGTAGCTTTTCGCTGGCCAAGACTTTCAACACAGCAGCACACTCTGGGCGACGAGGAAGACAAAAGAAGAACACCTTTTCGCCCTGCCACGTTCTTCTGGGCGAGACGCCTAGCCGCGTCTTCTCTCCCTGCAAGGCTCTAATGTGCGCGGTGCTACTTGGAAGTGAGAAGGCAGGTGCAGAGCGCACGGGCCATCTGCCGGCGCTGTGCAGCCTGTAAAGGAAAGAGGACTGCGACTGGAATGTGGTGCAAATACAAGTTCCACGCGTCCGGGGGCATGCTCTGGGTAAGCCCGTTGAACTAAAACTGTTCTCTGTGCCAGACGTAGCCGAGAATCTTTCCCTTTACATTTAGAGCGAATGTGCTGCTGTATGTCGCTGAGAGGGAAAGTGCATAGCCCAGGCGTGTGTCGGCAGAAGCAGTCGGCTGGAGCATTTGGCTGCCGGCACCGTGCTCTTTGTGCCACAAGTAGACGACGCTTCGACTCCGGCAGAATGAAAGCGCGACATGGCTACTAAAGAGGCCGAACGAAGGCGCCGAGCACCGGGCTCGTGTCCGCAGCGTCCAAACTGAGAAAGGAGCGTGGCTGGCGCTCGCCTGCCTGCCGACTTCACGTTAGCATTGAGAAGGAGGAAGTTCAACGGCAGCTACTTGTGCTACTACTTCTCCCTCTTCCAAGCATCCCTGGGAACACTGGCGCTTACCTTTGGGCTCCCAGATGCAGAAAACACAGCGGTCGATGCCAAGGAGAGGGGAAGTAGAGAGTGCAGCGGGGAGTTGAAGTGGCTTTACGTGCGGCAAGGGGAAGGTGCAGCCCAGCATTGGCTTTTCCTCCTAGTTCTTTTCTTCAGGAGAGCAGCTAGCAAGCGAGCTGCGAGAGCCAACAATGGGATGGCACGTCTTGTCAGAGAAGCCACGGTCTACAGTGCTGTAGAGTGCTGTGCACAGTTTGAATGCTGCCCTAAGTACACGGTACTTTTGGAACGGCTTCTCTCCTGCCTCTCCCGTCTCTGTGAGCTCTAGCTGCTTGAACTTGGCCACGCTGAAGGTGTGTGGACGTGATTGCGCTGCGAGTATCAAGTCTTCCAGAGACGAGGGATAGTCAACAAATGCTTTCTCACCTGGCCCATCTCTCAGTCCCAACTGTGGCCGGAAACGCTGCTGTGCTGCAAGGGTGGACTTAGCCACTCTGAGAGAATGTGATGACGCTCTATAGATAGTTGCGAAGGAAAGTGCTGGTCACTGCAATGTTTCGCCTAGTTTACAGACTTTAGAGGGACTCTGAAGGCCAACGCCTTCTTCTAGCACTTGTTCTCTGCGTGCAGCTGCTGCATGTTCGGAAGGGCTTTGGGATCGGCGAGAGGTGGAGGGTAGGATGGTAGCTAGAGCTTGAAGGAAAGTGCGTCTCTCCAGGACCTTTGATGCAGTTCAGTGGGTGCGAGTTGCATGTTGAGCATGTTCATGATGGCACAGAAAAGGTTCTGAAAGAAAGAGGCCGTGCTGGAGCTGCCTTGACTTTTGCCGCTTAGTAACTGCACAGCCAACAATGAAAAGATTCCTCTTGCTTCCCCGCTACGCGCAGGATCACATTCTTTTGTGTCTCCAAGAGGCAGGATGCACAGCGGAGCTCTTCCAGCAACTGCTCGCACACGACTTGGGGCGGCGCCAGCGAAGCGCTTGGCTTTTTCCCCGGCACTGTCAGCGCTCCTCGAAACAAGCACACGATGGCGCTGACGACTTGCAAAAGAAGGCCAAGCGCCTGACGCTGCTCGAAACCACCCCAAGGGCAGAGGCAAGTTGCAAACGTCCCTGCACTCAAATCAACAGCACCTCAGGACAAAAAGATTTCCCTCATCTTCCCCTTCCAAGAGCGGACTCTTCTTTATACCGCACTCCAAGAGGCAGACAAACCTCTTTGGCCCAAACCAATCTTTGCCCTCTCGCAGATTCTGCCCACCAACTTGAAACCATCTGGCAAAAACAGAGCTCAAAACATTGCGGGCTGAGGAAGATCTTGCTGCCTGCAACTTCAACTGCACCCCTCAAACTAGCAGCACACACGCTGTTCTCAGCACTTTCTATTCCTCCCCGTGCTACCTTACCATCTGCTCCAGCAACACTGGCACTATGTCCTTGCCTTGGCAAGGAAAGGCACTCCGAGTCTCTTGGCCTTGCCTTGCCTTCAGTACCTTGTCTAGTTCTTCTTAAGCTACCCTTGCTCTGCTTCCTTTGCCTCTGCTGCCTTGCCTTGCACTACCTACAACTTGCTGGCTTTGCTTTGCCCTGCCTACCACTCTTGCCCTCGCCTTCCATGCAGGCAAGGCGCTGCAAAGCAAGTGCAGGCAATTGTGGGCAAGTCAAGGGAGAGGTAAGCAAGGCCAGAGCAGTGAGGGGAAAGCAAATGGAGTGGTAGGCAAGAGAAGGCCCAGACGTTAGAGGCAAGGCTGGCCGTAGGAAGGGAAGTCCACTGATGGGTAGGCCAGGCAGAAACAAGAAGGGCTCGGCAATCCAAGGCCCTGGAGGAAAGCAGTAGGCAGGTCAAGGGCGGGGCATGGACGTGCAAAGGAATGCAAGGCTCCAGAGGGCTCCAGAGGGCTAGCAGGGCAAGACAAGGAAACTGTTGTGTTGCCAAGGCAAGGCCAGGCAAGGCAGGTGAGAAGTACATTCGAGGACTGCTGGTACACAAAAGCGGCCAGGACCAAGTGCTTTGTGTGGCCTTGCTTGGCGAGGCGAGGCAGGGCAATGAGGGTCCTAGAAGGAAAAGGAAAGGTGAGGCCAGAGCTAGACGAATGTGAAAGGAAGTCAGGTGGGGGATGGGTGAGCAAGTCAATGCAAGGCAGGGGAGAAAAGGCAGGTTGAGGGAAGGCTACAGAGGGGTGAGCAAGGAAACGCAAGGCATGTGAGGAGTGAGTGCTGCCAGCCCGCCGGGATGGCAGGGGCGGGGCCACTGCAAGTAGCATGGCAGGGATGTGGAGGTGGGTGTTAGTGTGCGGGAGGTGTGTGTGTGTGTGTGCAGCGGAGTGCAGGGTAAGTGCAGGTGTGCGTGTGCGCATAGGGGGGTTTTGTGCCAGGTGCTGTGCCGGGGGGAGCCATCCCACCGCCAAGAAGGTGTGGGAGTGAAAGAAGTAACATAGATGTGTCTTTACAAAGAGACCGTGTGAATCCGTCCTTAGACAAGGCTAGGAATTTACTGGTAGGGGAGTAACAGAAGAAAGTCTTAGTTCTAGAAACTGTTACTAATCGACAGAGACTGTTGCTCAGCCAAGGCCGTGTTAAATTCCTGAACCTAGAGCAAGGCAGCAAAGACTTAACAGCATTAGGAATAGTTTCGTTTTCTTCCTTTTCCATACCAAGAGGGGGGTGCATATTAGAGGGGAGCCTAGAGTAGGCAGTTCCGGAAGTCTGTAATTCCCGAGTACCTCCGAGGGTGCTGTTGCCAGGAACTTTGCATCAAAAGGGGGCTGCGTCCCGCAATCAGTTGAGAGACTCCATGGCAAAAGCCCCATGGCCTCTCCCTGTAGTTGAAGAATGTTACAGGCCTCCTCTGTCTCCTTTTTGGTGGATGAAGAAAGTCAGAAAGCAACACTTCTGCCAGAACTCTCCAAGATGCCCCCTTTGCTCCCAGTGACTCCATCACTGGCCAGGAAGCTGTCTTTTCTCCCAGAGGAGTTGGAGATACAGTTAAAAGCCGTGTGGCAGAGAAAAAAGGCAATAATTGGTTTACAAGGGATGGCAAACAAGAGATACCAGAAGCTTTGGCCCTACCAATCTTAAAAGAACTCCGTGAAGAGAGTCCTTGCACCTCCTGAGGATTGGCAGAAGCCTTCCTCATGCTGGATGTTGCTGGGGGTCTTTTTAGACTGGCAAAACGAGCTGTTGAAGGTTGCTTGATCTGTGCTAAAGCAAACAGCCAAGTTACAAAGGAACTTGCCAGGGGAGGGAGGCCTTGGGCTGCATGTCCCTTCCAAAGATGCCAGGTGGATTTTCCTGAGATGCCCCAAGTGGGAAGGCTTCATCTCTTCTGGTAATGGTATGTCAGCTAGCAAGGTGGCCAGAAGCATTTCCAACTGCTTCAGCAACGACAGCATCAGGTATTAAGGCATTTTTGGAACAAATCTTTCCAAGATACAGCATTGTAGAAGCAATAGACTCAGATAGGGGAACTCATTTTACAGGAAAGATCCTTCAAGGGGTTTTGGCTTCTTTAGGAACACAATGGAACCTCCATAGGCCCTGGCACCCCCAGAGCTCGGCTCGGGTAGAAAACAATGAATAGAGAAATAAACACCTTTTGAAGCTGGTAATAGAAACCAAGATGCCATGGCTAGGGCTTTGGACATTGGCTTTGGCGAGAATGAGAGCCCGACCCAGAAGAGAGATTCCGTTCTCCCCCTTTCCGTCGTTGTTATGAATTACCCGGCTAAGTCTCAACCTAGTGGGGGAGTAGAGGTAAGTGATGTATATTTAAAACTATCTGTGGCCAGGATACTGCTTCTTGTGAAACCCCTTCAACAGGAAGCTCAGCTGGCACAAGCCCCACCTTTGGACTTTGCTGCTTGTAACATCCAACCAGGAGATTGAGTCCTAGTTAAGGAGTAGAAAGAAGCGCCAGTGGTTCTGAAATGGCGTGGCCCATTCCAAGTGTCACTGATGACAGAAACAGCCATGAAGACAGCTGGACACAGGTGGACCCGTCACTCTCGGGTCAAGGTCTCTGAAGCCTCAGAGATTTGCACATCTCAGCTGGAGGAGAAGGCTGGGAGGCTGTGACTGACACTCTGCAGGAGTGGGCCGGAGCAGTAGCCAGTGCTTCGACATCAGAGGAAGCCCTGCGTGCCTACCCACAGACCACCTGCTGAAATAGTCTCTATGGGTATCCCTCCTCTAGAATCTCCACTCACTGGGGCGCTAATACTTGCAGCCATTGTTTCACGTTAAGTAGTTTCTGTGTCTTCAATTGCCACAGGTGGTGCAGAAGACAACGGGAAAATTAGACTAGCTAATTAGATCACACTATTAAAACATTTTCCTGAATAACTCTACTTTTATATGGTCAGCTAAGTTTAGGCCAGGAGTGGGAGAATCAATTTGCAGCCTTAGCAGAAGAAGTAGCAAAAGTTTTTCACCTTAGCAATTGCTGGCTCTGTGGAGGGCCAGGAGGATCTGAAGAGTGGCCATGGTTGGCTAGCCCAGCTGAACCTAAATGGTGGGTCAATGTGAGGGCCACAATAGGATGGGATTTGGGGCCAAAGAAGGAAGTCCATGGCCACTTCATTCTTCTCCAACAGGCACTTATTGCCTAAACAGGACAGGGCGGGTCTATGTAGGAAAAGGCGTTTGTCAATTGACTTTCCCTCTGGCTTTAAACAATTGGGTTTGGACCCACAATTGCCCTCCTTACAATTGTTCCAAATATCAAGACAATTGCAATCAAATAGCTGTTCAGCTCACTAATGGTAGCTGCGTAAGGTGTTCTTACCAAAAACATTTGGAAGCCTGTAAAGCAATGGGGAGGGACAAGGGGTTTTTTTGACCACCTATTTTTAAGCTGTCCCCACAAAAATTCCACAAGTAGAAGACATGTTGTTTGTGATTATCAGTGGGAATGGCAACAGCGGATTGGAACTCAAAACCTTTTAGTGAGTTCTGCTCCAAATCCAAGCAAGCAACTTGCAGATGTAAATGTAGATGGGAACCCTGTGTGGGAGCTTGGAAATGCAAATGCTGTGACCCTTATGGTGGGGCAGCTAATGTTGGAGGACCGTTAGGCCCGGGAATCCTGCTGTATTTTGACCCACCAATTGATGACCAAGGGTAGGAAGGCCCCTTTGCTAATGGAACACGGGCTTTGAAAGGACATGATTGGATTTGTGGCCAACATGCTTAGCTCAGGTTACCTCCAAACTGGTCAGGGATATGGTATATCCCTGGGGTATATTAGACCGTTGTTCTTTTTGCTACTACAAATTCAGGGAAATCGCTTAGGAATCCAAATCTGTGATGATTTAATTCGAGAAAAGCAGTCAGCTGATGCAGCCTTGGCTGCAGGGAGCACCCCAGAACGGGGAAAAGATGAATGGCCACCAGAACAAGTTACGCAACATGATGGACCAGCCACTTGGAAACCTAAGGAATTAATCCCAGAAGCCTGGGAACCCATTTATCATTTGAATGAGATAATTAGGTTACAAGCTGTCTCGGAAATAATTACCAACCAGCCAGCCACAGCTCTTGACCGTCTTGCTGAGCAACCCACTTCAATGAGGAAAGTGGCATTTTCAACATTGGATGGTATTAGATTATCTGTTAGCAGAAGAAGGAGGAGTTTGTGGGAAATTAAATGACTCGAGCTGCTGTTTGCAAGCAGATGACAGGGGAAAAGTGGTCAAATAACAGAGGAAATAACCTCAGCTCATGGACCTGTCCAAGTGTTGAAAAGATGGTAATGGGACATGTTTTCATGGTTAACTGGCCAGCTATGGGCTAAATGAATACCATTTCTTCTCTTCTATGCTATAGCAACTCTAATCTTTTGACCGTGCGTGACACCATGCTGGGTGCAGCTCTTTCAGCAGGTGGTCAAGGGGATGCTGCTAGCAGCCATGCCTACCTGATCCAGAAATGACTACAAAAGGACAGAAAAGGATGTCACTGAAAATAATAGCAAAAGCCCAGAAGACTCAAGAAGAAAAAATTAAATCAATGGTAATTAAGGTTTGTAAAGACAAATACAGATTAAATAAAAAAAGGAGGGATTAAAAGGAATGAGATGGATGAGTCTTTACAAACAGACCGTGTGAATTGGCCTGTAGACAAGGCTAGGAACTTATGGGGAGTGAAGTAACAGAAGAAACGATTAGTTCTCTAGAACTGTTACTAATCATCAGAGATTGTTGATTAATCAAGGCCGTGTTAAATTCCTGAACCTAGAGCAAGGCAACAAAGACTTAATAGCATTAGGAATGGTTTCTTTTTCTTTCTTTTCGATGCCAAAAGGGGGGTGCATATTAGAGGGGGACATAGAGTAGGCAGTTCCGGAAGTCTGTATCTTCCGAATACCTCAGCCAGTGGGGAAAAGGAAGAGGGTGCTGTGGCTGGGAACTTGACATCAAAAGGGGGCTGCATCCCGCAACCGTTTGACAGACCCCATGGGAAAAGCCCCATGGACTCTCCCTGTAGTCGAAGAATGTTGCAGGACTCCTCTGTCTCCTTTTCGGACATCAACCTCAGGCATGGTGGATTAATTTTCCCTAACGGCAGCGACCTGCTGCGTGGCCTCCGTGCTCCTCCCCAGCCCCCCGGGAGGTGTCAAATAGTTGCCGGCGGCTCCCACCGCGCGTTACAGACGGCTGCGCGGCCCCGGGGCTGCTCGCAGTGCTCCCCTGCCCCGCCAGGGCTGGCCGCGGGCTGCGGAGCCACCTCGCCACCGGCGCGGCCAGGGCCGGGGCCCTTCTCGACAGCAGCCGAGGGGCTGCGGAGCGGGCGGCTGCGGGACGATCAGCTCTTTTATGCCGCGCGGTGCTGCCGCCTCCATCTAGCTCCCCATCGCGCCGCCGGCCGACCCCGCCTGGCGCGTTCACGCTCGGCCGCGCTCGCCGCCCGCCCAGCCTCGCCGGAAGCTCTCCCGCGCGGGCCGTGCCCCGGCTCCGCCTGCGGCTCGGCAGGGCCCGGCCGCACGCGTGCTGCGTGGCTCGGAGCACCCGCGTTGCGCCGCAGGCGACGGGGAAGGCGGGGCGGGCCGGCGCCATGGTGGTAGCGCGAGGAGAGGAGCGCCCGGGCGGGGCGGCGAGTGGCGCGGCGGTGAGCGCTTCTGCTTGCTGTCGCTCGGCTGCCGCCCACGGCAGGTGCCGTGTGACCCCGCGGAGCGGCGGGGCCGGCCGGGCGGTGCGCGGCGAGGCTTTCGGCCAGCGGCGGCCGCAGCGACAGTCTGCTGGCACTGCCCGTGCCGGTGGAGAGAGCGGGGATCCGAGGCCGGCCTTCCTAGGGTAACGAGGGGCGACCGCCTTTGCCGCGCTGCCCTCCGTGCAGCACGTGGCCGATTCCGGCGAAGCCGGGGTCTCCGCAGCGGCGCGGGCGGGAGGGAGTGGGGAGCGCGCTCGGTGCTCTGCCGGCCGCTCCCGCCCAGCGCTGCGCTCCGCCGAGGCGTTTTCCTGCCTATCCTGGGAAGGACATAAGGGACACCAAAGTTGGAGCTTAGCTGTCAGGGGGAACAACTTCCCTCCATTGGCGACCTCCTTTTCCCTCTGATTCAGCTACCTTGTGGTAGGTGCGATGGTGCTGAAGAAGGGTGGCGGCTGGGCACAGTTGCTGGCATAGGTGGTGCGAGAGCTCCACGCAAGCAGCTTGGAGTGGCATGTGTGAGGGTAGGAAGGTACGGCACCCACAGCTGAAGGTAAAAAAAGTCAGGGCATGTCATCAGCCGCAATCGTGCTAAGTTGTTCATCTTTGCAAACTGATTGCCGAGTTGTTCCTTTTCTTAGGTAATGGGGGTTTGTATCAACCAGAACTGCATATGGTCAGTATTTGCAGAGAAGGTTATTTGGACTGTTGTTGAGGTGAGTGTAGCAGTTTCTATGGCATTCTGCAAAAAAAGTGACAGGTCTCTCTGTGTTCCCCAATTCTTAACAAAAATGAAGTTCACAAAGCCCTGAAAAGAAGTTTTACCAAACTTCAGGGATTTTTTCCTGCGAGTACTGTGGAGACAACCATAGTCACCTTGTCTTTCCAAAAGTGAAGGTTACATCTTTTTGTTCAAGAGCATCAAGTGCTTTTGATCAGCGTTTGTGTGCATGCATTAGCCTTGTTCTTGTTCTTCCTTGGAGAACTTTTACAATCCTCAGATGATCTGTGTAGGCTGCAGACTGCAGTGGTGAACTTGAAGGCTTCCAGCAGAAGGGAGATGCTGTCCACGTTTTGGATTTTCCTTAGTCTGAACCTTCAATGTCCAAGGCTTCACTTTTCAAGCAGTTGGAAGAGCTCCAAATGAAGATATGAACAGGTCTTAATTGACCTTGTCACCGCCTCAGTTCGTCAGGTAATGCTGCGCACTGGATTTAATTGCCTAGTGCAAGATGTGCTAAAAATATGTAAGAGTATCTCCTCGATTACCCTCCCAGAAGGGTTTGAATGGAGAACAAGGAGTTCCGAAGACAGGTATTTGGTGTACGAGAAGTAGAGCTTAGTGGATTGCAGGGCACTGCATGCACAAATGTCTAAGGAGGATCCATCTTTTTATGCCCCATCTATGCTTGTTCTCATTTGAACTCCTGAACATTCTGGAGGTTGGTTTTGTTAGGGTTGTGGCTGGGGAAGGGGTGGTGGTGGGGGAGGGGTGGGTGTTGTTTCTGATCTTTTTAATTTCCAGGATAGTGTACAAAGAACTTGTGCCCACAACCAGCAATATGAAGCAATGCAGGTATAAAAGAAGGTCACCGAAATGTCGGATAATATGAATCTGAAAGCGCTTCAGTATTTTACCCCGGAGTTTCACTGCAACAAGGTGATTGTCCTTCACAGAAATGGCTTATGCCATGCTAGAAGTGATGACCTTTCTCTGCCCCAAATTGACCAGCAAGATCTTTTGGCTCTTGATTGAAACCCCTGAGCCAGCTGTGTTTCAGGCTGCAGAAGCTGCAGGTGTTGTGGCAGACGCGGGGTGCAGCCCTGCCTGCCGGTCCCGACCTGGCGCACGCCGGTGGCAGCCGTCAGCGCCTGGGGTCCCCTGGAAGGGGGATTTAATCATTTCTTCTCTAGCATTTGCTTGTGTTTTGTCAAGATTCTTTAATTCACTAAATAGTAAATTTAAAAAATTAGCTGAATGGTAATAATTTTGAAGTCTTCTGAGGCAGAACTGGGAAGGTTAGAACATATTTGTATGATTTCAAATATGTAGAAATTCTTAAATGACAAACGTTAACAAACTGACAATGCAAGCAATTATGGTGACACTTTACATTTCATTGGTTTTCATGCAGCTCCATCCCATGTGTTGGTAGGTTCTTAAAAAGTGAAAATTTGGCCCACTAGACCGATTATTAAAAAGAAGTAAAACTCCTTGGGGCTAACACAAAGGGACAGCGTCCACGTGAGTAAATGGTTATCACATTTAGATGTGATTCTGCTGCTTGCACTTTCTCTGCCCTCAAACTGCTTTCTTTATCGTCAATGTAGGGATGTTTGACACTCTTAGAAAAGAGAAAAGAAACAGATTTCCTCAAAAAAAAAAAAAAAAAAAAAAAAGCCAGGTGAAATTAATGCAATGTTAATTGCATTAATTTATTCAGGTGGAGTTTTAGTTTTTATTCTATGAAGTGCTTGTTGCACCACTTTTGTTGTTTCCCACAGATTTGGAGTGGGATTTCCTCCAGTTGATTGTTCAGCAGAGGGAGTGAGACTGCCTTCAAAAGTTTTGCAGGAGTTGCATCTGTGAATCGGGCACGTGAGTTGCCTTTTTTTTCCCCCCCAGATTTTTGTAGGCTTCTGTTTTTCACCGTGGATCAGTTCACCTTGGATCAGTTTGCTCTTTTTGTTCCAGTGATTTTTTCTTTTGGACATGTGTCACGATCCGTTAATACAAGTAAGGGTCGTGATGGTTTGTTTACAGATCTCTGAGTGCAAAAGGACACAAGGGATTTCAGTTTTAATCAAAACAGTGCACCTTTGTTAAGTACCCACAACACGGTAATGCGATAGAGGAGAGAAAGAGAGAGAGAGAGAAAGAAAAACAAAGTAAAAGAGTAGAGAGGAAGAAAGGGGGGGCAATGGCTACCAACGGATGAGACGAAGTCCTCGTGCTCTGCTGCCAATAGATTTGTCTTCTTTCCGTGGGGAGATCTCATCTCAGTTATTTCAGAAAGTCCCTTTATAGGCCTTTTTTGAAACGAGGGCCAACTGGCCAAGACCATATCTGTGTTTCGTAATAACATTGCAGAACTAAAAGCTAGCCCTAACTATCCCAGGTACATACCAAGCATGCCTTTCTCCTATGCTAACTATACTGCCTGCTATGGTTTGCGGCCTAGCAGCGTTAGCGCGTCTACTTCTGGCATGAGTTTAGCAGTGCTCTCGCTTCTGCTTTCTAGCTGTATCCCCACATCTCGCCCTTTTCCCCAAGAGGTGGGGCAAATCTACAGCCGTTGTTATGAGGCTCGTTGCTTTGGGAAACAGGTACAGGACAGGTGTAGAGGACAGGTCATTCCTTTCCGCTTCAGCGCAGTCCTTCCCGCCTGGGCAGCAAGAACGGCGCAGTCCACTGTGACCTGCACAAATTTCCTCAGGAATGCGTACCAGTTCCCAGCGGGCACACCTGCAGGCAACAGTTGGCAGACATCCCACCTTAGGCAGGTCGGAACTCCTGTGTTTAGCCTCTGTCCTCGGCGATGATCGTGAGGCAGATGAGGGATCTTCAGACCGTCTCTTACACCACCCCATGACTCACGATTGTCATCAGGAGAGCTCCATCAGCACGATTTCGTAGTGTTGTTGCGAAGTCTTCAGGACTCGTTAATGTTGGTAGCATATCCCAGAAAAGGGTAGAGAAAATAAGAAAAGAGAAAGAAAAGGAAAAAGAAGGAATAAGTAATTTTTAATCAAAATACACCTGTAATTTTTAATCATGTCTTATCTTATTTTAATACTCATGTAGTTCATCTTGTGTCAATAACCTTAGGGGTGTCCACAGTGGATGGGATAGTGTCCAAATTGTGCACATCTATTACAGATGTCAACCGTTTCATCATTCTGCAATTCATGATGTGTAAGATTGCTGATAAAACAAACCCAATCAAAACTAAAATCAAGAGAACAAGGATGGGATGACACAATTTGTTCAGGACACCTGCAGCAGTAGGTGAGCACCCAAAAGGAGTATCCCACCAGCTGTGTCCAGCATCTTTCTTTCCTCTGTCTAGAAAACAATGTGTTTCTTTCCCATTGTGATGAACAGTTACCAAGGTTTTCTGTCTGTTTTTCTTGATCTTTTCCAAAATTCCAATGAAATCCTGGTGAAGCAACAAGTGCTTTACCTAAGTAAGGTTCATCCCAGTGGGGGTAGGCAATAATTGGTGGATCACTGTGTAATTGGACTGTAAAATACAATAAGAAGTAAGTGGGGCTAAATAAGAGAAATCGCATCCTGTGCTTTTAGTCAAGTTACAAACACAAGAATTTGAATGAGTTTTAGTATCTACAACTACATTTTCTAGAAATACCTTATCACATGCAGTTCTTAAGCATGCACATCCATTGCCTATATACACAAGCAGTGTTTCAGGAATCTTGTTAGGATGAATTTCAAAAGGACAGATATTTTGTTCTGTGTCCAAACAAATGTCTTGAGGTCTAATTGCACTGCTTTCACAGATAAACCCTTGTTGTTCTCGGACAATACAAGTTTCCAAATTAACAGTTTGCCACTTCTTCCCAGTTTGACGGGCCCATTCTCTGTGCTGGAAAGGGTAGAGAATAGCTGCATCATGGTTCAGCCCTAATGCAATGATAGGGACTATCCAATGCACTGAAGCATTACGTATGGTTAGTACAAAGGCTGTGGCTGTGTTTGTGATGGGATTGTAGGTAAAATTCACTAAATTCCACCAGGATTGGAATTCTCTTTCAAAATCAGTGGCACCGTCCCAGATTATGTTCCGAATTTCAGTAGGAAAAGTGCCTTCTTTGCCTTCTCTTACAATTGAGGCAGCAACGGACTGCATCCACAATTGAGCCTGGACGCAGCTGAGAGCCAAAGAAATGTTGTTTTGCGTAGCATGGAGCATGCCAATTATCAATTTGTGGTCATTCACATTTACCTTTTCTCAATTTGGTAATATGTTTGATAACAACCGCTGATGGCTTGTTGTATTTTAGTCAAATCTGTAGTTGTGGCAGCCAATTTATTCATTAGCACTTCTGAATCAATACTATTTAAGATTGCCAATCCTGTTCCCACAACGCCGGTTATGTCTCTTTGCGTCCTTTTCTTAGAAGGGTTCCGCTTTTGCAACCCGGTTGTCTGCCCCTTGAAGGAAGTCTGCAGAAAAGGTGAACAAGCTGGCTGAATTTCTGAGACATTGTTTTGCATCAGCAACTTGATTTGTTTAAGGGACCATGCCGGATTGAGCAATAGTTGTTGTTGGCCTGTTTTTGTGGTTATACGTGGTCCAATTTCAAAAATTCTCGGGCTTAGCATGACTGGTGTTTGGGTGGTAGGTATTGCAACATCGACTTTGTATTTTGTATTGTTTTTACCACACGTGACTTTATGGGGAAATTGTACAGCAATTAAGGTTTAGCCAACAATCTTGATTTTGAATTTCACCAAACAAAACACGGCCATGAGGTCCAATGCTATAACTGTGTACAGGTTCGGTAAAACATTCAGCAATTAATCCACATCGTATTGTAACATCGTCACCTCGGGTTACCATAAAGGGTGGAAAAACTTTATTCTTGTCATCTAACACAAGGGGGGTACTTATACCGTGGTATGTGATTACTGCACTCAGTATGGGCTTTGCTGCGGCGTTTATTTTGAATTTATAAGTTAAACCTGTCAGACTTGGCTGATCTGCCGGGTTATTTTGCCAACTGCATGTTGCATAGGTTGGTTTGGTTAGAGGAAAGTTATACCAGCAGTCAGTTAGTTTGTTTCTGCAAAGCTTTGTGATTTCCACATTGTTGGTACTGGGGCCTAAGGTGTAGTTACCGACATTCTTCTGACAACCACACAGGATGAAGGGGGTTTGTTTGTCACACACCCACTCCGTTGTAGGGCAGAGTTTGGCCGTAATGTTGGGGTGCAAATCACTTTTCCCATCTGGTTTTAGAACATTTCCAGCGATTGCAATGGTGGAAGCTTTCTGGTAAAGAGATCCTTCTACTTTTCTGCATCCTACCTTAATTTTTTCACCTCCTGTTCCTTTTAGGATTCTAGTCCAATCCTTCAAGTCCCATCCCCATTCACTTGGACGGTATACCTCAGAGTCGTGCAGTGCTACAGTGGCTAGGTTCGGGCAACCATCTCTGGGATAGGATCCTAGAGCACTAGTGTACCTAATGGTAGCTTCAGACCATGGCCACTCAGCTGGTTTTTGGCCCTGGTGTTGTGGTAGGATGCAGAAAAGTATCACTAGTCTTATCATGGTTTATGTGCTCTTCTTCATGTCCCTCGGAGTTCTTCTGTGAAAAGTGAACACAACAGAGTCTGCCACCAAAAGGCAGAAAATTAGAATGATGGAATGATGCAGCGTGTATGTATCCGATGCTCTCTCCCTAGGGCATCAGAGGCTAGCCATGCATATTTATTCAGAGGGCGTTTTAGCACTAGTGGTACTTCTCCTACGGTAGGGAGATCTACCGAAACAGGTTGTCCAGGGTAGTGTGCAGGATTCGTAGGATCATTTGGTCCCTGCAGTGAGAGAATTATGCTTGGAGCTGTTGGGAAAAAGACAGTGATTTTGGGACACCCGTTTACCCCCCATCTATCATTCACACCTTTCACAGCTTCCCATAGCCGAACATCCCAATTTCCCTCCTGTGGTTTCAAAAGTCCTTTCAAGAGACCATTGGTCCTTTCTACAATGCCGTTAGCTTGAGGGTAGTAAGGAGTGTGAAAAGTCCGTTTAATCCCTTTGCCTTTTGCCCAGTCCTGTACAACTTTGGCAGTAAAGTGAGACCCATGATCAGATTGAATTTCTTGTGGTTTTGGGAAAGTTCCAAACCATGCCTGCAATGCTTTAACAGCATGATCTCCTGTAGCTCTTTTAAAAGCATTGGCCTGGACTAACCCAGATATCATCTCTACTCCTACCAGCCCAAAGTGTTTACCTCCTGACTTTTTAAAGGGGCCGATATAATCTACCTGCCACGCTTCCCGTAAGCCTTTACCCTTTCTTAAATGCAGAGGGTCATCTTCCAAAGGGTGTCTTTCTAGCCGTCTGCGACGTTGTTCACAGGCTGACATGCATGTTTTACACATTTCTCTGGTAACAGACCAACCGCGAGCAAGGGCTTCTTTGTACAAATCTTTTGCACCTGTGCGTTGTCTTTTTACATGCAACCATTCTAAGAAGTGCTCCCAGTCCTCTGTAATTTGATCTTTTTTCACAGGACTTAGTCTTGCTAATTCGTCAGCTCTAGTGTTCCACTCTCCTGCTGGATTTCCATCTGTCTGGTGAGAGGCTACCCACTCCACGGCAAAATTCCCTGGACTTGCAATACTTAGAATTTCTTGCTACTTTTCCTTTTGCCATACTGGGATTCTGTTAACTTCACAATCCTTTTGCTGCCAAAAAGGAAGCCACTCAGTCCATCCCTTAAACACAGCATAGGAATAATCGGTGTAGATACAGACAGGAGAAGTATTCTGTGCCTCACGTTGGAAAACACTCCAAAGAGCTATCAGCTTGCCAACTTGGGCACTGCCTTCCCCCTCTGTGATAATTCCTTCACCTGCGGAAGTGTGGAGGGCTACAGCCTTATGTTTCCACACCTTTCCTTCTCGCTTGGCAGAAGCATCCGTAAGCCAAGAATTTGCTGACCGTTTGGGGGAAAAAGGAGGGGCTACTCTAATGACTGAGGCAGGTTTGTCCTGGCTGCTACCCAAGTTTTCAGTTTCTTGGATTGCCAGATTTTTTACAGCTCCTTCAGTTCTTGAGAAGACGCTACAATCATGTTCAATCTGAGCATACCACTTCCTTACTGAGGTCCTCTGGGCCACCCCGTCACGTGGGGGTGGTGCCAGTAGAGACATCCTTAATAACTTTGAAAGGGCCTCTCAAAACAATTGGTCGTTGTTGTGCAATCTTCTCCGCTTCTAGGAGAGCTAAGCTAACCACAAACAATCCTTTCTCCCAGGTAGTGTACCTTTTTTCAGCATCTTTAAAGCCACGGGAGTAAAAACCAAGAGGCTTCGTCGGACCCTCAGGACCCCGCTGCCATATGTGTACTGACAACCCTGAGGAGACCTGAAAAGCATCTGTGGGATGAATAGGGCCCAGGGCTTGGTGAGGCTGTTGCTTCAAAAACCAACAATTGCCGTGCTTCTTCTTGGGAAGCACTCCATTCCCATTTTGTCCCTTTTCTTAACAAGTTGTAAAGAGGTCTGGCAATTATGGAAAATCTGGGATGTGTTTTCTCCGGAGCACTAATAATCCTAAAGCATGTTGGAGATCTTTTTTGGATTCAGGCATTTTAATCTGATCTGAAGAGGTTAGGCTATCAGGTGGGATACGTGTCATACCTCCTTTCCACCAAATTCCCAACAATTTCACTTCATGTGAAGGGGTTTGGGTTTTTTCTGAGGGAATTTGCAAATCAAGGCTTTCTAAGTGGGAGGTTATTTTCTGTTGGGTATCTCTCACTTCTTCTATTTCATCTCCTCCCACAAGGGTCTCATCAGTGTGTTGATGAACAGCTAGATTGTCCGCTTTGGGTACTTTGTCGAACTCTTGGGCTAAAGCGTGATGAGCCAGGGTAGGAGAATGTTTGTACCCTTGGGGAAGCCTAGTGAAAGTGCGTTGCTGTCCTTGCCATGCGAAAGCAAAACGGTCCATATCTTCTGGCTGTAAAGGTGTCGTAAAAAACATGTCTTTGACATCTACAGGTGGCATGATTGAATGAGCCTTTTCTTGAATCAATGTTATGAATTCTGCTAGATTTGGGACTGCTGCTGTAAGAGGGTCTGTGTTAGCATTTAGCCTACGAAAATCTATTGTCAGCCTCCACTTCCCATTAGGATTTTGCACTGGCCACACCGGAGAATTGAAAGGAGAATGGGTATTAAGTATTACTCCTTGTTGTCGTAGCTCCTGTATCACTGGCTTGATACCCTCTTTGGCACCCAGGGGAAGGAGGTATTGTTTCACATTAGTTACTTTGCTGAATGGTAGGGAGGCTGCAGCTTGGAGCAGTCTGATGTTAAAATGTGGTGTGCCAAAAGACCACAGAAGACCCTCTGAGTCCTCCCACTGCCTCCTAGCAAGGGCATTCAGCCCTAATAAATTGGTTGGAATATCTCCAATCACCCCATGGATGGAGAGTTGGTTTTCCTCTCCAGGCAAAGGGAGCTTGACTAAGGCCCCATTCATAGATTCTGTTTAAGTGCCCAAGGCACTTAAAACACAATATCGGTTCTTTGTTGGAACAATTCCACACCTCTGGGCATCTTTCTTTGTCAGCGCAGAAATTTGTGCCCCAGTGTCAATCAGAAAAGTTACAGGTGCCCGTTTAGGACTTGTAATAGCTGTGATCGTTATATCTCCCGTTTTATTTTTAGTGAGCATTCTCAGGTATACCTATGCTCCGTTTCTTTGCCCACTGACAAGAAACAGAGGGTCTAGTTTCCCTGGTTTTGAGGAAGAATCTGTTCTGGCTCATTGGCCGGACTTTGAGGGAGAAGTGGCTTTGACTCACTGCCCAGATTCTGAGGGAGGAGGGGTGCACTGGGTTGAAGTGACGGATTCGGTAGAAGGGGCTTTTGGCAGTGCCAGTTAGACACTACCTTACTCAACTGATCAAGGGCTAAGCCATCCATCGCATTTCTGGGGACCCCCTTTTTGATACCTAATAAGCACCAATGCTGACGGTTAGGGATCTCTGGTTACATTCTTTGGTTTTTCACTATGAGGAGCCCTAATGTACCTGACACCTTTTGTTTTTTCTGATTTTTCCTCTGGGATTTTTATCGGTCCATATTTCCTACTGTAATTAATCAGATCTTCTTCAACCTCACTCCATGTCCAAACTTTGCAATCACCGGCAGGTGAATTTGATTGTGAACCTGGCGGCTGAGAGGGGGTTGAATATGGAGTAAACCCAGGATCGGTAGATGCAGTTTGGTCGCTCGGGTTTCCAAGGAATCTGTCCAACCTCTCTACAGGACCTGCAGCAGCTATGGTGTTTTGAAGGACAGCTGCTGTAGATTTGAGTGATTCTGGAAGGCCTCGAATTAAAGGGGTCATCAGTTCAGGTTTCACAGGTAATTGCGTGGGGGATTCATATCCAGGAGTTAATTTCCTTTCATGGATCATTTGCAGACAGGCGGCTTTGTGGACGCTTTCTAGAAGTTGATCAGGGGTACCAACTGTAGCGAAAGGGTCTCCCCTTTCTAAAGGATTGAGTCCCCCGGCCCAGAAAGCTGCGCGCTGAGTCAGCGACCATGTGTTACGTTTGTCTCCTGTTGTTAAGAGAACTCCATGTCCCCAGTATCCACTGGCCTCCTGTTCAGTGAATTGAATTTGGTCTCCTCCGGTGAGAGACACTTGGAAGACATATTCCGTCTCAGCTTCATGGGGAAGCCGCCCGTACTCTTTCTTAACTTCGCCAACTCAGTAGCAGTGTATGGTATTTGTTTAGTGGTGATATGCGGTTCAAAATCTTCATCATTGATATAATTATATTCTGTTTTAATTAGAGGTCCCATAGGAGGGCAGCAGTTTTCCCCACAATTTTTCACTAGCACTAGTTCTTCCTGGGGGTATATTTGGTTAATGTGAGGAGTTTTCTTTTCCTCTTTCTCTTTTGGTGAGTCAGCATTCTTTGAATTCTTAAAATATTCCTCCCTCAAAGCAGCCCGCAGCAAATGATTTTCATTCCTTTCTTCATCTGATTGTTCCTGTAAAATTTCCACTAGGTTTTGAAGGGAATCTGTGATTGCTTTCTCTTCACTACATCGCTTAAAGCAGTGATCTATAGCTGCTGTAAGGCATGCTCCTGAAACAGATTTAGGAGCAGATTATGGTTTTATTTTGGCCAAATTTAAACTTTGTCTCATGTTGGAATGAACATCTTCTATCAGTCACACTCTCCAAATTAAACCAGTTATTTTGAGCCCATTCTTCCCCTCCCGGAGAGGGCCGGGCATTATGTTTTGCTAGCAGAGCATAAAATGCAGCTTTATTATTTGCACTAGGGTTTTCAGTCATTTTATAAAGGGATCAAAACCACTACAGGGAGGTAAAACCTAATTACACATTGCGACACAAACAGCTTCGCCGTGTCGCCCTTCGCTTCCCTGGGTGGGTGAAGAGACCAAAATCTGCCTGGGAGGTACTCCTTAAGTTACTTACGGTTGTCTCTTCACTACACCAAGCAGTCCAAATTCACACACGCCCACCAGAGATCTTTTTGTGAAAAATCTGAAGACAGAGCCCTCAGTTGAGTATGGGGCGCTTTTCACCTAGGTGTGTGCAGTTTGCGGGAAATTCGAGTCGCCCCCCTTGCTTTCTAGACACCGCTCACCCTTTGCGGGGTGTCGGGCTAGGTGCGGCTGGAGTGAAACGTCCTTCCCCTATTACAGACTACACACAACCTTGCAACCCCTTCTGTCTGTCAGAAATCCTGTCCGTGATGCCAGTTTAATGTCACGATCTGCTAATAGAAGTGAGGGTCGTGATGGTTTGTTTACAGATCTCCGAGTGCAAAAGGACACAAGGGATTTCAGTTTTAATCACCTTTTCACCTTTGTTAAGTACCCACAACATGGTAATGTGATAGAGGAGAGAAGGAGAGAGAGAGAGACAAAGAAAAACAAAGTAAAAGAGTAGAGAGGAAGAAAGGGGGGGCAGTGGCTACCAACAGATGAGACGAAGTCCTCGTGCTCTGCTGCCAATAGATTTGTCTTCTTTCCGTGGGGAGATCTCATCTCAGTTATTTCAGAAAGTCCCTTTATAGCCCTTTTTCGAAACGAGGGGCAACTGGCCAAGACCGTATCTATGTTTCGTAATAACATTGCAGAACTAAAAGCTAGCCCTAACTATCCCAGGTACATACCAAGCATGCCTTTCTCCTATGCTAACTATGATTTACCAAAATATGAATATCGATCTAATATCGATATCCAACTGAGATGGACAAAAACTCTTAACAGTTTAGAGTTAGAAAGTGTATGGTTTTTTTTTTTGCGTGGGATAGCTCCCTAAGTCGCAGGCCCTGATACAAGCAAACATGATACCTTTTATTTCCACGTATTATGAATATCCAAAATACAAAATGCGTATTCATGGTGTTGACACCTCCCATTCTCCGCTTTGTATGGAAATGAGCTTACATGTCATTAAGCATGCGTAGCGTGTGATCTGAATGGAGTCGGTGGTCTTGAATTGGGTCAGTGGTCCTAAGGAAGATGAAGTAACTCATCTTCCTCACTCTGACCTTTATGCCTTTCTGAGTTTTAACAATTCTAATTACTTTAGTGACCTCTAAGTTTCTTCTTGCGTGACTTTTGGATGGGCTCCCACAAAGGGAGGAAATTGGTAATTGTCTTTATTCTATACACCAACTTATCAATGTTTCTGCTCATTATTCGAAGCACAGCTAAACAAACATGCAAATGACAGATCATCAGTTCAGACTAAGGAAAATCCAAAACGTGGACAGCATCTCCCTTCTGCTGGAAGCCTTCAAGTTCACCACTGCAGTCTGCAGCCTACACAGATCATCTGAGGATTGTAAAAGTTCTCCAAGGAAGAACAAGAACAAGGCTAATGCATGCACACAAACGCTGATCAAAAGCACTTGATGCTCTTGAACAAAAAGATGTAACCTTCACTTTTGGAAAGACAAGGTGACTATGGCTGTCTCCACAGTACTCGTAGGAAAAAATCCCTGAAGTTTTGTAAAACCTCTTTTCAGGGCTTTGTGAACTTCATTTTTGTTAAGAATTGGGGAACGCAGAGAGACCTGTCACTTTTTTTGCAGAATGCCATAGAAACTGCTACACTCACCTCAACAACAGTCCAAATAACCTTCTCTGCAAATACTGACCATATGCAGTTCTGGTTGATACAAACCCCCATTACCTAAGAAAAGGAACAACTCGGCAAGCAGTTTGCAAAGATGAACAACTTAGCACGATTGCGGCTGATGACATGCCCTGACTTTTTTTACCTTCAGCTGTGGGTGCCGTACCTTCCTACCCTCACACATGCCACTCCAAGCTGCTTGCGTGGAGCTCTCGCACCACCTATGCCAGCAACTGTGCCAAGCCGCCACTCTTCTTCAGCACCATCGCACCTACCACAAGGTAGCTGAATCAGAGGGAAAAGGAGGTCGCCAATGGAGGGAAGTTGTTCCCCCTGACAGCTAAGCTCCGACTCCGGGGTCCCTTATGTCCTTCCCAGGATAGGCAGGAAAACGCCTCGGCGGAGCGCAGCGCTGGGCGGGAGCGGCCGGCAGAGCACCGAGCGCGCTCCCCACTCCCTCCCGCCCGCGCCGCTGCGGAGACCCCGGCTTCGCCGGAATCGGCCACGTGCTGCACGGAGGGCAGCGCGGCAAAGGCGGTCGCCCCTCGTTACCCTAGGAAGGCCGGCCTCGGATCCCCGCTCTCTCCACCGGCACGGGCAGTGCCAGCAGACTGTCGCTGCGGCCGCCGCTGGCCGAAAGCCTCGCCGCGCACCGCCCGGCCGGCCCCGCCGCTCCGCGGGGTCACACGGCACCTGCCGTGGGCGGCAGCCGAGCGACAGCAAGCAGAAGCGCTCACCGCCGCGCCACTCGCCGCCCCGCCCGGGCGCTCCTCTCCTCGCGCTACCACCATGGCGCCGGCCCGCCCCGCCTTCCCCGTCGCCTGCGGCGCAACGCGGGTGCTCCGAGCCACGCAGCACGCGTGCGGCCGGGCCCTGCCGAGCCGCAGGCGGAGCCGGGGCACGGCCCGCGCGGGAGAGCTTCCGGCGAGGCTGGGCGGGCGGCGAGCGCGGCCGAGCGTGAACGCGCCAGGCGGGGTCGGCCGGCGGCGCGATGGGGAGCTAGATGGAGGCGGCAGCACGGCGCGGCATAAAAGAGCTGATCGTCCCGCAGCCGCCCGCTCCGCAGCCCCTCGGCTGCTGTCGAGAAGGGCCCCGGCCCTGGCCGCGCCGGTGGCGAGGTGGCTCCGCAGCCCGCGGCCAGCCCTGGCGGGGCAGGGGAGCACTGCGAGCAGCCCCGGGGCCGCGCAGCCGTCTGTAACGCGCGGTGGGAGCCGCCGGCAACTATTTGACACCTCCCGGGGGGCTGGGGAGGAGCACGGAGACCACGCAGCAGGTCGCTGCCGTTAGGGAAAATTAATCCACCATGCCTGAGGTTGATGTCCGAAAAGGAGACAGAGGAGTCCTGCAACATTCTTCGACTACAGGGAGAGTCCATGGGGCTTTTCCCATGGGGTCTGTCAAACGGTTGCGGGATGCAGCCCCCTTTTGATGTCAAGTTCCCAGCCACAGCACCCTCTTCCTTTTCCCCACTGGCTGAGGTATTCGGAAGATACAGACTTCCGGAACTGCCTACTCTATGTCCCCCTCTAATATGCACCCCCCTTTTGGCATCGAAAAGAAAGAAAAAGAAACCATTCCTAATGCTATTAAGTCTTTGTTGCCTTGCTCTAGGTTCAGGAATTTAACACGGCCTTGATTAATCAACAATCTCTGATGATTAGTAACAGTTCTAGAGAACTAATCGTTTCTTCTGTTACTTCACTCCCCATAAGTTCCTAGCCTTGTCTACAGGCCAATTCACACGGTCTGTTTGTAAAGACTCATCCATCTCATTCCTTTTAATCCCTCCTTTTTTTATTTAATCTGTATTTGTCTTTACAAACCTTAATTACCATTGATTTAATTTTTTCTTCTTGAGTCTTCTGGGCTTTTGCTATTATTTTCAGTGACATCCTTTTCTGTCCTTTTGTAGTCATTTCTGGATCAGGTAGGCATGGCTGCTAGCAGCATCCCCTTGACCACCTGCTGAAAGAGCTGCACCCAGCATGGTGTCACGCACGGTCAAAAGATTAGAGTTGCTATAGCATAGAAGAGAAGAAATGGTATTCATTTAGCCCATAGCTGGCCAGTTAACCATGAAAACATGTCCCATTACCATCTTTTCAACACTTGGACAGGTCCATGAGCTGAGGTTATTTCCTCTGTTATTTGACCACTTTTCCCCTGTCATCTGCTTGCAAACAGCAGCTCGAGTCATTTAATTTCCCACAAACTCCTCCTTCTTCTGCTAACAGATAATCTAATACCATCCAATGTTGAAAATGCCACTTTCCTCATTGAAGTGGGTTGCTCAGCAAGACGGTCAAGAGCTGTGGCTGGCTGGTTGGTAATTATTTCCGAGACAGCTTGTAACCTAATTATCTCATTCAAATGATAAATGGGTTCCCAGGCTTCTGGGATTAATTCCTTAGGTTTCCAAGTGGCTGGTCCATCATGTTGCGTAACTTCTTCTGGTGGCCATTCATCTTTTCCCCGTTTTGGGGTGCTCCCTGCAGCCAAGGCTGCATCAGCTGACTGCTTTTCTCGAATTAAATCATCACAGATTTGGATTCCTAAGCGATTTCCCTGAATTTGTAGTAGCAAAAAGAACAACGGTCTAATATACCCCAGGGATATACCATATCCCTGACCAGTTTGGAGGTAACCTGAGCTAAGCATGTTGGCCACAAATCCAATCATGTCCTTTCAAAGCCCGTGTTCCATTAGCAAAGGGGCCTTCCTACCCTTGGTCATCAATTGGTGGGTCAAAATACCGCGGGTTTCCCGGGCCTAACGGTCCTCCAACAATAGCTGCCCCACCATAAGGGTCACAGCATTTGCATTTCCAAGCTCCCACACAGGGTTCCCATCTACATTTACATCTGCAAGTTGCTTGCTTGGATTTGGAGCAGAACTCACTAAAAGGCTTTGAGTTCCAATCCGCTGTTGCCATTCCCACTGATAATCACAAACAACATGTCTTCTACTTGTGGAATTTTTATGGGGACAGCTTAAAAATAGGTGGTCAAAAAAACCCCTTGTCCCTCCCCATTGCTTTACAGGCTTCCAAATGTTTTTGGTAAGAACATCTTACGCAGCTACCATTAGTGAGCTGAACAGCTCTTTGATTGCAATTGTCTTGATATTTGGAACAATGGTAAGGAGGGCAATTGTGGGTCCAAACCCAATTGTTTAAAGCCAGAGGGAAAGTCAATTGACAAACGCCTTTTCCTACATAGACCCGCCCTGTCCTGTTTAGGCAATAAGTGCCTGTTGGAGAAGAATGAAGTGGCCATGGACTTCCTTCTTTGGCCCAAAATCCCATCCTATTGTGGCCCTCACATTGACCCACCATTTAGGTTCAGCTGGGCTAGCCAACCATGGCCACTCTTCAGATCCTCCTGGCCCTCCACAGAGCCAGCAATTGCTAAGGTGAAAAACTTTTGCTACTTCTTCTGCTAAGGCTGCAAATTGATTCTCCCACTCCTGGCCTAAACTTAGCTGACCATATAAAAGTAGAGTTATTCAGGAAAATGTTTTAATAGTGTGATCTAATTAGCTAGTCTAATTTTCCCGTTGTCTTCTGCACCACCTGTGGCAATTGAAGACACAGAAACTACTTAACGTGAAACAATGGCTGCAAGTATTAGCTCCCCAGTGAGTGGAGATTCTAGAGGAGGGATACCCATAGAGACTATTTCAGCAGGTGGTCTGTGGGTAGGCACGCAGGGCTTCATCTGATGTCGAAGCACTGGCTACTGCTCCGGCCCACTCCTGCAGAGTGTCAGTCACAGCCTCCCGGCCTTCTCCTCCAGCTGAGATGTGCAAATCTCTGAGGCTTCAGAGACCTTGACCCGAGAGTGACGGGTCCACCTGTGTCCAGCTGTCTTCATGGCTGTTTCTGTCGTCAGTGACACTTGGAATGGGCCACGCCATTTCAGAACCACTGGCGCTTCTTTCTACTCCTTAACTAGGACTCAATCTCCTGGTTGGATGTTACAAGCAGCAAAGTCCAAAGGTGGGGCTTGTGCCAGCTGAGCTTCCTGTTGAAGGGGTTCCACAAGAAGCAGTATCCTGGCCACAGATGGTTTTAAATATACATCACTTACCTCTACTCCCCCACTAGGTTGAGACTTACCCGGGTAATTCATAACAACGACGGAAAGGGGGAGAACGGAATCTCTCTTCTGGGTCGGGCTCTCATTCTCGCCAAAGCCAATGTCCAAAGCCCTAGCCATGGCATCTTGGTTTCTATTACCAGCTTCAAAAGGTGTTTATTTCTCTATTCATTGTTTTCTACCCGAGCCGAGCTCTGGGGGTGCCAGGGCCTATGGAGGTTCCATTGTGTTCCTAAAGAAGCCAAAACCCCTTGAAGGATCTTTCCTGTAAAATGAGTTCCCCTATCTGAGTCTATTGCTTCTACAATGCTGTATCTTGGAAAGATTTGTTCCAAAAATGCCTTAATACCTGATGCTGTCGTTGCTGAAGCAGTTGGAAATGCTTCTGGCCACCTTGCTAGCTGACATACCATTACCAGAAGAGATGAAGCCTTCCCACTTGGGGCATCTCAGGAAAATCCACCTGGCATCTTTGGAAGGGACCTGCAGCCCAAGGCCTCCCTCCCCTGGCAAGTTCCTTTGTAACTTGGCTGTTTGCTTTAGCACAGATCAAGCAACCTTCAACAGCTCGTTTTGCCAGTCTAAAAAGACCCCCAGCAACATCCAGCATGAGGAAGGCTTCTGCCAATCCTCAGGAGGTGCAAGGACTCTCTTCACGGAGTTCTTTTAAGATTGGTAGGGCCAAAGCTTCTGGTATCTCTTGTTTGCCATCCCTTGTAAACCAATTATTGCCTTTTTTCTCTGCCACACGGCTTTTAACTGTATCTCCAACTCCTCTGGGAGAAAAGACAGCTTCCTGGCCAGTGATGGAGTCACTGGGAGCAAAGGGGGCATCTTGGAGAGTTCTGGCAGAAGTGTTGCTTTCTGACTTTCTTCATCCACCAAAAAGGAGACAGAGGAGGCCTGTAACATTCTTCAACTACAGGGAGAGGCCATGGGGCTTTTGCCATGGAGTCTCTCAACTGATTGCGGGACGCAGCCCCCTTTTGATGCAAAGTTCCTGGCAACAGCACCCTCGGAGGTACTCGGGAATTACAGACTTCCGGAACTGCCTACTCTAGGCTCCCCTCTAATATGCACCCCCCTCTTGGTATGGAAAAGGAAGAAAACGAAACTATTCCTAATGCTGTTAAGTCTTTGCTGCCTTGCTCTAGGTTCAGGAATTTAACACGGCCTTGGCTGAGCAACAGTCTCTGTCGATTAGTAACAGTTTCTAGAACTAAGACTTTCTTCTGTTACTCCCCTACCAGTAAATTCCTAGCCTTGTCTAAGGACGGATTCACACGGTCTCTTTGTAAAGACACATCTATGTTACTTCTTTCACTCCCACACCTTCTTGGCGGTGGGATGGCTCCCCCTGGCACAGCACCTGGCACAAAACCCCCCTATGCACATACACACACACCTGCACTTACCCTGCACTCCGCTGCACACACACACACACACCTCCCGCACACTAACACCCCCCTCCACCTCCCCGCCATGCTACTTGCAGTTGCCCCGCCCCTGCCATCCAGGCCGGCTGGCAGCACTCACTCCTCACATGCTTCCCCATGCCTTGCATTTCCTTGCTGCCCTCTCTGTAGCCTTCCCTCAACCTGCCTTTTCTCCCCTGCCTTGCATTGACTTGCTCACCCATCCCCCACCTGACTTCCTTTCACATTCGTCTAGGTCTGGCCTCACCTTTCCTTTTCCTTCTAGGTCCCTCATTGCCCTGCCTCGCCTCGTCAAGCAAGGCCACACAGAGCAGTTGGTCCTGGCCACTTTTGTGTACCAGTAGTCCTTGAATGTACTTCTCACCTGCCTTGCCTATCCTTGCCTTGCCTTGGCAACACAACAGTTTCTTGTCTTGCCCTGCTAGCTCTCTGGAGCCTTGCATTCCTTTGCATGGCCATGCCCCACCCTTGACCTGCCTACTGCTTTCCTCCAGGGCCTTGGCGTGCCGAGCCCTTCTTGTTTCTGCCTGGCCTACCCATCAGTGGACTTCCCTTCCTACGGCCAGCCTTGCCTCTAACGTCTGGGCCTTCTCTTGCCTACCACTCCATTTGCTTTGCCCTCACTGCTCTGGCCTTGCTTACCTCTCCCTTGACTTGCCCACAATTGCCTGCACTTGCTTTGCAGCGCCTTGCCTGCATGGAAGGCGAGGGCAAGAGTGGTAGGCAGGGCAAAGCAAAGCCAGCAAGTGGTAAGTAGTGCGAGGCAAGGCAGACGTAGGCAAAGGAAGCAGAGCAAGGGTAGCTTAAGAAGAACTAGACAAGGTACTGAAGGCAAGGCAAGGCCAAGAGACTCGGAGTGCCTTTCCTTGCCAAGGCAAGGACATAAGTGCCAGTGTTGCTGGAGCAGATGTTAAGGTAGCATGGGGAGGAATAGTCCAGCAAGACATTTCTCTTCTGGCCCCTGAGCGTGTAGGGGCAATTGTTGGATCTATTCAATACTGGAGGTGGATCAGTGGATGGATGTGTTGTATTTTGGAGGAGGGGATGCCGTTTCTTTGGAGATGGGCTTGTAGTTGCTCTCTTTGGCAAGGAGAGCAGGTTTGGATGTGCACATCAGGTGCTCTTAGGGATTTTAAAGGCTTTTCCCAAGAGGCAGAGCTCTCTCTGGCTTAGAGCTGTTGAGCTGTCCGTGGGAATGCAAAGGCCAAGCTTGTGAGCCTTTTGTCCTGGTGCCTTTAGTGTGTGAGCAGTCCATGGTGCCGTTGTCTTTGGATGCTGACTCTGGGAGAGGGAGGGCTTAGGATGGTACCTAGAGCTGAGAAGGAAAGTGCTGAGAACAGCGTGTGTGCTGCTAGTTTGAGGGGTGCAGTTGAAGTTGTAGGCAGCAAGAGCTTCCTCAGCCCGCACTGTTTTGAGCTCTGTTTTTGCCAGATGGTTTCAAGTTGGTGGGCAGAATCTGCGAGAGGGAAAAGATTGGATTGGGCCAAAGAGGTTTGTCTGCCTCTTGGAGTGCGGTATAAAGAAGAGTCCGCTCTTGGAAGGGGAAGATGAGGGAAATCTTTTTGTCCTGAGGTGCTGTTGATTTGAGTGCAGGGACGTTTGCAACTTGCCTCTGCCCTTGGGGTGGTTTCGAGCAGCGCCTGTTGCTTGGCCTTCTTTTGCAAGTCGTCAGCGCCATCGTGTGCTTGTTTCGATGAGCGGTGACAGTGCCGGGGAAAAAGCCAAGCGTTTCGCTGGCTCGGCCCCAGTCGTGTGCGAGCAGTTGTTGGAAGAGCTCCGCTGTGCATCCTGCCTCTTGGAGACATAAAAGAATGTGATCCTGCGCGTAGCGGGGAAGCAAGAGGAATCTTTTCATTGTTGGCTATGCAGTTACTAAGCGGCAAAAGTCAAGGCAGTTCCAGCACAGCCTCTTTCTTTCAGAACCTTTTCTGTGCCATCATGAACATGCTCAACATGGAACTCGTACCCACTGAACTGCATCAAAGGCCTTGGAGATATGCACTTTCCTTCAAGCTCTAGGTAGCATCTTACCCTCCACCTCTCGTGGATCCCAAAGCCCTTCCAAATATCCAGCAGCTGCACGCAGAGAACAAATGATAGAAGAAGGCATTGGCCTTCATAGTGCCTCTAAAGTCTGTAAACTAGGCGAAACATTGCAGTGATCAGCACTTTCCTTCGCAACTATCTATAGAGCGTCATCACATTCTCTCAGAGTGGCTAAGTCCACCCTTGCAGCGCAGTGTTTCCGGCCACAGTTGGGACTGAGAGATGGGCCAGGTGAGAAAGCATTTGTTGACTATCCCTCGTCTCTGGAAGACTTGATACTCGCAGCGCAATCACGTGCACACACCTTCAGTGTGGCCAAGTTCAAGCAGCTAGAGCTCACAGAGATGGGAGAGTCAGGAGAGAAGCCGTTCCAAAAGTACCGGTTACTTACAGCAGCATTCAAACTGTGCAAGGACTCTACAGCACTGTAGACCGTGGCTTCTCTGACAAGACGTGCCATCCCATTGTTGGCTCTCGCAGCTCGCTTGCTAGCTGCTCTCCTGAAGAAAAGAACTCGGAGGAAAAGCCAATGCTGGGCTGCACCTTCCCCTTGCCTCCCGTAAAGCCACTTCAACTCCCCGCTGCACTCTCTACTTCCCCTCTCCTTGGCATCGACCACTGTGTTTTCTGCATCTCAGAGCCCAAAGGTAAGCGCCAGTGTTCCCAGGGATGCTTGGAAGAGGAATAAGTTGTAGCACAAGTGAGTAGCTGTCGTTGAACTTCCTCCTTCTCAATGCTAACGTGAATTCGGCAGGAGGGGAGCGCCAGCCACGCTCCTTTCTCAGTTTGTACGCTGCAGACACGAGCCCGGTGCTCTTCGCCTTCGTTCGGCCTCTTTGGTACCCATTGTCGCGCTTTCATTCTGTCAGAGTCGAACCGTCGTCTACTTGGCACACAGAGCACTGTGCCAACAGCGAAATGCTCCAGCCGACTGCTTCTGCTGACACACGCCTGGCTATGCACTTTCCCTCTCAGCGACATACAGCAACACATTCGGTCTTTCTTGTTTTCCAAATGTAAAGGGAAAGATTCTCGGCTACGTCTGGCACAGAGAACAGTTTTAGGTCAACAAGCTTACCCAGAACTTACCCTCGACACGTGGAAACCTGTATTTGCACCACATTCCAGTGGCAGCTCTCTTTCCTTTACAGCCTGCACAGCGCCGTCAGATTGCGGTGCTCTCTGCACCTGCCTTCTCACTTCCAAGTACCACCGTGAACCTTAGAGCCTTGCGGGGAGTGAAGGCATGGATAGTCGTCTCACAGAAGAACATGCAAGGATCAAAGGATGTTCTTCCTTTCTCCTTCTTCTTGCCCGAATTGTGCTGCTGTGTTGAAAGTCTTGGCCAGCAAAAAGCTACTCCAGCAAGTGTTTCTCTCCTGACGCATTTTGCTGAGCAAGAGCTACACGGACAGTTTGGACTCTGTGAAACAGCAAGAAAATGATTGTATGTAGAGCTGAGGAAAATCTGTGCAGAGCACACTGTGGATGCATGCAGTGTTCGCACTGAAGAGCGGCAAAGCTCAAAGGCATTGCTGGGCTTCAGTTCTGTCCAGAGCACAGAAGGCGAAGAACGAAGCAACTGGGCACCGGGGTAACGTACTCAGTGGAGCGAATTTCAAATGTCCAGCCAAGAGCTGCTTCACAAGCAGATTCAGCTGAGAATGCTCTGGCTGCTTCACAAAGTAAGGGGCAGCCGTTGCACTCCTGGACACTACCTGGCCAGAAGCAGTTTCTTACACCTTCAATGCTGCAGAGTCCATGCAGCTGGAGCACCCCCAGAAGGACGCGTCCAGCTGGAAGGCGTTCTTCAAGTACCCCCCTCTTCCAAGTAGCCTTGAAACTGAGCACAACACACTGCGGCTCGGCAGCTTCCTTCTCAGATAGACGTGCCGTCACACTATTCACTCTCGCAGCTCCGTTGCCCACTTGCAGCAGCTGCTCCCAAAGAAAAAGGCTCCAGAAGGAAAAGCAACTGCTGGGCTGCCCTTTCCCCTTGCCTCACGTAAAGCACCAGAAACTGTCCGCTGCACTCTCTATTTCCATTCTCCGCTGCGTCTACCACTGTAATCTCTGCATCTCGAAGCCTACACCTCGGCACAGTTCTTTCCAGGGAAAGCTGGAAGAGAAATAGGTGGCAGCACAAGTAGCTGCAAGTTGAACTTTCTGTTTTCAACTGCTACTTTGAATCTGACAACAAGCGAATGACAGCCACGCTTCCTCTTGCAGCCTGTGCGTAAAACCACCTAAACACCACGATGCACTCTGCACTTGCCTTCTCCTCGGCATCGACCACTGTGTTTTCTGCATCTCGAAGCCTAAAGTTAGGCGATATTGTTCCCAGGTAGGGCTGGAAGAGGAACAGGTAGCAGTAGAGCTAAAAGTAGCTATCGTTGAGCTTCCATCTTCCCAATGCTAATGTGAATTCGGCAGGCAGACGAGTGGCAGCCACGCTCCTCTCTCAGTGTATACGTTCAGCGCACGAGCCCGGTGATCAGCGCCGTCGTTCAGCCTCTTAAGCACCCATGTCGTGCTTTCAATCTGCCGGAGTCAAACCATTGTCTACTCGCACAGAGAGCACGGTGCCGGCAGAGAAACGCTCAAGGCCCCTTCCACTGCCGAAACATGCCTGAGCTATGCACTTTCCCTCGCAGCGCTAGGTAGCACCGCGTTCTGACTGCGTTGTAGCCTGAATCTTAAGGGAAAGATTCTCGGCTACGTCTTGCACAGAGAAAAGTTCTAGATCAACAAGCTTATCCAGAGCTTACCCTTGATGCGTGGAAACCCGTGTTTGCACCACATTCCAGTGGCAGGCCTCTTTCATTTACAGCCTACAGAGTGCCGTCAGATAGTGGTGCTCTCTGCACCTTCCTTCTCAGTTCCAAGTAACACCGCAAACCGAATAGCCTTGCAGGGAGTGAAGACGTGGATAGGCGTTTCACAGAGAAGAATGTGCCAGGATGAAATGATGTTCTTTTTAACCCTAACCCTAACCCTAACCCCAACCCCTAACCCTTAACCTAACCCTAACCCTAACCCTAACCCGAAACCCAACACTACCCCGAACCCGAATCTGAACCCAAACCCAAACCCTAACCCTAACCCCAACCCTAACACTAACCCCTAACCCTCACTCTCACCCAACCCTAACCCAAACCTGAACCCTAACTAACTTTAACCCGAACCTGAACCCGAACCCTAACCCTAACGCTAACCCGAGCCCTAATCCGAACCCGAACCCTAACCTGAACCCCGAACCCTGAACCCTAACCCTAACCTGAACCCAAACCCGGACCCAAACCCGAACCCTGAACCCTAACCCTAACCCGAGCCCTAATCCGAACCCGAACCCTAACCTGAATCCCGAACCCTGAACCCTAACCCTAACCCGAACCTGAACCCTAGTCCCCTAACCCTAGTCCCCTAACTAGTTGATTAGTACTAACTAGTATGCTAACTAGTACCGTAACTAGTATGCTAACTAGTACCCTAATGCTAACGAGTAGGCTAACTAGCCCCCCTAACTAGCTGACTAGTATGCTTACTAGTACCCTAACTAGTACCCTAACGCTGAATAGTCCCCTAACTAGTTGACTTGTACTAACTAGTATGCCTTCTAGCCCTAACTAGCATTCTAACTACTATCCTAACACTACTGAGTAGGCTAACTAGTCCCCTAACGAGTTGACTAGTACTAACTAGTACACTTATTAGTACCCTAACACTAACAAGTAGATTAATTAGTCCCCTAACCAGTTTACCAGTACTAACTAGTATGCTGACTAGTACCCGAACTAGTATGCTAACTAGTACCCTAATGCTAAGGAGTAGGCTAACCAGTCCCCTAACTAGTTGACTAGTACTAACTAATATGCTAACTAGTACTTTAACCATAATGCTAATGCCAATGAGTAGGCTAAGTAATCCCCTACTAGCTGACTTGTACTAACTATTATGCTAACTAGCACACTAACTAGTACCCCAACACTAGCACTAAACAGTAGCACAATTAGTACTCTTACGCGAAGGAGTACCTGAAGCAGTACTGTTAGTAGAAGTGTTACCCAACCCAAAATGGGAAACAAATGCAGAAATGACCATGGGAGCCGAATGGAACCCAGAAATGAACCCAGAAGTGGACCCGGAAGTGACGGGGAAGGTGAAAGCGGACCTGGAACGGGACGCAGAAGTGTCGGGGGAAGCGGAACCCGGAAGTGACATCGGAAATGATGTCATGAACGAGAAATGGGTCCGGGTTCGGGTCCAGGTGAGGGTTCGGGTTAGGGTCCAGGTGAGGGTTCGGGGTTAGGGGTTAGGGTTCGGGGTTAGGGTTCGGGGTTAGGGTTCGGGTTCGGGGTTAGGGTTAAGGGTTAAGGGTTAGGGTTCGGGTTCGGGTTCGGGTTCGGGTTCGGGTTAGGATTAGGGTTAGGGTTAGGGTTAGGGTTAGGGTTAGGGTTAGGGTTAGGGTTAGGGTTAGGGTTAGGGTTAGGGTTAGGGATAGGGTTAGGGTTAGGGTTAGGGTTAGGGTTAGGGTTAGGGTTAGGGTTAGGGTTAGGGTTAGGGTTAGGGTTAGGGTTAGGGTTAGGGTTAGGGTTAGGGTTAGGGTTAGGGTTAGGGTTAGGGTTAGGGTTAGGGTTAGGGTTAGGGTTAGGGTTAGGGTTAGGGTTAGGGTTAGGGTTAGGGTTAGGGTTAGGGTTAGGGTTAGGGTTAGGGTTAGGGTTAGGGTTAGGGTTAGGGTTAGGGTTAGGGTTAGGGTTAGGGTTAGGGTTAGGGTTAGGGTTAGGGTTAGGGTTAGGGTTAGGGTTAGGGTTAGGGTTAGGGTTAGGGTTAGGGTTAGGGTTAGGGTTAGGGTTAGGGTTAGGGTTAGGGTTAGGGTTAGGGTTAGGGTTAGGGTTAGGGTTAGGGTTAGGGTTAGGGTTAGGGTTAGGGTTAGGGTTAGGGTTAGGGTTAGGTTAGGGTTAGGGTTAGGGTTAGGGTTAGGGTTAGGGTTAGGGTTAGGGTTAGGGTTAGGGTTAGGGTTAGGGTTAGGGTTAGGGTTAGGGTTAGGGTTAGGGTTAGGGTTAGGGTTAGGGTTAGGGTTAGGGTTAGGGTTAGGGTTAGGGTTAGGGTTAGGGTTAGGGTTAGGGTTAGGGTTAGGGTTAGGGTTAGGGTTAGGGTTAGGGTTAGGGTTAGGGTTAGGGTTAGGGTTAGGGTTAGGGTTAGGGTTAGGGTTAGGGTTAGGGTTAGGGTTAGGGTTAGGGTTAGGGTTAGGGTTAGGGTTAGGGTTAGGGTTAGGGTTAGGGTTAGGGTTAGGGTTAGGGTTAGGGTTAGGGTTAGGGTTAGGGTTAGGGTTAGGGTTAGGGTTAGGGTTAGGGTTAGGGTTAGGGTTAGGGTTAGGGTTAGGGTTAGGGTTAGGGTTAGGGTTAGGGTTAGGGTTAGGGTTAGGGTTAGGGTTAGGGTTAGGGTTAGGGTTAGGGTTAGGGTTAGGGTTAGGGTTAGGGTTAGGGTTAGGGTTAGGGTTAGGGTTAGGGTTAGGGTTAGGGTTAGGGTTAGGGTTAGGGTTAGGGTTAGGGTTAGGGTTAGGGTTAGGGTTAGGGTTAGGGTTAGGGTTAGGGTTAGGGTTAGGGTTAGGGTTAGGGTTAGGGTTAGGGTTAGGGTTAGGGTTAGGGTTAGGGTTAGGGTTAGGGTTAGGGTTAGGGTTAGGGTTAGGGTTAGGGTTAGGGTTAGGGTTAGGGTTAGGGTTAGGGTTAGGGTTAGGGTTAGGGTTAGGGTTAGGGTTAGGGTTAGGGTTAGGGTTAGGGTTAGGGTTAGGGTTAGGGTTAGGGTTAGGGTTAGGGTTAGGGTTAGGGTTAGGGTTAGGGTTAGGGTTAGGGTTAGGGTTAGGGTTAGGGTTAGGGTTAGGGTTAGGGTTAGGGTTAGGGTTAGGGTTAGGGTTAGGGTTAGGGTTAGGGTTAGGGTTAGGGTTAGGGTTAGGGTTAGGGTTAGGGTTAGGGTTAGTTAGGGTTAGGGTTAGGGTTAGGGTTAGGGTTAGGGTTAGGGTTAGGGTTAGGGGTTAGGGTTAGGGTTAGGGTTAGGGTTAGGGTTAGGGTTAGGGTTAGGGTTAGGGTTAGGGTTAGGGTTAGGGTTAGGGTTAGGGTTAGGTTAGGGTTAGGGTTAGGGTTAGGGTTAGGGTTAGGGTTAGGGTTAGGTTAGGGTTAGGGTTAGGGTTAGGGTTAGGGTTAGGGTTAGGGTTAGGGTTAGGGTTAGGGTTAGGGTTAGGGTTAGGGTTAGGGTTAGGGTTAGGGTTAGGGTTAGGGTTAGGGTTAGGGTTAGGGTTAGGGTTAGGGTTAGGGTTAGGGTTAGGGTTAGGGTTAGGGTTAGGGTTAGGGTTAGGGTTAGGGTTAGGGTTAGGTTAGGGTTAGGGTTAGGGTTAGGGTTAGGGTTAGGGTTAGGGTTAGGGTTAGGTTAGGGTTAGGGTTAGGGTTAGGGTTAGGGTTAGGGTTAGGGTTAGGGTTAGGGTTAGGGGTTAGGGTTAGGGTTAGGGTTAGGGTTAGGGTTAGGGTTAGGGTTAGGGTTAGGGTTAGGGTTAGGGTTAGGGTTAGGGTTAGGGTTAGGGTTAGGGTTAGGGTTAGGGTTAGGGTTAGGGTTAGGGTTAGGGTTAGGGTTAGGGTTAGGGTTAGGGTTAGGGTTAGGGTTAGGGTTAGGGTTAGGGTTAGGGTTAGGGTTAGGGTTAGGGTTAGGGTTAGGGTTAGGTTAGGGTTAGGGTTAGGGTTAGGGTTAGGGTTAGGGTTAGGGTTAGGGTTAGGGTTAGGGTTAGGGTTAGGGTTAGGGTTAGGGTTAGGGTTAGGGTTAGGGTTAGGGTTAGGGTTAGGGTTAGGGTTAGGGTTAGGGTTAGGGTTAGGGTTAGGTTAGGTTAGGGTTAGGGTTAGGGTTAGGGTTAGGGTTAGGGTTAGGGTTAGGGTTAGGGTTAGGGTTAGGGTTAGGGTTAGGGTTAGGGTTAGGGTTAGGGTTAGGGTTAGGGTTAGGGTTAGGGTTAGGGTTAGGGTTAGGGTTAGGGTTAGGGTTAGGGTTAGGGTTAGGGTTAGGGTTAGGGTTAGGGTTAGGGTTAGGGTTAGGGTTAGGGTTAGGGTTAGGGTTAGGGTTAGGGTTAGGGTTAGGGTTAGGGTTAGGGTTAGGGTTAGGGTTAGGGTTAGGGTTAGGGTTAGGGTTAGGGTTAGGGTTAGGGTTAGGGTTAGGGTTAGGGTTAGGGTTAGGTTAGGGTTAGGGTTAGGGTTAGGGTTAGGGTTAGGGTTAGGGTTAGGGTTAGGGTTAGGGTTAGGGTTAGGGTTAGGGTTAGGGTTAGGGTTAGGGGTTAGGGTTAGGGTTAGGGTTAGGGTTAGGGTTAGGGTTAGGGTTAGGGTTAGGGTTAGGGTTAGGGTTAGGGTTAGGGTTAGGGTTAGGGTTAGGGTTAGGGTTAGGGTTAGGGTTAGGGTTAGGGTTAGGGTTAGGGTTAGGGTTAGGGTTAGGGTTAGGGTTAGGGTTAGGGTTAGGGTTAGGGTTAGGGTTAGGGGTTAGGGTTAGGGTTAGGGTTAGGTTAGGGTTAGGGTTAGGGTTAGGGTTAGGGTTAGGGTTAGGGTTAGGGTTAGGGTTAGGGTTAGGGTTAGGGTTAGGGTTAGGGTTAGGGTTAGGGTTAGGGTTAGGGTTAGGGTTAGGGTTAGGGTTAGGGTTAGGGTTAGGGTTAGGGTTAGGGTTAGGGTTAGGGTTAGGTTAGGGTTAGGGTTAGGGTTAGGGTTAGGGTTAGGGTTAGGGTTAGGGTTAGGGTTAGGGTTAGGGTTAGGGTTAGGGTTAGGGTTAGGGTTAGGGTTAGGGTTAGGGTTAGGGTTAGGGTTAGGGTTAGGGTTAGGGTTAGGGTTAGGGTTAGGGTTAGGGTTAGGGTTAGGGTTAGGGTTAGGGTTAGGGTTAGGGTTAGGGTTAGGGTTAGGGTTTGGTGCTATGGTT